>NC_141624.1:6511169-7711169 GCF_047967505.1 Dipteris shenzhenensis | reverse complement strand
ACACACATCAGGGTGGAAGGAGGGGAGAGGGAGGGGAAGAGGAAGGAGGGAGGAGGAATGAGGAGGGGTGAAGGGAGGGGGATGGAGAAAAAGGAGGTGGATAAGGGGGGAGGAGGAGGAGCAAAGAGGGGGAGGGGGGGGTCAAAATAATAGGGGAAAGCAGCAAAATGAGGGGGAGGGACAAAAAAAGGGGGGGAAGAGGGAAAATAGTAGGGAGGTAGGAGGGGAAATAGAAAAGAGAAGGGGGGAATGCAAAAGGAAGGGGAAATAATGGAAAAAGGGGGAGGGAAATGGAAGTAATGGGAGCGTGGGGGGGTGGGATGAGAGAGAGGGAGAGAGAGAGAGAGAGAGAGAGAGAGAGAGAGAGAGAGAGAGAGAGAGAAACCCTACATTTTATTGAGGTCCATAGAGAGAGAGAGAGAGAGAGAGAGAGAGAGAGAGAGAGAGAGAGAGAATAAAACCCTACATTTTTTGAGGTCCCCTACAAAAAGGTAGAGAACCTTGAGGTCCCCTACTACAAAATGTGTAAAGAACCTTGAGGTCATCTACAAAGTTTTAGAGAGCCTTGAAGGTCCCCTACAAAAATGTAGAGGCTCTTGTCTCCTACAAAGTGTAGAGACTATTGAGGTTCAATTCTAGTCATACCCTGTAGAAAATGTAGAGACATTAGGAAATAAGGGAACTCATTTTGGGGCCCCTTTAAAAAATTCACTATTTACCTATTTTTGTTGCACTCAAAATATAGGAAATGCTATAAAATACGGATACTTACTGCAAAAATGTCAGTCTAGTACTCAAGCTTCACATTAAATGCATATATAAGATCCTTGATTTTCTATGCATAATTTTATGATTCTGACATCGCCAATGCGTCCGAAGCGGGCCAAAACCCCCAAATCGACCCTGGAGACACAAAAAATCGACACTCGAAGGCCCGAAAAAGGGGCAAAAATGCTCGGAATGGAGAATTTGCACAAAAACGCAATTTGGACAGCTGGCACTGTATCTGAAAAAGAGCAAAAATGCCCAGAATGGAGGATTTGTGCAAAAATGCGATTTGGACAGCTAGCACGGGCCAAAACCCTCGAATTGACCTTGGAGACACCGAAAACCGATGCCCGGAGACCCGGAATGGAGGATTTGCACAAAAACGCGATTTGGACAGCTGGCACAGTGGATTTGCGCAAAAATGCGATTTGGTCAGACAGTGTGCCAAGGTCAATTTGGGGGTTTTGGCCCACTCTGGACGCGTTGGCAATGTCAGAATCATAAATTTTTGCATAGAAATTCATATTTTGAAGATCACGTATGTTAGACATAATAAAAGAAAAAGATTTTGAATATGACTTATTTTATATGTTTACATGGTTTTTGATATTTTTCCAATGTTACGTTAGACCTCTTCTGATTGGTCGAGATCCTATCTTTCTAAACCCTAAAAGGCCCAAAATGAGCTCCCTTTTTTCCTACTACCATTGTGGAGTCCCCTACAAGAAGTGTAGAGACTCTTGAGGTCCACTATAAATTGTGTAGAGACTATTGAGGCCCCCTCTAAATTGTGTAGAGACAATCCCATAGACTTTGTGTAGAGAGTGGAGACTAACATGTATAAATATCTCTCAATGGAAAGAAGATCCCACTCTTTAGGATCCAATTTTATCTTGTATGTGTGCTTGATCTACTTGTGGTCATGCTCCCTCAATATATCAATGTATGACAGCATGCTCTGACCTTACAATCTCCCATTCTCTACCCTTATCCTCCTCCTCCCTCCTCCCTCCTCCTTCCTCCCTCTACCTATTGGCCCTTGGGTTAGGCCAACATAGGAGAACTCATCAGCACAACAGCCAAGGAAATATTACAGTATGCCAAGTCACCAAGTATCCGAGTTACCAGGGTAGTGTGACATGAAGTTGGGGTTAATAACCTTCACGCACCTCTTCACTTCCTATTGCTTTTAAACTGAGTGATAGAGATAGTTATCACTGGAAAAGGGACATTAAAAAGAAGCTTTTATACTAAGAGACCACATGATACTTTCCTCCCTTAGATGAGAATGAAGATGGTAACATCTCAAGTGATGTACTCAAGCATAGGGAGAAGGAAAGGATCAACAGAGGCCATAATCTCAGCAAGCCGGTTTGCACCAAAGAGAAGAGCGATACGTTGTTGAAAGAAGATCTTGCAGCTCAACATGACATGAACTTATATATATTGAGGAGTCTGAAGGGGCTGATTGGGCTAGATGGCTAGGTTCTAGGGAAACATTGCACCTCCTTCATAGATACCTTTACAATCAGCTCAAAATACTCTACAAACTGTCATTAGACATAGAGACCCATAACTTTCAGCAGAGACATGATATCAAATATTCAAATCCATATTGAAATGCGCCTTGAAATGGGATTTGATCTGATATACTTTTTGTAAGAAACAGAGAAGCGGTCGGAAAGATATGGACAGTTTACTCGACGGGGGTAAAAATTATCTAAAAAAGAAACAGTCACACACAGAAGTCATGGATTTTTGGTTTAACATCCAATACAATAACTAAAGACATAACATGATGCTACTTGAAGAGAGCTTTGAGCTGATATAGGTTTCGTCCAAATCGCGGACCATTCCGCGAAAAGTTATGAGCAAAATACTGACAGGGGGTCAAACTGTCATGAAAAACACCTACTCCTTTTACTGGTGCCGACTTGGGAGAATACTACCTCCATGCTTAGACTTCATCAATGATACAAGTCCCATAGAGGTCGCCTAGGAGGGAAGAAAGAGCCCCCTTTGTGGCTTGAGAAATAGATAAACCATGTATGCGCAATGAGCAGCCGAATAGACAACACTTCTGAGCACTTTGGAAGAGAAAGTGATGGAAAAAAGGAAAGAGACACTCAAGAGAAAGAACCTAAAGTGACCTTCATTACCAATAGAGTGAAACTCCACTCTAATGCAACTCAAAATACTATAAACACAAGGGAGAAGAAGAGGTTTCATACGTACAAGAGGGAGCGGAAGCTCCAAGACTACTCATAGAGAGAAAATAAACTAGAGAGAGAAGGACTCAAGAGTTTACATAAGAGAATATCTACAAGAGGGAGAGAAGGCTCATGGAAGAGGCTTGAGGAGACTAGAGCTACAGCAACATGAGGCATAATGGTGGAAGAGATTATGAACAAGGAGAGGAGGGCTCCTTTTATAGAGATTTTGTCACCCTCCTTCACCTATTTACATTTGCTACCTGTAGATTCTTTTCCCCATCAATCACATAAGCCCGTATGTCACCATCCATGTCCTTTTTTGCTAATCTTGCCATGTCTCCCATCAAAAGATGCTCAAGACTCTTAAAATATTGAGAAAGTCAAGAGTCTCCCATAGGGACCCTCTCTTTTCCATATGTCCACATCCTCCTTATTCCACATGGGAATTCTAGAAGGATTCCTCTTGACTCCACACTTCTCCACATGCCTTACACATGCTTGGCATGTCGCCTCTCTTATATTATTGGAACACATGGACATGAGCCCACCTCTTTATATGACTCACTCTTTCTATTTTCTAAAAACCCCATAATATCCCATACACAAATAACTCTCACCCCATACCAAGGTATTTTAATTCATACCTATGGTATGTACAGTGATCCATTCCACTCATCCTCTCAATCCCATAAAATATCTTAGAAAATAGAAATAAGTGAGAGCCGCTAGGCTATCACTTGATACTCAAACTCTTATCAAACATAGAAGAAAACAATACTAATGCCAAATAAAAAATATCAATTTTTGGCGTCACATCTTTCCCCCCCCCCAATAGATCCTCTCTAGTGAGAGAGAGGGCCTGCCGCCCTCAAGGTGGTCGAGCATAGAAGAATTTAAGGCAATACTCACTGGTGCTTCCGGGTATCACCATGCCATCAACATCCTCAAGCTGATAGGTTCCATTGGTGACATTCATATACATCCTTATGGAGGCATGGCCAAAAGTAACCAATCTCTACTTCTATTGTGGAGTTAACCCTCGAGGAAACATGCCTTCTTTCACATATTGCTGAACATCTTGCAGTTCTGGCCATCCAGTTTCTACCAAAGAAACCACCCCCCCTGTACTACAATGGCTTGAGTAGCCAACTCATCCACCCTTTGATTTTCTTTTCTGTTTACATGAACAAACTTGTAAAAATCAAATTGACTACATAGTGCCATAGCCTTTTGATTAAGCTCCTTCAAATGAGGACTTCTTGTCTTGTAATGCCCTTGCATTTGCTTTATAATAAGCTGAGAATCTCCTCTTACTTTCAATTCTTTAACTTGACTTTGAAGACAACCCTCCAAACCAAGAATCAAAGCATTATACTCAGTTGCATTGTTAGTTGTGATACCTAAAAGCTCTTGTCCTCTTGCCCACACATCTTGACCTTCAGAATTCATCAAGACTATCCCCCTGGCTCCTTATTGGCGTGAAGGACTATAAGCCCCATCAAAGTACAAGACACAAGCTATTGGTGGTGTTTCCCTTTCATCATTAATGTCTTCCTTATATTTCTTTTCTTCTCTTAGATCCTGCCGTCCTATGAGCAAAATCTACCGTAGTGGACCTAGTGGTATTTTCAGTGACAAAAGAGAAAGAGAACTCTTGAAGCTCTGACAACCATTTTGCAAATCTCCCCCCAGGATTAGGCTTGCGAACTAGATATGCTAACACCAAAGAGAGAGCTTGCTGCTCCATTTCTTCATACCTTGTTTCCACCTCTGTAAGCGGTTGGCTGGCATAATAGATGGATTGCATTCTACCTGCCTCTCCTTTTTGTAGCAATACAGCACCAACTGGATGCAAAGATACACTTGGATTTACATAAAAGTCTTGAGACCAATCAGGGGGCTTCAATATTGGGCCCTTACTCATGGCCTCCTTAAGTTGCTAAAAAGACTCTTGTTGCTCCACACCCCATTGGAAAGAAACTCCTTTTCTTGTCAACAAGTTCATGGGATGCACTATCTCTGTGAAATCATCACAAAAGCGTTGATAATACTTGCTTTTTCATAGAATTCTGTGAACACCAGTGACACTCTCAGGACTTGGCAATGCCATGATTGCTTGAACCTTATTAGGATCCATTTGCAGGCCTTCTTCAGACACAATATGCCCCAACAAGACTACTTTTGTTTGAGCCAAATGACACTTGCTAGGATTTAGACACCCTTTTGTTTCATCAATCCTAGCTAAGGCCATCTTTAACTTCTCCATGTGATCTATGTGCCAAGAATAAATGCAAAAATCATCCAAAAACACCCTTATGAACTTTCCCAAGTAAGGCTCGAGCACTTGACTCATGAACCTTTGAAATATAGCTGGTGCATTGGTCAACCCAAAAGGCATTACTCTGTAAGCAAAAACTCCCCAAGGTGTGACAAATGATGTTTTCTTTTGATTTTCCTCCCGAATACAAATTTGAAAGTACCCAGAATACCCATCACATACAGAATACATCTCATGCCCTGCTACTTGGTCTAGTATTTCATCTTGGAATGGCAAAGGAAAATGATCCCTCTTAGTGCATGCATTCAAAGGACAAAAGTCCACGCAGACTTGCCACTTATTTCCTTTCTTTGGTGTGACAACTATAGGAGATATCCATTCTGAATCATCAATAGGAAAGATGAATCCCAGCTCAAGTAGTTGTGCTACCTCTTTCTTTAGTGCCTCAGCTTGGATCACCCCCAATCGCCTTAAGCGTTGCACAACTAGCTTGCTTTCTGGCTTCAACTCAATCTTGTGCTCCACAAGAGAGACTGGTCGAACTTGTGAATAGCTTGTTGCAAAGAGATATGGGAAATCATCTAGCATATCCAAGTACTGGAGCTTCTCACTACCTGATATTGAATCACCAAGAAGCTCTTTATTATGTTGGCGTCGTTTAGTGTGCTCCACATCCTCCACATGAAGTGTCCCTATAGGATCTTCTTGTACCACCACCTTGTTCCCTCCTGACTCATCCTACCGATCAGTACCAAGACAAAGACCAAAGGCCACTCCTTCCACCTCACCCTCCGAGCTGGACTCCTCGGAGCTACACCCTGTCTCTTCTTCTTCATCGGTTAAGTCAGAGCTTGAACTCTCTGATGTTGAAGACTCCTTAACAACTTCATTTTTGCGACTTCTAATGTTGTAGCACACCTTCTTATCATTTCCCTGCAAAATCAATTCTCTAGTATCCCACTTTTGAACAGCCTTTACCTTGCATAGAGAAGGCCTTCCCAAAATCAATGGATAGGCATGTGCATCTGGCTTGGTAGGGATCACCTGAAAAGTAGTCGGCACAGAAATTCCACACATCTACTTCTAGATTCTTCACAACTCCCAAGGTCTTTACCCTAGTGTTGTCAGCCAATTTGATGCGATAAAGAGAGGTAGTACTAGAGTATTTTAAATCAGCATCTATCATGGTCTTCTCACTCATGACATTAATCGATGCACCTCCATCAATGTCAACATTAGAAATCACTTAACCATCAATGATCACATCAACCATAGGTACATCATCACGAACCTCTATATCTACCTTTTGAACAACAGGGATGGTACTTTTCTTCTTTTGCTTCTTTGACACTCTTGTGCTTGCTAGCTTTCCCCATTCCTCCGTAGTTTTTGGAGACAAAGCAAGTAATTGACCAAAGGTGATAAGGTCGGACAACAAGTCATAGCTTCCAATGCCTTGTCCTAAAGGAAAGTATGATTGGATAATTCTCCTTCTAGATGCCTTCTTTTTCTTAATACGGCGCTCCTTTTCTTGATGTTCCTCATCTACTTCTTTCTTGCTTTCTTCTTCTTCTTTTGCTTTACCACGCCCCCGTTTAGCCATCATTACTTCTCTTTCCTAATCCCGTGAACAAGCTTCTAACAAGGATACTTGTTTTTCTTCTTTCTTTCTCAATCCAAGACACTCAGGGCGATAGTGACCTTTTTCATTACATTCATAGCAAGTGACCCCACTCTTATCTCAAGGCCTATCTTCACTCTTTGGTGCTCTAGGTTGTCATGCATTAACCAAATGCAATTTTAAATCAGCAAACTCTGCCATCAATTGGGAGATATTCTGATCTAACTTAGAGGACTTTAGTACCTGAGGAGTGCCCATTACCTCCACCTTAGAAGTTGAAGCTGTTGAAGGCACAAAAGAGGATTCAAACTTTAAAGAAGCTTCTTTCTTGGTCGCAATGCGAAGTGCCTCCACACATGTTGTTGGATCTTTACTCATTACTTTTGAGCCAAGATGAGGCTCCAAAGCCATAACAAATTTTCTCATCTTTAAGTGCTCTAGAGATCCCTACGAGACTTTGAGGGGCCAATGATGCAGATGTCACATCTCGCAAAGCTACCCTTACATACTTTGTCCATAAAGTTTCATATCGGATTGCCAACGCAGAGACCATCTCACCCTCTCCTTGATAGAACCGGTCCAATTGCAACATCAAAGCATTTGGCGACTCCACTGCCCCAAATCTCTACTTCATTACAACAACCACCACTTGGTCCCAGTCATCCTTGGTAGAGTCTGGCAAGGCCTTATGCCAACTCAAGGCTACACCTTCAAGAAAATCAGGAAAAATCTCCACCCAATCCTTCATGGGCCATCCAGATAGTCAGCATCCTCGAACAAAATCCCAAAGATAAGACTCCGAGTCTTCCCCTTGAGTCCCTCAAAACACTAGAATCTTCACCATAATGAAACACAAAAAGGAAACACCAAGATCCAAATAATAACCCAAACAAGATCCCACAGAGCCTTAGTATACCAAAACCAACTTATTATGCATAACCACTTGTTGAAAACCCTCCACAATGTGATCCTCAACAAAATCTTCAAAAATAAGTGACCAATCAGAACCATGAAAACATTGTGTATACATGCATTCAAGAATCACCCTTGTCGCAATTGGAAGTGCACATAACAGCTTCAAGATATTGTACTCTTCATCATTTGCATAGCAAAAGAAGTTGAAAGCATTGAGAATCAGCACTCCATTGTTATAGTCAAAAACTACCCAGAGACTCAACTCTTCTTCACACCAAGTTGCCAATGCATGAAACAATCCCCAATCTATCATTGTGCCTGCTGATAGCGTTGTCGATTCACCAACATATTCAAGAGTGCAAACATAAAGGATATGATCATGATGACCGTGCGAATAGCTTGAGCATCACCTTCACAATCTTCTAGTATACTAGGCATAACATGCAATTAAGTACACGCGAGACCATTTAGTAAGGTGGGATGAATCCAATACCAAACATACCCGGCGTCTCCACCAAAAGATGTGACATGAAGTTGGGGGTAATAAACTTCACTCACCTCTTCACTTCCTACTGCTTTCGAACTGAGTGATATAGATAGTTATCACTGGGAAAGGGACATTAAAAAGAAGATTTTATACCAAGATACCACACCATACTTTCCTCCCTTAGATGAGAATGAAGATGGTAACATCCCAGGTGATGTTGTACTCAAGCATAGGGAGAAGGAAAGGATCAGCAAAGGCCATAATCTCAGCAAGCCAGTTTGTGCCAAAGAGAAGAGCGATACATTGTTGAAAGAAGATTTTGTAGCTCAACATGACATGAACTGATATATATTATGGATTTTGAAGGGGCTGATTGGGTTGGATGGGTACGTTTTGGAGAAACATTACACCTCCTTCATACATACCTTTACAATTAGCTCAAAATACTTTGCAAACTATCATTAGACACAGAGACCCATAACTTTCAGCAGAGACATGATATCAAATATTCACACCATATTGAGATGTGCCTTGAAATGGGCTTCGCTTTGATATAAGTTTCGTAAGAAACAGAGAAGCGGTCGGAAAGATATGGGTAGTTTACTGGACGGGGGTAAAAATTGTTTGAAAAAGAAATAGTCACACACAGAGAGTCATAGATTCTTGGTTTGACATCCAATATAATAACTAAAGAATAAGATGATGCTACTTGAAGAGAGCTTTGCCCTAATATAAGTTTGGTCCAAATCGGACCACCGAGCGAAAAGTTATGAGCAAAATACTTACAGGGGGTCAAACTGTCATGAAAAACACCTACTCCTTCTACTGGTGCCGACTTGGGAGAATACTACCTCCATGCTTAGACTTCATCAACCGTCCAAGTTCCATAGAGGTCACCTAGGAGGGAAGAAAGAGCCCCCTTTGTGGCTTGGGAAATAGATAAGCCATGTATGCACAATGAGTAGCCGAATAGACAACACTTCTCAGCACTTTGGAAGAGAAAGCAATGGAAAAAAGGGAAGAGACACTCAAGAGAGAGAACCTAAAGTGACCTTCATTACTAATAGAGTGAGACTCCACTCTAATGCAACTCAAAATACTACAAACACAAGGGAGAAGAAGAGGCTTCATACGTACAAGAGGGAGCGGAAGCTCCAAGCCTACTCATAGAGAGAGAATGATCTAGAGAGAGATGGACTCAAGCGTCTACATAAGAGAATATCTACAAGAGGGAGAGAAGGCTCATGGAAGAGGCTTGAGGAGACTAGAGCTATAGCAACATGAGGCCTAATGGTGGAAGAGATGATGAACAAGGGAGAGGAGGGTTCCTTTTATAGAGATTTTGTCACCCTCCACCCATTTACAATTACTACCTATAGATTCTTTTCCCCATCAATCACATAAGCTCGTATGTCACCATCCATGTCCTTTTTGGCTACTCTTGCCATGTGTCCCATCAAAGGATGCTCAAGACTCTTAAAATATTGAGAAAGTCAAGGTCTCCGCACATGGAGCCCATAGGGACCCTCTCTTTTCCATATGTCCACATCCTCCTTATTCCACATGGGAATTCTAGAAGGATTCCTCTTGACTCCACGCTCCTCCATATGCCTTCCACATGCTTGGCATGTGGCCTCTCTTATATTATTGGAACACATGGACATGAGACCACCTCTTTATATGACTCACTCTTCCTATTTTCTAAAAACCCCATAATATCCCATACACAAATAACTCTCACCCCATACCAAGGTATTTATAATTCATACCTATGGTATTTACAATGATCCATTCCACTCATCCTCTCAATCCTATACAATTTCTTAGAAAATAGAAATAAGTGAAAGCTGCTAGGCTATCACTAGATACTCAAACTCTTATCAAACATAGAAGAAAACAATACCAATGCCAAATAAAAAATATCAATTTTGGCATCACAGTAGCAAATCAGCTGTCTGCAAGGGGATATACTGGTTGCACATGTTGAGCTACCTGTTGGAATGAGAGCTGCTCGCTTCTTGATAGTGTAGAGAAAAGTACATGTTCTTTCTATGGCCCTAACCCATTTTTCAGTTATAGTGGCTGTGCCATCAAAAGATTTTTCCCAGATTCTAACTACCTTCTATTGGACATAGGGAAGACATAGGGAAGATGAAAGAAGAAGGGATTTTATTTAAACCAAGATTTACTTCTCTTTCCCTGACTTTTGTCTAGAGTGATTAGGATTGGTCTGTGGTACGAAAAGGGGAGAGAAGTAAGAGCTAAGCTCTTGGTACACAAGGCTATGTCAATGATGTCTCTTGAGCAGTACATCCTATCTATCTTTGCTTTCCTATGGAGAGAGCCTGACTGATTGTTGGTCCAAGTGAAAGAGGTGTCTTCAAAGATGTCAATGAGCACAACAGAATCTTTGAGGGTAGTCCAGGAAGAGCGCTCCTTGCCTCTTAGAGTGTTACCTAATTCGTTCCACCTGCTCGTGCGGGATTCTACCATATTGAAGTCCCCTAGTAGGGTAGCATTGTTTTGAAGTATATTCCCCTCCCAAAGGAGAGCTCAATCTCTCGTGGCATTAGGGGCGTAAATGGAGAATATTTGGCATCGAAGTTGAGGGTGGGCAAAGTCAACTCCAATACTGGCAACCCCAAAAAGAGGTAAAGGCCGCGTGACTAACTCGGCAAGGTGGCCAACTTCACCTAAGATAGCTCCACCTCTCCCTTCTTCGTGAGTGGTGCAAAACCACTGTGCCTATTAAGAAAGTTTCCTTCAATGTGGTGGAAGATACATGAAAGTATTATTAGAAGAAAAGAATTGCACAAACGGGCTCAAAAATTGAGAAATCATGGCATCTCTAAAGACTACCATAGCGGCATGCTTTCAGGTATTGAGGACATTATAAGAAGTGATGTTGATGCAAGAGAGGTTGCAAGTGACTCAAATATGCTCACTAGTATAGAGGATGTGTCTTATGTTGCAAGTGACTAGAACATGCTCACTAGTATAGAAGACTTGTCTGGTGTTGCAAGTGACCCACACATGCCCACTGGTATAGAAGACTTGTCTTGTATTGCAAGCGACTCAAACATGCTCACAGGTATCGAAGACTTGTCTGGGGAATGCCAACATCATCTTCCTTTGGGAATGACAAAGAAGGTTGTGCTAGAAACAGTCAATAAAAATTTACAAGATAGAGAAGAGAGCATGAGTTCAAGGGCAACCTTGTATAAATTTGTCGTGGACAGTTTTTACATGTCAAATCAAAGAAAAGGATGTCAAAATCCAAGACATGTGATGAATAGGAAAATGTCATTGAACATAGTAAATGTGATCACAAGTGAGGAAAATATATAGGATGGCGAACAATCCATTTAACTCATGTGCAAGATGCTAGATTGTTGTATGCCTCTTGGATCAATGATGGCATGGATCAGAATACAACAACACCAAGGTATAGACGTACCCCACCGCCATTGGAGGGTCAACAGATAGGTGTATGAGAAATGGAGAAACAAGAATGAGTAATGTACAAGGTAACGAACCACTTGTATTATTGTAGAGAAAAACGTCTCAATGCCCAGTACACATAGCTGTAGATGCAAAGAGGTGCTTGTGCGACAAGGTGTTGGTGCAACAACTCCATGTTGACCACCTTTCAAAATCTTTCCAGGAACATCTGTGACCATCCTCATCGGTTGATCTACCTGCATACTTTCATACTATATGCATGCTAGGAGGGGTAGGAGCAAAGGCCCAGGATGCTCACAATATTAAAACCTACAATATCATATGTATTCAAGGGGTGTTGTAATTTGTACAATTTTAAATACACCCTTTTTCTATTCAAATTTATAAGTGTTTTCATTTGGATGATATCCTTCTGTAGATAAAATATCTCAAAATCTTTGAAGTGCACTCACATGATAGGCACGTATGCAGAGATAATGAAATGTCATAAATGATTACATAAACTTGGAATCATCAAGGAAAGGGTTATATGTTTGGATAATGCATTGTTAAGATTGCTGTCATTTTACGTGAATGAATCCCCCTACTATAGTTTGGGTTTGGAGTTGTTCCATTAGCAAAGGAGGAGAGAATGTGTATGTGGAGAGCAGGGGGAATGGTAGAGGCTTGGATTATTCTATACAAGAAGGTGTTGATAAGAAGACCTGGGAGGGATAGATAAGGGATGAAGTATTCTAATCAATGAAGGAGGAGATGTGGCTGATGGCATATAGGTTTTGATAGTGTGTAAGAGATTCCTACAAAGACAGATACAAGTCTTGGTCATGGCTACATGTAGATTGGAAAGACCTTTGGAAAACTATTTATTATAAAGGGAAACCAAAGGGTTAAGCAAAGAGTCAAGGTCATAGGGACTAGTGGTATAGATAGCTAAGAGAAGAATCTGATAAACGAAAGGTGGGTTTCAACTCCTTTGACATGGGGAATTAATAAGTAGTTTGGATGGTGGTAGGTAAGTGGACCTTGACCTCGGAACCGGGACTGCTTGAGGATTCAACAACTTCTTTCAATATTGTGTTTGTCAAACTCAATATTATTAAAAATTATTAGTTTTGATGATTTCTTTTGCAAACTTTGGTTGTTGCATTTTTCAACTTAGATGTCTTAAACATTTTTTCCTTATATGTCTCCCTTTTTAAAATTTTTATCCAATTGATGGAATTAATTGTATGGCTCAATTATTGATGGGACTTTTTAATCTAAACACACACTTTGATTTCCCAACTAGCCTTTGGTCAAGCTAGTGCCATACAATTAATTCACATCCATTGGATAATTCTTTACCATGGATAATCCCTAGTCATTTTTTGATCCGCCTTATTTTCTATTAACCTTTATATCTATTTTGCAGAAGTGGTTTATGCATTAAGGGGAGTAAGTTCCACATGGTGGGCTTACTCCCCACCATGTGGTCTTACCCTCTGGGTTGGGGGTGGGCCACACACACACACACACGCGCACGCATGTGCGTGCAAAATTTGATAAGTAAATGTATCTCATAGATAGACACTTATTTATTTACACACACACACACACACACACACACATGTATAGTTCCCCAAACTATCTTTATCTTTTGATAGGGTAAACCTTTAATGCACATTTTCTCTTATTTCTTTCTTCATTTCTAGCTTTAAAAAAAGGCTCTTTACTCTGTTATAGGCTTTTTGAAAACCTAGATGTGTAGCAATAGGTGAACAATGTAGTTCATGAAGGTGGTATTCTTTCATTGGGTTGTACTTGGAAACCCTTTCCCTATAGAACAGCATTCCATTTTATTCTCGGTAATGTTTTAATTTAGATCGCTGAGGTTTATTTTTGCAAGATATGTCCAAAATGTGTGTCCTCGTCTTATCTCTCAAATCCAAGGATTCCCTATCATGGAGATGGCACAAAATTGGGGGGTTTGACATGATAGCATCATCTTCCTTCCCCGGTTTGTACTTAATATCAAAGTCATTTTCTTGGATGTTGACATTCCACCTCCTTTTCTAGCATTCAAATAAGGTTGTGTAGGACCCCACTAATGCCTACTCCATGAGCTTTAGTGGTTAGGAAAAATTCTTGGGTGAAACTCTAGGAACTTTAGGGTGGTCATAGCACCTTCTAATGTCTAAAAGCTTTCTTAGCATTTAGCATTCCATTGGATAGTTGTTCCTTTCTTTAATTTTTTTGTCATGGGTTTGGAAATCCTAGCAAAGTATCATGTATGTAAATCTAACAAAATTCTCAGATAAGATATTTTACATGCAACCCTTGAATGCACGCAATATAATAGTTTTTAAAATAGTGAACTCCATTGATCTTTTTTCCTACCCTCGTAGCAGGCATATGGTCTGAGAGTGCTTGTCCTAATACATATAATCCTTTAGATTTGTGGTGACGAATAATGATTCCACCCATGAGACTTTTCTAGATAGGGACATGCTGCCTCTTGTTTGTTTTGGAATGTGCATAATCATGAGTGAATGAATGGTGCAAGTGTTAATAGAGGAGAAGAGCTATATCCACCTTGTTAGTGCTACATGCTAGAATTGTGATATTCTAGGGGTTGCTCAAAGTATCATGCAAACTTTCCCTTCATAAAATGCTATGGAAGACCACAGTAAACACGATTGGGCTATACCACCCTTTATTTTGAAGGCATATTCCTTGCAAGCCACTAAACCCAAGACACAAAATACTCCAGAAGTGGTGGATTATTACTGAAATTGAAATTCTGAGCATGGAATCAAAAGTATTACACAGTGAATGAAAAGAGAAGAGGTCATAAACAATTGGTGATTGGTCTCCTCTCTCTTAAGACCCATGTCTAAGGGTCTGGCTCCCAACCTCCCTTTTCTACCTTGGATGGGTTTCTTGGCCCTCTATACCTCCTTTGTGCAAAAGTGCATTGTTCTTCCTCCTTAGAGGGCCTTAGAAGAACACTCAAATAAATTTGTTCCACCACAAACATTATAATTCTTGTATCTCTCCCGAAGATCCTTTTTGGGGAGGATCACAATATTTATCAACTAAGCCTCATCTTTGAGAAAGTGTTTTGAAGGAAGGATCTTGCTTTTGGAAAGGCAAGGGAGTCTACCCTTGTTAGCCGGCTTTGTTTTCTCTTCCTAGAGGCTCTCTCAAGCATGGAAGATTTTCCATTTCTTCTTCTATGTCATCTCGGCCTTGCATGGCATTTCCCCCTTCACATGGATCATTGGTTAAATCCATAAGTGGGAAACTATATTTTTACTAGGCAAATCATTCATTAACTCAATTTTAATCAATTCATTAAAATGAACACGATAACTTTATACTATCATGAATTTACCTAGCTCAATTTCATCTTTTCTCTTTGTCTCTCTCTTCCTTTTTGTCAAGGAGGTCCTAGCCAATAGTCACATTCCACATGAGCATTAGAATTCATCACATTTACTAATGCTCCAAGAAGACTTGGATATACTGCATGGAGCAAAATTTTAACACAATCAACATCTTGAAAGATTTCAAATACGTGGCAAAAAGAAGATTGGTAACCACATCAAGGCCCTCCATTAACAATGGATGGGAAATATAAGTCCATAGAGTTTGATGCCTTCTGCAAAAACTATGGAATTAAACAACAATTCATATGCAAATACACTCCTAAAACAAAATGGAGTATCCGATAGAGTCATTGCAGAGTTTACAAGATGTACATTGGAGAAGAAAGACCCAAGGCACTATTGGGGGAAGAAGCATGTAACACAATAGTATCTAATGAAAAAAAAATCCCATAGCTCTCTTGCAGAAGAAGATGCCAAAAATAGGCATTCATAGGAGTTAATCCCTCTTTCAATCACTTGAGAATACTTGGCTCTCTTTCCTATGCTCACATTCTAAATGCACTAAAGAACAAGTTCGATTGAAGTCTATCAAGTGTCTCATTAGAGGGTATGCAATAGAATGCAAGGCATACACAGTATATGATCTAGTCAAGAAAAGAATGGTAATATCTACAGATGTTATCATTGATGTGGCTTCATCATATTTGACGATCCTACTTTGGTTTGTCTACCTAGTCAGTCATCTATTCCAATGAGACATAGGATCTTCTTACTTACACATTCATATAGCGCACAGTCAACAGGGACCACTTAGACTAAAGGAAAAAACAAGATCTTTGATACAATGGACATAGACACTACCATGGTCATCAATTATATCCTAGAGAGTTCCATAGAAGATCTACTCATGGTCAAAAGCAACGCAAAGGATGGATCTCTGAGAGAGATTTCACATTCGTGATGGATCCAAAAGATGGATGCATGTTCTTAGCACAAACATGATTTACTATTTATTTGTTAAATTATTGTATGGGAAAATATGTAGTGGATAAAACCAAATTTGCACTAAGTGCTTATGCCAAGTTTGTGTATTGACTAGGCCTCTATGGGACTTCAATTTGGATGTAGTGGCCTAACATACAGGACATGACTCAACCACATCATGTTTTAGAGTTGTTGTTGAAATGGTATAATCAAGGTCTGATTGGGTCACAACCAACTGTAAGTGTGACGGCTCATAATCTCTCAATTGAAGTAGATCCATTGGATTATGAAACCATTATCAAAGTAGGGTTAGATTACTAAAACCTATGGTGTGGGTGGGACTACTCCCTCCCATTTTTCTCTCTTTTTAGAGCCCATCTAAAAGCCAATGAGATTATTATGCTCTTTAATAATATTGATATGATTTTATTATTAGAACCCATGGTATGGGTGGGCCCTATTCTCTCCCATTTTTCTTTAGAGCCCATCTAGATTCTAAAGAAAATGAATTTAATATCTTCTTTTATAATAATCCTATGATTGTTTCCTTCAATAGCTTTCCATTCCAACAAGAGGTCAGCTCAAACAAACCAATTTCTACAAAGCAAGACGAAATTTATTAGGAAAAGGGAGGCAATGACATAACACATGAAGTCAATCATTCTAACCTATCATGCACACTTTGTCTATATATTACTTTATGAGGTCTCTTGTGCCACATCCATGGAAATAGGCCAACAATCAAAAGCTATCAGAAGATTATATTTAGTAATACTAATCTTACTATTCTAAATACACATAGCGAGAAATAGTGCATTTAATAGGGTGTAGTTTTTAAGTTAATTGAAGCTTTCATGGCTTTTTTGATACAAATACGATTTAATCTAAGTATATAAAATTCATAAATATCCCTCATTTATTAATTTATCCTTTTTTTCACACTTGTGTAATAAACTATGGAAGTCTCTTGGGCCCTTTTGATGTGGCATAGAAAGGCCTTAGTGGCATAACCACCTTCTTTGATTTTTGGTCTTGAAACCACTTGCATTATTATTTCTATATTTGCAAATACTTTAAGCTCCTTACATATGGATTGTCCTTCCTATTACATATATTCAATGGGACCCACTAGTGAGTTGCTAGCTTGTCTAAGGGTAAACTATGAAAGACCACTGGTGGGAGTTACCTTGTCCAAGGATGACAGAATTTTGGGGCCTCTCTCTGCAAAAAGCTAACCTAAAAGGTTATTTTCATTACGTGTGTCGATACTTGAAAATATAGTTCACATGGGAGTGCCAATAAAGTTTACCAAGTAATTTTTGAAAACATGGTTTTCATAGCTAAAATTTTCAATATGGTTTTCATAGCTAATTTTCAAATATTTCAACAGTTGGACAACATGCCAAACTAAATTCTAATTAGTGCTCATCAATTATACAATACTTAGGAAAGCAAGGTCGTAATTGAGAAGGTCAACCTCTTCATGCAGATCCTTTAGCACAAGGCAAAAAAACATATTATATTGATCTTGCTTCCCTCAACCTATCAAGTCTCTATCATCTAAAAAGGTAATGAATACATTTTATCTATCTCTCTCTCTCTCTCTCTCTCTCTCTCTCTCTTCTCTACAAAATTTTATTTTGCAATGCAAAGACATCACTTTCGATGCTAGATGCATCAATCATATATGAGAGAAGAGGGCCTTTTGAGAAGCATTTTGAAGTCACTTTTGGGGTCTAATAGATAGTGTATGGGCTATGTGTACCCTTGCTCATCAATATAATGAAAGGAATCATATGCACCTATCTACCCCTTATCACTTTCTTGCACCCTTTGCTTAGCTATTGAATTAGGTTAGCAATTTACTTGAAGCATATTATTAGGCTTCAAATTCTATGAGTTAATGAAATCCATTTCTTAGAGAATGAGGCTATATAACTAGGGAATCAGACCGAGAAAAATCCATATTTTAATAGAGCTATTCAATCTAATCCAAAAGCTACTATTAGCAACTTGCATTTATAATTAAAGTACCCATGTAGAAATTTTGACAAGGGAGAATGGATGCTCTTCCTTGTATTAACTGGGAGTTGGATTATATGTGGATGTTTAAGCAAGGGTTGGAGAGAGAGAGAGAGAGAGAGAGAGAGAGAGAGAGAGAGAGAGGGCGGGGGGGGGGGGGGGAGGAGGGGGGAAGGGAGGGAGGGAGGGATATTCTCAAAGCAATAATCATCAAGGATATTACTCTTAATGGGTTTGCTTTTTCAAAAGTTTCATCACTTTGGATCCACATTTCCAAATGGAATACAATCAATTGGGTTCATTTTGGTAAAAGAGCAAAAGAAAGGCATGGACAGTAAGAGAGTTTTAAAAGAAAGGTGGTAATTGCAGTAGAAAAAAAAGAAGCCACAACCACACCTAAGGGGAGCAAGAACATATAAAAAGGGAAACCAACTTGCAACTACAAAAAAAAAAAGAATATGTGGCATCCAATAGAGCACCCCTAAATCATAGAGTCATGTTTTCATGGAACTCTAGTCATTTAAGATTAGCTTATAGGGAGTTCTTGTGGTTGCGTCATGTCAATATAACAAATTTTATTGCAAATGGTGGGTAGCCCCTCGATTATAGGGGATGAGAATGGTGGATGTTTGTGCCCCTAGTGCAAATCTAATCAGAGCCGAGTGAGATTTGCACTTCTTTGCAAGGACGAGCTTACATCTTGAGACAATTTAGAAGCTGTGTTGAAATGCAATAGCGAATAGTTATGCTAGAAATGTTAGGCAATTCACTGTTCCTATTGTATGCCCTTAGTTTATAGGGGCAAATTGCTTAGATTTTTGTTTCCTATTTGATGTGGCCGAATTGCTCATGCTTTAAAGGCACTCAGGGGTTGAGGCGACTTTCTCCAATCAAAGCTTTTTAAAGATGGCCTATAGCATAAGCGGGAATTGCCTTCCCTATGCTGCTCCCCAAGAATAGGAGTAGCAAGTGCCATGATGATGATGTGGGATGTGTGCTCTTTGGCCTGCAGAAAGCACCTTTTCAGGCGTTACACGCAAGGGTGGGGCAAGTGAGTAGCAGTACGGAGGGACAACAAAGGGGAGGGTGGATGTAGATAGATGAGCTTAACATGGAGATGGTTGGGCCCTCGAGGGTACAAGAACAAGGGAATGCTTGGAGAACATCCCTTGAGAGTAATGCATGGAGGGAGGGGAATTTTGCATGGAAGAGAAGGGTCTGTGTGGTGTGGAGGAAGGAAGGCAGTTGAATGTTGAAGGTTGAATGGGGGTGCCTAGGAACAAGGAAGAGTTGCCACTTGGAGCCATGTGCCCCTAAACCCCTCCACACTCTACGTATAAACCAACCAACCAACCAAGTCCCTTTGCCGACCCCCTCCTATCCCCTTCTATGCTCCTACCTTGTCCTATCGCCCTCTCCCCTTCCGCTTCGTGCGCTGCGCCATCCTAGCGCCAGACAGCATGCTCTTGTTTGATCGCCGACCGTCTGGGAGCATGCAGACATGAGCGGATCTCAACCCGGCGCTGACGGGGACTCCAGCGAGCGATCCTTACATTGTAAGGACGGAAGCAGAAGAAGAAGAAGAGGAAGAAGAATGACAACCAAAACAACGAGAAGATGACGAGGAAGAAAACTTTCTTACGTAACAGCACATGAGAGAGAGAGAGAGAGAGAGAGAGAGAAGCGATCGCAGAAGGAGCTCCACAGAAGATTAAGCTCGGATTACAGAGAGCTAACCAGCATAGGAGTCGCACAAAGAGAGAGAGGGAGGGAGGGAGGGAGGGAGCGAGTGATTGATTCATCGCAGAAGGAGCTTCGCAGAAGATTAAGCTCGGATACAGAGAGCAAACGAGCGGCAGGCGGATCAAGCACACGAAACCAGCGGTAGGCGGATCAAGCAGGCGCAGAGAGAGAAAGGGAGGAGGGAGCGATTGATGCATCGCAGAAGCAGCTCCAAGCTCGGATACAGAGAGCTAAGCAGCGGCAGGCGAGGAGAGACGGATCAAGTACACACACAGAGAGAGAAGCTTGCAGAGACAGATACAGAGCAGGGGCAGGTGGCGAGACGAATCGCTTGGAACTTTTCGCAGCATGACCTTTTCATATGTCACCACCTCGCGTCGTTCTCTATCATCCTGTCGTCCCTTGCGACCCTAGTCGAAGCTATTCTGTACCATTCGAGCTGCTTCCCGACTTCCTATCGCTTGTAACTCCATCTGCTCATCATAGAATTCCGTTTCATCACTCCCTTAGCTCGCTCTGCTCGTTCTGCCATGGACAGGCTTCTCATCATAGAACCCCAGGAGCTCATCGTCAAATTTGAAGTTGGAGAGAAGTCATCTGCCACTGTCCAGCTGAAGAACGTCATGTACACGATGCCAGTAGCGTTTAAGGTGCAGCCCACCGCCCCCAAGAGGTACACTATCAAGCCCACACATGGGATCATCGCCCCTCTCGGCGTAGCTGTAGTCGATATCATATTAAATCCTCAGACGGAGCTGCCAGATGCATTTCCACACAGCCACGACAAGTTTCTTGTGAAAAGCGTGGTGGTTCCGGGAGGAAGCGATAACGAGGCCGTCTCCCTGGAATGGTTCACGGCCAAGAAGAAGCAGGTGTTCTCTGATCACGGCCTGAGGGTCAAATTTATCGGTGGCGGGATCCTGAGAAACCTCCTCGCAGACGGATCCATGGAGGACATCAGGGAGGTACTGGAATTGGACGAGAAGCTGGTCGACTCTACGGACGATCAGGGGCGCACACCCATGCATATTGCAGTGGCGAGTGGGAGGCCAGAGCTGGTGCAGCTGCTGCTAGAGTTCATGGCAGATGTGGAGGCCAAAACGAAGTCGGGAGACACGGCGTTGCAGGATGCAGCGACAAAAGGGGAGGCCCTGATAGTGGAGCTACTGTTGGCAAGGGGAGCGAGGACGGATACGAGGAACCCATCAGGGTGGACGGCCCTGCACCATGCGGTGTTGGGGGGGCATGCAGAGGTGCTGAGGCTACTGCTGGAGAAGGGGGCTGAGATGAATTACAAGATGAACGGTGGGAGAACTGCTGTGCATATGGCGGTGGAGGGGAGGAAGCATATGTGTTTGGAACTGCTGCTGGAGGAGGGGGCTGATTTGGATGTGAGGGATGGGGATGGGGAGGCACCTCTGCACAGGGCGGTGGCCAAGAGGGATGGGGTGGCTGTGGAGCTTCTCTTGAGGCATGGAGCTAACAAATGGGTGAGGAATGCGAGAGGGCAAACACCGGGCGACATTGCCAGGTCCCTGGGAGAAAGGACACTGCTGCAGGAGCTAAGCTTAGGGGACGAGCTCTGCAGGGCTGCAAGCAGAGGAAGGCTGGATGAGCTCCAAAAGAGCTTGCAAGCAGGGGCATCCCCTAATGGAGCAGATGAGCATGGCTGGACTGCCATGCACCGAGCTGCCTTCAAAGGCCACATATCTCTAGTCAGAGCTCTCATAGAGGAAGGAGCTGACGTCAAGATCACAGACAATGAAGGCTACACTGTCCTACACTGTGCCACTGAAGCTGGTCAGAAGGATGTTGTTCAGCTCCTCCTCAAGCATGGCGCCAACATCAATGCCCTCAGTAATAGCGGTTGCTCCGCCCTTGACCTTGCCACTGCCTTCAACTACTCCAGCATCATCTGCCTGTTACTGGATTGGGGTGCTACATCCTCCCAGCAGCAGCAGCAGCAGCAGCAGCCTCCTCTTCCGGACAAAAGCTACTTCCTTGAACTCTCCCCTCCCCTTAAGTCCTCCAAGCTTGCCTCTTCCCCCTCCTCAAACCCCCGAATGAGGGCCTTTGTTATCCGATAGGTGACCCTTGCAAAACCATGTTGTTGTTGACAATGAGGATGATGATTGGAATCGGGGTGTTTGTGTGACTGATATTTTGGCTCCCGTCTGTGTTCAAGCAGCAATGTTGCTCTACATCCCGTTCTTTCTCTCCTTTCCATGGAGATTCAATTCATTGCCTGGGTCCTTCAGTCTGTTCTCCATGCAAATGGAAGGGGCGTGGTCTATCTGCTGTGCATCGGTTGGAGGGGCTTCAGCAAATTGCGGGAGTATCTCATTGATGAAGCAATGCCGAGGTCAGCAGGACAAAGGCGTCTTTTATTCCGTTAAACTTTGGACAAGCCTTGTATAAAGTCTCACCCCACCTCGTTGGACAAGAATCCGATGGACCTTACTGTACTCCATGCTTGCAAATGCAAGGCAGGTTGAAGAAGCATTATTTCAATTGAATTCAGTTATGCTATAGACATCGAGATGATTCTGCTCCAAGGAGATCAGTGTCCAAATGTACTACATATTTGGATGCAGATTGGAACTTAAAATTTTTTATGTATAATGTACTTGGTCAATGACGAATGTTGCTTCATTGTGTGGACTGTATGCTTAAAACTTAAACTTGTCTGAGACTGATAAGGCAAGGTGCAAAACATGGCGTCTAAGAATTACCTGTTAACTGTGATGGCGAAGAAAGCCTGCCTTATAATAATCAAGGAACAAGGCAGGTGCTCAGACATCTCCTCAAATCATTGGCCAGAAATTTTGGGATCCACAGCATTGTACTTGGCACGTAAGTTATTGACAAGAATCTTCATGGCAGGACTTCACCAATATTACTGGTTGAACCTTTTGTAAGGAGATTTTGTAGTAAGTACGCTCCCGTTATTGTCATGGGGGGCATTTGCTAGGTTTTCAAGATAAATTTTCGGCCATATTTTCTGATCATGTGGCTTTTCGTACGTCTTAAGAAGTGTTTAGTAGTTCTGGGAACCTTTGTGAGTGGTTCTCAATGGTTTTGTCTAATTGTATTCTATGCAAATATTTCTTTCTTTGTGGAACAAAGTAGTTTCTTGAGGAGAATGGGCAGAAAAAATGTCTGCTCGTCTGGCTTCTTCCAAGGCCTAGAATTTGAGGTCTGCCTTTACAGATGAAATACATTTTGAGGGACTTGAGTCAAGTTTTCGTGGTCACATAGGGGCTTGCTGGTAACTAAAAAGAGGGAGTGAGATTATGGGGTGGGCTTCCATCTTCCCTCTAATTTTTATCTCACTATTTACCTTGAATTGCCTTTTCTTTCTTTCTGGACTTATCAATCCTATTTGTATTGCTCTCTTTTTAAGGACATTTTGTGCTGTAGACCACTGTGTGTGTGTGAGATTACACTCAGTTTTTTTCGTCACTACTAGGTTTTAACAGCAGTTCTACTCATCTGATTATTGCGAAGCCCTAAATTCTGCTCATCTGGCATCCTGGAAGGTTTATTGCAGAGGGGTTATGTTGTGTGGTGACTTGACTCAAGTTTTCCTGGTCAAAGGAAGGCTTGCTGGTAACTAAAAGAGGAAGAGAAAATTATGGGGTGGGTTTTGATCTCCTCTCTTCATTCACTTCCCTTTTATTTAAGGTGGCTTTTTCTTCTTGACTGTACTCTATTTGTGCTGCTCTGATCATCTGAGTAATCTTTTTAATTTTAAGTGCTTGCACTGTATACTGTAGTGCTTTCTTGGCTCTTAAATTGTTGGGAAATTAATGTCATTGAAGTTTAGCTGGAAATGAACAAACATTTTAGCCAAAGATTGCCAAGTGACGCTCATGCTACAGGAGCTTCCGAGAGCACTCTTTGATATTACTCATGAATGCTTTATTGGATACGGATGCGAAGAATTCATGTCATATGGATGCTACATAGCTCACATGGTATTATAGTATCAGTGGCTGATGTTTGAGCAACATAGGAATCTGTATTTAGTAATAATGAACAAAAGAAAATGATCATTACCCTAGAATATCCAATTTTGTATATCACCAAGCATCAAAAGTCTCGGTTCATAGAGAAACTATAAATCCACATGAAAGGCTTGTTTGTCGTCAGCAATTTAAAACTAGGACCAAAGAAAAGGTCCCTTAAATGCAATGAATGTTTAATAGTGTTAATTGCAAATGGCCTTTTGCAAGTTATGTAGCCTCCTCTTTGCTGTAAGTCATGATTAAAGGGTTTTCTTATTTTTGAGAAAAGCAACGTAATAATTTTCATCAACTTGTAATTCCTTGTGTGATCTATGCCTTCTAGCATGTGCGTCCTTGTAGAAGCGCATAACTAGACTTTCTATTGAAATGGCAAGCTCATCACATGGTTGCCCGCCTAGGTAATGAGCTCAGCATCCATCGGTGTCATAGATTAGGTAGTCTCAATGTGATTGCCGATGGTCCTACACCAAAGTTTGTACCGTTAATAATGACAATGTAGCTATCCCAATTGTGCAGCTAGCTAGCCGTATAGCTGATTGCTCACAATTGTATTGTGTATAGAGGAGATGATGTTGAACAACCACAAAGTGGCCAAAGAGTTGTGCATGCCTCCATCTCTCTCATGTATGGAGTACTCTTCTCTTGTGTGTATACTAGTGCGATTATAGAGCTCAAGCTTTTCTCTTCCGTTACGTTGTCGTTGTCTTGTTTTCTTTCATGGTATCAAAACCTACACAATCGGAGATCTAGCACAAGTAAACGATGTGCACCTTCCTGAGTGAAAACATTTCATCTAGCTTGCTTTCCAAATCGACATGCTTCACATATCTTTTCCATGTCTTCAACTCTGAAGCTGGGCAAACATGCAACTATCCTTCTAGATTGCATTAGCTTCAATCGTTGAACATTCACATAGCTAATCCACTTATGCCATATCTCAACAAGTCCTTGTGCTTTTGTAAACATTGGCATGCCCACATTCAAGGTGAACATTCTACTCTGCTTCCACTTGTAATAACTTTGTTACTAATCACATAGCCAATCCGCTTATGCCATATTTCTTATCTGTAACAACTCCCTGTCCTTGTGTAGACATTGCCATGCCCACATTCAAGGTGAATATTCTACCAATTCTGCAGCCACTTGCAATAATTTTGTTATTATTCTTGTAGTCTCCAATTTGAAAATGAATTTCAAATTGGGAAGGGGGCTTAGGGGTTGAAAATAGTTTGATAAATACTTATTGAATTTGGATCTCCACAATGTAACATATAAAATTCTTTTAGTAAGGGTAAGGAAGGCACAACAATAGTAATTGACAATGGAGTTCTAATGGCTATTGGTGATTGGCTACTAGAAGGTGGATTCTGGATCAAGATCTATACTAACTGAATATGAGGTTGAGAAAGAGCATTTTCCCCACAACATGATCAATACATTAGGGTGAAGTCATAATCTTGCAAACGTCAAGACCCCATAGCCAATTGGCCTTATAGAGGTTTCTTATCCATTAGACCTATCAGAGCATTGTGATCAGTTTCAATAAGAAACTTGGATCCATGTACATTAAGTGCGAAACATGAGAAGCACAGCCAAACATTCTAATACTATTACCGAATGGCTATTTTGATGTTTATTGAGAGATTTATTGATGCAAGAAATTGGTCTCCAATCAAAGATTCACGTTTTTATAAAAGAACTATTCCAAGACCCTTGTGTAAGGTATCAGCTCAAATCATCTACATCTTAATGAAATTTGGGGGCTCGACAATAGCATCTTCATTAAAAATTTTGAGAAATTTTCTAAAAGCCATTCGACATTCATTTGTCCATTTGAATTAAATAGTTTTTTGCATTGGGTGATGAAGAGGAAGCTAAGATAGCATATAATTTTGAAGTGAACTAAAACTGATCATTTGTGAAGCCACTTTACATTAGTAGGAAATACAAAATTCTAAAAGGCCAAAAATTTCTTTAAGTCAGGTTTCATTCCAGCTTTTAAAATTATAAAGCCCATATTTGAGTTCCTTTGATAACTAATGGCAATTTTGTATTCAATTTCAAGTTGAAACATTTTAGAAGAGTTAGTACTTGCTTAAGTATAACAAAGTGTTCTTCCTAAGAAGAGGTATGAAGTAAGATGTCATCCAGATATATCAATATATTTCCTTGTAGAATGAGATCATGAAAGATAAAACTCATTGATGTTTGAAATATACTCAGTACAATGAATATCCTACAATCCATGACATTGAATTCATATAATGCAGAGGGAGTGGGAAATGTCATTTCCTATTTGTCTTCTTCTTTGATTAGAGTTTTCAAGTACCTAGACTGCAAGTCAATAGTGGTGAAGTATTTTGAGTTAGCTAATGAGTTCAAAACATCATCCATTCTTGGGCATGGATAGACATCTCTAACTGTTTCATTATTAAGAGAATGGAATCAATGCAAAACCTATACATGTCATATTTCTTCTTTGCCAGGTGACATTCACTAGCCTAAGGACACTTGGAATGCTAAATGATTTGATTTTTAAGCATTTCCTTAACTTTTCTTAAATGATGGAAATGTCTTTTGGTGAGCTCATAGTGAGATAAGGAACTAAAATAGGCCTTGAATGGATTTTGACCTCTTGGCTATAGTAATAATTGGATCACCATCCACAAATGATTTTGGAAACTCTACAATATCTTCTCTATACTTTTTGAATTCAATCTTTAATTAGGAGTGTATTTGAAGAGCCGGACTATCCAATAAATTATCCAAGGAATTTGCTAGGCATTCAGTGACCTTAAACACTTATTCTTGTAATTGATCAAAGCTTGATTTAAGAGAATCCAATCCAAGAGTGTTCAAAAAAAAATTAATGGGAAAGAGCTATAGCAATTACTTGGAGGTAGAGAATATAATAGAAAATTGGAAACCTAAGGATGTAATATTTGAATCTCCACATAGGATTGACTTAGATGGGAAAGAATGGACTAGACGTTGATAAAGAAAGGATGACCTATAGTGAGAGAAGAACCATAATCAACTAAAGCTAAAGTTGGAATCCCATTAATAGTCATTGACACAACAAAAATGGCTGAAGAGTAAGGAGAGTTCATATTTATTGAAGGTTGCTCTCCTCTCAAGCCCCCATGTCATCTTTGCCAATGAAGGACAATGGAGGTAGAAAAGAGATTAGTGAATTATGGACTCTAGGAGGTAGGACTTGTTAGTGCTTTCTATGATGACCATAAAAATCGCAATTAAAATAATAGTGGGCTTGTGTATTTCTATATTGTCACTTATGCTTATCTTGGAAGTGTTTTCTAAAAGGAGAATGAGACTAAGATGAGCATTATGGACATGATAAATATCCATTGGAGTAGAATTTTGAATAGGGGTAAGTAAAATAAGAGGAAGAGGTAGGACTTTAGTTGAGAACTTTGCTAGATTAATTCCAATCCAAGGGGTATCAATAGTGCTTCAGTTATTATCCACCCACATGAACAAATGAGTGAGGTTTCACTCCAAACTATGCCATAGATTTCATAGAAGCTTATTTTGAAGATCCTGTAATTGAGTAAGTGCATGCTTAATTGTAATTAAGTAAGTGCATCCTTAATTGTATCTATGTTGCCAAATGCATTGAACAAAGCATTTCTAAGGTGATGCCATGATCATTTTGTACCTGCACCAACTTGATGATACCATGCTGTAGCTAGACCTTGGAATGATTGCAGAATCTCTTCAACCTTTTAACTAAGATTCCATTTAAGTTCTTCTTCCAAATTATTAATGTGATCAAGCCATTGAAAGATGTCATCCTTAAGGGTTCCATTGAATTGTTTTGGGTGAAGCTTTGCGTCATGACTAAATCTAGAAGATTGTAATGGCACATTAAGTGACACTTGATTTACAACATTAATGTTAGAATGAACTAATTCTAAAAGTGATGTTGCTAGAGCTTTAGGAAATTAGATTATGGTCACTTTAAATTAGATTATGGTCACTGCTTAGCCTGATTACAAGAATCATGTTCCATTTTCATAATCTTATTGAATACTTTGATCTAATGAAAAAGGGCAGGAATGATTGACAATAGTGCTGCTAAGAACTGTTAGGGGGGATGTGCTTTATAGGGTCGATTGAGATGTGAATGTCTCTTTCAGCGAATGAAGAACGATGGAATGATGCTATCAGGATGTTGGTCAAAGAAATGAAATTCTAATGCCTCCACCAATTTGTAGCAATGGATTTAAAGAAGAGAAGCTCACCAAATGGCTCAATGGGAAGATGCAAAATGCTCCAAGCTTCGACTTTGAAAATATTTTAGAGGCTATTCACGTGAATGGCTTGGTTTGGAAACTAAAGCCTCTAGTTTGCAATCGAAAGGTTCATGTGGAGAAGATTTTGAGACCTTGGTTGCAAGACACAAAAAAGTTTGTTGTCTGCTGATGGACCCTCATGCCAAGTAGGGGCTCATGAAAAATCTAGAAGCAATCATTGTTTTAAGATGTTTCCAAGCACTTGTGGGGCTGACACATCATCAGTTCTATACACACAATCTAAATGCGTGCCTCCAACCTCCAAAAATTAGCTAGCACATAAACCGAAAGAAATTGCAATCTAGTTTTTGTGGACAAAACTAATTTAAAGCCATATCCTCCACACGAATAGGCTCTTATGTAGTTACAATTATTAGTGAGTTATCAACTCACATCAACTGATATCTTGGAGCCAAGCAGCATGCCATGTGTAGTGACATGTAAGCCTGAATGCATGATGATGTCGAACTGTCCATCAATGAAGGGAATTTAATCAATCAAGAGATGAATTTTAAGCAAGAAGGTCAAACCTCACATGTGAGATGACAGGTATCTAAAGCAAGATGCCATGCACTTTTCTTATATGTGAAGATTACTTTGAGATCAAAAGTTTTCAAAATTTGAAAGTCTACTTGTCTAACTTTGATCCAAAGGGTGATGTGCCAGGGTGCATTTGAGGTGGTCGTGTGAATGCCACATGTGAAAATGTTTGTTATTGTGGTGACTAGACCGCAAAAAGCCCAACAAGTATTGATTAGGCACTATGAGCCCATGGATACTACAGTTTAGCTATACTAATAGGATTTGGGCACCCTGTACTGTATTACCATATTTCTACTATAGAAGTGCCACATCTCACAAGCTATGAAATTATGAACATTTAAATCATTTTCATAATTATGACATTGTTTTGGGCATGCCAAAATTGAATCAAAGACATGTAAAAAACCATTTTCATAGTTACTACAAAGACAAGTGAAAAATAATTTCATTCTTGGTCAAAGATACAGATCTGATATCTAACAAATTTTACATTCAAATATTGAGGTCTCTATATGATGAACAATGGAACCTATTTGAGTTGTGTTTAACACGAGTAGTAGGGAACATGATATTCAACATACTTGCTCTTACTGATCATGCATAGTCTATTAATTAAGTATATACCAAACAACACCAAACGTTGACATCAACCACCCTAAAGCGCTCATGTTAGCATACGTGGGAAAGAAAACGTACAATATGAAGAGAACTATAGTACATTGCACTTGCTAGTGTGCAATAAAAACTTAACGTCACTCTGAAAAGAAAATCTAGACATATTAAGCTCTTTATATGCACATCTATGAGGATGCACTGTACACTTTGCACATCTTCGAATGTGCATGTTGTCACTGTTTCTCCCAAGTACAAGTTCCAAGGGTGTTGGTCACCTATAGTCGTGTCGTCACTCATTGTAGCATAGGTGTTCACAAGTCTAGCATAGGTCCTCGGGTCATGTTTCGGTGAGAGGTATAGGCTAAAGTGTGGAAAGCATATCTCATGCGTGTGTGGGTGAGAAAGAGGGATTGAACATAACGATTGATGGAGGCTCTCGCCTCCATGGGAGTTCAAGAGTTTAGAAGTGGATTTCAGGGTTCGGAAGGGGGGCAAGGTCGAGAAAGCTAACTAGGGTTCCAGGGTAGAGAGGGGGTTTCAGGGTTTAGGAGGAGTCCAAGGTTGAGGAGTGGAGAGCTAGTCTCCTTCGTGGATTCGAAGGGTAAGGGTTGAGGAGGAGGAACAAGGAAGGAGGAGGAAGAGGGAGGAAAGTGGAGGAGGAGGGAGGGAGGAGGAGGAGGAGGGAGGAGGGGGGAGGAAGGAGGAAGAGGGAGGATGAGGAGGAAGGAGGAAGAGGAGGAGGAGGAGGGAGGAGGAGGAGGAGGAAGGAGGAGGGAGCTTGGAGGAAGGTGGAAGAGGGAGGAAGGAGGAGGGAGGAAGGAGGAGGAGGAGGGAGCAAGGAGGGAGGAGGAACGAGCAGAAGAGAGGAGGAGGGAGGAAGAAGGAAGAGGAGGGAGTACAAGCATAGAGAGTGCAAGGGTAAGGACATGCTAGAACACGATAGTGTAAGAGAGCACGGATGCAATGGAGATCAATCACATGAACACAATAGTGAGCTTGAACATTGAACCCCAAAGAGTGGGAGCTTCATTTCATTGAGAGATATTTATACATGTTGGCTTCTACACAATCCGTAGGTACCTCCATGGTGGGACCTCTTTTGTAGGAGACCTTTTGGATAAGAGTCCCTCTGCTTTTGGGGGGGATCTTTTGGGTCTCTACACAAAGTGGGGGGACCTTTGAGTCTCTACACAAAGTGGGGGGATGTTTTGGGTCTCTACACAAAGTGGGGGGACCTTTTGGGTCTGTGTTTCTCTCTCATCCTTCTTTAGGTTTGGTGATTTGAGGAAGGCTATTGAGGTTGAGGTTTGGGCTGTTTCGCATGGTGTTGCTTTGTCGATAGCGTTGTAGGCCTTTTTCCCATCTTATTGGAATATCTTCACCCTAGCATTTCATACATGAATCAGGTCCCAATTTGACAGTGCCAATATAGTGCCATGTGCTAAGAGTGGCTAATGCATTTAACTCTTTTTGTGATTAGGGTGTCGTGTGTGTGGATCAAAGCAAGTATTTCTTGGGGAATTTATTTGTGTATTTTATTCGTGGTGCTCGAAACGTGTGGGTACACTATGCATGACTAGTGAGGCAGGCATCCCTCCTATATGCTTAATTTGCTAAGGGAATTATAGGGCATCACCAGCCTAGAGGTCAGCACCAAAATGACCATGCCTAGTGGTTCTAGACATTATACTGATGAGCAAATAAATGCAACATGCCAAGAAGATATGCCACAGAACCTAAGCATCCTAGAGTCAGGAGAAATGGAGGCAGAGCAATTGACTATGCAAGAGACAGGTGCAGCAAAACCTTGATGACCAAACCAATAAAGAGCTAGCAACAGATAAAACAATACAGCTTGTATGGCTGTGAGTCTCAACGTTTGCCATGTCACCCGATGCATACAACTTCTTCCAGTCAAAGCATCTAGGAAGTCTTTTTGAGAAGCTAAAATCCTTCCTACCAACACTTGCTATGATAGAATACATTTGTCAATTCATAACATCATATAAAGGCAAAGAGTTGGAGAAAGATAAGTACGGCACAATAACATATAAAGAAAAGCACTTACAGATCTACCTCAGTAGATCCACTATGCATGAGGCTTTCTCATTTCCAGAGGCATAAGAAGAATATCCAAAGAAACATTTGGATGCAAGATTTTTTGAGATTCAGGATTTATTCCCACCTAACACAAAGTCACAAAGTGGGGGAATACACCATGATATGATTTGGGATCCCATATGTAAAGAGGCAGCTAAGTTTCTGGCTGACATTTTTCAATCATACAGGATTGAGAATAAATTATATGTTAGTAAAAACTCTTGCACTCCTTTGTAGAGAAAAAATACAAGACTGGGCTCAACACATATCCTTGCTGCTAACCAATTATGTATCCACTATGCATAATGGCAAAAGCTACATTGCCCATCTATTGGCCATAATAATTGGGTTTGCAATAGAGCAAGAGGAAGACTCTACACCTCTCTCAACACAAGATATAGAGGACTTTGAAACATTGATATTATTGCTAGAATGGGAATTAGACCCTCCACCTACTCTCAATGTGGATAACATGGATGGGCAACAATAGATTCTAAAGAATGACAATGTGGAAAGAATCCTACAACTCAGTTCAAACTTGCTCCCAAATAGAAGGACTCGAGAGTGGAATTCCAAGAGGAGACCATGCCACATAATGACTTTGTAAGTGAGCCAAATAGCATGCCTCTTCAAGAATCACAAGTCACCAACATTGACGACTCCACAACTCTAGAGTCACAACCCCCAAATGTCTCTAGTGGCACCATACAACAGACTGTTGTTCAAGGAATAGATCAAAATTCTACATGGGCACATGGGAGTCAACTGTATGTCCAATATAACCAAGGACATGGCACATTCCAGATCATACAACATCATAGTCAATAGTTACAACAATGGTCGTAATTATTTGCTACCATGGCGTCAGATGAGCAGGAAAGAGAAATGGAAAGGCAGATGCTCCATCACTCAAAACCAAGTTGCAAAGTGACGAGACTAAAATTATTAACTTCAAGGAAAGCATGGCAGAACAAATGCAATAACTCCTTGCACAAAATGCTCTAGCAGAAAGTAGAAAGGATGCCCTACAAGCCACGATTTCTCTCCAAGAAAAGCACCTACAGCTATCTGATGCCTTGAACTGAAAGGAAGAGGTTGAGTTATCCCTCTCCCAAATGCAAGTCACTTGTGGTGATCCCAAAAAGGAACCAGTGCACTTAAATGAAAGATTCCTACTTAAAGAGGATCAACTCCGTGCCACAATAAATACAAACAATGAGTTGCAGAACAGCCTCAAAGAAGGTAAACATCAAATTCAAGCACTTGAGAAGGAATGCATGGCATCCACAGAGATGCTTGTGAACACCAAAGGAGAACTGGACGCTCAAGAACAAGAGATACTCCAACTATGTGTGCTTGATGATCAATTGCCTGGGCATCCAAAAGCAGATCAACAATTCAATAGTCTAAAGCTTGCATACACCTCAACGCTAGGTAAATATAAAGAAAAGTGCATAGAGTAGCAAAATCAAAAGGCAATAATTTCCAAATTGGAACTTCAACTACTAGGTCAAGCCGATGACGATGCAGAGGGGTCAACACAAGATCTTTTGCTACAGGGCATCACTACATTATACCAAGAGCTTGTTGCAGTCCTCCAGCAAGAGGATCACCTTGAAGGAAGAATACACATACCAACACTATATTAGGGAATTTTCAAATAATTTGGGACTTCACAATATGGTGATTTGGCCACATGGTCAAATCTAAACCCACTACTTGAGATTGGAATCCATCCTAAACATCATATTAGGGAATCCTCCCAAGTCCCACTTTCACATAAGGGTTCAAGTTTTGGCCACATGGTCAAATCTCAACCCCTTACTTGAAAGTGGGACTTGGGAGATTCCCAAATTCTCTAATGTAGTGTTTACCATGGAAACGCTTGCAAATCAAGATGTTACATGTAGTGTCTAGTCTTGGACCAGGCCAATAAGCATAAACACTCTCCGATATCTATGCCAACAGATGGATGAAGACGAGAAAAATGTGTTATGTCTCTCAGTGCATGCAAATCTCATACAGTTAAAGGCTGATGCAATACTACTATATGAATCATGCTTGATGGGAAGCCCCCCTCTTTGGGTAGTAGCCGGCCTCCTACCCTTACTGCAACAATCCCAGGAACTGCCATGAGATATAACTCCCAGAAAAATCCTACATTAAAGCTAACAATGCCAACCAGAAGCGACAAAGATCTGCCAAAGGAATATGTGGTCTACCTTCAATCTAATCTCCCCTATCTTTCCACTCTTTGTTCTGAGATCTTCACATCCCTCCCTAACTCCAGCACTATTCTCCATACCATTCCAAAAATCCATGCTAACCCATATTCCTTGCCATGCCTCTTTGCCCATGCCTCTCAACACTATCACCTAATTTAAGAATCTAACTCCTATCATTGAATTACACCTAACTTTTTTCCAACACTTGACAATCCTTCCCTTGAGGACTATCAAGTTGCAAATTCATCTGGCGTGCTCTCCCTCCACTTTCCACCAACATCCCTACTTCTACCTTCTCAAATTCACTACTTGCTTCGACCTCAAGCTTTTCCCCTATAACCTCTTCCTCTCCTTCAAGACCACATATTCCTCAGATCTCCCTTGAGTTTTCAATGGAAGACACCATTAATGATTCCATCAACGAGCTTCAAGAATTGGAAAATCCAAATCGCACACCCACATGGGAGTTGCAACAAGATACAAATAGGATTACCATGCCTGGTAATCCCATTGGTGATTTTTGGAGGCAATACCTAGACATCCACTCAAGAGGAGGATGGGATCTCTCTGGAATTTCAATGTGTATCCACTAAGTGCAAATCACTCTAGACATCATTTAAAAAGATCCAATCATACTTGCAAAATTAGGATCTAAGCTCACAATGCCTACCAGAAGCGACAAAGATCTGCCATAGGAATAGGTGATCTACCTTCAATCTAGGAGGGAGCAAGGAGGAGGAAGGAGGAGAAGAGAGGATGGTAGGAGTTAGATTCTTGGATTAGGTGTAACTATATTATAGGAGTTAGATTCTTAGATTTGATAGTAGTGTGTTCTTTGCTTTAGCTCATCAGAGATTAGCCCGGCGGCAAGGAATATGGGTTAGCTAGAATTTCTGGAAAGGTATGGAGAATAGTATTGGAGTTAGGGAGGGATGTGAGAAGATCAGAACAGAGAGTGGCAAGATAGGGGAGATTAGATTAAAGGTACACCGCATATTCCTTTGGTAGATCTTTGTCACTTCTATGTATGGTCAGCTTTAATGTTGGATTTATTGGGGAGTTATATCCCATGGAAGTTGCTAGTGATTATTGCAGTAAGGGTAGGAGGCCGGCTACTATCCGAAGAGGGGGGCTTCCCATCAAGCATTCATACAGTAGTATTGCATTAGCCTTTAACCGTATGAGATTTGCATGCACTAAGAGATAGAACACATTCTTTTCGTCTTCATCCAGCTGTTGGCATAGATCTCGGAGAGTCTTTGTGCTTACTTGTTTGGTCCAATCAAGACTAGATACCGCATGTAACATCTTGATTTGCAAGTGTTTCCATAGAATGTGTATTCTTCCTTCAAGGTGATCCTCTTGCTAGAGGACTACAACAAGCTCTTGGTATAATGTAGTGATGCCTTGTAGCAAAAGATCTTGTGCTGACCCCTCCGCATCGTCATCCACTTGACCTAGTAGTTGAAGTTCCAACTTACACATTATTGTCTTTTGATTTTGCCACTCTATGCACTTGTCTTTATACTTACCCAGTGTGGAGGTGTATGCAAGCTTTAGACTATTGAATTGTTGAGCTACTTTTGGATGCCCTAGCCATTGTTTATTAAGCACGTGGAGTTGGAGTATCTCTTGCTCTTAAGCGTCTAGTTCTGCTTTGGTGTTCACAAGCATATCTGTTGATGCCATGCATTCCTTATCTCATTAGGAAGAAAGGGAGCTCATTTTGGGGCCTTTTAGGATTTAGAAAAATTGGCTCTCGACCAATTAGAAGAGGGCCAACGTAACGTTGGAAAAATACCCAAAACCATGTAAAAAGATAAAATAAGTCATATTCTAAATCTTTTTCTTTTATTATGTCTGACATACGTGATCTCCAAAAGATGATTTTCTATGCAAAATTTAATAATTCTCACATCGCCTGTGCGTCCGGAGTGGGCCAAAACCCCCGAATCGACCTTGGAGACACCGAAAAACGATGCCTGGAGGCCCAAAAAAGGGCAAAAATGCCCAGAATGGGGGATTTGCACTAAAACGCACTTTGGTCAGTTGGGCTCCAGATGCGCTGGCGATGTCAGAATCATCAAATTTTGCACTGAAAATCAAGGATCTTATATATGCATTTAATGTGAAGCCTGAGTACTAGACTAAAATTTTTGCAGTAAGTATTCATATTTTATGGCTTTCCCATATTTTGAGTGCAACAAAAATAGGTAAATAGTGAAGTTCTTAGAGGGCCCCAAAATGAGTTCCCTTATTTCCTAATGAGTGCTTGAATTTGATGTTTACCTTCTTTGAGGCTGTTCTGCAACTTCTTGTTTGTGTCTATTGTGGCATGGATTTGATCCTCTTTAAGTGGTAATCTTTCATTTAAGTGCACCATTTCCTTCTTAATATCATCATAAGTGACTTGCATTTGGGAGAGGGATAACTAGATCTCTTCCTTTCTGTTCAAGGCATCAGATAGCTGTAGGTGTTTTCCTTGGAGAGAAATTGTGGCTTGTAGGGCATCCTTTCTACTTTTCGCTAGACCATTTTGTGCAAGGAGATGTTGCTAGATTTGTTCTGCCATGCTTTCTTTTAGCTTAATAATTTCAATCTCGACACTTTGCAACTTGGTTTAGAGTGATGGGAGCATTTTCCTTTCCATTTCTCTTTCCTGCTCATCTGATGCCATGGTAGCAAATAATTGTGACCATTGTTGTAACTGTTGACTGTGATGTTGTATGATCTAGAATGTGCCATGGCCTTGCTTATATTGGACATACAGTTGACTCCCATCTACCCATGTGGAATTTTAACCTATTCCTTGAACAACAGTCTGTTGTATGGTGTCACTAGAGTCATTTGGGGGTTGTGACTCTAGAGTCGTGGAGTCGTCAACGTTGATGACTTGTGATTCTTGAATAGGCATGCTATTCAGATCACTTGCAAAGTCATTATGTGGCATGGTCTCCTCTTGGATTTCCACGCTCGAGTCCTTCTATTGTGGTAGCAATACTGAACTGAGTTTGCAGGATTCTTTGGTAGAGTTCCACATTGTCATACTCTAGAATCTGTTCGGATTGCCGCCCATCCCTGTTAGCCACATTGAGAGTCGGTGGAGGCTCTAGTTCCCATTCTAGCGATAATATCAATGTTTCAAAGTCCTCTATTTCTTGTGTTGAGAGAGGTGTAGAGTCTTCCTCTTACTCTATCGTAAACCCAATTATAATGGCCAATAGATGGGCAATGTAGCTTTTGCCATTGTGTAGTGGGTACATAATTGGTTAGCAGCAGAGCAAGGATATGTGTTGAGCCCAATCTTGTTGTTTTTCTCTACAAAGGAGTGTAAGAGCTTTTACTGACATATAATTTTTTCTCTCCTACATGATTGAAAATTTCAGCCAAAATCTTAGCTGCCTCTTTGCATATGGGATCTAGAATCATATCATGGCGTATTCCCCCGCTTTGGGGCTTTGTATTAGCTGGGAATAAATCATGAATCTCAGAGAATCTTGCATCCAAATGTTTCTTGCCTCAAGAAATGAGAAAGCCTCCTGCATAGTGGATCTACTGAGGTAGATCTATAATGGCTTTTCTTTATATGTTACTATGCCATACTTATCTTTCTCCAACTCTCTCCTTTTATATGATGTTATGAATTGTCAAATGTATTCTGTCATAACAGGCTGAGCCCTAGGTTGAAATTGATTGAAACTACCTATATGTGTGAAGTCGTACATATGTTAGTGAGTGCTTGGGATACAATCTAGTCTTAACTATGGAAGACTTGAGCCTCCCAAATTTTCATTATTGTCAGGGATGGCTTGCATGTTGATGTAGTAGTGCTTTAGTCGCGGCTCCCATTTATTGTTGTTGTGAACTGGACTCCATCCAGTGTTTCTAGCAACGTGGCTTTGATGGGGTTCATTTTTTTGACTCTTTAAGATCCTTGACCTAGAAATTCGAGCTTGCCCTTATGGACTTTGGTATTGTATAGCAAATTTTTTGCAGCACCAAAACGTCTAGAGTGATTTGCGCAACAGAAGGACTCGAGCATGGAAATCCAAGAGGAGCCCATGCCACATAATGACTTTGCAAGTGAGCCAAGTAGCATGCCTCTTCAAGAGTCACAAGTCATCAACGTTGACGACTCCATGACTCTAGAGTCACAACCCCCAAATGTATCTAGTGGCACCATACAACAGACTGTTGTTCAAGGAATAGATCAAAATTCCACATGGGCACATGGGAGTGAACGGTATGCCCAATATAAGTAAGGCCATAACACATTCTAGATCATATAGCATCACAATCAACAGTTACAACAATGGTCACAATTATTTGCTGCCATGGCATCAGATATGAGCAAGAAAGAGAAATGGAAAGGTAGATGCTCCCATCAATCCAAACCAAGTTGCAAAGTGCCGAGACTAAAATTATTAAGCTTAAGGAAAGCATGGCAGAACAAATGCAGCAACAGCTCCTTGCACAAAATGCTCGAGTAGAAAGTAGAAAGGATGCCCTACAAGCCAAGGTATCTCTCCAAGAAAAACACCTATAGCTATCTGATGCCTTGAATAGAAAGGAAGAGGTCAAGTTATCCCTCTTCCAAATGCAAGTCACTTATGATGGTATCAAGAAAGAAATGGTGCACTTAAATGAAAGATTACTACTTAAAAAGGATCAAATCCATGCCACAATAGATATAAACAAGAGTTGTAGAACAGCCTCAAAGAAGGTAAACATCAAATTCAAGCACTAGAGAAGGAATGCATGGCATTAAGGGGGATACTTATGAACACCAATGAAGAACTGGACTGAAGAACTGGACGCTAAAGAGCAAGAGATACTCCAACTCCGCATGCTTAATGATCAATTTCCAGGGCATCCAAAAGCAGTTCAACAATTCAATAGTCTAAAGCTTGCATACACCTCCACACTAGATAAGTATAAAGACAAGTGCATAGAGTGACAAAATCAAAAGGCAATAATTTCTAATTTGAAGCTTCAACTACTAGGTCAAGCCGATGACGATATGGAGGGATCAGCTCGAGATCTTTTGCTACAGGGCATCACTACATTATACCAAGAGCTTATTTTAGTCCTCCAGCAAGAGGATCACCTTGAAGGAAGAATACACATACTATGGTAACAATTGCAAATCAAGATGTTACATGCACTATCTGGCCTTGATTGGACTAGACCAGTCAGCCCAAAGACTCTTCGAGATCTATGCGAGAAGATGGATGAAGATGAGAAGAATGTGTTCTATCTCTCAGTGCATGCAAATCTCATACGGTTAAAGGCTAATGCAATACTACTATATGAATACTTGATGGGAAGCCCCCTCTTCGTGTAGTAGTCGGCCTCCTACCCTTACTGCAACAATCACCAGCAACGTCCCATGGGACATAACTCCCAGAAAAATCCTACATTAAAGCTGACAATGCCTACTAGAAGCGACAAAGATCTGCCAGAGGAATATGTGGTCTACCTTCAATCTAATCTCCCTTATCTTGTCACTCTCTATTCTGATGTTCTCACATCCCTCCCTAGCTCCAATAATATTCTCCATACCTTTCCAAAAATCCATGCTAATCCATATTCCTTGCCATGCCTCTTTGCCCATGCCTCTCAACACTACCACCTAATCCAAGAATCTAACTTCTATCATCCAGTTACACCTAACTTTTTTCCAACACTTGACAATCCATCCCTTCAGGACTATCAAGTTGCTAAATCCATTTGCCCTGCTCTCCCTCAACTTTCCACCAACATCCCTACTTCTACCTTCTCAAATTCAGTACTTGCTTTTACCTCAAGCTTTTCCCCTATAACCTCTTCCTCCCCCAAGACCACATATTCCTCCGATCTCCCTTGAGTTTTGAATGGAAGACACCATTAATGATTCCATCAATGAGCTTCAAGAATTGGATAGTGCAATTCGCACACCCAGACGGGAGTTGCAACAAGATACAGGTAGGATTCCCATGCCTGGTAATCACATTGGTGATTTTTGGAGGCAATACACCTATACATGCAATCAAGAGGAGGATGGGACCTCTCTAGAATTTCAATGAGTATCTGCCAAGCGCAAATCACTCCAAACATCAACAACAAATTGGAGCCATAGCCTGCTTGGTGAAGACCAAATTTGCTCAATGAAAAGTACCTCCTTGAATACTTACAAGCTGCATCTTCCTTTCACACACATCCCACATTTGATGCGGTACCCAGTCGCTATCGGTGGAATGCCAATCATCATGATCCAAATAGTGCAGATGCTCCTCACAATTGACCGTTAATCAATAGAAACTCTAAAATCAAATGGACAAGCCAGGAAACACTCGTCATAGCCTTGGACAAACATGCATCAATTATGACAAAACACTCAAGTGCAAAATACAGTGAAGCCATAATCCTGGAGGTGTCCCTCACCATTGATGACCATTTTCCCAACCTCAACTTCAATCCAAATCAATAGATAGATGCTCAAACAAGAAGTCGCCTCTTTCAAAGAGCCATATCTCTTCAAGGGTGTTGTGTGTGTTTATTCGAAGAAATGGTTGGCCTCTTAAACACTAAGCAAGCAATCTACTTTGTTTGTTTGAAGGGGGGGTGGAGGGGGGAGGAAGGGGAAGGTGGGGTGGAGAGAGGGAGGGGGTGGTGGAAGGGGGGGGGGAGGTGGAGGATGGAGGCGTGTGTGTGGTGGTGGTTGGGGGGGGGGGGAGGTGGTGGTGGAGGTGATGGAGGGGTGTGTGTGTGTGTGTGTGGAGGTGGGGCGGGTGGAGGCAGGGGGGGGAAGGGGGGGAGGAGGTGGAGGGGGGAAAGTGTTGAGATATGGTGCCATGAGCACATAATTAGAGGCTAAGGTATGGTATATGAATGTATTAAAGTAGCCACCCTAGGATGTGGACTACATGATGTGAAGATGTGGATTAAGGATATCCACAAGGAGAGATGTGGATCAGAGGATCCCACAAATGTTGACTATTCTAAGGCCACTCTCTATCTAAGAGGCCTCTATGTATTGTTGAATAGAGAAATGCAAATTAACTCAAGATTCTATTTATGAGTCCAAGCTAATCTACCTTAGAACCTAATTGACTTGAGGTACATGTCATGAGCACTCTCTTCATTATGTCTCCACATAGGTTCCATCCACCTTAGAGCGCTCCATCGATACTGAGGCACGCATGTTTTGACATGATATCAGACTTTATGTCTAGCTCTCCTTGATTAGTTGTAGGCACACCTTAGGTACTCATGGTTTCTCTTGACTAAATATTGAAATTCCATTTAGAGATTTGTGTCCATCATGTTTGAGTAGAGAGGTCGAAGGCAGTGCAAACAGAGCCTACATAGCTTCAAAGTTCAACCTTCTGCAACTAGCTACCTACATACCACAACGAATCCACCAGCAAAAGCTGCTTCGGGAGATTGGTGGTGCTAAAGGAGTGGCTCATGTGACCGGAGTCAATTTGGAAGCTAAGCGCTTTCAGTAATACAATTGGTTGATCATTTTGATGTTGTGCATAGCGGTATCCCTTGCTTTGGGCATCAAAAACCAGAACCAGCCAAGACCAGCTGCTTTGAAAGCTCCCAAGGCTCCTAAGGTTGCTAAGGCCTCGAAGCCTCCCATAGCTAGCACGACCGACAAAGCTCGTACAAGCTACTAAAGCACACTAGCAGCGGCGACTGACTCTCCAACTCCTACCTCCATGTTGAGACCACGCTAAGGGTGCCATGAGCACATAATTAGAGGCTAAGGTATGGTATAGGAATGTATTAAAGTAGCCACCCTAGGATCTAGACTACATGATGTGAAGATGTAGATCAAGGATATCCCCACAAGGAGAGATGCGGATCAAAGGATCCCACAGGTGTTGACTATTCTAAGGGCACTCTCTATATAAGAGGCCTATCATGTATTGTTGAATAGAGAAATGCACATTCACTCAAGATTCTATCTTGGAATCTAATTGACTTGAGGTACATGTAATGAGCACTCTCTTCATCATGTCTCCACATAGGTTCCATCCACCTTAGAGCGCTCCATCGATCTTGAGGCATGCATGTTTTGACAGAAAGGGGGGGGGGGTGTGGGGCAGAGGCGGTGGAACGGGGTGGGAGGTGGTGGTGGAGGGGGGGGTTGGGAGGTGGTGGTGGAAGAAGGGGGGGGGGGGTTGGAGGTGGAAGAGAGGGGGAGGGGGGGGGGGGGACAAGGTGGAGGGGTTGGTGGAGGTTGAGTGGGGGAAGGGGAGGTGGAGGTGGAGGGGAAAAAGGAGAGTATAAGGAGATGAGAGAGAGGTAGAGAGATGGTGGAGTGGAGGGTGATCAGGGTGTAGAGAGATGGTGGAGTGGAGGTGGAGGGGGAAAGGATGATTACCTTGAGTAGGGGAGATGGGGGATGGACGAAAAAAGTGGAGGTGGTGGGGAGGAAGATGATGGGAGGTGAAGATGGAGATGGAAGGGGGGTTGACAGAAAAAGTGGTGGTGGTGGAAATGGTGGACGGAAGTTGGAGGACGGAAAATAGAGATAGACGAAAAATATCGGGGCTCAACGGAATTTGGAGATGGAAGTAGCTTGGAAAGTTGTGGGGAAAGAAGTGAGGGGGGGTTGGTGTTCCTTTTATAGGATGTGGGGGGATTAAGGGTTAATTTGGGTGTTTAGTATATTAATGTGATTATGTATGGCAACATTATCCTTTTGCACCACTTGGAAGCATTTTTTCACTCCTTTGCCTTGAGGGATTTGTCTTGAATGGTTTTTCGAAGAGGGTTCTTTTTCATACATGCAAACACGTGCTCCGCTTTTGCTTTAGGTGCTAACCTCCCCAACAATAGTGCCAAAATGTTGTTACTGTTTCTCCCAAGTGCAAGATTCGAGGGTGTTGGTCACCTATAGTCATATCGTCGCTCCTTGTAGCATAGGTGTTCACAAGTGTAGCATAGGTCCTCGGGTCGTGTTTCGGTGAGAGGTGTAGGCTAAAGCGTGGAAAGCAGATCTCATGCATGCGTGGGTGAGAAAGAGGGCTTGATCATAATGATTAATGGAGGCTCCCACCTCCATGGGAGTTCAAGGGTTTAGAAGGGGATTTCAGGATTCGAAAGGGGGATAGGGTTGAGAGAGCTAACTAGGGTTCCAAGGTTCAGAGGGGGTTGCAGGATTAGATGCCACATGTTGAGCATCTTAGGAGCTTCTTCCGACAAACTCTACAAAGGAGGGAGGTGACTTCAACAATCATCATGGGAGAAGACAAATGTTTGAGGATCTGCTTGCTCAATGGTGGTCCAAATGTTGCATCTAATGGAGACTTCTCCTTTTGCAGATATGACCTACATGCCAATCCGTGGGAGGGCCAATATATGCCCTTGTTCAAGTTGAAGGTCATGTCTAGCAAATTCTTCTCAATGATTTCTTTGTTAAGGACCAATTAGGTACCAAGGTGAAAGAATTGTCGCTTAGATCAACTAATGACTTTATTGACTCCTTTTCAAATAGACTTGACATTTTGTCAATTGTAACTCTCTAAGCTCTTAGAGCCTGCTCATGTGAAGGGCATTGTTTGCAAACTAGGTGGGCGCTAATGGGTTCATGTGTGGCGGTTTTTCTAGGAAACCTGATTGCACCTTGGGCCCCTGATTTGGAGTAAGGGTTAGCTGAAAAACCAGTTTCGGATCTAGCCTTGTCAAGCAGGATGAATCACAAACCACCCATCTCGCATGAACATGCCCTAAAAGAGCTGTTGAATCAACTCTAGTCAGAGTTGACTTGATTTTCGATTTGAGTGGACTTGGGTTCTAATGGAATGGCTATATTTCAATTAGGGTGTTGATAAAGTACCCCACCGTGGGCATACACACTATCATGGACATGCATACACAATATCTAGCCCACGGTCCAATGCTTTCACTGTACCATGGGTGCCTGTGATTGAGGCTGTTTACACACCGTCAAAAGGCCCAAGTACAACCCAACGTGTGGGTGCACAAAAAGAGTCCTGGGCAATTTGGAATGCATGTACCCCATTAACACACCACCTACTTATTGTGGGTTTTTTAAAATTGAGTGGCAACCCCTTTCCAACACCTGCCCAACGATGGTTTTTAGAGATTGCCAATGATCTGTGGGGCCCTGAAAACACAGGTGACATGGAGTTCACATAGGACTGAAAGGTTTGGTCATGGGCGGTGTGTGTGTGTGTGTAACGAGATGTTCGCCCAGTGTTAAAAACCTTGCCTACCATTGGTTCAAACAGGTGCGGAGCGGTGGTGGTGCCTCTTGATGTGTAAATAGCTTGAGAGTGTCTCAATGCAACAGAGAGAGGTTAGGTTCACACCTGAAGGGTTGGAGTCCTAAGTGGGCCAATAGGGGGGAAGAGAGGCTCAGACACTACGCACACAAAAGATTTGTGAGTCTGGGCCATGGCGAGCTCTGCAACCATTCCAAAAAATCACAAGTTGGTGACATAGATTAAACCGCCACACGCGGCGGCCATCAGCGAGGACTTCTATTGCCCCTCCACAATGGGTCTGAACTCACCCTAACAATCCTTGGGTCTGAACTCACCCTCACAATCCATGGGAGTGGAATAAACATAACCGGGTCTCAGAAGTTGATGAAGGAGTTGATCATCACCAAAGCATTCTTCAAATGACTACACGAGTCTGAGAAGCAAGAAGCTCATCAGATTGCCATGAGTTTCGACTGGGAAGATCCACTCGATCAAGCATCATGAAAGCTCTTATATTCCACCAAATTTGAAGAACAATTTGAACATCAGGAGGAGCACGCTATGGGAATTGCGGATGCTCCTGCTCGAGCTCTGGTGATCTATGGCGATGGCCTCGTCCCTTCTCTCTCCCCTTCCCACTTCCATCTTCACGCACTGGCAGCCTCCGGAGCCTGCGGCTTCCTTGCTCTTCGCCACCTCCCTCCAAACGGTAAGCCCTCCTCTTTTAGACCTAGCATCATGTCAGTTTCTTCCTTTTCGAATTTAGAGTTTCTGTTCCGGTGCATGGATTGTTCTCACGAAACGAGGAATCAATGGCAACAATGTCTTTTGTATGAATGTAATTTATTTTGTTCTGTTCGAAAACCCAAGCCATATATAATTTCTTTATGCTGACCTGTTTTGTGCTCATCCAACCATTGTGCACCCGATCTTAGGAGAACGTTTTTTACGCCTTGGTTTTATTGTATTGAAGCTATCCATTTTTCACGTTGTATCCTTGGGAGTTCCAGCCTTCCGCACTCCTATGTGATCAAAGCCCAAGTAATCTCTTTTTCCACCGTCGAATGCTGGCGCAGTGGATGGTGTAGAGCGTGAAGTCTATGAACTGCAACAACTTCTGGATCTGCATGAGGCTTTCATTGTGAGTTATAGTTCCTGATTGTACTTCTTTTTTGAGTCAGAGTGGATTTAGAAGGTAGCAATCACTGTTGTTTACCTTCACGCACAGGAGGAAGGTGCAGATGAAGGTTATGACAAAAGTGCTGGAGATGGAGCGAGGAAGCAATGCCGTCCACCATCCATATCTGAGAGGTATTTGTTGAATCTTCAGGTTCTTGTTCATGCCGTCTTACTGATTATGGTAAATACTCGGTGGAATCAATAGGTGAACTTCGCTGGTATGTATTTTCTAGAGAGCTTTCATGAACCTCTATCTGATTACGTCAGTGGAACATTTCTGTGTTATATGTATAGCGTTTGCTACAAGGGTAGGGTGTCATGCTTGACTCCTGAATTCTTCTTACTCTTCTAGTTCAAGTGTGGAAGACCATGTGCCTGGACGTGCATGTGCATCCAAGGCCTTTAGGGGAACAAAATTGGTGATGAGTCTCTGCCAACCTGATTTTCAAGAACCCTGAATAGCCAATGGATAAGCAATATGTAGATCCTTATTGTTTATTTTTGGAGGGTGTAGAAAAGGGGTAGGGACAGATTTGGAGAAAGGGGGATAGAGAAGCAGAAGGGGGAGAGAGAGAGAGAGAGAGAGAGAGAGAGAGAGAGAGAGAGATTGGGAGAGAGAGTAGGCAGCATGTAGGAGGAAGGAGGAGGTTGTAGATAGGATTAGATGTCACATCAAAAAAAGGTACATAGTAGGGGGTGGATGGAGACTTATATAGGACCTCCACATTTTCCACCTAAAGGACCTCTAACTTGGTGTAAGCTAGATTTACTATATTTAGAAATGTGCTAAGGAACAGAAAGGAGACTTAAATAGTAGAGAACAAGGAATATTTATATTGCTTGAGTGTCTGTAGTGTCATCCATACAGTTGGGCCTCTCTCATATATAGAGTGAAGAGTCACACATGAAAAGATGTGTACTCCAAAGTGTATGTGCATGAAGAGGTGTGTACCCCTTGTGAAGGGTGTGACCCTTGATGAGGGTACATTACAATAGAAGTGTCTCTTCAATAGAATGTCTCTTGTGAAGGGTTGTGCCTCATAGGAAGTGTCCCGTTGAAAGGGCATACCCTTCCACAAGTGTCCATTCATCAAACCATCCATAAGTCTAAGATATAGAGAAAGGAATACGTCACAGATTGTGACATCCCCTCCCACTCAAAATAAGGCCCTAGTGGAGATAATGAACTGATGAAGAAAATATCACGGTAAATTCTGAAAATATTGCTGTAAAATGTCAGGGTACTGTTAAAAGTCTTCATCAGATTGCCAAGTAGCGTTGGAGTCATCCAAATCTCGCCAAAGAACAAGGAATTCCGTGATAAGTCGATGTCGAGTCTCTCGCTGTCGATGGTTCAGAATACGCTCAGGAATAAGAACATAATCGTCTTCGATTTCTGGGACATAATCACTTGCAGGAGGAACTGCTTCATTGCCTGGAATGTACGTTTTTAGCCAAGAAATATGAAATGTCGGATGGATTTTACCCCATGATGGTGGTAATTCCAATTTGTAACTTAAAGGTGAATTTTTCTTGACGATCTGGAAAGGTCCATAGTATCTTGGTCGCGATTTAGGAAACACAGACTTAACCGTCTTATAGCGATGTGGGGCTACAAATAATAGCACCATGTCACCAGTGTCAAATTCCAGGTGACGTCTATGTTTGTTGGCAGACCGTTGATACCGCTTTTGCGCTTTTCGCATTTGATCCCTGACTTGGAGTAGAATGTCTTGCATTTCTTGAACCAATTGATCAGCTAGGGCCACTCGATGTTGAAGTACAAAATTCGTTGGTACAATCGGAGTGTGTCCATAAGCTGCTTGGAATGGAGTCATGCTGATGGCACTATGGAAAGAGTTATTATAAGCAAACTCAAGGGGTAGATACTCTTCCCAAGCTGCTAGGCGTGACTGAATATAATGTCGAAGCATTTCTTCCAGAACTTGGTGGACTCTTTCAGTCTGGCCATCTGATTCTGGGTGGTAGGCTGAACTGAACAGTAGAGTTGTACCCAAAGATTCGAACAGCGAAATCCAAAAGTGACTGGTAAACTTAGGATCTCTGTCGGATACGATATTCTTGGGCAATCCATGGTGTCGGAAGATGTGTTGTATGAAGAGTTTGGCGATGTCCGGAGCCTTTGCACTTCTTTTGCAAGCAGCAAAGTGTGCCATTTTGGACAATCGATCAACAATTACCATAATCTGAGTGTTACCTCTGGAGGATCGTGGTAGTGTTGTAATGAAATCCATGGAAATACTTTCCCACCTTTCAGTTGGAACTGGAAGAGGTTGAAGAAGTCCTGCTGGAAGTCGTCGGCTTGCTTTCATTTGTTGACAAGATAAGCAAGATGAAACCATTTTGATGACATCGCTTTTCATTTGAGGCCAGTAGTATGTTACACTGAGTAACCTATAAGTCTTGTTGATGCCTGGATGGGCAGCATAAGGAACTACATGATGCTCTTTTAACAAAAGACGTCGAACATCCTTGTCATGTGGTACAGAGACACAATCTTGATAATACAGAAGGTCGTCCGTATAAGAATAGGATGAGAAAATCTCCTGTTCGGGGGTCGAAGGTTGATCTTTTGAAAGAACTTGTACTACTGTGCCGAAGTCTGTATCATTGAAATACTTCCCTTTGAATGAATTCGGAACATCCACAGATAATGTAGAGATTACCATAGCTGATGCTAGAGTTAACCTGCTGAGAGCATCTGCAACTACATTGCGTAGTCGTGGAATGTATACACTCAACGGTCATGTGAAAGTTGGCTAGAAACTCAACCCAGCGTGCTTGTCGAGCGTTCATGACTGGCTGAGTAAAGATATACTTTAGAGAGTGATGGTCTGTTTTGACCACTGAGTTGGCTCCCATGATATAATGTTTCCAAGAGCGATAAGCATGTACAACGGCAAGAGACTCCTTATCATAAACCGGGTATCGGGTTTGGATATCGGGATGTTTATGGCTGTTAAAAGCAATAACTCTGCCTTCTTGCATCAAGACTGCTTCTGTAGCGATGTCGGAAGCGTCGGTCATGACCTCAAATGCAAGGTTTGGGTCAGCAATAGCCATAATTGGTGTGGTAGTGAGTGCTTGCTTGAGTTGTTGGAAACTATACTCTGTTTCGGGAAGCCACTAAGAAACTGCTGTGCTTTTCAATAATTCTGACATAGGAGCTGCGATTTCGGAAAATTGATAGACCTTTGTATGGTAGAAGTTTGCCAATCCGAGAAAAGAGCGGACTTCATGAACATTCTTAGGAGTAGGCTAGTTTTGGATTACCTCGACCTTCTTGGGATCCACAAAGATGCCTTGAGCTGAAATAACATGTCCCAATTATTTGAGTTGGGTCTTGAAGAACTCACTCTTCTCAACATTGATGTAGAGAGAATTTGCGCGGAGAACTTCAAAAACTTGGTGAAGATGTTGTTTATGCTCATGTAAGGATTTGCTGAAAACGAGGATTCATCGAGGTAAACGATGACGAACTTATCGAGGAAAGGCCTGAAGATGTCGTTCATTAGTGTCATGAATGTGGCCGAGGCATTGTTTAACCCAAAAGGCATGACCAAACATTCATAGTGTCCATACTTTGTTCAAAAAGCTGTCTTGTACTCATTGCCTTCTCGTATGTGAATTTGATGATAACCTGAACGAAGATCAATCTTTGAGAATTGTGTTGCGTGTAGAAGTTGATCGAAGAGGTCATCGATGCGAGGCAATGGATACTTGTTTTTGATAGTGAGCTTGTTGAGGGCTCGGTAGTCGATGCAGAGGCGCATTGACTTATTCTTTTTTTTCCACAATACAGGAGATCCGAAAGGGCTGCGACTGGGCCGAATGTGACCTTTGTTGAGTAGTTCAGTCACTTGTCTTTGGATTTCTTCATTTTGAGTGTAAGAAACCTGATAAGGAGGTTTCGACGGTGGATTACTGCCGGGAATAAGTTCGATTGGGTGATCCACTGGTCGTCGAGGTGGTAACTGCTTTGGCAATTCCTGTGGAAAAATATTCAGGCAGGGCTGGAAAAAAGGTTGGTTCAGGTATTCAGGATCCTTTGTTGGTGTCTCCTCTACTGCTGTAACCAACAGAAGTGAAGTCTTTACTTGACGTTTACGAACCCCCTTCTTTACTTGTAGGGCAGAGGCAATTCGGATTGAAGGAGAGTCTCTAGAACCAGTTAGCTCAATAAGTTTTCCCTGGTGGATAAACTGGATAGTATGGCTGCGAAAATTGATTGATGGATCATAGTCGTAGAGCCACTGTTGTCCAAGTATGACATCGTACCAAGAAAGAGGCATGATGTCGAAGTTCAACTTGTCTGTATAATGCTGGATGCGAAAAGACAAGTTTTTGATCCTGGTGTTGCACAAGAAGGTAGTTCCACTTGCGAGTTCAATTTGATAGTCCATGGGACTAGGATTGGTGGTCAACCGAAGCTTGTCGACCATAGAACTAGCTAGGAAGTTATGAGAGCAGCTATTGTCGATGAGGATAGTGATCATTGTTCCATGAATCGATCCTTGGACACAAAGTACTTGAGTGGCCAGGGAAGGTTCGAGGTTGCTGGCAAGGCTCATGTGGATGGTATTTGCCATTCGAACAGCTTTGCCTTTCTTGTCTTGTGTTGGGGTAGCATCTTCTGTTTGGGAAGTGCTAGGTTCCATATTGGAATTTTCCTTTGGTCGCTTGGGACAATCGAACCATCTATGGTCGCCTGTAGAGATGGTACAAAGTTCTTTTGTGCTGGAGTTGTTCTTCTTGTCAGTGGCCGCACCTTTATGTTGGGGATGAGGGTCATGACTTTGTGAAGAAGAAGAGGCGCGATCCTTGGAGGAGTGCTTTTGTTGGGATCCAGCATACGATTTCTGAGACTTGTGGGGATCTTGAGACTATCGCTGACCTTGATTACCCGAGTTTTTTCTAAACTTGGGGTTATCTTGAGGGCGAGCACCTTTGGCCATAGTAGAGTTCTGTGTTCTATTAGCACTCTGCTTCCCTGTGTTTTGGAAATCTGTAATGCGCTCTGCGTAAGCAATAGCGCCAGTTGTGGTGGTGATGTTTGCTTTGAGGACATCAATGCGTAATGAGGGGTTTAGGCCTGAGATGAAAGCATGAAGGCAATCATCATCAGTTAAACCATCAATCTCCAGCACCAATGTGGTGAACTGAGAGATGTAGGAAGACAGGGAGCCCATTTGCTCCAACTGTCGGAGTTTTGAACGTGCTTGGACGTCCGCATTCGCAGGTATGAACTGCTTACGGAGCACGTGTTCAAAATGTTCCCAAGTTAACACACTTTTGCTGTCCTTTAAGCGTCGTTGCCACCATAGAAAAACTGTATCCTTGAGGAGGGAGGCTGCCAAGGCAATCTTTTTGCCTTCAATGAGGTCAACAGTATCAAAGTACATGTGCAGTTTTGCGAGCCATTGGTCAACTGCTCGGCGATTTCGTTGACCAGTATAGGCTTCCGGAAGTTTAATGTCAAGTCTTTTAGTTTTGGAAGCTTGGAGTAAGCAGTAGAGGGCACGGAGTTCAGTGTTTTCTACCTCAAGTGGGAACGAGTCCACATAGTCGTTCGGTGGCGTCACGTCACGTCATCCTCTGTATGTGTGGTATTGCGAGAATCTTGGAGTTGTTGGACTTTTTGGACCAAGTCGAAGATGCTGTCCTGAAACTGGGAAATTTGAAGTTGAAGTAGTGCTTCGCTTTGTAAGTTGACTTCAGGGGTCTTTTTTGGACTTGAGTCGCTGATCTCCGGAGAGGTTGCACGTGAGCGTTGCGACATATTTGAGGTCCCTGTGAGAAGAGCACAAACCTGCGCTCTAGTTTGTACCATTCCTGGAAGAAGATCCGGGCTGCTCCCTGAGGTTGCTCATGTTGGAGGGGGCAGGCGAGGCAGGATGGAACCACCCGTGGAAATCTGGTAAAGGAGGTCCTATTTGAGGTAACACTGGTGATGCCGAAATGGGTGTTACTACTCGTGAGAGTACAGGGGTAGAGTCCACGGATCTGAGAAGGGATAAGGAGCTGCTGTTGGGAGTGGAGGATATCCAGGAGAAGGAGTGCCTTCAGAGTGTAAATACTGTCTTGGGGAAGGTACAACCTGTGTAGGAGGATATTTGGGAGCTGAAAGAGGTGGAGAGTACCTTGGAGATGCTGAAGCTGAGGGGTAAAAGTCTCTCCAAAGATGGACAGCAAACTCGTGAGGAATATCGGGTTCTGGGTATCTACGTGTCTCGTGGAACACAACCTGGACTTTGCTGAGGAAGTAATGTAATTGAGGTGCCTCACGCAGAAGGTATAGGATGTGTTCCAAGTCACTGGAAGGGCACGTAACATAGAAGACCCACGATGCAAAAGCTCCGAAATGGGTTGGTTGTGCAATCTGAACACGATATTGTGTGGTAGATGATGCGTGAGGTGTCCTTGAAGGGATTGGGGAATTACCAGGGGTTTCCATGCTTTAAGGAGGCGGCTTTCATTTGCTGTAATTTGATAATGAGCGTCAAATAACAATATGAAAGAGAATCCTTAGACACGACCTCGCAGGATCTGACCCTATCACTAACCTAGAATCTTGTCCTCAATCCAACTAGAATCATAGCGCAGGTGCCTCGATCCTCCCGACCACCCCCGAGCACGTGGGCTACAGCTCGACTCATCCATAGGCCCGTATCTAACCCAAGCGTCCCATACCACCTGAGCCCGTCCAGAGGACCTTCGATACACCACCTATGATCCGCCATATAGATGGCCAGAGTCCCGGCCTGGCCGAGTCCCATCCATCAGTTGAGGAGTGCTCAACTGATCTACACAATAGCACTGGCCCTCCCTCTATATAGAAGGAAACCTGCTATAGATAGCACAATGCTATGAATAGCTCCTTCCATATAAAGCGAGCACTATATATGAATCAATCTCTATATATAGCAATCTCGGCTAAAAATAGCCATCTAGTCCTATGCTATCCCGTAACCCACGTTAACCTGGTATCCAACCCTAGGTACACCATGCACATGACATACTCCCCTTCCTCTAAGAACTCACTCTTGAGTTCACTAGAAAGCGCGAAAACTCTCTGTGAAGATGAGTCAATGTCAATAACTATACTCTGACTATCAATTTGAGTGTGCTATACGTTCCATGAGATTCAAATCAAAGAGAATCTAAGGCCAAAGCCACAATCTTTGATAACTAACCCAAAGAAAGTAAATCTCTCAATCTAAACAAGGTTACGTATCGTCGAGTATTCTCCTCGAGAAATCCAATAATGCCTGAATCCACAGAGTTAGTTCCGTTGACATATCCTGTACACAAGCATGGTAAAATCTGTACCTGAAGGTAAATTATTCTATCAACCTTATCTATTGAGTATCCTTGAACTCAAAATCTTAGGTTGAGATCGAGGAATCATTGTTCGAACAACGCCATCAATTGAGTCCCTCGACGGTCAATTTTTAGGTTGCAATTTCTATCAACCCTAATTCTTGAATTACTTAGTATTCAAAAAATCCCTCAACGGAATACCCTTGTAATTCAAATTCTTGGGTTGAAATACATGACAGACTTTCCATCGCAGAACCATTAGGTGTCCGTTCATAACTCATGATGGAAGAATCTTCATGGAAGTATCAATGGGCAAAATCCTGACCAAAGATATGGTCCCCTTGATCTATCCTCGAAATGCCCCTACATGAGGATAATCAGTAAAAATTCAGTTGCCTATATCCAGTCAACGGTACTGTTCTAGACATGTATATAGTCAACCATCATAGGAATAACATCCTATGTGATCCAAAGACTACGGAAGCATACAATCTGAAATCTCTTAAAACAAGATCCACTATTGAATATCCTATATAAACTTGTGCATAATAAACCGCTCCTATCACAGGATCATCCAGTTCTTAGGATCTCTTATCTAGGAACATCAAGTTCCAAACAAGGCATTGATAGACCATCATCAGAAGAGATGTGGTAACCCTCCTTGAGATTGAGTCTAGACTATGGAGCTCCAGGGTTAAACCCAAAAAATACGTGGCTTCTCTCAGGGTAAAGAATCTTAGTCAGCCCTCGTACAAAAAAATAAAATGAAAATCTAATCAGGTTGCCCCCAATTCAATTCAGCCTACTTGTACTTCACCCTAGAGGTCCTTGGGTATTATTTCACCCTGGATTATACCACCACATCAGAGAATCTTAAATGTAACATACCTTAGTGTCCCATAATACCAAAGTATTCAGCAAATAAAAAACTCAGTGGACAATATGAGTAAATCAGGTAGCCAATCCCTCTTCAACTCAGATGATCCCAGATTGACATCCCTAACAACTTGAATCTTGACTATCCATGACCTCGGGCCAAAAGAGTGAGAATCAGAATGACCCCGCCTTTGGACATGATTCAAAGAAGGTATCCAACAAGACTCATCCTGGTCTAATCAATAAGAACCTTCATATGTCCAAACGGTAACTCGAAGAAACGTCATAATTCACAATCACACCGAGATCAGAACTTCAAATAGAAACCAAACAAGAATCTACGCACCAAGATTCGAGAAAGGGAAATCCAATTGTCTTAGTTAAGTCTAGTTTAAGATGTAACAAAGTCTCAGGCATCCTTAATGTACCATATACCTAAAAAAAGCTTCAAGATATATGGAACAAAAGTACACATTATATAATTTGAAAAAACCAATCAAATTATAAATGCCGCTTAGTTACAAATTAACCAAAACCTGGTCAATTTAATAACAAGACAATTTAGAACATAATTCATACAAAATTGGGGAGCTTCTTGAACGAAGAGTGGTTCAAAAGATCCAGTCGAGCAAAAAATAATTAGGTGTCGGTCAAAACTGAGGATTTCAACTTCTTCATCGCTTCTCAATAACTCGGAAGCGGTATAAAGACTCTAAAACAAGCTGTCTACATTTAGAACAGCATGAGCCTTCTTCAATATATTTTTGGTACTGAGGGGTTTTATAGTAGTGAAGAGCTGCCCAGAGTTCATCCATCAAGGAATCCATCTCTCGTAGCAGGTCATGAGGTCTACGAGGAATAACCTCTGATGTAGCCTCATCCTCCATCTCAATAAAACAGTAATCCAACGTAGGTGTCTCATTACTTTGATGTCCTTCCATGGCTGGAAAATATCTCGCACGGGAGAGGGACTAGAAGAAAAACAGCTGTGCCCAAACACGTGCTCTTCACACTAGCAAAAGCGAATCTGTTGCTGCGTGGAATCAGGGAAGAAGGCGAGTAGAGGACAGCAAGAAAGATGGCGGAATCTGATAGGCTGATCTCAGACAGAAAGAGGGTGGGAAATTCACCTTCATGCGCTGAAGAGAGAGAGAGAGAGAGAGAGAGAGAGAGAGAGAGAGAGAGAGAGAGAGAGGAATCCCGTGTATATAAATAGCCAGGAAGGGCCACCAAAAGCTAGGCGAATTTAGGGTGGGTGTTTGATTTAGAGCAAGTGAAAGAAAGAAAGAAATTTTATTAAAGTCTTCGGGAGACCTTGAAGGTCTATGAGACTAAAGATAACTAGTACAATGAGCATAACGGTGGCGGTCTCAAAACGGGCCGGCCAACCGTTTCTTCAAAAAAAGTTATGAAGGACGGTGTGTCTAGTCCTGGTACAAAAATGTGTATCTATCTCCAGATGATACAAAAAATGGCACGAAAAATGGAGCAGAAGGGGGGAGATACAAATATATATATATGCCTGTGGTGATTGTCAGAGGCCAATCATAGAGGGGCCGTAAAATGGGACGCCGAAAAAAACCCTGCGATGGATGATTGGCCTCTGACGTCATGCGGCCTAGTCGAGCTCGGTCGTCGGGGGTGGCGGGTGGCCCTATGGTGAAGAACAAGAGCGACGGTGATCCCGGTAGGGCGGGCTGAGAGCATAGAAGGGATGTCACCCGGATGTGTGAGTCTGTCCGCTGGCGTAGCTGTCGTGGCTCTGGCTCTCGCTCACGTTCGCGTCGTCGGCTAGATTGAGGAGAGGTATCCTGTGACTGGAAGAAATCAGTGATGGGTCGCTGAGTGTCCTCACGCTGTGTGGGCTGCGCATGCTGTCATGCCCGGAGAGATGCATCTCGGGGTTCATCTCATGTAAGAAAGCGGCTAGGCACCGCTGGTCCGGCAACTGTAGCATGCGTGGGAGGGGGCCGAATCCGTCGCGGAATAGGTAGTGGTACCGGCCTCGAATGGCATGATAGATAGGGCATCTGAAAGCAAAGTGCTCCTTCGACTCGATCTCGTGCAGGTCGCAAAGTGGGCAGATGGGGCCCTCTCGTGGGATACCCTCTGCGCGTCCGCTCTCGATCCGTAATCGGTGTGACAAAACCCTAAACTGGCCGAGTGAAATCCGGAGCGCATGCGGTAGATGAATCTGTGTATAACCCGGGGGCGTGATCCTCCTGTGAGATCTGGAGGCAGTGTCGGCGATAGTAATCAAGCTTCACAAGAAGCTCGGGGTGAAGAAACCAAGTCCTCTAGGTGTGAAGCTGGAGCAGATCCTCTTGGATGATCTGGTTGACCTCCTGGTCAGTGGGGGAGAAAGGGGATGGTGGAGCGTCGAGGTTGTACTGAAAAGGAGGCAACCGGTCCATGTCGAGGCCCAGTCGGGTGAACCAGCTGGAAAGGTGTCTATACCAACATTGGTGGTCCCCATTTGGGATAAGGCCATAGAGGAGGATAAGGCTAGCCAGGGTAGGCGGAGGCGAACTCTGTGCATAGGCCCTCATGATCCTTGGCTCGGCTGTTGTGAAGCTTGAGCGCTGCGTGGGTGACTCCCTGGGTTGTGAAAAGGGTGCAAGATGTGGGGCGGGGGGTGGCGGAGAGGTCAGGAGGGGGCTGATTTGGGATATCATAGAGTGTGCGTGCATAGGAGTGCCAGAGGGAAGTGTCTGTGAGGGGGGTAGGGGATCGGCGTTCTAGAAATTTCCTCCAGAAATCCTTGGAGTTGCTACTGAACAAGATGTTTAGTGCTTTCCTTGCTAGAGAAAAACAAAAAAGCAACCTGCTTTTTTTTACCAAAAACAGTCTCGCTTTTAATAGATCTGGTTCCCTTTTCTCCAGCCAGCCAAAAATAGCCAAAACGTGCTAAAATCAGGCCATACACTCCTTCCCAAAGCCAAGCGCCTGCCCCAATCATATCGCCCCTATCTCTGATGCCCGAATCTCCTACACAAGCCGTTCTTCTGGCTTATGAACGCCCTCTCTTTCCTCCTACTTCTCAACTGCAGCAAATCTAGGTCTCTAGGGTAGGAATCTCATCCTTGAGAACCTAGAGCAAATTCTTTCCCTAACCAGCCCACTCTCACGCGTCCCCACACAGCCAATCACATCAACAACCCAAGCGTGGGTAGTTATAGGTCAGAAACAATCCATCCTCATATCTCTTGCTGAAAGCATCAAGTCTTCTCATCGCCTACCCTTCTCAAGGAATCACGATTTCCAAACACGTAGCAACCGAGAGAGCACACAGCCTATGGACTTCTATTTCTTCCACAAATCTCTCAATCATGAGCGCACATCATCAGCCAACAATTCAGCCCATACATGAGCGGAAATTCAGATTTGCAAGAGCAATCTCAAAAAGCGTACCTGGAAGACATCTTTTCTGCATACCTCGCGTTGAATTCAATCGTGATAGGACGGCTCTGATACGAGATGACACGACCCCGCAGGATCTGACCCTATCACTAACCTAGAATCTCGTCCTCAATCCAACCAGAATCATAGCGCAGGTGCCTTGATCCTCCCGACCACCCCGGAGCACGTGGGCTACAGCTCGACTCATCCATAGGCCCGTATCTAACCCAGGCGTCCCATACCACTTGAGCCCGTCCAGAGGACCTTCAATACACCACCTATGATCCGCCATGTAGATGGCCAGAGTTCCGGCTTGGGTCCAAGTCCCATCCATCAGTTGAGGAGCACTCAACTGATCTACACAATAGCACTGGCCCTCCCTCCATATAGAAGGAAACCTGCTATAGATAGCACAATGCTATGAATAGCTCCCTCCATATAAAGTGAGCACTATATATGAATCAATCTCTATATATAGCAATCTCGGCTAAAAATAGCCATCCAGCCCTATGCTATCCCGTAACCCACGTTACCTGCTATCCAACCCTAGGTACACCATGCACATGACACTTAGAAATAGAATGGAAAGAATCCACCTGGCATAGATTAGATCTGCCAATTAGTTGCATAGCAAGGCTTGAAAATCTCTTGTCTGGAGGTCCATCGATTAAGAGGCGCCTGGCGAGACTTTCAAGGCTGATTGAGGCGTGGCAGAGGCGATTAATAGAAGAGGGCAGATTGCGTGGAACCTGGCGCTGTCTTCTGCGTTGAAGCTGTGCTATTTGCTGCGTACCATGGGAGAGCAGTGCTTGGCCTGTTTGAGTGTGATTGGAAAGGCAGCAAAAAGGCCGCAGTTCAATGGCGAGGGTGGCGAGACGAGCAGAAGGAGGCAGGATGGTCTGAATCGTGAGAGATGGGCAGCAAGGGCTGCTGGTCACAGGCGGGTATGGCGATGAACCAGAGAGAGTCAGCTTCTAAAAACGATTCAGAAGAGGCAGGATGGAAGCCTGATGAAGGGCGCAGCCTGTTTGCAAAGGAGAAGGTGGAAACACGTACAGCCGTTTTGGAGCAGAGAAGGCAGAGGGAAATCGCGATTCATTTTCGCCTTGCTGGTTGGTGGTTGCCAAAAAATTAAAACATGGGTTTAGAGAACCCTTGGGTAATCTAGGGTTAGGCCTTGGGTATAGGGTTGGTTGCCCTTTTTAGGCCCTCTATGACACGTCCCAGCACTTTTGAAACCTCTGATTTGCAAGCAAACAGCAAGCAAACACAAGAACACACACACAACGTGAGAAACTGAGCAGGCTGCCCACCACCCAACCATGACATCTATGGGATATGATCCCGAATCAGGAGATGTCCCCTCCGAGCCACGAGCTGAGCTACTGGCACGAACTCCCAACGAGATCCAAACCAGCCTGGTGTCCCATACCACCAGGTGGCGCTGTGAAGCCTGGGATCTGCTACTGGGCCTTGGGCTACGCTAAGATGTAGGCGCGCGTCCGCGACTCAATCCAGGATCAGACCTAGCACCTGGGAATGAAACTTGCTCCCATCGGCTCCCTGAGAACTGAACCCCTGGGCCCCTTTTATAGACTCGGGCCCCAAGCGCCAAAAATAGCGAAGACCTCTAACTGGTTCGTACCCTTGCCACTCAACCTGAGAATCAACCCTGCCTAGCTCTAAGCCTCCCCAGGCTACCTGAGCTAGTCTTGTGTACCTAGTACACGTCAGATACCAATCCGTGCACATGACATACTTCCCCTCCTCTAAGAACTCACTCCTGAGTTCGCTAAGAAACTCGGAAATGTTGTTTGGAGGTTTTGTAATGTCTCCCATGTTGCATCCTCCTCAACACGATCCTTCCACTTGATCTTGTATTCCGTGATAGATCGATTACAAATTTGTCTGTCACGAAATTCAAGAATATACTCAGGTTCGTGTGGAATAAAGGTCAAATCTGGAACTTCTATTATCTCTTGAGGAGAAACAAGTTGATCATCCGCACCCAAGACTTCTTTCAGTCTACTGACATGAAAGACTGGATGTACTTTAACATCAGGAGGCAATTCTAGTCGATATGCAACTGGTCCAATTCTTTTAATGACCTTAAACGGACCACAGTATCTGGGGGATAATTTCGGAACCAAACCAGTACTTAGGCTCTTGGATTCCTTGGGAATTCTCAAATATACCATCGTTCCTTCAGAGAACTCTCTAGGCGAACGATGTCTATTAGCATAAAATCTGTCCCGATCTTGGGTACTTCTAATAGACTCCTTGGCAAACTGCAACATTTCCTGCATGTCTTGCAAGAAGTTCTTTGCAGCATCATTTTGAATCCCTTTTAACCCAACCATAACTGGTGACTTAAGTTGAAATGTGTACATAAGCATAAAAGGACTGTAACCAGTACTCGAATGCTTTGCACTGTTATAAGCAAATTCTATCATAGGTAGATAATCTTCCCATGAAGACTGTCTCTTAGATACATATGCCCGAAGCATATCTTCAACCAATTGGTTAACCTTCTCTGTACTGCCATCGGATTGTGCATGATCTGAGGAACTCATGCTTAGAGTAATTTCTAACTTGTCAAAAACAAGTGTCCAAAAGTTACTTGTAAACTTTGAGTCCCTGTCATTGACTATGTCGAAGGGTAAACCATACAGCTTAAACAAGTGGTCCACAAACTCGTGAGCCAGCTGAACAGCTGAAATAGTTGTTCTGGTAGGTAAGAATCTAGCCATTTTTGTCAGACGGTCGACTATGACCCAAATGGAGTCATGACCCTTGCGCGTTCGAGGCAAATCAGTAATAAAATCCATGGAAATACTTTCCCATTTATTACCTGGAATCTGTAATGGCTGTAATAAACCCGCGCTTCTAAGGCATTCTGCCTTAGTAACCTGACAAACCCGGCAACCTACTACATAGTTCTCAATAAATGCACGCATCTTAGGCCAATAAAAGGTATGCTTCACAAGAGACAGAGTCCGACGTATACCCGGATGTCCAGCACTAGGAGCATCATGACACTCCCAGAGAATCTTGGATCTAAGTTCCATAACATCTGGCACACAAATCTTTCCATTCCGGAACAGCAAGCCGTTCCTAATCATCCACTGACCTCCCGTTGCCTGTACCGTAGGTGGCACAATCCCTGAGTCCTGGTCAACCATGGAGCTCCCATCCTGGACTCTTTGCCAATAAGAACTGAAATGACTATCAGTTGCGTAAAGCCCTCTCAAGGATTGAAATAGGTCTGAGGATATTTCCGTAAATGACATAGCATTTACAAACTTGACTCGACCTAAGGCATCCGCCACACTATTCAACGAACCCTTTCGATAACGTATTCCAAAATCAAAATCTTGCATTAATTCTGCCCATCTAGCTTTCCGTCCCCTCAATTCAGACCCATCACACACATACTTAATTGACTGATGATCAGTCAATACAAGAAACTTCGAACCATACAAGTAGTGTCTCCAAACCTTAAGGGCATACACTACAGCATAAAGTTCCTTTTCTAGTGTGGGCCAACGATATTGGGTGTCGTCTAGCTTCTTACTCTCAAAAGCTACAGGTCTGCCCTCTTGGAATAGAGCTGCCCCAATCGCAAAATCACTTGCATCGGCCTCTAAAATGTAAGGCCGGGTAGGATTGGGTAATGCAAGAACGGGTGCTTCCTTGATAGAAAACTTCAAGGTTTCAAAAGTCTTGTTCAATGCATCATTCCAAGAGATTGGCTGGGTAGACCTGCGTCCACGACCTTTCAATATGTTTGTCAAGGGTGCCGTGATATGTGAATAATCACGCACAGACTTTTGTAGAAATACCGTAAATCCTAGGAAAGAACGAAGTTGTTTCACTGTCTGAGGAATAGGCCATTCTAAAACCTTCTGGATACGATCCGGATCAATGCTAATACCTTTAGAAGAAATCTTGTGTCCTAAGTAAATGATCTCCTTCATAAAGAAGTCACATTTACTCATCTTGGCATAGAGCTTATGCTGTCTTAGAATAACTAAGACAATCCGGAGGTGTCCTATGTGATCCTCAAGCGTTAAGATGTCATCTAAGAACATTACAATGAATTTGCCCAGAAAATCTCAAAACAAATCGTTCCTCATCTGCTGGAAGGTGGCAGGAGCATTGGTCAAACCAAAAGGTAATACAAGAAACTCGTAGTGGCCATACCTAGTTCGGAATGCGGTTCTATCTATGTGTTTAGCATAGATACGGATTTGGTGATAACCCGTACGCAAATCAATCTTAGTGAAATACTTCGCTCCGGTTAAACGGTCTATCAGATTATCGGAACGAGGTAGAGGGAGGGTATCGATTCTTAATTGTCACTTTATTCAATCGTTTATAATCTATACACATTCTCCATGTAGAATCTTTCTTCTTCCTTAAGAGGACAGGTGCACCCCAAGGTGTAGCTAGCTCATCCTCCTCAAGCTGGCTCATCCTATAAGGTGGTACACTAATAGGTTGAGCCCCTGGGACTAAGTCTATGCGATGATCTACTGCCCGTTAACAGAGACAACAAATGAAGAAAGCGGAATCAAAACACACTGATAGACATGATAATGAGAAGTGTTTAATATATTCCGAAGCTGCATCGCAGATACAATAGGTCCCTGAGAAGAGGGAAAATTATCACACTGAATACAAAATTGGGTGTCCTTATCCACAAAAGAAAGGGTATGCTCCGTCCATCCAATCCGAATATTGTGGGTTTTAAACCACTCTATTCCGATTAACAAGTCCACATGCTCCAAGTGCATAACATAGCACGTAAGAGCCCCTGTGTATGCTTGAATCCGGATAGGAAGTGCTTCAATCTTGCGATCCCAAAATTGCTTCCCAGCTGGAAGCTGCACCTCATAGGTGTGATCGCTAGGTATCGTGGACAGCCCCATCTTCTACACAAATTTGTAATTAACAAAGTTGTGAGAGCTGCCCGGGTCAAAGAGAATGTGAACCCTTTGGTCCCTAACTTCTCCATAAACTCGGAAAAGATCATGGGAACCAAACAACGAAGTATTGAAAGTGCAATTACAAGAAAGTGGGCAGGTAATGACATTTACAGAAATACCTGTCATCGAAACTTGGTTCGCTCCCTTGGCTTTGGTACCCGGACCCGCCTGGAGCTTCGGTCCCAGCGCTTGCTTTTGATTCTTGCGCTTTGGGCACTCATTCTTGGTGTGGTCCCGCTCCTCGCAATAGAAGCAACGTCCTTCCTTCTTAAGCTTCAAGGTACGAAGGAAACGGGCTCGACCATTCTTTGCCTGAGTCAAGTGTTTCTTGGAGGCGTTGTCTATAGACTTCGTCTCCCCGGTACCAGTCGTAGACTAGAAGAACTTCCGTTTGTTCTTCCCACTCGTGTCGAAAACTATAGTTGCCTTTGCACTGGCCATGGTATCATCATAAATACGCGCGTAATTCATGGCCTCTTGCAACGTGGTACATTTGTTGTTCTTGATTTGCAACTTGTACGAATCTGGCAAACCATCCACAAAGAAACCTAACAAGGTCATTGGATCCATCTTTGTGGCCCTGGTCCGCAGATCTCGAAACCTTTGAAGATAAACTTCAAACAACAAGTTCAGCTTAGACATATCGAGGGCTTTAAGCTTGCCTACGATATCATAGTCGTCCTCCTTCTTCAGGAACTCCTTCCTGAAAACCCCTTCGAAATCTATCCATGTTACCGGCTTAGGTTGGAGTTCCTTCCACCATAGCAAAGCCTTTCCTGACATGAAGCCGGCTGCAAGCTGTATTTTCTTTTCATCTGGGTACGGGTGGAACTGGAAGTGTATCTGCCACTTGTGCAACCAAGTGTCAACAACCTCCTTGGTTCAAGACTTCTGATCTCCGGGAAAAGGGTTTGGAGTTATGTTCGGACCTAACACTGAAGCCATGGCATCCACATGCGTGAGTGCCTGCACAGTGCTAGTCAGAAGGGTGAGAGTAGTCTGAATCCCTTGGAGTTGCTGTGTCAACCCCATTTGATTCGCATTAACCTACTCAAATTTTCCATCTAGAGCAGTGGTGAATTCACTGAAGGCTTTCTTCGTAATCAGATCGTTGTAAAGACCCTGGTCTTCCTCAGCAGGGTAGTCCAAATCCTGATCTCCCATGGCAAACTCAGGATTTACAAAATCAGCCATGTCTGAAATCTGATCTGGAGTAGCAAACTGAGAGAAATAACTGGGGGAATCGAAGCTGGAAGGAGAGTGGAGCAGAGAAAAACCGTCCCAAGAGGATGTGACGAAAGAAGAGGAGCTGGCCGAAAAGAAGATGCTGGAAGCTGACGATCAGCTTGCGTAGGTGATCTTGGGGTCTCCTTTTGCTGGTTTTGCTGCAGGCTGCAGTGTACGGAAGTCTGCTGCAGACCGTACTGTACGGAAATCTGCCGCAGGCTGTACGGATATATGACGCAGGCTGTATGGAAATATGACGCAGGCTGTACGGAAATATGACGCAGGCTGAGGCCGTTCCTAGATGGCAAAATCTAGTAGATATGTAAGGAGGTCTTCTTGCGCACTCTAGCTGAGGCTGTGGCTAAGCTTGGGATCCTACCAGGCTATAAAGGAGATGGTGCAGCTAATCTAGGAAGCCATGCTTTCTAGAAAAGCTCACCCTGCCAATCTTGGAGGGTGGTGCTTTTTTCGAAAAAAGCAGCTCCTCCAACAGTATGGCTGCACCTTGCTCCAGCCCCTGGCGCACCTCCCTGCCTGGCCGAATTCCTTTCCAGCCCATGGCGCACCTCTCAGCCTCTCCTACCTGCGTCACCTATCTCTACGCAGCCCTGACCAGCAAACGGAATCCCCTCGCCTACCACTCAGCTCTTCTCACGCCTCTCCTCCCTTCATCTCCACTCTCTCCTAGCTACGCCTCAACCCTCTCTCACTTTTCCCTTCAGCAATTTTGAAATCACGACTCTCCTTCTTCCTACCTTTTCCCTACATCCTGACCACTTCCGATAACCCATGAACCAACAAGATCTTGCAGCAACAAATTTCGAAATTAGGGCATACCTGGAGGAAGAAATCATCCAAAATTTTCGCATCAGAAGTTCCTACCTCAGGAGTTGGCTCTGATACCAACTGACACGTCCCAGCACTTCTGAAACCTCTGATCTGCAAGCAAACACAAGAACGCACACACAACGTGAGAAATTGAGCAGGTTGCTCACCACCCAACCATGACATCTACGGGATATGATCCCGAATCAGGAGATGTCCCCTTCGAGCCACAAGCTGAGCTACTGGCACGAACTCCCAACAAGATCCAAACCAGCCTGGTGTCCCATACCACCAGGTGGCGCTGTGAAGCTTGGGATCTGCTACTGGGCCTTGGGCTACGCTAAGATGCAGGCGCGTGTTCGCGACTCAATCCAGGATCAGACCTAGCACCTGGGAACGAAACTTGCTCCCATCGGCTCCCTGAGAACTGAACCCCTTGGCCCCTTTTATAGACTCGGGCCCCAAGCGCCAAAAATAGCGAAGACCTCTAACTGGTTCGTACCCTTGCCACTCAACCTGAGAATCAAGCCTGCCTAGCTCTAAGCCTCCCCAGGCTACCTGAGCTAGTCTTGTGTACCTAATACACGTCAGATACCAATCCGTGCACATGACACTCTAGGTACCCTTTTGTAGGTTGGTGCTTGGTGCCAAAGGGTGTGTCTATTCTAAGGGGTATGATCCTTGGAATAGGTGTACCTTTTCATGAAGGGTGCAACCCTGTCCCTTGGGTGAGGAGTGAAAAACTCTTCATCAAAAGGTGTGCCCGATGGTGAAAAGGTGCATCCCTTGGTTTTGGGACAGCCCAAGCACATCAAAAGACACGATTTTTGTCGTGTCCATTCACATTAACTCGTGATGTGAGGGAGATGGAGAGGCCATTGATGACTTTAAGTGGGGTTGGCGCTAAAAATTTTTATGCTCATTCTCTCCATCTCTTGCATGCACAACGTGCGTGGATATCCTTCTAGCGGAAAGATATGTATCAGATAGGTGCTAGAAGGTGGGGGGGCATTTCCTACAGGCAGGAGCGAAATTTGCTCTGATACCACTGTAAGAAATCCTAGATTTACTATATTTAGAAATGTGCTAAGGAACAGATAGGAGACTGAAATAGCAAAGAACAAGGAATATTTGTATTACTTGAGTGTCTGTAGTGTCATCCATATAGTTGGGCCTCTTTTATATAGAGAGTGAAGAGTCACACATGAAAAGGTGTGTACTCCAAAGTGTATGTGCATGAAGAGGTGTGTACCCTTTGTGAAGGGTGTGACCCTTGATGAGAGGGTACATTACAATAGAAGTATCTCTTCAATAGAATGTCTCTTGTGAAGGGTTGTGCCTCATAGGAAGTGTCCCGTTGAAAGGGCATACCCTTCCACAAGTGTCCATTCATCAAACCATCAATAAGTCTAAGATATAGAGAAAGGAATATGTCACAGATCGTGACACTTGGCCCCTTTTTTCCCCTTCATTACAGCCATCCCTTCCCATAGAATGTAATGCACTCTGATCTAATCTCTTCTTCGTATCACGGGAGCAGCACCATGAATCACCTCCCAGCCAAATCTCGCTGAGGCTAACGAGCAGATAGAGATATTCCGTTCGAAATCATACGTGAATAATTTCCTTCTCTTCTCTCACTAGCCTCAACAAGCCCCAATTCCCTAGATAGATCTAGATGCCACATGTCATCCATACAGGGCCTTCCTAATGCAACATTTCACCCCTCTCTTGGGATGCATTAAATTCTTTGCCCCTAGGCACAACCTTTGCATTAGGCCCTTGGCCTTAGATCTATCTAGTCTGGTGCTATCAGCCCTCACCTAGGACCTTGACATTAATTCCCTCCCGATCATTTACATGAAGCGCAAACAAATATATTACAAAGATAGATCCTTTAAGGGAAATGTCGATTGATTCTTCCGAGGTCATGCTACCTCGGCTAGAGCATAACATTCCTTCCCTCTTCAGACATCAACGTCCTCGATGATAAAGTCTGGGAACACTCTCTGCAACTGATATACGGACTCCCAGGTAGCTTCGGATAGAGGCTGACCATGCCATGCAACCAACACCGTGGGTATCTTCCGATTTCGTATTTGCATTGTTCCTCAGTGCAGGATTCTTGTTGGTTTGCGCCTTGTAATATCCTCTATCTCCTGAAACAAAACCACACCTTCGATTAGTGAGTTCTTTGTATGTAAAAATTTCTTTAAGCGTGAAACATGAAAAACCGGGTGCACCTTACACCCCTGTGGCAATTCTAATTTATAGGCTACACTGCCTATTCTCTTTAGAATTAACCACGGCCCACAGTATTGAGGTGATAACTTAGCACACTCTCTTGAAGTCAACGACTTCGAGTGCGAAGGAACTCTGAGAAAAACTTTTTCTCCTTCCTTAAATACTCTTATAGACCGGTTCTCATCCGCATACACCTTGGATCTATCCATAGCCTGGCAGATATTAGCTCTCGCAAGTGCTAGCATCTCTCGCATCTGAACCACAAAGTTCGCGGCACTAGGCACTTTCTGAGGTACTCCAACTATAGTTGGATTGGCTGGTCTATAATCATAGTTCAGTTCAAACGGACTGAACCCGGTAGAGGAATGTTTTCTATCATTGTAGGCAAACTCCAACAATGGCAACCACTTGTTCCATGTATGTTGTCTCAATGACACATATGCTCTCAGCATATCCTCTAAAGTCTGGTTGACTCTCTCCGTCTGACCATCCGTCTTAGGATGATCCCCACTACTCATTCCCAACTCAGTCCTTAGTGTCTCGAATACCGCTATCCAAAAATGACCGGTAAATCTGACATCTCTGTCTGACACTATGGATCTAGGCAATCCATGCAGACGAAATATATGTCTAATGAACAAATCTGCCACTTGCGGGGCACTAATAGACTCTCTAGTCGGAATGAAGTGAGCCATCTTGGTTAGACGATCAACCACCACAAGGATAGAATCATATCCTCCTTGTGTTGTAGGCAGCCCTACAATAAAGTCCATGGAAATGCTCTCCCACTTACTTAGTGGTATCTCCAAGGGCTGTAAAAGTCCGGGTGGCTTCACCCGCTCGGCCTTACTTACCTGACACGAGAAACACCGTGTCACATATTCATGAATATGCTTTTTCATCTTTGGCCAAAAGAAATCTCGCTTCACGAGATCATATGTCTTCTCGACTCTTGGATGTCCCGCACATGGCTATCATGGCACTGTCGAATGACTCTCTGCCTGAGATAATTCTGACTAGGTACTACAACCTTGGCATTTCTAACTAGCATACCATCCCTTATGGTATATCTTGCATAAGTTTGGCCTTTTTTGGATGCCAGGTCATCCTTTTCATTTTCCCCGGGTTTTAACACATGAGCCTTAGGCCATAAGCTCTGGACAAACTCGTCCACCTTTTGAGTTTCTCTAATCTCGGTCATTAGAGCACTCTCTAATACCGTGAAACTCAGGTTGTGCATAATGCGAGACAACGCATCAGCAACCTTATTATCTTTTCCTCTTTGGTACCGAATCGTTAAATTAAACTCCTGCATGAGCTCTACCCACCTAGCTTGGCGGCCCCTCAAGTCAGGCTGTTTACAAAAATGTTTCAGAGTATCATGATCCACATCCACATAAAACTCTGAACCATACAAATAATGCCTCCATGTTTTCAAAGCATGGATAACAGCATACAACTCCAATTCATGAGTTGGCCAATTCCTTTGAGAGGGAGAAAGCTTCTTGCTTTCAAAGGCTACTGGCCTTCCCTCTTGAAGGAGGACTGCTCCTACCGCAATGCCACTTGCATCGGTTTCTAGGAACAACGGTTTCTGGGGATCAACTATTTTTAACACCGGTCCTGTGACCACAGCAGCTTGTTTTATGGTGTTAAAACTTTCTTGTTGATTCTGTCCCCAAATAAAAGGTACTTTATATGAGGTCAGATCTGTCAATGGCGATACTATTCCGGAATATCCTTTGATATGCCTTCTATAAAACTGGACAAATCCCAAGAATGATCGCAACGCGGTCAGACTCTGAGGGATTTGCTAAGTCAGTATCGCAGCCACTTTCTTCGGATCCATTTCTACCTCCTGTGGAGTAATTATGAACCCTAAATATTCAAGCCTAACCATACACAGTATGGTTTTCTTTTATTTACAGAGAGACTGGCTTTCCTCAAAGTACTGAAAACTACTCTTGAGTGTTCACGATGCTCAGTAATACTTTTACTGAATATCAGGATATCGTCAATAAAATGTACTACGAACTTTCCGATATACGGACGTAGCAAATCATTCATAAGCATGACGAATGTCGCTAGAGCATTGGTAAGTCCGAAGGGCATTACCAAAAACTCATAATGACCAAACCTGCTTCTGAAAGCGGTTTTATGCACATCCTCGGCTCTAATCCGGATCTGATGGTAGCCACACTTAAGATCTATCTTGCTGAAAATCACGGCTCCATGTAATGCATCTAGCAAATCATCAATCCGAGCCATCGGATACCTGTGCTTAGCAGTGATATTATTCAATGCTCTGTAATCTATACAGAGGCGAAACGTATCATCCTTTTTCTTCTTTAATATCACTGGTGAAGCAAAAGGTTGCCCCAAGTTGAGGTATTCTTCCAGTTGTCTACGCACCTTCGCCTCTTCAGTAAAACTCATTCTATAGGGAGGTCTATTTACAGGTTCTGCCCCCGGGATCAGTTCAATCTTATGTTGAACTTTCCGCCCTGGAGGTAACTCAGAAGATAGTTCATCCCTAAAACATTCAGAGAACTCCTCTGTTATAAGATTAGCCAGCTTGGCCATCTCACCACTTTGCGCAACATCAGTGCTAGCCGAAGAATCATCAACCGGCTCTACCGATGCTGTGCAAAGGAATAAAAACTCTACTTGAGCTTTTCGGATTTTCATCACGGAAACCAATGGTCCCTGAGGTATATCTTTCTCACCTCGCAAGACATAAAGCACATCATTCATTTTGAATTGATATACGTGCTTTTTGCAATCAATGGCTGGATTCTTCTTAGAATGCCACGCCATACCCAGGGCTATATCTGCATGAGCAAGCTTGGTCATTTCAAAATCAAGCTTCTCGGCATAGTCCTGAATCCGAAGCTCCAACTGGGTAACCCTTTGGTCCCATACTTCAGTTGAACTTCCATTTGCCATCCTGACTGTATACGCATAGTCAGATGGACTTGTCTTTAATTTCAGCCTCTTCACGAGCTTGGAGTTAATCACATTGTGAGTTGACACCGAGTCAAACAACACAATGACATCATGATTGGCCACTTGCCCTTTCATTTTAATTAACTCCGTATCATTAAAGGCTGTATACCCCGTTGCTACGGGCTTAGATAGGATGTTATCAGGTGCACTCGTCACTAGCTTAGCAACAGAGACACATAGCAAACAAGGTACTAACCTCTGAGAAGATTCCGCTAGCTGAATCTGCATCTCTTCCGTTCTGGGACTTCCCTCCATCTCCATGTCGCACTCTGAGATCACCATCTCAGCCATCCGACAATCTTTGTTACGTGGACAATCCTTCCATTGATGAGGCTGAAGGCAACCAAAACATAAGCCTTCTCTCCTCGCTTTTTCCCTTTGTTCTGGGTTCAAGGGAGACTTAGACCAAGCCCGGGCTGCCATTGGGGTTACTTTCCTCTTCACTCCAATGGTGGTACTTGGTTTAGGAGTTTCAGCCGGTTTCGCCTGCTTGGCTTGACCACTCGGCTGAGAACCACTCCCTCTACTAGTCTATTTCTTCTTAAACCCATATTTCTTCGGATACCCATACTGGGTTTCGACCTGTGCAAACCCACTTGGCTTGCTGCCCTTGGCATCCTCATAGTTCAGGGCTAAAGCTATTGCATCATCTAGCGTGTTCGCATACTTAGCCCGAACTTCCATTTTTATTCGATCATTCAATCCAAATATGAAATCTTTCACTTGTATTGATTGAGGCAGGGGTTTGTCAACCTTCATTACACTCTCTCGAAACTTATCAGTGTATTTTGCCACTGATAAATTCCTCTGACGAAGGTTCCTATATTGATCCCAAGCTCGGGATGCTTCGTCAGGAGGTAAGAAGTGTTTCTTGAACTCTCTTTTAAACCCCTCCCAGGTAGTGGATGCTATACCATCTTAATCCACCACCGATCCGCTGCCTCACTAAACATGTGGGTGGCCTCACGGATCTTCTTGATGTCATTTCTGATTTCACAAATGGCGAACTCCTCGTCCCATTTGTGTAACCAGGTCTTAATGACATCGGAGCTACGGTCGTTCATCCGACCAGAATACTTTTCCGGTCTGTAATTGGCAATATTTGGCACTTTAGCCTTCCTAGGCTCGACCGTATGGACACTAGACTCCGGTTCCATTGGAGCCTTTCCCTTCTCCTCTCGAGAAGGTCTGGCAGACATACTATGTATCACTCTCCTAAGTTCGGACTGCCCTGCATTGGCCTGTAATTGCTGCTAACAACTGTTGCAAGGCATCCTCCAGCAATGCAATCCTGCCAGATAAAGTGTGAGCTACTGGGCGCGACACCTGCTGGGTCGGCCGGACTCCTGATTCACCAGGCTCCCTCCTGGAAGCTCCTTCTTCTGCTTCCATTCTGTTCAATGGGTGTTTTGGTTTGTTTTGTTTTGTTTTGGTTTGTTTATTATTATTTTTTTAAAACACCACTCGAAAGCTGTATTACAAGCTGACACAATTCAGTGTACTAACAGTCTGACACAATTCCCTATACTAGGGAATTCCTGCAATCCCACATTCACACTGATCAGGCATTTAACACAGGCATATATCTCAGATGACGCTTTTTCTTATACTAGGGAAATTCCTGCAAACTGACTCTGATTGAAGCACACAGGCATATGCATAGGCATAATCTGTCCCTGCTACAACATTAAAGCCTCATGCAGGCTGATCATTCATGAGATCCTGTCTATGAAAGTAGAGCACCACCCGACTAAATCGAGAAGAAAAAAAAACAACCACCCGAAACTAATGGAGATCAAAGAAAGCTCCCTGGTCATCAACGATTTCACCACTTCTTGGTTCCATGCAAATCCCGCCAACAGTCCACAGTCACAGCCTTGAATTTCCTTCGATACGGATCTGTGTTTACGTGGCCTCTTCTCCTTGCCTATTGTGCGCTTCAGATCACCGCTCACGTATTCGCTGGATCGTCGCCCGAGTCACTGCTTACGAGCAGACTGCATGGCGTTGGAGATCGTTGAGCGTACGTGTGCCAAGGAAGTAGATCACGGGCTAGCCAGGCCGCTTTGCGTCACCTCTACGTTGCAACCCTGCAATATGTTTGACGAAACGCATGAAGCACTGACTTACCGGCTCCCCACACTCCAACAATATTCAGAAGCCTCCGTCAACAAGCCTCTGTCTGTTGTGGATGACCTCCATATTCGTTGAATGCCCGCATGGGATCTCCGTTAAGGTAGTCCAGCGCCAATCGATGCGTAGGCCAATTGTCTGTCGTCACGTCGCAGCATCACACGGTTAGCCCGTCGATTTGGCGCTCAGGTACTTCGACGATCCCACTCTATCCTTCCAGCTACGCCCCCTTCTGTTGTAGGGTTTTGTCATGCTGACAACCCTTGAAGTTACAGGAGCGCCATCGACCACGGGCATCGTCAGCAGCTTCGTTGCGGTCAGCCCGTCGCCTCGCCACCTATGCTCAAATCCTATTGTCGATCACGCGAAGGATCGAATTTCCTTGCCTATCCGTCGTCAGCCACCAGGGCTGTCTAGGCCTGTACCTCAAGCTCACGCTGCCCGTTCGTCATCGTCGTGCAGTCCCCTCCACGTCGTAGCCTTGGGCTCTGATACCAAATGTAATGCACTCTGATCTAATCTCTTCTTCGTATCTCGGGAGCAGCACCATGAATCACCTCCCAGCCAAATCTCGCTGAGGCTAACGAGCAGATAGAGATATTCCGTTCGAAATCATACGTGAATAATTTCCTTCTCTTCTCTCACTAGCCTCAACAAGCCCCAATTCCCTAGATAGATCTAGATGCCACATGTCATCCATATAGGGCCTTCCTAATGCAACATTTCACCCCTCTCTTGGGATGCATTAAATTCTTTGCCCCTAGGCACAACCTTTGCATTAGGCCCTTGGCCTTAGATCTATCTAGTCTGGTGCTATCAGCCCTCACCTAGGACCTTGACATTAATTCCCTCCCGATCATTTACATGAAGCGCAAACAAATATATTACAAAGATAGATCCTTTAAGGGAAATGTTGACTGATTCTTCCGAGGTCATGCTACCTCGGCTAGAGCGTAACATAGAATTTTGCCCTCAAAATTTCACAACTTGGCTGTCCAAAAGTGCAGCAACAACAAATACTAATCAATCCAGTAGGAGATAGGGGTGATCCTGGACAATGCTTTCTGGCTGCCATGAATTTTCGTCCTTAGGGAGTCCCCGCCACTTGATAAGATACTCTACGTAGGCCTTGTTCCGGAGTACATGGTCTCTGAAATCCACTGTCAAAATGTGGTTTCAGCGAAGACACATGGAAAAGATCATGGATCTTGGAGGTATCGGGTAGCTCCAACTGATATGCTACCTCTCCAACCTTGCGGATGATCCTATAAGGACCGTAATACGTATGAGCAAGCGTTGTGTTGGTATTACCTTTCAGCGAGGCATAACGGTTCTTATGGAGCCGCAATAATCTCCCTCTTTGAAAGACAAATATCTCCTTCGTTCATCCGCATATTTCTTCTGCTTGGCTTGGGCATCCTCCATATTCCTTTTTGCCAATTGCAGAAGGGCATCCATCCTCTCGAAGTCATTCCATGCTTGCTGATTTTTCACAGCCATGTCACCAATTGAAGAAGGCATCCTGACCTTGCATCTGTACATTGCCTCAAACGGGCTCATGCCAATGGAGAGATGCTTGGTACTGTTGTAGCAAAATTCAGCAAGTAACAAGCATTTATCCCAAGACTTTTGAGTATCATGATAAAAATACCTCAAATATTTCTCCACCCATTTGTTCACCCTTTCCGACTGTCCATCAGTCTCAGGATGGTAAGCAGTGCTAGGTGTGAGTAAAGTATCCACTGCTGTAAATATCTCCTGCCAAAAGTGACCCATAAACTTTGCATCTCTATCATTGACAATTTTGTGAGGGAAACCATGATGCTTAAAGACATGTTCAATGAATTGCCAAGCAACTTGCGATGCTGAAAACCTGGGCATGAAATGGGCCTGTTTTGTCATTCTATCCACCACAACAAAGATGCTGTCCCATCCCCTCTCTATAGAAGGAAATCCTGTGATACTTTATTTTGTTGGCAAGGCAAGCATTCAGCCACGTATTTAACCAATCTCTCCACATGCCTTCCCAGGCAAAGCTCTACTTGCTTCTTTCATATGTTTTAGTGGTACCTGAATGTGGAGTGCGTTTCTTGCAAAACCAGCTTGCAGTATTTTGAGTCTGGCACTAAATAAATCCTGTCTTGGCACCACAACAGCCCATTATGCAATTTGAAATCCGGATGACCCTGACTAGAAGGCTTCTGCAAATCTGAAAATATGAGAGCTGCTTTAGAATTCTGCATATACTCTTCCTGAATGCCATGAATCCACTCCTGATATATGGTAGAGATAGCATACAAATTGCAAGCCCACATCTTGGACAAGGCATCTGCAACCACATTTTCCTTCCCTTTTCTGTACTCAATGTCAATGAGTGTCCTATGAACTGTTTTCACCTTAATTTTACTTCCGTACAGATAGTGGTGCCATTTCTTGAAAGCATGTAAGTTAGCTAGCATCTCTTGATCATAAACATGGAAATTGAGTTCTTTGGCATCAAATTTCGTGCTTTCAAAGGCTATTACCCCGTCTTCCTTCCTCAGAACAGCCCCCAATCCTTTGCCACTGGCATTTGCCTCCACAATGAAAGGATGCGAAAAGCTAGGGCATACCAAGACAGGTGCATGAGTGAGAGCGAATTTCAGGTCTTCAAAGCTGCGTTGTGCTTCCCTTGACCACCCAAAAGCATCATTCTTCAAGAGGTTAGTAAGAGGAGCTGCCCTCTTGGCAAATTTGCGAATAAAGCGCCTGTAGAAGGAAGCAAGACCTAAAAATCCTCTCAATTGGGTGAGATTTTGTGGCTGTGGCCAATCTTTGATGCATTTCACCTTTGTAGGATCCACCCGAATGCCAGGTCTACTCACAATATGTCCCAGGTACTCAACCTCCTTTGCCATAAAAGTGCATTTGTTGGCTTTTGCATAAAGCTAATGCATCCTCAAAATTTCCAGCACTTGCTTCACATGCTTAATGTGCTCTTGTCTATCCTTGCTGTAAATGAGGATATCATCAAAGAAAACCAACACACATCTGAAAAGAAGTGGCTGTAATATCTTTTTCATCAATGCTTGGAAGGTGGCCGGTGCATTAGTCAATCCAAAAGGCATCACCTTGAATTCATACAAGCCTCGTTCTGTGCGGAAGGCCGTCTTGTGCTCATCTCATTCTTTCACCTTGATTTGATGGTAACCAGACCTCAAATCTATCTTCGTGAAACTTGGGGATTGGAAACTATCTTGGGGATTGGAAACTTGTTCTTGATAGTGGCCTTATTTAGATCCCTGTAATCAATGCACATGCGGTATGATCCATCCTTTTTCTTCACCAGAAGCACTCGAGAGGCAAAAGGAGAAGTGCTATGAGAGATGAAGTTCTTCTCAAGCAATTCCCGCACCTGTACTCCCACTTCCTCCCGCTCAACCTTAGAAAGACGGTATGTGGCTTTGTTTATGGGCTTACTGCCAGGCTCTAGAACAATGGCATGATCCACATCCCTGGCATTTGGGATGGCATATCAGCAAATACATCAGCAAACTCTGATAGCAACTGCTGCATATCACAATCCTCAACACGGGGAATGCTACCCCCCCCAAGATACTTACACATTCAATGCATAGAGGGCATGTTCCTGCATGTTCCTTCCTGAGCTCTCTGGCTAACTGCCTTGATGAAATAACCTGCAATTTAGGAGTGGCAATGCCACGCAATGTTACAATTCTACCCTTGTGGACAAACCTGAGTGATAGGGCATTTAAATCCATGCTGATTTACCCAAAGATTTCATCCAATCACAGCCTAGGACAGCATCTATTGGGCCAATATCCAGTGCCAAGAGATCACCAGCAAATTCATAATCCTCAGAGAGCTTGGTCCTTGCATCTTGGCAACAAAATTTACTCGTCAAATGCTGTCCATTTGCCACCTCTACTCTTAGCCCATGATCAATCTCAGTAGCAATCAGTCCCACCTTCTGTAAGGTCTTAGAATTGATGAAACTATGAGTGCTACCGCTGTCCACAAGCATGTGAACAGTCCTGCCATTAATTTGTCCTTTCAATCTGATAGTTTCAGCACTTTTGGCACCCATCAAGGCATGAGAAGAGATAGCATAATTGGCTTGCTGCGCATCCCAATAGATCTCCTCTTCATCCACAGGAGCATTGCCATTTGCATCCTCTCGCACAAGAAAAGGCATAGCAATCTAATGGTCCACATGAAACACTTTAGGCCAACGGCCTCGTATGTTACATATGGGCTGAGTGTCATCGGAATGTATGCCATGCATATTATGTTCATTAGCACCACCGGGGTCAAAGGGGAAATCAGCTCCCTTCGTGGCTCCAACATCTGGAGCTTCTTTCACGATTTGTGCACCCTCTGAATCATCATGAGTGGCACCCAAACTTCAAAGTCTCAGAAGCATCCATCAAATCCTCATCATCTGATATCTCAATAATCATGCTGAGTTTTGCAGTACTATTGTTACTCATTTTGCAAATTTCCCAATGCTCAGAAGTCCACTTCTCACCACACTTAATAGCCCTGGTGTGTTGTTTAAATTCTGATTTTTCAAGTCCAACACCTAGCTTAGCTCCTGGCTTAGCATCAAATGACCTGTATGGCTTAGCATATGGCATCTTGCTGCCTGTAGCTGTGGGAAACCTTGGAAATGGTGTTGCTACTGATTTTCTTTCATTCCAATCATTCACCTTAGGCTTCTTCTCAGCCTCATTTGCATTCCCATATGCGCTGCCTGCTGTCATCTTATATTTGCTGGCATATTTGGGCTCAAATACCTCTGCCAATTGGGCTGCACGCTCAATTGTTTGAGGGTTATGTGCCTTCACATTTGCAGCGAGAGAAGGACTTAACCCATGGATGAAACACAGTAGCTTTCCCTTTTCAGATATGTCCTGCACAAACAGGGAAAGCCTCCAAAAGCGCTACAGGTACTCTTGGACCGTACCGGTTTGTGACAAGGCATAAAACTCAGCTAAGTATTGATCCAAGACAAGTGGAGATACAAATGTAGTGACCATTAATTCTTTGAAAGCCCTCCAAGTGGTTGGTCTCTGAGGCGAATTCCTCATGTATCGCCACCATGTGTGGGCATAGTCCTGCATATGCATACCTGCAAAAATGATGTGCTCCTTCTCAGACTTGGGGTAGGAGAGGAAATAGTCTTGTAGCTTCGTGAGTCACTCCTCCAACTCATTGGGAGTGCGAGTGGTGTCCCCTTTAAACTTATGCACTGTGAGTTTGTCCTTCATATCCTTGGCTGCATAATTGTTGTGTGTGTAACCTCCATAAGTGCGGGCATCATCACGCTTGAGGTTCACTTAATCGGAGAAGGGCATCTCAAGTTCGATGGCCTCAGGTAGGGCGCCCATCACCAACCCCCTACTGTGTAGTAGCTGCTACCATTTGATGCACTGGTTGCGTCTGGCTATATGTGCTTGTTGGCGGAGCGATAGGTGCATGAACCCCGGGCTGGGTCTCTCTGCCAAATGCATCTCTCCAAAATGATGGCATACCAAAGGGTTGAGAAGAGGACTGACCTCTCTCCCAGGGGTGTGGGCTGCCATATAAACTAAAGCCAGCTCTAGGCATACTCGTTAGTGCGGTGAAAGGAGCACTAACTGGATGCACACCAACAGGTCGGCCCAAAAGAAACGGCTTAGCCTACATAGATGCAGGAAGCTGTGAGCTAAAAGATGGCTTGACATCCTGCACGAAGGTGCTCTGTGGCACTGAAAATGCATCATCTAAGTCCAGATAATCCCCATGCTGGGGTACATGCAATGGTCCAGAAGGTTGATGCTTATAGGCACGACGGGCATTTGCTATAAAACCCCTATGTGGAGTAGACAAAACATCCTGACTGTCTGAATGGTCCCCTTGCTGGGGTGCGGGCTTCTTACCCTTATCTTGCATAGCAATGGCAGATGTGATCTGCTGACCAATCTGCTGTACCATCTGGGCAAGAGCAGTATCCTGCATAGCCATGGCTGTGGTAAGCTGTTGGTTGAACTCCTGTCCTATCTGGTAGAAAGCACCCTGGAGCATAGAGGAAAAGGCATCTGTTCCTGCTCTAGGCTATAGGTTGTGCAACTGGCGTTGCACTGCACTTTTTGCTCACTAGTCTATGTTTGATGGCGTCACTCTGATTGCACAAAACTCTATCATTGTTGCAGTCCTGCCTGAGAGGTATGGGTGGGCTGTGGCATAGCATTTGGAATGAAGGATGAAGGGGAAGCAAAGGTGCCAGAGATCGGAGCTTTGATACCAATGTAGAAAAAGGGTAGGGACAGATTTGGAGAAAGGGGGATAGAGGAGAAGAATGGAGAGAGAGATAGGGGAAGAGGGAGAGGGGGGAGAGAGAGAGAGAGAGAGAGAGAGAGAGAGAGAGAGAGAGAGAGAGAGAGTAGGCAGAACGTAGGAGGAAGGAGGAGGTAGTAGATAGGATTAGATTTCACATCAAAAAAGGGTAGCTGCACTTTTTGCTCACTAGTCTATGTTTGCTGGCGTCACTCTGATTGCACAGAACTCTATCATTGTTGCAGTCCTGCCTGAGAGGTATCGGTGGGCTGTGGCATAGCATCTGGAATTTGGAATGAAGGATGAAGAGGAAGCGAAGGTGCCAGAGATCGGAGCTCTGATACCAATGTAGAAAAGGGGTAGGGACGAATTTGGAGAAAGGGGGATAGAGGAGTAGAACGGAGAGAGAGACAGGGGAAGAGGGAGAGGAAAGGGGTAGAGAGAGAGAGAGAGAGAGAGAGAGAGAGAGAGATTGGGAGAGAGAGTAGGCAGCACGTAGGAGGAAGGAGGAGGTAGTAGATAGGATTAGATGTCACATCAAAAAAAGGTACATAGTAGGGGGTGGATGGAGACTTGTATAGTCCCTCCACATTTTCCACCTAAAGAACCTCTAACTTGGCCCCTTTTTTCCCCTTCATTATAGAGGGCAACTATAGCTGCAATTGGGCTAGAAAGGGGAAGTAAAATACGTGGATTGGATCGTTCATATGTCAAGAGCAAGGCCTAGGGTGTGCCAAAGCTTGGTGAACTTGAGATTAGAAAATGTGATTGGATGGAGAGCGAATGGAGCTAATGAAGAGGTCGTAGCTGGGGTGGGTGCAGGTGCGGTCAAACTGGCCTGCATAGTGGCTAACATGTGCTTATGTTGAAGCATCATGGCCTCTCGATCAAGTCTGTGCTGCTTCTCGGTCTGGGCAAGCTCTGCACGCCTAAGTACCTCCTCATGCTTGTGTTCCTCTCGCATCAACAAGAGAGGGTTTTCAAAATCTGAGCCTTCTTTAAATTCTTGAGGCTTTTCTGCCTCCTTTTCTTCCAGTTGCTTCTTGGTTTCTTCTAGCTCGACAAAAGTCCTAAATTAGGAATTAATACTGTACACAATGCACTTGCTGATGAGATCAGTGTCACAATGGACTGTAGTGCAAGGGTGCATGTGACGAGACTTCTATGGGTTCTACATGCATGATGCACTGGTATTAAAAGGGCTATAGGGTGACTATACATTGAAAGATTTCAACATTTTCATGAAGTAATGCATTAAATATCTATAATATTTGAATTCAACAAAGTTACTTTGAAGATTGATATCCTTACTATGGAATCAATACTTGTCCACTTTTAAAGATCCTAAGTCATTTGGACTGTGTGCGGGACTAAGCTATCTAGGGACGATGATTACGAATGAGGAACGATGGTTCCCTTTTATTACTGATGACAACTGTGCTCTCTCTTTAATATTGCTTCTCATTTATTACCAAAACAAGGTTTTTCGGTTTAGACAAACAGTGTGCTTGGGTGTACGTGTAAGGTGATTTAGTGTGGCTTTTTCTTGTATTTCAGATTTACGGGAATGAAGGCTGCCATGGCTACAACGTCCCAGCCTGTGGCAGATTTGGGCAGGAGTTTGGGCTTTTGGGTAACCATGATGGATGAGTTTGAGACTGTGGATAACAGGTCCAATGAGACGACAGTTTCTGGTGAGAGAAATTCAAAGTTGCCTGTCCCTTCAATGGTGGCATCACAGGTTCTTGATATGCTGGGTTTAGGTGATCCATCTTCAAAAGGGATGGATACATTTGAACTCATTCTATTACATGTTGGAGCTAGTTCTGATGACGACAGTGGCACTGCTATTCCAGAAAATCTTGATTGGATAGATGCCTTGATTGGTGAGCTGAAGTCTCTCATGCAGACAGGAACGAAGGCAGCTAATCATTTGTATCTGGCATTAGTTATGGGTTATGGAGATACAGCTATTATACGTGACAGGACTGAGGTAGGACAATCGCCATCTCTAGAAACGTTGGATGCATTGCCACCAGAATTAAAAGCAATTCGCCCTCGGCAGACATATACAATGAAGGATGGTAATCCAGTGAATAATGTCAGGTGAGTTTGACATCATTGTATATTATGGATAAATGCTTCCTATGATTGAGTATTTTCTGACAGTTTCATGTAATGATTACTAAAATTGATGCCGAATAGGTACCATCATCCATTGTTGGTTGTGCATCAAATGGATGGTGTTACTCGACGAGATGCAGCTCAAATATTGAGCTTTGAAGAGTTTCAGAAGGTAAGCCTACTCTTGTCTAACCAGCTGGCGAGCTGTATCTCCTGCTTCGTTGTTGCCATCATGCGTATGTTTCTTTCGTGTTTTTTCAAAGCTGCTTGCATATAATGTGTTGGTTTTGATCATGTGTTCTTCATGCTTTCTCTAGAAGGGTGGAAGCCTAACAATATTGGCGGATCGGTTTCTCTATGAGATTGCATTTAAGCTTTGGAAAGCCCCCAAGTATGGATCATGATGCAACTCAGTGCTTCAGTCAAAACAGTCAAGCATTAGTAGTGTTCTTCAGCATGAGTAGTGCCTTTGTTGGCAGAGTGGACTATGAATGTTGAAGTTGTTCAAAAACTCAAATAGGCCGGGTTTCCTACTCAAGGGCCTTGATGTTAGAGCGTTGGAGATATTGGACAAATTGCTTTAAATTTTGTCATTTGATGATTGTCGATGTTGGGAATGCTTTATTAAATAAAAAATTATAGAAGTCAAGCATTCGATCATCTCCTATTCGGTTAGATTTTAGACTCAGAAAGGAAAGAAGTAAAACAAGGTGAAGTAACTTAATGGGGCCTGCCCATGGAGAATATGTTGTTTTTCTTAGGTCTGGAGTGAAGGTGTAGCTGGGGTGGTAATTTCGGTTGTTTCGGTTAGTGTTGTGTAGAGTACTGAGTGATCTGACCAATATATGTAGTTTGTTCCATGTTTGCAGTTGTCTGTTGAGTTGGTCCATATGTGGTCAATGGTAGTCCCATGCGTAGTCGTAGGTGTTTGGATGACTTGTCTCATGTTGTAAGTTGACATTAATTATTTTATGTTCATAGTTGTTGTGGAATTATAATCGACGTTGAAGTCGCATACAATATATGCTGTTGCTTCTTTGGGTATCTCCTTGAATATGTTCTCTATTGTTTGCAGTAGCACTGTTGGTTGTCTTCGGTGCCTTGTATGTGTTTGAAATTGCTATATGCTCGTTTGATTCTGTCAGAAACAGTAAGAGCAGGTGCTCGCATCCATCTGCGTATCTCTCTTTATGTTTTAGCAACTTCCAGTGTCTTTTGTAGTATGTTGTTAACCCAAGGCCCGTTGTTGTTGCAACATGGTCAAAATGCGGCAGTTTAAGTGCTGGTTCTTTTTTCGTGTGAGTTTTCTTGCAAGCATAAAATGGATGCGACGAGGATGCTTTTTGAGTTTAGCAAGTCATGTCTGTGGCAGTCAGACGAGCGTGTGTTCAGGCTCTGCAGTGTTTTGCTGAAGTTTCTATTGTTTGCGAAGTCTGCTTGGTTGAACATCCAACTGGAGTGTTCTCGCAATCTTTTTAATTCTTGCAGAACTGCTGGATCCACTTTGATTTGCTTACTTTGCAATTTGGCACCAACCACAGATGTAGTTGTGGTTGTATCGCATCCGACGTTTGATAGCAACCATGACTGTTGCGTTGTCGGCCGGATTCAAACTAATACTTTGGAACCCTGTTTTCTCAACCTCGTACTACGAAGGCATGTCTTTAAAAATCTCACTTTTATAACAGCATCTGTTGCTACAGGACCAAACCAAAATGGCACACGATAAAACTTACATACCAGAAGTCGTTTTTCCTCAAGATGAAGGCCATTAATATTCCACCTGAATTCTACTTAGTTACACCTACTGTCTGCTGTTATAAAAGCTATGATTTGCCGTTACAAAATGAGAACGCGGAAAGAAAAGTGATAGTGGAGAAATGTGCATCGTGGGTTTTTGGCTCTTGCTCTGTCATGCATAGTTTTTTTGGTTCCTCTCCACTTTCGCAATCGATTAACTTAGATTCATCGATTTCCTCTACAACGCCAAGCAGAAACTACATTCGATAAGCATGAACTACATTCGATAAGCATGCCTGTAAGAATCAGTAGTGTGGATACGACGTGAAATAAAGAAGGCTTTCATCCTCACCACACAGAATCGAATGGGCATCATCCGTGCAGATTTTTTGAGACTCCGCCATATTCATCAAGTGTGCAACCACCCAGCTTCAGCTTTGCAAAAGAAAGAAGAAACCATGCGAAAATAATATATAGAGAGTTAACGGTTGGATCGGTAATTAGAAAAGAAAAAGGAGAACGTGAATCAAGAAAAACCTCTGAAATTCCCCACTACTCCTGTCCATTGAATCTCCGCTCCCCTCTGGTCCATCTTCGGAAAGAGCCTTCAGTGATTCTGCCATAGCAAATAGCGTCTTCAAGGAAAACAGAGCGCACAAGGAAAGCAAGACAGCAGAAGTTGGACACGAAATGGCGAAGAAGCGTTGCTTTTATAACACAACTTAAGGCATCCGGTTTTGGCAACGCCATGGGCCGGTCCATCCCTCTGGATCTTCTTTACCCAACACAGAGCCTTCGTTTCCTTCTTGAGAGATGATGACTTTGTCGTACAACAGGCTGCCCACGCTAGTAGGTAAATTTGTAGAGACAACACAGGCATGGGTGCAAACAGGATGGTCTTGGAGGAATTAGCCAGCGCATGAACCTGTTTACTTACCTAATTAGCTCCAAATATGCAAATCCTACGGGCGCTTGATCGTCTACACTCTCAGAGTCCCCAAATCAGCGGGATAGGTCGCGACAGCTGGAATAAGAGGGGGGCAGCTTGGCAAGTCGACCTAACTTGTAGCAGTCGACGTCTCCAATTGTAAGGAAGGTTTTCATCAGCCTTTACCTTGATAAGAAAAATGAGCTTCAGCTAGTCGTAAAAAATCATGAAGTCCACAAGAACATGGTCTGGAGTTCCTCCATTCATCTATATCATCATACACAATTATATGTTTCAGGATCATACATGCATTGCGTATCTATATTCGCAAATGCAAATGATGCACATCGCCCAGAATAACGATACCTAGCATGTCTGCATGCAGTCGAAATATCGGCTCACACTCACAAATGAAAAATCAATACGCATGTCGACTGCAAGCAAGAGTTTCCACATGATTATGACCTATGTGACATTCAGAAAAGTAGTGGTATCATTCGGTGCAATTACCGCCCTGGAATTTGATAGGTTGGACATGCCACATACCTGCAACCATTTGTCGAGTTCTTTCTCGAGATCGACGGCTAAATTCAAGCACGACAAAAAACTGTGCACGCTTAGCACAACATTCCAATCTTCAAGGGGAAAGACAGCCTCAAAAGCGTTGAAGAGAGGAAAAACAGCTGCGATCATTCAGAAAATGTTGGAGAAGTGACTGCTGCTAGGAGAGATGCCATCGCTGCGATACCACGAACCAGCGTATCCATCGCAAATTGTCGACTAAGCTACCTTGTCTTCTCCTGTAAATCTGAATTCTCGGCCTCTAATCCAGCCGTTAGGCAATCGTGGCTCGCATTCAACGGGGAGACCTTTCCTATGCTAGAAATCTTGACCCCCCCCGTCTAACTGTGGAATCCCGAAGCCGTTGATCTACCAGTTGCATTCACAGAGGGAAAACAACAAAAGGCTGGCGATCGGAGCGTTTGAAACGACGGTCACGATCCCGGAGAGTAGAATCCTTGAATCACGCATGCATGCAGGAAAGCCACACCTCACAGCCATGCACCGATCCACGTCACAACAGTTCGCATATGCATAGCGCCAATCAGCGACTGCAACATGGAAATAGCATTCGACGTAAATCAGAAAATATAAAATTTCGCTTCTTCCGCCTTTGGCTTTACTATGGCCTCCCGGTCGTCTCTATGACCTTCGGTTTTGGATATATTGTTAGATAATCGTATCTATTCAAATGTTGACTTTTGATATGCATCTTTAAGCATTTACAAACACATGTTACATGAATTAAACATTTTAGTATTTTGTAATTTTTAAAAATTTATTATATACTTCACACATACATGAATTGAAATTAAGCATGATAATGGACTTTTACTTGAAATTTGTTTTTTCTGTATTCATGGTTTACGTGGTCCTTGTATTTTGTGCATTCATACTTTACAGGGTCCTTGTACAAAACTTGAAATTTTTAGTTTGCACTTTTTCTTGAAATTGCGCATTCATGTTGGTGAAGAATCGTCAAAACAACTTAAAATGTTGGGTAACCAAATAGAGGAATTCATCAACAATGACACATCATTAATCAATCAATGAAATGTACGTTGTCAATACATCAAGAAAAAAACAACACATCCATGTGCTATAATGAGCAAAAAAAAAACTCGTAACTCTGGTCAATATGAATTCAAGAATCAAATACTAGTAACTAGGATTAACAAAATGATGAGAATTAAGGATAGGAGTTTGTGGCAGCTAACGTCCTGACTAGATTGTAAGGCCTACACCAGGCGTGAGTAGTAGTAAGTTCTTGGTTGTATTCAATATGTGTATTGCCTTGTTCAGAGTCTCCAAGTTAGAGTTATAGCTGGAGCTATTAAGTTTTGTGTGAAGTATTGGACATTTTCCCTTCAAGCTAGGCGGTATGTTTGTGGCCTCGCATGTTTTTTCCCCTCGCAAAATAAGGATACATGTCTTGCTCTTCTTGGAGATCATTAGGTATCATATTGCTTTTTATCCTTGTCGATTTTGTTGAGATCAATCAACTCACATAAAAGCTAATTCTTAATATGCATTTATATGTTCACTTTATCCATATGTAGTATTAGGAAGCTTCAAAAACATGAGTGTTTGTCTGCATATTTTTCTTGAAGTTGGATATATTTTTTAAAGCAAAGCAAAGACAATCTCTTCAACCTTGTGTTGAGAGTATGTGCTTCTTCTTTGGCATGAACATTGCACATTTGCTTTGAATCTCTTTCACAAGATCAGGTATGAGGACTTGCACAAGGTCTTTAAGGCGTCTTTTGTAGTTGTATGATTTTTGCTTGATTAAAAAGGTTATGTTTGCCAATACCTACACCACATTCATGCGGCCTTTATAGGTTGTAGCTCAGTGCTCACAATATTTGTCTCATGCAATTTCGTGGTCTCACTAGTCACCTTGAATATTGCAAGCATTTGATAGCACGTTGAATAGTGGTGCCCTTACCCCAGGAGACAACAATGTGAACTACATGTCTCCTCTTGATGTCATCCAAGGCATAAGATAGGAAGAGACACGTTAATAACATATCTCTAATTTTTGCCATCCCTTCTCCCATCCACAATGCCTACCTCCTCCTACGATCTCATGGTGTATAAGGCCTTCCATGAGGGGTATTCCCAATCTTTTATAGTGCATGAAAGATCCTTTATCATTCATTATTATTAATGGACATATAGGTCTTACATTAGATAAATGTTGGCTAACCTTTCTACAAGTTGTGTACTTGAAGAGTGTTAACCATGCTGCCTTAAGACACGGGCCTTCACACATCTTATTGATGTTTGCAGGGTTCTCCTTTGTATCTTCATCAAAGCTCAAACATCTCTTTGGAGAAGGATCAAAAGTTTTTGAAGGCGTACAAGCTAGAAATGAAAATTCATGTGCTTGCCACTGAATGGTACATGAGATCCCAAATGCACCTCCCAACCAAAGTACTTGCACTACATTCTTTTTATGTGGGAGGTCCATGTGTGATGGCAACCACGACATGACACAAGAGATTGCCTAGAACACAAACTATCTTTAAATTATTGTGAAAGTACTATGGATTCATGAAGAGAGAGAGAGAGAGAGAGAGAGAGAGAGAGAGAGAGAGACCTAAACCCTAAACCCTAAACCCTTCTGTTCTCTTTTTCCCTCTTTTCGTCGTGTTTTCCCTCTTTTCTTCTCTTTTTTTTCATTCTGCACTCCCTCTCTTTTTCACATTCAGCATTCTCTTTTTTAGCATTGAGCATTGAGCATTCTACATTCTGCATTTCCTCGCTTTTCCTCTTTCTACATTCCACATTCCCTCTCTTTTTTGCATTTCACATTCCCTCTCTTTTAGGCATTCCCTCTCTTTTCTCTATTTTCACTTTTCATATTAATTAGCTTCAAGCTTTCCACATAATTAGTTTTATTAATTCAACACATATTGATTCAAATTTTTGTTTTGGTTTTATTTGTGTACCATGAATGTAATAGCTATATCTAATCGTAGATCTTTAGGGTTAGAGATTAGCTAGAGATCTACTCATGGATCTTGCAAATGAGTCTAAACTAGTTGAATGAGTTTGTAGCTAGCATGATCCCGTATCAAGTAGACATACTTGAGTGGGCCACCCATTCTCATCAACAGATGTTGACTTGACCCTCTCCGATGAGTCATGCAACCAAGAGTTGCCAGCTTAGAGTTAGGCATTGTCAGTAGCTCATGGGGGTTGACAATGTTGTCTTCATCATAGATAAAGATCATGATGCGGAATGGTGTAGATGATGAAGTAGAGTCTGCACGTACGACCCCGTCTAAATGACCGCCTCTATGCCACATAGTACCTTTGCCACACATGATCTATGCCATTAGATAAAAGAGCTACTTAGATTCCATCTCGTACCATAGCTGCACCGACATTGTGCTGGCATCCATCAAACGAACTATTAAAATATGATGTGGATGCGTCAAAGGAGCTCATTATGGGTGAGTGAGGTGATAAGGTCATGACTCACATGAGGCAAATAATTAGCATAGTATTTGATCAAGATATCATGGATCCCTGGCTACAACAACTTCTCCACAAGAAATGTTACGCACAGAAATGCTTCAGAGGGAGTACCCTATGCCTCTTGGTTGCATGTTCTATAGCAAGTGGATGAAAACATCACATGGGAAAGTTTTAAAACATCATTGATTGAATATACACCATGCATTGAGTGAAGGAAAGGAAAATCTCAAACATGTACACCCAAATGATTGGGAGTGGGCTATCCAAGAGATGGAAGAAGAACCAAAAAATTGGAAAAAGCAAGAAAAAGTGGCGAATTCTACCTGCAAAAGAGAGGTGCTTTGCACCTTGGGAGCGATGGAAGGTCCAAAACCATGCAATGGATTTTAAGTATTTGCAAGACGTACTTCTTTTGTAATTTTTAGTTTCATTTTATACATTTTTTTGCTTGTAACAATTCATAGAATATTTTTTATTTGGGTTGACAACATATTGGGGATACTACATGACATGAGATTTTATGTAGTATTTTTTCCATTATGTAGCTCTTTTTTGGCATATACATATTGAATTTTGTACTACACTCTTTAGTGAGGAACCATGACATGATAGTTTTCAAGTATAGTAGGGTAGAATGGGGACATATTGACATCATCAACATCAACAATAGTGAGTAGTGTAACATCTAATTCAGATATGTAACATTGGTACCCGTTTTAAGATTCCCTCAGAAATTCATTAAAATTATAACTTTTTCAAAAAAAGGTCATATTTTGTGTAGTGAAAATTATAAAACATTTAAAATTCTATCAATTTTGGTACATAATGCCCGCAAATTAATAAGGACCTCGACTATAGAACACAATATCAATGTATTTAGAAAAATCAAGAAGTATGTAATTTTTGTCCTTCCTTTGACCTTTTATTTTCAATAGAAAAACTACATGATACAACTTTCATTCCTGCGTGTAGTAACATAACCTTCTCGAAATTCTTAAGTTGAACTTTGTAGTATCACATAAAGTACTCAAAGAATTAAAAAATATCATCAAATTAATGGGAAAAACCAAATGCCTCCTTCCTTCAAAACATTCAATGCATATGGATTCTCAAATGTCTTAAGAACACTTGTCTATTGAAACAATTCAAAATCACAAAACTGTCAATATAATTCCATAACTGGAGTCTACTCAATTCTCCCATATGTGTCATCTACATCATCTTCATAACCATCCCCAACAACAAATTAATGGGAAAAACTAAATGTTCAAAACATTCAAAGCATATAAATTCTAAAATGTCTTAAGAACACTTGTTTATTGAAACCATTCAAATTCAAAAAACTATCAATACAATTCCATAACTAGAGTCTACTCAAATCTCCCATATCTGCCATCTACCTCATCTTCATAACCCTCCCCAGTCTGGGTTTCTTAATCACTTTCTCTTTCACAACCTCCTTCTCCCATGTATCAGCTAGCTCGCATGCCTCCATAAAATCAGGTTTCAATATCTCAGGAGGTTGGGGCTCCCGTGACGAGGCTACCACCGAATCTGCATCAAACTTCCCACCTTTCAAACCAAGCTCCTGATGCTTATCAGGAAATTGATGAATAGCAATCACTCTCTTCTTTATGTAATCACATTGAATAGGATATTTTTCAACTGCAATTACATTTCAGCTCTTTTTTAAGGCACATGCTGTGATGACTATTCATGAACCAGCAAATAGATCGAGTATCCACTAATACTCATTTGAAAACAAATCTATGAGTTGATTAATTAAGAGTAGTGGTTTTTGATAAGGATTTACTATCTCCCCATTCTTATCCATGGTCACATGCCTGAGCTTCTTCATCACAATTGGAATAATGAAATGATCAGGAGTAAATGGAGCAGATGGAGGAAAATTGATGTGATCAATACTTTTTTTTCCATCGATGGACCAATACCCAACTAAAATGTTTTCTATAGCAGATGTGAATCGATGTCCTTTCATTTGTCTCACATTGGGTTTCATCCTACAACATGCAACAAAAATAAGTTTTAAAGTTATCAAAAGAAGACACACTTATAACAATAATAATTGACCCAAAAAAATCTTTGCATTTCATTGCTGCACTCACCAATAAAGGTGGTCACGTCCAGCACATTTATCATTGATGAAACTCATCACTACCCCAGACTGCAAGTCTGAATGAAAAATTACGGCACGCCAAAGCGTTGCCATTATAATTGACATGAACTAGTCAAGAAGACTCATTAGTTCTTTTGCTTTGTAAGGGACCTCATCAAAGGTAGATCTGGGAACATTAAATCCATATGGTATGTCTGTAATGACCAACGTGTACTCATTCTTTGGAACTATCTTTGACAATTCATTGCAATCTCCATTGAGCACATGATAAAAGTTTGGTGGATGATTTTCCCCCTGTCAAATTGTAACATGTCAACACTAACAATGATAGAGAGTTTGACACTCTTTTTCATTTGCAGCCCAGTCAATCAATTGCTTAAAGCTTGCACGCATCATACTACTCTCAAATCCCTTCTTGCTTCATTTCTGAAGGTTGTTGTCAAAATAACAATTCAATATTTTGAACATTGCAAATCTAGAATTCCAAAGGAAAATTCCATTAACATGTGTATACCAAATTTAATGTACCATGCTTTTGAATACATTGAAATATGGAGCCAAGCTCTCCATCCTACTGCTCTCTGAATACTCCTCCCAAATAGCATCCCAATCTGGCATGTTCAATTGCCGGATCATTGCTTCCTGCATTCTCATGTATATTTTATGCTTGAAAACACATGTATAATTCATCCCGCTTTTACAGTTGAAACAAAGTCTATTGAAACATTATTTGTAAAGAGATTAATGTAAAATCAAGGAGAGACATGATGCAAAGGAGAGAAGTTTACTTATCAAATTCATTGCCCATTTCATCCAAAGAGAGATCCCCAGACACCACTCTGCCAAGCACATACTTAATTAGAATCTCATCTTTAATTCCCTGCATGCTCTTCCATGCTGTGGCTTGAATCTCTTCAGGTAATGCCTTCAAGGTCTGGGTTTCTTTCTTGACTCCTTTAGGTATGAGTTTTTTCTGCCCTTTGATTTCAAAATTCTCCCACTTTGAAAAAATTGCACTTATCTGATCCCAAACTTCTCCACTACGAAATGCAATTTGAAACATCCCGTCCCATGATTTGAAGCTGTCACTTGGCCTTGACAGATCTTTAATTGTTGCGAAAATCCCAGTCTTATTCAATAAAGACAAGCGAAACTCTGGAGTGATCAAAGAACAATCCTCTTTGAGTTTGGTAATGAACTCATTGTGATAGAAACGAACCCGTTCTATCCAAGACATGGACTTTCTATAGTCATTGTCGTTATTGTGATCAAAAGCCAGTAAGTTTGCCCCCTTATCAGTGAAACCAGCATAAACTATACAATTACATATCTTGTAATGAGAGTTGCATGGAAACTCAATATTCAACCGCCTTTTTGCCTCTACAGAATGGGAGCCTCCAAGAACAAAGTACTTATAATCATTTGCTTTCTGGCGATCAAAGATGCCTTGTTAGGACAATCTTTTGGATCCATGAGCACAATGTATTTCACAACTTGTGCATGCGGATTTTCCTTCATTCTTGTCTTCAAATTCTCAATATGGAAATAATGTATTGCACACACCTCAAATGGCTGAAGGCCAGTGCCAGGATCAATAGGAGGTCTGATAACATGATCAATGTGCAAGAAGAAAGTCTGTCGATCCACAAGGTGAGTCTCGTTGTACCTTTGCACAGACTCTATTTTGAAGTGTATCTGAGATGCCATCTCCAATGTCAGCTCTTGGTACTTGTAGCTCACCACTAGTTGGGATTTTGGAGACTTTGATCCTGGTTTACTCTATTTTTTCCCTTATGCAATAGATGGAGTCTCCTCAACAACATCCTCATAAGACTTTGGAGGAATCGCATTTGTAGCCAATAGAGGTCATTTTGGAGGGAGCAGTGCGCTTAAACCATGCCCACATGGGGGTGCACTCAATCCATCATGGCATGAAAGAGAAAGAGAAGGTGCTCTCAATCCATGTGAACCTATGGGAGCTCTCAATCCATGTGTACTGAGCCAAATTTTTTGGCTTCAACAAGGGAAGATCCCTTTCCTTTTGACTTTGAGGAACCTATTGGTCTGATTGGTGATGTTGCGGTATCTTGTTCATAACCTTCCTTTGTATGCTCCTCAGAATCACTATTGGAAGTTGATAACTCCAACTCCTCTATTGTTTCATCAATCTCCACAATTTGATGTGTCAAGTGATAAATAAAATCTTGGACATGCACAAAAAATTTGAATCTATCATAGAATTCAAAAGAAAATTACATAAACATAGAAAATTAGAAGTTACATATGGATAGTAACTAACCTTCCCTTCATCTTTGATTTGTTTTAATTGTTCCGCTACTATTGTGGGTGGAGTAACAGATTTCAAAGAGAACTTCTCCTCAATAACAATACAAACAATAGGTTTCTTACTGTTATCAATCCCAAGCATTTCAACACTTTCCTCATTGGGCTCGCTTCTTGCGATATCTTTGATCTTTATTATTGGCTTAAAAATTGATCTTCCAGTGGGAAGTATCTTTGGAAGCAACAAAGTCATCTCATTTGTATCAGTGTCAACTTTTGATGGTCCATTTTGAATCAATGTTATTGTGTACTCCCACTATGTCCCATAATTTTTGAATTTGCACAACGAACCTTCATCAAAAGGAGCAGGAACATCATAAACCTGTTGAAGCTATTGCACCTCAAGACTTGGGTCCTTAGCACTTTTCTTTGGTTCCTTGGTGCCTTTATTTTCCAACCATATCTTTTGGATCCTAGTGGAAGCATCCTCCAATGTGGGCTTTCCAAAGACACGGATTTCTCCGAAAGTTTGTTTGTTCGACATGATACATACAAAAGACATAAACAATGTCAAAATATTTATCATATCATGTTGAGAATATCTCAAGTTGAAAAAAACAAAAACTAATACAACAAGCTTGATGGTTTCTAAAAAGACTTTGAGCTTCTAACATAGAGATTTTTCATGGAAAAAGATCTCAACATGCTTATTATTGAAACATGATTTTGGCTAGCTTTATAGATAGAAATATTGCTTCCAAATATAGAAGAAAAAATAAAAAAGGATGAAAATTCTTTATAGATAGAAATATTGCTTCCAAATAGAGAAGAAAAAACAAAAAAGGATGAAAATTAACAACACTACAAAACGCGCTTGTGGCAAGCTCATCCTTGAGCTTGGTGATGACTTAAAGCTCTAGCTCCTGAGCTTTTGTGCAGTACTCCTCTTCTCGATCTAAGGTAGTTCATGACATAACACTAGGTCCTTCCCAATATTATCTGTTCGTTAGTTGCTTCTGTGGGGAGAACATAAAAGCAAATTTCTACTGCCTGGCAGACAACTGTTAGACTCAAGTTCACAAGTCCTAAGGTACTTAAGAGTTGGCCATTGATAGCACGTATCGAAGTGACAGTGAGGTTTAGGGGTACCTATAGCTTCTCCCATACATCACGGGAGATGAAGTTGTGGCTCGATTCTGGATCCACGAGTGCTCGGATCTGCAAGCCCGGACCCTGCAATTGAACATGAAACCCAGCTGGTTCTACCGTTAGTTCCTCAGTTAGTCCTGGGTGTTCAAGCGTTGCCTTAAGCAATGCCATTTGCTTATGCTATTTGAGCTTAGTGTTATGTGCCCTAGCTTTTGCGATGGCCTAGCGTTTCTTCTGGACTACCTCAGCCTTGAGTTCTTTTTCTATGGATGGCTTGAAGGGTAGGCAAGGTGAGTGGTCCGTAATATCTTTTCAATTTGCTCCAGTTAAGGTAGCCTTCCATTTCTACTCCATCAAGAGTGGCTATCCGGCATGCCCTTTACAGAGTGATTTCTACCACATGATAGGGACCCATGCCACGGTACTTGAGCTTGCGCTTGGTATTGCGAACGTTGTAGAGGAGTGCAAGATCGCCCTCTACCAGGTCTTTGTTATTGAGGTTGGAGTCGAACCACTTTTTACGTCATGCCTTCTCTACCCGGACGTAGTAGGCTACACGCAACCTTGTCTCATCTATCTTTTCAAGGTCAATCAAGCGTTCTACCAAGGCATTCTTAGCAAGCCTTTATTTGACAGTAAGGTGGAGACTAGGCACTACATACTCCATTGGCATCACCGCCTCCACTCCAAAGGGGGGTGCAGTTCGTGGCCACTTTGTAGGATGTTCGGTAGGCCCATAAGGCTTCAGTGAGCTTATGATCCCAGTCGGTACAACTGGCCTCTACTGTACAAATTATGATCTTACAACAAGTTTTATTCGAGCTCTCAACTAGGCCATTAACCCTAAGATAGTATGGCGTTGACTTCCTATGTATAATCATGAATTTGCTAGTTAGGATGGCTATAGTTTCATTGAGGAAATGAGTTCCTCGTTCACTAACTAGCTCTAAAGGACATCCAAACCGCATGATAACTTGCTCGTATAAGAATTTAGTGGTGGATCTCACATCTGCCTTCATGATGGTTGTCCTTTCTACCACTTGGTTAAGTAATTTATGGCCAAGATAATGTATCTGGCCCCGGCTCCTTTAGCTACCCTGCTGGGCTTATAAGACCAATAAAATCTATGCCCCATTTCTCAAAGGGATGATCAGTTAATATTTCAGTTAAGGGCATCATGTCCACTTTATGTGGGATTTGCACATGCTAGCAAGGGTCACACCGCTTGATAAATTTGGCTACGTCTTTGAAGAGAGTCGGCCACCAAAGGCCAACCTGGAGCACCTTATGTGCTGTAACATCAGTGGTAAAATTCCCTCTTGCGATTCTGGAGTGGGATTCTTTGAGCACCTCGATGTATTCGTACTCGCACACGCATCTACACAGGTTACCATCTTTACCCCTGTAGTATGGTTGGCCTACAATTAGTTGATACGGCACTACATCCTTAATGAGCTTGGGGGTTCTGTGTTTCTTGAGAGCTTGGACTAGGGGTAAGCCATTGGCTAGATAGTGACTGATCTCGGCGGCCCATTCAGGTATGATGTCGATGAGGAAGAGGGAAGCATCTGGGAGGTCATCTTCAACTCACACTAGGGCTTCACCATTTGGGATCCTCGAGAGGTGGTCGGCTAGGACATGGGTCTTCCCTTTACGCATCGTGATTGTGAAGTCAAACTCCAAGAGGATTAGCATCCACCTGGTGATGCATCCAGTCATGCATGGCTTATTGACCAAGTATAGCAGTGCTTGGTGGTCCACAAAGAAGACAAACTTGTTGGCCAACAAGTAATGTGAACTTCTTGACTGCATAGACCATGGCCAGACCCTCCCTCTCTGTTGTTGTGTAGTTGACCTCGGCCTCATTCAGTTGCTGCTGACTTGCAAAGTACACCGAGTAGTCCAAGTTATGGTCCCCTGGTTGGGCTAACACATACTCGATAGTAAAATTGGAGGCATCTATGTGAACGTGGAATATTAGATTCCGATATGGGGCTCTCAATACCGATGCAGTGGCTAGGGCTAGTTTGAGGGTTTCGAAGGATTTCTGGCATTCCTTGGTCCACTTAAAGAATACTAATAGTTTGTATAATCGGCAGGCTATGTTCGCATAGAACAAGATGAACCTTCTATAGTAGCCCATGTGGCCAGTAAATCTCTATACTCCCTTGGCATTGGTGGGGAGTGGTAGTTCCAAGATGAGTTTGATTTTGTTGTGGTCCATGAAGATACCATCATGAGACATTATGTGGCTGAGAATTACGCCATCTTGACCCAGAATTGGCACTTTAGGGGGTTCAGGGATATACGGTACAATCGGCACTTTTCTAGGACGTCTCATGTATTTCAAGTGATCATCCCACGTCGAGATCATGCATATGTCATCCAAGAAGACTTCCATGAATTCCTTCAAGTACTCCTTGAAGACAGTGACCATCAACCGTTGGAAGGTGGCAGGCGCATTGGCCAACCCAAATATCATTACTCTAGCCACATACATACCCCACTCGGTTGTGAAGGCTATTTTGTGTTGATCCTATGGAGCGATGGATAGTTGGTTGCGAAGGCTGTTTTGTGTTAATCCTATGGAGCGATGGACACTTGGTTGTATCCAGAGAATCCGTCTAGGAATCTATGGGTTTCCTTTCTGGCTACCCTTTCCACGACATGTTCTGTGAATGGCAAGGGGTAGTGGTCGTGCCTAGTGGTGGCATTAACTTTTTAAAAGTCCACGCATACTTGAATCTTTCCATTCTTCTTCAAGACTATCATGATGGGTGACACCTAGTCGATATGCTCGATCTCATAGATGAATCCCGCATCTATGAGTTTTTGGATTTCCTCCCTCACTATGAGTGCGTATTTGGGATTCATAGGGTAGGGACGTTGACGTATCGGCTTGGAATCATCCATCATGGGTATTGTGTTGCACAACTTTAACAGGAACCCCTTACATATCAGTGCATATCCAACACCTATTTCATTAACTCATCCACTCCAGATAAGATGTCACTTCTATAATTGAGTACATTGAAATCATCCACATTTGAAGTGATAGAGCCTGGCACATGGGCACGCTTTTTAGGTCCTTTGATATTGTAGTATACCTTGTCGTTATCATTGAAAACCACGTGCCTCTTTCTCATGTTTAAAAATTGCATGCTCCATCTCATATTCTTGCCTACCTCATAGTAGGGATCACATAAGGATGTTATGTTATCAACCATACCATCATCAGTGACTTTTAGAATCCTCATCTGTGCAAATGACCATTGCTCCACTTGTTCAAATCCCAATGCTTCACCTTTTGCTACAGTCTTATTTGCAAATGATCTCATTTGTAAAATGTCCCTTATAGTAAAATCCAAGGTGGTGCACTTTGTATTCTTGATAATGTTTGTTGCATAAGTCTCATCTTTGTCCCATGCTATAAATGATTTGTTGGATGTACTGTAGGGCATAACATCTTCAAGTGTTTCCATATCTCCACATTTATACTTTAGCTCAACATGTGCGCTAAGAATCTTTGATACAGTAACTGCCACCTTATCTTTGCGAAGTCTTCGAAAGTGGCAAACTGAATTGGGATCACTATCATGGATTGTAGCAAATGCAACTACTTCTCTTTTGCTACATAAAATCACATCCATCCCTGGAACAAAATCTATAGCCATCTTTTTTGTGAAAGTCCTTTGCAAGCAAGTTGCAGTAGCAACAATTACATAAATATTAGCCTCTTTTTAATAATCTACTCATTTATTATAATTTTTAATTAGTACTTAATTTATTGGTAGGAGAAGTTATCCGACCAAGTACTCATCAGATGGACATGCCACTTTGCATGCAACTCAATAACACCTACGTTGAGGTGCGTGCAAAGTATTGTGCCCATCGGCTATGCTTTGCATGGTATATCACGCATTAAACACCATTTGTGCCTCAGTGTCATACACAACCATAAAAAGATGGTCCTAGGTGTGCTATTCAAACAAGTACTTATCGGATAGGGGCTCCACTTTGCATGCAAGTCAGATATGCTTTGCATGGTGGATCACGAATTATACACCATTTTCCCCCTAATGATATGCACATCCGTAAAAAAACACGCCCTTAGGTGTGTTATCTGACCAAGTACTTATCGGATGAGTGTGCCTCATTGAAAACAAGTCAATAGCACCAAGGTTGAGGTGTAGGAAAAGTATTGTGCCCATCGGATATGCTTTGCATGGTCGATCGAGCATTAAATACCATTTTTGCCTTAGTGTCATGCACATCCGTAAAAAAACACGTTGCTAGTTATGTTATCCAATCAAGTACTTATGGGATGGGCATGCCACTTTGCATGTAAGTCAATCCCACCTAGCTTAAGGTGTGTGCAAAGTATTGTACCCATCGGATATGCTTTGCATTGTCGATCAAGCATAAAATACCGTTTTTGCCTTAGTGTCATGCACAACCATAAAAAAACACGGTCCTAGGTGTGTTATTCAAACAAGTACTTCTCAGATGGGGGCTCCACTTTGCATGCAAGTCCATTTAAACTAGGTTGAGGTTCGTGCAAATTATTGTGACCATCGGATATGCTTTGCATGTCGATCACACATTATACACCATTTTTTCCCTAGTGATATGCACATCCGTAAAAAAGCACGCCCTTAGGTGTGTTATATGACCAAGTACTTATCGGATGGGTGTGCATCTTTGAGAACATGTCAATACAACCTAGGTTGAGGCATAGGAGAAGTATTGTGCCCATAGGATATCCTTTGCATTGTCAATCGAGCATTAAATACCATTTTTGCTCGTGTCATGCACATCCGTAAAAAAACACGCTGCTAGGTATGTTATCCGATCAAGTACTTATGGGATGGGTGTGCCACTTTGCATGTAAGTTAATTCCACCTAGTTGAAGGTGTGTGCAAAGTATTGTGCCCATCCGATATGCTTTGCATTGTCGATCAAGCATAAAACACCGTTTTTGCCTTAGTGTCATGCACAACCATAAAAAAACACGGTCCTAGGTGTGTTATTCAAACAAGTACTTCTCAGATGGGGGCTCCACTTTGCACCCAAGTCCATTTCAACTAGGTGGAGGTGCGTGCAAAGTATTGTTACCATCGGATATGCTTTGCATGGTCGATCACGCATTATACACCGTTTTGTGATATGCACATTCGTAAAAAAACATGCCCTTAGGTGTGTTATCCAACCAAGTACTTATCTGATGGGTGTGCCTCTTTGAGAACATGTCAATACACCTAGGTTGAGGCATAGGAAAAGTATTTTGCCCATCGGATATCCTTTGCATTGTCGATCGAGCATTAAATACCATTTTTGCTCTAGTGTCATGCACATCCGTAAAAAAACACACTGCTAGGTATGTTATCCGATCAAGTACTTATGGGATGGGTGCACCACTTTGCACGTAAGTTAATTCAACCTAGTTGAAGGTGTGTGCAAAGTATTGTGTCCATCGGATATGCTTTGCATTGTCGATCACGCATAAAACACCGTTTTTGCCTTAGTGTAATGCACAACAAAAAAAAAACACTGTCCTAGGTGTGTTATTCAAACAAGTACTTATTGGATGGGGGCTCCACTTTGCATGCAAGTTTGCTTCAATTTGATTGAGGTGTGTACAAAGTATTGTGACCATTGGATATGCTTCGCATGTTCGATCACGCATTATACACCGTTTTTCCTGTAGTGATATGCAGGTCCGCAAAAAAACACGCCCTTAGGTGTGTTATCTGACCAAGTACTTATCGGATGGGTGTGCCTCTTTGAAAACATGTCAATACCACCTAGGTTAAGGCATAGGAAAAGTATTGTGCCCATCGGATATGCTTTGCATGGTAGATCGAGCATTAAATACCATTTCTACCTTAGTGTCATGCACATTCGTAAAAAAACACGCTGCTAGGTATGTTCTCCGATGAAGTACTTATGGGATGGGGATGCCACTTTGCATGTAAGTCAATTCCACCTATTTTAAGGTGTGTGTGAAGTGTTATGCCCATCGGAAATGCTTTGCATTGTCGATCGAACATTAAATACTGTTTTTGCTCTAGTGTCATGCACATCCGTAAAAAAACACGCTGCTAGGTATGCTATCCGATCAAGTACTTATGGGAAGGGCATGCCACTTTGCATGTAAGTCAATTCCAACTAGTTTAAGGTGTGTGCAAAGTATTGTACTCAACGAATATGCTTTGCATTGTCGATCAAGCATAAAGCACCGTTTTTGCCTTAGTGTCATGCACAACCATAAAAAAACACAGTCCTAGGTGTGTTATTCAAACAAGTACTTCTCAGATGGGGGCTTCACTTTGCATGCAAGTATGTTTAAACTAGGTTGAGGTTTGTGCAAAGTATTGTGACCATTGGATATGCTTTGCTAGGTTGATCACGCATTATCCACCGTTTTTCCCGTAGTGATATGCACATCCGCAAAAAAACACGCCCTTAGGTATGTTATCTGACCAAGTACGGATGGGTGTGCCTCTTTGAGAACATTTCAATACCACCTAGGTTCAGGCATAGGAAAGGTGTTGTGCCCATCGGATATCCTTTGCATGGTCGATCGAGCATTAAATACTATTTTTGCTCTAGTGTCATGCACATCCGTAAAAAAACACGCTGCTAGTATGTTATCCCATCAACTACTTATGGGATGGGCATGCCACTTTGCATGTAAGTCAATTCCACCTAGTTAAAGGTGTGTGCAAAGTATTGTGCCCATCAGATATTCTTTGCATTGTCGATCAAGCATAAAACCCCGTTTTTGCCTTAGTGTAATGCACAACAAAAAAAAAACACGGTCCTAGGTGTGTTATTCAAATAAGTACTTATCGGATGGGGGATCCACTTTGCACGCAAGTCTATTTCAACTTTATTGGGGTGTGTACAAAGTATTGTGACCATTGGATATGCTTTGGATGTTCGATCACGCATTATACACCATTTTTTCCTGTAGTGATATGCACATCCGCAAAAAAACACACCCTTAGGTGTGTTATGTGACCAAGTACTTATTGGATGGGTGTGCATCTTTGAAAACATGTCAATACCACCTAGGTTAAGGCATAGGAAAAGTATTGTGCCCATCGGATATGCTTTGCATGGTCGATCGAGCATTAAATACCATTTCTGCCTTAGTGTCATGCACATACGTAAAAAAACACACTGCTAGGTATGTTATCCGATGAAGTACTTATGGGATGGGGATGCCACTTTGCATTTAAGTCAATTCCACCTAGTTTAGGGTGTGTGCAAAGTGTTATGCCCATCGGATATGCTTTGCATTGTCGATCAAGCATAAAACACCATTTTTGCTCTAGTGTAATGCACAACCATAAAAAAACACGGTCCTAGGTGTGTTATGTACTTATCAGATGGGGGCTCCACTTTGTATGCAATTATCTTGCAACTAGGTTGAGGTGCGTGGAAAGTATTGTGACCATTGGATATGCTTTGCATGGTGGATCACGCATTATACACCGTTTTTACCCTAGTGATATGCACATCCGCAAAAAAACACGCCCTTAGGTGTGTTATCTGACCAAGTACTTATTGGATGGGTGTGCCTATTTGAGAACATGTGAATGCCACCTAGGTTGAGGTGTAGGAAAAGTTTTGTGCCCATCGGATATGCTTTGCATGGTCGATTGAGCATTAAATACCATTTTTGCCTTGGTGTCATGAACATCCATAAAAAAACACGTTGCTAGGTATGTTATCCGATCAAGTACTTATGGGATGGGCATGCCACTTTGCATGTAAGTAAATTCCACCTAGTTCAATGTGTGTGCAAAGTATTGTACCCATCGGATATGCGTTGCATTGTTGATCAAGCATAAAACACCGTTTTTGCCTTAGTGTAATGCACAACCATAAAAAAACACGGTCCTAGGTGTGTTATTCAAACAAGTTCTTCTCAGATGGGGGCTCCACTTTGCATGCAAGTCTGTTTCATCTATGTTGAAGTTTGTGCAAAGTATTGTGACCATCGGATATACTTTGCATGGTCGATCACGCATTATACACCGTTTTTCCTCTAGTGATGCACATCTGTAAAAAAGCACACCCTTAGGTGTGTTATCTGACCAAGTCCTTATCAGATGGGTGTGCCTCTTTGAGAACATGTAAATACCACCTAGGTGGAGGTATAGGAAAAGTATTTTGCCCATCAGATATCCTTTGCATTGTCGATTGAGCATTAAATACCATTTTTGCTCGTGTCATGCACACCCGTAAAAAAATTACACTGCTAGGTATGTTATTCGATCAAGTACTTATGGGATGGGCGTGCCACTTTGCATGTAAGTTAATTTCACCTAGTTGAAGGTGTGTGCAAAGTATTGTGCCCATCAGATATGCTTTGCATTGTCCATCAAGCATAAAACACCATTTTTGCCTTAGTGTCATGCACAACCATAAAAAAACATGGTCCTAGGTGTGTTATTCAAACAAGTACTTCTCAGATGAGGGCTCCACTTTGCACGCAAGTCTGTTTCAACTAGGTTGAGGTTCGTGCAAAGTATTGTGACCATCATATATGCTTTTCATGGTCGATCATGCATTATCCACCGTTTTTCCCGTAGTGATATGCACATCCGCAAAAAAACACGTCCTTAGAAAAGTTATCTGACCAAGTACTTATCGGATGGGTGTGCCTCTTTGAGAACATTTCAATACCACCTAGGTTGAGGCATAGGAAAAGTATTGTGCCCATTGGATATCCTTTGCATGGTCGATCGAGCATTAAATACTATTTTTGCTCTAGTGTCATGCACATTCGTAAAAAAACACGCTGCTAGGTATGCTATCCGATCAACTACTTAGGGGATGGGCATGCCACTTTGCATGTAAGTCAATTCCACCTAGTTTAAGGTGTGTGCAAAGTATTGTACTCATCGGATATGCTTTGCATTGTCGATCAAGCATAAAACACCGTTTTTTCCTTAGTGTAATGCACAACCATAAAAAAACACGGTCCTAGGTGTGTTATTCAAACAAGTACTTCTCAGATGGAGGCTCCACTTTGCATGCAAGTCCGTTTCAACCGTGCAAAGTATTGTGACCATCGGATATGCTTTGCATGGTCGATCACGCATTATACACCGTTTTTCCCGTAGTGATATGCACATCCACAAAAAAACACGCCCTCAGGTGTGTTATCCAACCAAGTACTTATCTGATGGGTGTGCCTCTTTGAGAACATGTCAATACCACCTAGATTAAGTCATAGGAAAAGTGTTGTGCCCATGGGATATCCTTTGCATTGTTGATCGAGCATTAAATACCATTTTTGCTCTAGTGTAATGCACATCCGTAAAAAAACACGCTGCTAGGTATGTTATTAGATCAAGTAGTTATGGGATGGGCGTGCCACTTTGCATGAAAGTTAATTTCACCTAGTTGAAGGTGTGTGCAAAGTATTGTGCCCATCGGATATGCTTTTCATTGTCGATCAAGCATAAAACTCCGTTTTTGCCTTAGTGTCATGCACAACTATAAAAAAACACAGTCCTAGGTGTATTATTCAAACAAGCACTTCTCAGATGGAGGCTCCACTTTGCACACAAGTATGTTTCAACTAGGTTGAGGTTCGTGCAAAGTATTGTGATCATCGGATATGCTTTGCATGGTCGATCACGCATTATCCACCGTTTTTCCTGTAGTGATATGCACATCTGCAAAAAAACACGCCCTTAGGTATGTTATCTGACCAAGTACTTATCAGATGGGTGTGCCTCTTTGAGAAAATTTCAATACCACCTAGGTTGAGGTGTAGGAAAAGTATTGTGCCCATCGGATATCCTTTGCATGGTCGATCGAGCATTAAATACTATTTTTGCTCTAGTGTCATGCACATCCGTAAAAAAACACACTCCTAGGTATGCTATCCAATCAAGTACTAATGGGATGGCCATGCCACTTTGCATGTAAGTCAATTATACCTAGTTTAAAGTTTGTGCAAAGTATTGTACTCATCGGATATGCTTTGCATTGTCGATCAAGCATAAAACACCATTTTTGCCTTAGTGTCATGCACAACCATAAAAAAACACGGTCCTAGGTGTGTTATTCAAACAAGTACTTCTTAGATGGGGGATCCACTTTGCATGCAAGTATGTTTGAACTAGGTTGAGGTTTGTGCAAAGTATTGTGACCATTGGATATGATTTGCATGGTCGATCATGCATTATCCACCGTTTTTTTCATAGTGATATGCACATCCGCAAAAAAACACACCCTTAGGTATGTTATCTGACCAAGTACTTATCGGATGGGTGTGCCTCTTTGAGAACATTTCAATACCATCCAGGTTGAGGTGTAGGAAAAGTGTTGTGCCCATCGGATATCCTTTTCATGGTCGATCGAGCATTAAATACTATTTTTGCTCTAGTGTCATGCACATCCGTAAAAGAACATGCTGCTAGGTATGTTATCCGATCATGTACTTATGGGATGAGTGCGCCACTTTGCATGTAAGTCAATTCCACCTAGTTGAAGGTGTGTGCAAAGTATTGTGCCCATCGGATATGCTTTGCATTGTCGATCAAGCATAAAACACCGTTTTTGCCTTAGTGTAATGCACCAAAAAAAAAAAACACGGTCCTAGGTGTGTTATTCAAACAAGTACTTATCGAATGGGGTCTCCACTTTGCATGCAAGTCTGTTTCAACTAGATTGAGGTGCGTGCAAAGTATTGTGACCATCAGATATGCTTTTCATGGTCGATCACGCATTATACACCATTTTTCCTGTAGTGATATGCACATCCGCAAAAAAACACGCCCTTAGGTGTGTTATCTGACCAAGTACTTATCGGATGGGTGTGCCTCTTTCAAAACATGTACATACCACATAGGTTAAGGTGTAGGAAAAGTATTGTGCCCATTAGATATGCTTTGCATGGTCGATCGAGCATTAAATACCAATTTTGCCTTAGTGTCATGCACATTCATAAAAAAACACGCTGCTAGGTATGTTATTCGATTAAGTACTTATGGGATGGGCATGCCACTTTGCATGTAAGTCAATTCCACCTAGTTTAAGGTGTGTGCAAAGTGTTATGCCCATCGTATATGCTTTGAATTGTCGATCAAGCATAAAACACCATTTTTGCTCTAGTGTAATTCACAACCATAAAAAAACACGGTCCTAGGTGTGTTATTCAAACAAGTACTTATCGGATGGGGGCTCCACTTTGCACACAAGTATCTTTCAACTAGGTTGAGGTGCATGCAAATTATTGTGACCATTGGATATGGTTTGGATGGTCGATCATGCATTATACATCGTTTTTCCCCTAGTAATATGCACATCCGCACAAAAACATGCCCTTAGGTATGTTATATGACCAAGTACTTATCGGATGGGTGTGCCTCTTTGAGAACATGTCAATACCACCTAGGTTGAGGCATAGGAAAAGTATTGTGCCCATCGGATATCCTTTGCATGGTCGATCGAGCATTAAATACTATTTTTGCTCTAGTGTCATGCACATCCGTAAAAAAACACGCTGCTAGGTATGTTATTCGATCAAGTAGTTATGGGATGGGCGCTCCACTTTGCAGGTAAGTTAATTTGACCTAGTTTAAGGTGTGTGCAAAGTATTATGCCCATCGGATATGCTTTGCATTGTCGATCAAGCATAAAACACCGTTTTTGCCTTAGTGTAATGCACAACCATTAAAAAACACGGTCTTAGGTGTGTTATTCAAACAAGTACTTATCGGACTGGGGCTCCACTTTGCACCCAAGTCAAGTTACACTAGTTAAGGTGCATGAAAAGTATTGTGACCATTGGATATGCTTTGCATGGTCGATCATGCATTATACACCGTTTTCCCCCCCAGTGATATGCACATCCGTAAAAAAACACGCCCTTAGGTGTGTTATCCAACCAAGTACTTATCTGATGGGTGTGCCTTTTTTCAAACAAGTCAATACCACATAGGTTGAGGTGCAAGTAAAGTATTGTGCCGATCGGATATGCATTGCATGGTTGATTGAGCATTAAATACCGTTTTTGCCTTAGTGTCAAGCACATTTGTAAAAAAACACGGTCCTAGGTGTGTTATCGGATCAAGTACTTATCTAACTGACACGCCACTTTTCATGCAACTCAATAATATCTAGGTTGAAGTGGGTGCAAAGTATTGTGCCCATCGGATGTACTTTGCATGGTATATCACGTATTAAACTCTGTTTGTGCCTCAATGTCATGCACAACCATACAAAAACACGCTTTTAGGTGTGTTATCGGACCAACTGCTTATCAGATGGGTGTACCACTTTGCATGCAATGCAATACCACAATTGTTCAGGCTCATGCAAAGTATTATGCCCATCGAATATGCTTTGCATTGTCGATTAAGCATTAAACACCGTTTTGGCCTTAGTGTCATGCACAACCGTCAAAAAACGCGGTCCTAGATGTGTTATTCGACTAAGTACTTATGGGATGGGCACGCCACTTTGCATGTAAGTCAATAACACCTAGGTTGAGATGTGTGTAAAGTATTATGATGATCAGATATGCGTTGCATTGTCGATCAAGCATAAAACAACATTTTTGCCTTAGTGTCATGGACAACCAATAAAAAACATGGTCCTAGGTGTGATATTCAAAAAAGTACTTGTTGGATGGGGGAGCCACTTTACAAGAAAGTCAATTTCAACTAGGTTGATGTGCGTGCATAGTATTGTGTCTATCAGTTATGCTTTGCATGGGGGATCACACATTATACACCGTTTTCCCCCTAGTGTTATGCACATCCATCAAAGAACATGCTCTTAGGTGTATTATCATACCAAGTACTTATTGAATGGGCATTCCGCTTTGCATGGAACACCATACCACTGCTTTTGAGGCACGTGCAAAGTATTGTGCCCATCGGATATGCTTTGCATGGTAGATTGAGTATTAAATACCGTTTTTGCCTTGGTGTCATGTAGAATCGTAAAAAAACACGATCCTAGGTGTGTTTTTCAAACAAGTACTTATCGGATGGGGATGCCACTTTGCACACCACTTTGCACACAAGTCAATATTGCCTAGGTTGAGGAACGTGCAAAGTCTTGTGTCCATTGGATATGCTTTGCATAGTCGATCACACATTATATACCATTTTGTTCCTAGTGTTATGCACAATCGTCATAAAATACGTTTGCAGGTGTGTTATCCGAACAAGTACTTATGGGATGGGTGCACCACTTTGTATGCAAGTCAATACGACCTAGGTTGAGGCGTGTACAAAGTTTTGTGCCCATCGTAGAAATGTAGATGCGATAATATTAGCAAATTCTCAGTATGTGTATATGTGTGTGTGTGTGTGGCAAACAATTTTGATACAACAAAGTAAACACCTAGTGCACAAATTATGCACTTCATACCTTGAGTATGTGTCAAAATAAAAGCTGAAATAAGCTTGTTGATGAGGATAAATACGCCCTTGAATAAAAGCACAGTTGTTGTATGACCACGATAGGATCGCTTTGACACCTGTGATTTTGCCCACATGTAAGTTTGCAAATGTTATAAAAAATCATATAATAATATATTAATAGTTTGCAAATGTGTATAGCAAGTGAGTAATGGGAAGTGGAAGTGGGAGTGAGGAGGGAGGAGTGGAATGGGAGAGGGGAGGTAATAGGGGTGTATGATAATAAGTATAAAAAATAGTATAATAATATATTAATAGTTTGCAAATGGCAAGTGAGTAATGGGAAGTGGAAGTGAGAGTGGGGAGGGCGGAATGGAATGGGAGAGGGGGAGGTAATAGGGGAGTAGGATAATAAGGGAGTGAAATGAGTGAGGGGAGTTAATGGGGATGAAAAAGAGGAGGGTGAGATGGGGAAATATGGGATTTTGGGAAATGGAAGGGTGGGATGGGGAAATGGGAGGAGTATGGGACATGGTGGAAATATGGGATGGGAGTGGTGGCAATGGGGGAGGAAGAAGAAATGGATGGGGGGAGGGCCAATGGAAGATTGGGATGAGGGATGGGGGTCCAATGGGAGAGGGGGAGTAATGGGAGCCAATGGGAGAGAGGAGGAATGGAAAGCCAATAGGAGAGAGGGGAGGAATGGAAAGCTAATAGGAGAGGAGGAGGAAAACCTAGTTTTTCTTATATATAGTCTTTTTTCTTCATTCATTCTCCCCTCATTTCATTCATTGAAGCAAGAAAGCAAGGACGAGCAAGAAAGCAAGGAAGGAAGAGCAAGAAAGCAAGAAAGAGCAAAGTAACAAACTTTTTCCAGGTACTTGTAAAATTTTTTGATTAATTCTTTATCTAAGTTTTGTAGATTTGTTTTTTTTAAATTTGAAGAGAGAGAAAGAAAGAAAGAGAGAGAGGAACTAGAGAGAGAGAGAAAGTTTAGAGAGAAGGAGAGGAGCCTTGGGGGCCATGGCCTCCAGGAGGAAGAGGGAAGTGGAGGGGAGAGAGAGAGGGAGGAAAGGAGGGAGGGAGGAGAGAGAGAGGGGGGTATGAGAGAGAGAGAGGTTCGAGAGGGAGGTGGGGGGATGGAGGGGTGGAGGGGGGAGAGAGAGGGAGGAAAGGAGGGGGAGGCGGCGGTAGAGGGGGGATGGAGGGGGGAGGCGGCGGGAGGGGGAGGTGATAGGGAGGCGGTGGGAGGGGGGAGTAGAGAGAGGGGGGAGAGGAGGGAGGAGAGAGAGGGGGATGGAAGGGGGAGAGAGAGGGAGGAAAGGAGGGAGGGAGGAGGCGGTGAGAGGGGTGGCAAGAGGGGGAGGCGATGGAAGAGGGGGGAGCGACAATAGGGGGAGGCGGCGGGAGGGTAAGGGGGCGGCGGTAGGGGAAGGCGGGAGCAGGGAGGGGGGAACGGGGGTAGAGGGAGGCAGCGGGAGGGTGAGGGGGCGGGAGGGGGGAGCAGGGGTAGGGAGGCAAGAGGGGGGAGCGGGGGTAGGGGGAGACGGGAGGGGGGAGCGAGGGTAGGGAGGCAGGAGGGGGGGAGGCGGGGTAGGGGGCGACAGGGTAGGGAGGCAGGAGGGGGAGCGGGGGTAGGGGGAGGCGGGGTAGGGGGCAGCAGGGTAGGGGGAGACGGGAGGGGGGAACGGGGGTAGGGAGGCAGGGTAGGGGCGACGGGGTAGGGAGTGGGGGTAGGGGGAGCGGGGGTAGGGGGAGGCGGGAGGGGGGAGCGAGGGTAGGGAGGCAGGAGGGGGGAGCGGGGGTAGGGGCGGCGGGGTAGGGGGAGGCAGCGGGAGGGTGAGGGGACGGCTGGAGGAGTGAGGGGAGGGAGAGGAGGGAGAGAGAGAGAGAGAGAGAGCGTGCATGAGAGAGAGAGAGGGGGGCCCCCAGGGTGAGAGGAGTGAGGAAAAGGGAGGGGAGAGAGAGAGAGGAGTGAGGGGAGGGAGGGGAGAGAGAGAGAGAGAGAGAGAGAGAGAGAGAGAGAGAGAGAGAGAGAGAGAGAGAGAGAGAGAGAGAGAGTCCTGGCGGCCGTGGCCCCTAGGGTGAGAGGGAGGGGAGGGAGGGGAGGGAGAGAGAGAGAGGAGTGAGGGGGGAGAGAGAGAGAGAGAGAGAGAGAGAGAGAGAGAGAGAGAGAGGAGTCTTGGCAGCCACGGCCCCTAGGGTGAGAGGAGTGAGGAAAAGGGAGGGGAGAGAGAGAGAGGAGTGAGGGGAGGGAGGGCAAGGGGGAGAGAGAGAGAGAGAGCGAGAGAGAGAGAGGGGGGTCCTGGCGGCCATGGCCCCAGGGTGAGAGGAGTGAGGAAAAGGGAGGGGAGAGAGAGAGAGGAGTGAGGGGAGAGAGAGAGAGAGAGAGAGAGAGAGAGAGAGAGAGAGAGAGGGGGGGGGGGGGGGTTCTTGGCGGCCATGGCCCCCACGGTGAGAGGAGTGAGAAAAGGGAGAGGAGAGAGAGAGAGAATGAGGGGAGGGAGAGAGAAAGAAGGGGGAGGCAGCATAGAGAGGGAGGGCAGAGAGAGAGAGGAGTGAGGGGAGGGAGATGAGGGAGAGAGAGAGAGAGAGAGAGAGAGAGAGAGAGAGAGAGAGAGAGGTCCAGGCGGCCATGGCCCCCAGGGTGAGAGGAGTGAGGAAAAGGGAGGGGAGAGAGAGAGAGAGAGAGAGAGAGAGAGAGAGAGAGAGGGGGGGGGGTACTGGCGGCCGCGGCCCCTAGGGTGAGAGGAGTGAGGAAAGGGAGAGGAGAGAGAGAGAATGAGGGGAGGGAGAGGAGGGAGAGAGAAAGAGAAGTGAGGAGGAATGAGGGGAGGAGAGAGAGAGAGAGAGAGAGAGAGAGAGAGAGAGAGAAAGTGAGGGGAGGAGAGGAGAGAGAGATAGAAGCCCTGGCGGCCGCGGCCCCCAGGGATGAGAGGAGAGTGAGAGGAGTAAGGGAGAGGAGAGTGAGAGGAGTAAGGGAGGGAGAGGAGTGAGAGCGAGGAGGGAAGGGGAGGGGAGAAGAGAGAGAGAAGGAAGAGAGAGAGAGAGGACTTATGGGGGCCGCGGCCCCTAGGTGAGAGAAGAGGGAAGGGAGTGGAGAGGAGTTAGAGTGGAAGTGGAGAGGGAAGGTACATGACTAGAGAGAGAGGGGTGAGAAGACATGATGGAGAGGGAAACACTAGTAGAGAGAGAAGAGAGATGAGAAGACTTTAGGGAGAGGGGAAGGTAAGCGACTAGAGAGAGAAGAGAGATGAGAAGACTTGAGGGAGCGAGGAAGGTATGCAACTAGAGAGAGAGAGATATGCGACTAGAGAGGGAGCTCCATTAGAGAGAGAGAAAGCCCACTACATAGAGAAGAGGAGAGGAGTAGAGGGAGAGAGGTCGAATTCTTACAACTAAGAGTAGAACGACCACGAGCAAGAGCGACAAATAAGAAGAGACTTACGAGAAGAATGAAGAGGGACGTACGAGAAGAAAGTATCAAGAAGAATGTTGAACACAATTTGAATTCAAATTTATCTAGAAGAATGAATTCGAATTTCCCTCTCTTTTTTTAAAATTCAAATTTATTCGTGAGTGGGAGGAGTGGGCTAGTTTTTCTTATATATACTCTTCTTTCCATTCATTCATTCTCATTCTCTCCTCATTTCATTGAAGCAACCAAGAGCGGAAGAGCAAGGATAAGCGGAGCCTTACTTTTTTCACTTTTTCCAGGTACTTGCAATTCTTTTTCTTTACTCACAATTCTACAATTCTTCTTGTAATTCTTTTTCTTTACTTACAATTCTTTTTCAATTAGTTTCTTGTTAGAGTTTTTGAGTTCTATTTCAATTAATTTCTTATTGAAATTTGTGTTCTAAATTTGAAAAGAGAGATAGAGAGAAAGAGAGAGCTAGAGAGAGAGAGGAGACAGAGAGAGAGCGTGAGAGAGAGAGAGAGAAAAGAAAGGAGGGAGAGAGAGAGAGAGAGAGAGAGAGAGAGAGAGAGAAGGAAGAGAGGGAGACTCCTGGCAGCCATGGCAGCTAGAGGAGGGGGGTTTTTTAGTAGGCATTACAATTCTTTTTAAATTAGTTTCTTATTTGAGTTTTTGAGTTCTATTTCAATTAGTTTCTTATTGAAATTTGAGTTTGTAAATTTGAAAAGAGACAAAGCGAGAGAGAGAGAGAGAGAGAGAGAGAGAGAGAGAGAGAGAGAGAGAGAGAGAGAAGAGGAGAGGGAAGGTAGAGAAGGAGAGAGAGGGAGGGAGAGAGAGAGAGAGAAAGAGAGAGAAAGAAATAAAGAAAGAAAGAAAGAGAAGAAGGGACAGAGAGCAATTAAGAGAGAGATGAGGGGAGGAAGAGAAAGAGTGAAAGAGAGTAGGGAGAGAGAGAGATTAAGAGATAGAAGAGGAAGGAGGGAGAGAAAGAGAGAGAATGAAAAGTCTTGCCACCAGAGGAGAGAGTAGAGAGTAGGGAGGGAGCTAGAGAGTAGAGAGTAGAGAGTAGGGAGGGAGCTCCTGAGGAGGGCAGAGAGAGAGAGAGAGAGAGATAGAGAATGAGAAATGAGAGAGAGAGAGAGAGAGAGAGAGAGAGAGAGAGAGAGAGAGAGAGAGAGAGAGAGAAAATGAGAAATGAGAGAGAATAGGGAGGGAGAAAAAGAGAGAAGAGAGAGGGAAAGAGAGAAATTAAGAGAGAGAAGAGGGGCTCTTGGCGGCCGTGGCCGCCAAAGGGAGAGAGAGAATGAGAAATGAGAGAGAAGAGTAGGGAGGGAGAGAAAGAGAGAGAGGAGAGAGGGAGAGAGAGAGAGAGAGATTCAGAGAGAGAAGAGGAGCTCCTTAAATGAGAGAGAAGAGTAGGGAGGGAAAGAAAGAGAGAGAGGAGAGAGGGAGAGAGAGATTAAGAGAGAGAAGAGGGTCTCCTGGCGGCCGTGGCTGCTAGAGGGAGGGAGAGAGTAGGGAGGGAGAGGGGGAGAGAGAGAGAGAGAGAGAGAGAGAGAAATGAGAGAGAAGAGAGGAGGGAGATTGAGGGAGAGAGAAAGGTAGAGAAAGAGAAAGAGAGAGAGGGAGAGAGAGGGAGAGAGAGAGAAAGAGAGAGAGGGAGAGAGAGGGAGAGAGAGAGACGTTTTAGAGAATGAAACTTCTAGTTGAGAGGAGAGAGGGAAAGAGAGAAATTAAGAGAGAGAAGAGGGGCTCTTGGCGGCCGTGGCCACCAAAGGGAGAGAGAGAATGAGAAATGAGAGAGAAGAGTAGGGAGGGAGAGAAAGAGAGAGAGGGAGAGAGACAGAGAGATTCAGAGAGAGAAGAGGGGCTCCTTAAATGAGAGAGAAGAGTAGGGAGGGAAAGAAAGAGAGAGAGGAGAGAGGGAGAGAGAGATTAAGAGAGAGAAGAGGGTCTCCTGGTGGCCGTGGCTGCTAGAGGGAGGGAGAGAGTAGGAAGGGAGAGGAAGAGAGAGAGAGAAAAAAATGAGAGAGAAGAGAGGAGGGAGACTGAGGGAGAGAGAAAGGGAGGGAGAGAGAAAGAGAGAGAGGGAGAGAGAGAGAAAGAGAGAGAGGGAGAGAGAGGGAGAGAGAGAGAATGAAACTTCTAGCGGCCATGGCTGCCAGAGGGAGGGAGAGAGAGAGAGAGAGAGAGAGAGAGAGAGAGAGAGAGAGATGAGAGAGAAGAGAGGAGGGAGACTGAGGGAGAGAGAGAGAATGAAACTTCTAGCGGTCGTGGTCGCCAAGAGAGGGAAGTAGAGAGAGAGAGAATGAGAAATGAGAGAGAGGGAGAGAGAGAGAATGAAACTTCTAGTGGCCGTGGCTGCCAAGGGAGAGAGAGAGAGAGAGAGAGAGAGAGAGAGAGAGAGAGAGAGAGAGAGAGAGAGAGAATGAGAAATGAGAGAGAAGAGGGGAGGGAGAGAAAGAGAGATTAAGAGTGAGAAGAGGGACAGAGGAGAGAGAGAAAGGGAGAGAGGGAGGGAGAGAGAAGAGGGGAGGGAGAGAAAGAGAGATTAAGAGTGAGAAGAGGGACAGAGGAGAGAGAGAAAGGGAGAGAGGGAGGGAGGGAGAGAGAGGGAGGGAGAGATTAAGAGAGAGAATTCAGAGAGAGAGAGAGAGAGAGAGAGAGGGAAAGAATGACAAACCCTAGCGGCCAAGAGGATAGAGGGAGGGAGGTAGAGAGGGTATAAGAGAGAGAGAGAGAGAGAGAGAGAGAGAGAGAATGATAAATCCTAGGTAGAGAGAGAAGAGGAGAGAGAGAGAGAGAGAGAGTTACAAATCCTAGAGAGAGATTAAAAGAGAGAATAATAAATCTCTAGAGAGAGAGGTGGAGAGAGAGAGAGAGAAATAATTACAAATCCTAGGGAGAGAGAGAGAGAGAGAGAGATGAAGAGAGAGAATGATAAATCCTAGCGGCCATGGGAGGGAGAGAAAGAGAGACTTGAGATAAACTAAGAGAGAGAATGAGTGGGATGAGGAGAGAGAGGGAAAGACATAAGAGTTGTCAGAGAGAGAGAGAGATTAAGAGAGAGAATGAGGTGTCTTGACTATGGCTACAGAGAGAATTAGGAGTCGAGAGAGAGAGAGAGAGAGAGAGAGAGAGAGAGAGAGAGAGAGAGAGAGAGAAAGTTCAGAGGAAAGAGAGAAAGTTTTATATATTTATATTATACTTTTAAAAAATTATAAAAGAGTGAATTTATGGTTTATTTTGAAGGTGAGATAATATTTATATATATATTCATCTTTTAAATTGAAAAATGTTAACTTTTCTTTAGATACTTGCTCTTCATTTCTCTCACATGCAGGTTTAGCCTCTACATCAAAACCCCTTCTTTTGCATATTTAAGCCTCTTAAACCCCAACACATTAAAATGAACACAGAAAAAGAAATTATTTATTGCTTTTCTTCGCTTCGACGGTTGGTTTAGCATAGATTAGATTGCCTTAGAGGAGAGACAATTCTCCAAGTTGCCAATCGAAGCCATGCTCAAATTTTTCTAACTAGTTCCTAATCATTGTCAATCCCTTTGCTCACATGCGGTTTCACACTCATAACATGCTATTAAATAAGACCTTTTACCATTCACTAAGAAGTTTATCAGTGGGTAGATTGCATGAGCAGATAGCAGATATCAATGGATAGATTACATGTCATGGGGCATATTGGAGCTTGATGATTATAGTGGTCATTTTATTTCATTGTAAATCTTTATTGGTTATTTTTATTGCACTTGTACAAATATTTAAGCTCATTTATTGCCATAAAAAATCTTGTAAAGCCTTCTAGGCTATTTTTCACATTTATTACCATATGAAGCACCTTGTAATAAACCCAACCATTCACTATTTAACGAGTATCAGTGGGCTGCATAAGCAGATATCAGTGGAACAGTTTTTAGTGGGTAGATTGCATTAGTTGGGTATCAGTGCACAGATATCAATGGATGGACAGATTACATGTCATCACGAAGATTGAAGCTTTATCACTAGAGGGCATTTTATTTCATTGTAAAGCTTTATTGGCTAATTTTCTTACATTTGTACAAATATTTAAGCCTTGTAAAGCCTTCTAGGCTATTTCCCACATTTATTGCTATAAAATACTTTGTAAATCCCTCTTCGCTATTGGTCACATTTATTGCCATATGAAGCCTTGTAAAGTCTTTTGGGCTATTTCCCACATTTATTGTATCAAGCCTTGTACATTGTACTTTACTTGTATGTATCTAAATTCTTCATTATCTTTTCTTGTAGGATTATGGAGCAATCAACTAATGTGGGGGCTAGTCTAAATGACTCTGAGATCAGAGCATGGGTCTTTGATGTCACTTTGAATTTGAAAGGAAAGGAATATAGCCCCAACGGCTTTGGTAGGTGAAATCGATATCAAATGGGTAGAAGAGCTTGGTTTCTTCATCAAAAGGAAAAGAGACTCTTTCTACTTATGTCAAAAAGGGAGTTCAATGATGTTGACGATCCATGGGATGCTACATTCTTCAAGAAAGATATGACTTCAAGCCTTGTTTTAGGCATAATGATAGAGCCAAAAGAGAATTTTATGGATATTTTCACAAAGAGTTCAGGTCTTAAAGTTGGTGGTCTTCATTTTGTTGTGTCAAGGAGAGACTCAAAGACCTTTGTGATGCCTCCTCCTCAACCATCAAAGTTTCTAGAGCTGCAAAGTGCATTGGAGGCTCTTGCATATACTTGGGAGCGATTTCCTAGTGTGGTGGCAAAAAGGATGCATGCAAAGATTATGTTTGAGTACTTTCAGGATGCACAATATGCTCCTCAGATTCAAGGATCTTCACATGAAGGAGGTCAAGCACAGACTTCGATGCAGGGGCAAGAAGAACATGCACACTGTCGCAAATGTATAGAACATGAGCACAAACTTCTAGAGCAAGAAATGGTGGATGTCACTAAGGATGATGAAACACAAGCCTTGAGTGCACGCCTTGAGTGCACGGGAATTAAAAAAAATTGAAGAAGATGAAGGTCGATCCACTACAGTTATGCTAGAAGGTCTTGCTAGCAAACCACGACGTGAAATGCAAAAGGCTAGTACTGCAAGAGCCACAGTTCCAAGCAGTAGAAAAAGGCATCGTCCCATTGTAAAGAAAGATCATGTGGATGAAAAACGGTTAAAAGAAGAGAAAGATGAAGAAGACTCAGAACCCAAAGCTAAAGATGATCAGGATGAACTCACATCAATCAAAAATCTCAATCTGTGTCTTAATGAAGCAGTAATAGATGATGATGTGGGATATATCTGGGGTCAAAGGACGTGGTTTGTGAATGCCAAAGATGTGGAAGCTGCAGCTGTCTTTACTAATAGCCGAAACCTTGATATATCCTATGCACTGCAAATATACGAGGCTTTGAGAGACGGAAAGAAACCTATGGCAAGCAACATGGTCCTGCATCCAATAATGTTTTGTCCAATCAAAAATAGTTTTTTGGATCAAATTACATTTACAGGGCCTACACATTTTGAGGAAACCTTCACTCGATTCTTTAAAAACACTCTTAAAAATATTCCACATGAACAAGGCCAAGAGGTACAAGGTGAGAATATGTTAAAGGAAGCAAAGAAGAAATTCCTCCTTAATTGCAGATTCCAACCCCTTGATGGTCAACATTGGGCTTATGCTTGTCATCAGATCACCAAAGAAGCAAAGCAGGTCAAAAGACTCACTTCATAACAATTTGCAAAGATAACTTCATTCCATTGTTATCCTGCAACCATCTGTATATTCAAGCATGAGATCAAGTATTTGATTGATTTTGAAAGACTTAATCATTATGTCCATGGAAAGCGTAAGATATCCTCAACATCAGAGGTCTTACAGAAGGCAAGGGTTATATGGACAACATTTGGTTCTCCAAATCCTGATTTGAAGAGAAAGGTCACAAAAGTAGATGCTGACACACTTACAAACTTCTATACTTCTTTGAGTGCAGTTGTGCCTAGGGGAACTCAAGAGCGAGAAGAAAATATGACAAGCCTCAAGGTGGTGAGAGACAGATATGTCGACTACACTTCCATCATTTTTCGTCCTATTGAAGTGTTCAATGAGATGCTTGAAGCGTGCATTGCATGTGAGCATGGAGAGTTGACTTATGCAGCTCCTTTGTTTGTCTTTGAAAAGTCAAAGGTAATGGATAAGAAGGAGTTGACGGCAAGGATGTGGAGGCCTATAAAGTACTTACCTGACAAGTATGCATCCATGGCAGCACAAAAACTTTTAAAGAAAGAATGTTTTTTGGAAAGAAAGACAAAGACCACTGCTTGGAAGAATGCATCAATGTACAGGTGAGGCGTGATGCAGTGCATAGTGCCATTAAGTATTTGCTATCAGAGAAACAAATCCCACTTAGTCATTGTAACATTGACTATAATGTGGTCAAGCATATAGCTTCTTTGTCAACACCCAAGGTAAAGCTATGGGTAAACAGGTGGATTAAAAAGGATGAAGATGGGTCAAAAATAGTAACCTCTTACATGAGAAAAGAAATCCCACAACAGGTGGTTGCATATGTGGAAAGATTAATCAGCGAGATAAGATGCCGACAGACATTAGGGAAAAAGGGAACTCATTTTGGGGCCCTGTAAGAAATTCACTATTTTTTGATTTATTTCTCTCCTAAAAGACCTCAAAAATAGTAAAATACGGAAACGTGGCTCAGATTTGTCAGTAAGGACTACAGAACTGTCAATTCAAAAAGGAATAAGATAATCTTTTGTCTGACTAACACGATTTTGTATTAAATATCCTCTTAGATTTTTTTTTGTTTACCAAAGATTCCGCATCTCTTTGGCCGACGTGTGCAGGTCTTTCATTAAGAGTCCATCACTGAACTTAGTGATTGCAAGTTTTCAAAATATTCACATGGATACCGCCACACTTCCACGATTCATGTTACAAAACGACCATGAGATTGAAAAACAAACTTCGCAACCTGAGGAGCACAAAAAATGGCCGATACTAGTGAGTCACTATCTGAGAAGAAGCGATTACACCATCTTCACATCGACTTGGAAGAACAATATGCTCCAGCACAAAAAAGACGAAAGGATACGGTGCTGAATGCTCAACAGCGGGAAAATATGAGAAGAGAAGGGCTTCAACATATTGACTTATGGTGCGATGGAAGCATATATCCAAAATGTCAAGTGAAAAACTCTACACCTCCATTTGTCAATCCCACCACATTACTGAGGTTTGCCGGCGATGGACAAAATGGACTTCTTGGTTATATTTCAGCGCAGTCTGCATTTGCGAAAACGTATAAAATGATGTACCTACAAGAAAAGGGGGCCAAGATGGAGGAGATAGCCATTCGTGCAAAATTGGAGCAGCAGTTGCAGAATGAAATCGAGGAGCATTCAAAGAGTAAAAAAGAATTGACAAGAGCAAGAAAGAAGAGAACCATGCTTGGAGACAGACAACGTAGCAGGAAGATTAAAAACATTGCAAATTTGAAGGCTGGGACTGGTGGATGCAAGCGACGAATTCAGGAAGCAAGGTTAGATTGAAATTTATCATTTTGTATACTCAAAAAGGCTCTCTTCCAGACTATATCTATTTCGTTGATTGTCGCAAAACAAGAATGGAGGTGCTGAATAATATAGTCATATTGTGTTGTTATTACATGAAATTATTGGAGCCTGCAAAAGAAAATATGGACCCGAACCTTCTTCCTGTTAAACAAATGAAAGGATTGCTTTCTTGCGGTGTAGCAAAAGGTTTGATTGAGGAAAAAAAATACAAAACAGTCAAACGCAATGTTGTAGAGGACTTTGTATCCAATAATCAAGTTGATGGCACTATAATCCAAGAGGCTCTTGATGTTAGTGGAGTTAGCAGGAAGGGATATAGTTCGATTTTCCATGCGATATCCTCAACTTTGAAAGATCAAAGGATTAAACGAGTTTTACTGCCAAATCCAGCAACCGTGTGGAGGATAAGAGGTCATTTGACTGAAAGTATAGATGAATTTATTGGGCAATATATCCATATTGAAGAAATATTTCATGGTGTTAAAGGAACCACTGTGTATGATCCTTGGAACAATATATTTTTAGATCTGCAACAACTTCAAAAAAGAATGGTCGAGTTTTATGGAATAACATTTGAGGAGTGCAAAGGCATTTTGAAATTTGTTATCAAACTGGATGAGTGTGAGGTTGTAAAGGAAAAGAAAATGGAAAGAGTTACTATTACATTGATGAATGGAGTGATTGATACATCATTGACTGAAGCGAGTTCGAAGTATTTTAGTGTGCAGTCAGAGAAACACATATGGTGGTTAGGCTCAGGTATGATCATGGGTTGTTTTATACTTGATTTTGGTCATTGTTTTCAAATCTGATATAGTAATACTTTTGTTTTCTATAATCTCACAGGTGAAGACCGAAGACCATGAAACACTAGATTGGGTGTTTCATCACACGGAAATACCAACAATAATCAAAAGACAAGTGCAAGACGAGAATCTCCATGTTGCAGGAAAAGGGGATTTTCAAGTAGAGTGGCACATGGCCGGGGATCTTAAAACACTTAAGTGCATGTATAACATTAGTAAAGGAGGCAACTCAAAGTCTCCTTGTCTTTACTGCAAAGAATCAGCTCAAGTAATGGATTCAAAATGGTGGAAGAGAGCACCTAATAGAGATAAAGTTGACCCTGACTTCAAGGCCATTCTGGACATTCCACTATGTAATGTTCACATTTGCACATTGCATGGTCTATGTCGAATTATTGAGAAATTGGTATTTTTATATATTGGATTTGCTTGGAAACTCCGTCCCAAAAAAAATAGAAAGGATGCTCTTCAAGCATTGGAAAAAGTGTTATCCGATATAGGTCTGCATGGAGGAGATGTTCAAATCACAAAGGATTTTAAAAAGTCTACCAATGGCAAGGAGGTACCAATCAAGCCCTCTATTGGTGGTGTTAAGGCAAGAAGATTCTTGTCTCGACCCAAACACAGTAAGCAAGTAAGGCAAGGTAGAGCAGTTTCAAAGATTAATTATGGATTGTGGAAGCAAGTCCATAATGCTGTGAAAGATCATGAGGCAGATGGGGAAGCACGAAATAGGAAGGCAGAGGTGTGGAGGTCTCTTGATCAACTCTTCATGTTCTGTGACAAAGTAACATGGACAAAGAGTGATTACAAGAACTTTGAGGAGGCAATTAAACATTTTGGAAAGTCAATGAAAGACGCGTGGACAACCTGCAATATAACTCACTACATGGTAAGGTTATGTCTTTTTCTTTTACTTAAGTGTGATCTTCTTTTTTTTAATTACTTACTATGCATTCTTATGTCTTATAGCATATCATATACAACCACCTTCCCTATTTTGTCAAAAAGTATGGATGCCCAGCTATTTGGTCTACCCAAGGCATGGAGAAGTCTCACTACATGGCACGTAATGCATTTTTTAGACACACACAACACTATGGAGGGAGTCAGAAGGCGAATAGTCTGAAGGAAGTCTTCCAATGGTTTTACCGAGGCATACTACAAAGGCTGCATGCTAAAAGAAAAGTTGCTAGCTCCAAAATCAAGCTTGCTTTTCTTCTAGCCCAAAAGCAAAGACGAAGACAAGCTCTAGACAATTCAATTGCAGCAGAGAGACATAGACAGTGGAGGGAATCGAAGATATTTAGAAACCATAAATGGACAAGTAAACATGAATAGGACTCATTTGTAACTTCTTGGTGTTATGTCCACATGTTTTCAAACTCATTCAATAGAAATTTTTTTAGTGGAACAAGTGACTCTTGGTGTTATGCATGAAAAAAATTTCAATGTGAAACATATGATCTGAACTTAATACAATTTGTTTACAATTTCAATATATTGTTCATTTAATATTTAACGACACCACTCTATGTAAATGTACAAATCATTTCATCATCAACTTATTAATCATTTATACAAGATCATACCAGATATCAAAGACTTTATACAAATAAGTTCAAATTTAATATAATGTTTGTGCTATATTCGATGACTAAATCCTATTTCTCCCAGGGCCTGTTCATCGGAACTCTCTTTTTGATCTTGATTGGAGTCTTTTTCTTCTTTATTGGCTTGATGTCGACTGTCTCTTTATCCTTTTCTTCAGCTCTCTCCACCTGTTCCTCTTCTTGGACTGTGTGGCCTGATGCAATCATGGGTGGCTCTCGAAACCTTACGAGCTGGTGTTTTCCATAGCCCTCCAGATATTTGGGGTCCTTAACACCACATGCTAATGCATAAGAAGTGTAAGACAAAAAGTAAGTGGCCCTAGAGGCCTGCTTATTCACATAATCTCCAAATATATCTATGGCAGACAACCTCTCTATCAAAATGATCTTTTCCTTTTGCCATGAAAGAGCATGTCCACCTAAAGCCCTGGACAAACATTTTAGGAAGTAAACAATGGCTTCTCCATTGTTGCTCAACTGCCTATGGTAAATCAAGATCTTAGCACTGCCTAGATCATGAATATAATGAGCTAGGCCTGACATTTTGCGAAACCCAACCTGCCTGCTTCCACTTGATCTCTGGAGGAATGTGTCATCCTCAATTTGTAGCTGCAACATATCAAAGGATTGGAGTGAGACAATACACAACCTACAAAACTAAAGTTAAGCAGAAGTCAAAGTATATGATTTGAAGTACCTTCTCATTTTCATCAGCAACAAGCAGTTCATCTTTCCAAAGATTTATCCCTCTCCCTTCTTGTACAGCCTCTTCTCTAGTCTTTTCTGTGTATAGAGCTGAGAGATTCATAGCTTCCTGTGTGAGCTGGAAGGCAGCTTCATCTGGATCTTAGAACTTTTCAGCCTCTTTGAAACAAAATGAAAGGGCCCTACAGGATCAAACATTGTTTCCAAAGCCAGAAGTGAATGGTCATCCTCTATGCCAACCTCCTTGTCAAGCCTTGAAGCCTGGGCAATAAGGGAAATGGCATAGTCCTCCCTCAAATCAAACATACACTCTATATCATGGAGGAAAACATAATCCTTTCCACCAATCAACACACTTGGAAGCATGGGCACTGCATAGTTGCTGCTCTGAACATCAAAATCTTCAACTGGCTCTGCTCCCCTCAGAGTTTTTTTCCTCAGTTGAACAAGGTCAAGAGCAGCCACTTGCAGCCCCTCATCCTGAAGGTTGATATCTTCTTCTTGCTCTGCCATTTCAGAGCCCAAAGAAACATCCTCCTTTTCAGAAGCTTCAGATGTGTCTTCTTCTTCTGTTTCCTGCCCTTGTTCATCCAAAGACTCCTGACTGAAGACAATGTACATAAGAAATGCCATGCTCTCCTCTAGCACTCTGCACTTTCTGGTGTGCAAAGTACAGTTGAATTTATAGGAGGCAGGCAGGCTGTCAAATCTTCTGCTCACATGGTACCTCAGCCTGTCATTGGAGACAATATGATTAAGGTGCACAAAAACCTTTTCACCTCCCACAATTCTTCCTGCCTCTGTCAGTTCTTTGAAGGCATCCCAATAGTCTGAAAGAAAATCTTTGTGTTGCTCCAGTACAGAGCTCATTGAGAACTCCATGTTGAAAATACTGTGGTATAAATGGAAGTTACTCTGAACCTTGCATTTGTGAAGAAAGTCAAATAGGAGCAAATCTGGAGAACTGTCCTCTTTTGGTTCCATTTGTTTTTTGATGGAAGAATCAGCACTCTGCTCCAGCCTCTTCTTTTTGCCTGTTCAAAAACTTATATACTATGAATTCTATATGCTGACATATGCAATCAGTGAATGCATTGTATATCACCAGATAATTCCTTCATGACATCTCATCACTCACCTGGTGATTGCTGTGGTCTAATCATAGCAGCAGAAAAGTCCAGCTTCCTCTTGAAAGGTGGGGCCTGGGAGCCAGCTGTTCCAAAACAAAAACATTTCTCATCATCAAGGAAGATTTCCACAGGGCTAAAGATAGCAAATTAATGAGGTAGAAGTGAGAAACAAATAATACACAGGAATTTGCAGCAAAATGCGATATGGGCTGTTTAGAGAATTGTAAACCACTCCCCTCGCATTTTGTTGCAAATTCTCAAATTCTGTTCATGTGCATGTCAAATCAAGAACTTGGTTCATCTCAGTGATTCCTGGACACTATGATCTCATATGCAAGAGAAATAATGGAATGAGTGAAACTATTCATGAGGAATGTGTCAACAACAGGAATTTGCAGCAAAATGCGATATGGGCTGTTTAGAGAACTATAAACCACTCTCCTCGCATTTTGTTGCAAATTCTCAAGTTCTGTTCATGTGCATGTCAAATCAAGCACTTGGTTCATTTCAGTGATTCCTGGACACTATGATCTCATATGCAAGAGAAAAAATGGAATGAGTGAAACTTTTCATGAGCAAGGAGTCCACAACAGGAATTTGCAGCAAAATGCGATATGGGCTGTTTAGAGAATTCTAAACCACTCTCCTCGCATTTTGTTGCAAATTTCTTGTTTCTATTCATATCAACCTACAATCTAATTTCTGGGTGATTTACCACATTGTGGAAGAAGGATGGAGCTGAGTAAAGACATTGGGACATCAAAAATCCAACGGATGGAAGAAATAAATGTTGAAAAACATTGAAACCAAACTAGAACTCTGACCTTTTTCTTCCTTTTCCATGCTGATTGAGTTGCACTGGTAAATCTCCTGCTCTTTCTCTAGCTTGAACTTTGCACTCTACGTAACCTGGAGATCTGGCAGTACTGTCTTCAGGCAGGTTGCAATCTGGATGGAGTGTGCTGGGTAGGAAAGGATCAGAGAGAAAGGATCAGGAGAGAGTCGTGGCAGGGATGAGAGATTGGAATCCAGGGGAGGGAAAAGTGGTTGTGGTATTGATGATGAAATCATGAATTTCACAAGTTCCAAGGAATAAAGTGTACTTTCACACGTGCCAGATTTCAAACTCCAAGAGATCTGGGTCCCATCCACACGTGTGAAAAACGACTAGATTCCACACGTGTGGGATTTAGTGATTCTTTAATTCTATTTGCACTTCTTTGTGGTATCCTGTTTTAGAACTCTTGCCCTCCAGTCTCTGCTCTCTTGCCTCCCTACCTCCATACTCTGCAGCATCAGCATCTTGTCCAGCAGCACTGAATCATCCTCAGCACAGATTACTCCTCAGCAGCACAACACATCCACAGATAGATTCCAGGTCAGTAACAATGGGTTCTCCCCTTAGTCTCTGCAATCTTTTTGCCTAAAATAGAAAAAATACATACTGTATGGAAATGCATAGACTCAAACCAAGACAGAGAAATCACTGTAAGAAAGCAGATCTTCAAGTGTGATATTTGCATGTGATCTTCTTGCATAACCTCCATTCATACTGTATTTGGTTGGAGAAACATAGAAATCACTGTAGGAGTGCACCAGCATGTCATTTAAAAAATTTGCAGCAAAATGCGATGTGGACCTGTTTGAAATTCCAAACTGCTCATATCGCATTTTATTGCAAATTTCTCTATTTGGCTTCTTCCACCCCTGTGATTGCCTTCTCTTTGTGAGAACATGTTCTGGTTTTTTGACTTCCATAGATGTAATCTTCTTGCATAAACTCCATTCATACTGTATTTGGCTGGAGAGACAAAGAAATCACTGTAGAAGTTCACGAGCATGTCATTTCAGAAATTTGCAGCAAAATGCGATGTGGACCTGTTTGAAATTCCAAACTGCTCATATCGCATTTTATTGCAAATTTCTCTATTTGGCTTCTTCCACCTCTGTGATTGCCTTTTCTTTGTGAGAACATGTCTGGTTTTGTGACTCCCCTTAGTCTCTGCAATCTTCTTGCCTAAAATAGAAAAATTACATCCTGTATGGAAATGCATAGGCTCAAACCAAGACAGAGAAATCACTGAAGGAATGCAGATCTTCAAGTGTGATATTTGCATGTGATCTTCTTGCATGACCTCCATTCATACTGTATTTGGTTGGAGAAACATAGAAATCACTATAGGAGTGCACCAGCATTTCATTTAAAAAATTTGCAGCAAAATGCGATGTGGACCTGTTTGAAATTCCAAACTGCTCATATCGCATTTTATTGCAAATTTCTCTATTTGGCTTCTTCCACCCCTGTGATTGCCTTTTCTTTGTTAGAACATGTTCTTCATGTCTGTGATCTCTTTCCAATCCTTTGTATGTAGTTTTTCAGAGTGATGGCAAGAACCAAATCAACTGCAAGGCAAGTTGGCAAAGGACCAAGTCTTGCAGCAACAGCAGCTGGGACAGGTTCCAAGAAGTTTAATGTGCCTCCAAAGGGAAGAGCTTCACATGGCAGGAAGGGTTTGCTCAAGCAAAAGGCCAAAAGATTGAATAAGGGTGCAGGTGTGCTTAGGGAAATAAGGAGGCAACAGAAAGCCATAGGTTTTGCAATACCCAAAGCACCCTTTCAAAGACTGGTGAGAGAAATTTGTGACAGTTGGAACCTTGGGTTCAGGTGGAATAGAACTGCCATTCTTTCCTTGTAGGAAATGGCAGAGGATTACCTGGAGAAATATTTTGAGGATGCAATGCTTGTAGCAGCCCATGCTCACAGGGTGACTTTGATGGCCAAAGATTTCAACACTTTGTCCAGAGTGAGATGGAGATATGACAAGCTGGTTCATCCTGTGGAATGGCAGGACATCAAAATGAGAGATATATTGCTAATTCCACCTACAAGGAAGGTCAAGGTTGATGAGGTAAAGGTTGTTGAGGTAACACACTCAAAGAACACCAGAGGGAAGGCTGCTTATGAGGACTCACTGAAGCAGCAAATAAAAGAAACAAAATCTGTTATAGATGTGGAGACTGGAAAGAAGGAGCTACACATACATAGAAGGTTGAAGGAGCTGGATGTAGTTGTACATATTGAGGATGAAGTTTCAGTCAATGATTTTGATTTGACAAAACAATGCTTAGCAGCATTGGCTAACAAGAATGAGTATTGCTCAGATACTATCATTCTTGCAATGCTCTAGTAAGTGTCTTTAAATTTTACATTTTTTGCAAATCAATCCTCCTTGTAACTCTTTTATAACCTACCCTAATTATGTTCTGATCCTATGCAGCATGATGAGAAGCTGGCTTCATCCCTCTGTACAACATACAGTCCATATTGTTGATCCAGCCATTTCTTCTAGATTAAGAGATGCAAAGGAGACTCCCATGAGTATTTCCAGCTGGTTCAAACACTGCAATTTTGAAGTAATTGACATTTTGCTACTTCCATATTCATAGCAGGTATGTGGGTGACTACTTCTTTTAAGATTCTTCTTTAATATTGGGAGCTCTTGTAGCCTTTCATTTTCTTATATTTTTTTCCTTATGCAGTGACCACTGGAGTTTTGTGTCTATTGACATCCAGCAGAAGCAATGCTTTCTATTCAACTCTCTAAAAAACACACACAGAGAGCTGAAATTGTAAGTACTGTGTGTGCTTTTTGAACTCAAAACTTCATTAGTTTGATACCATACTAACTAAATTATACATATTGCAGTTGTATTAGAAGGCTATTAGATGCATTGGATCATTGTCCTCCAAATGTCTCTCTGTTGGATTCAATAGAGCCATTAAGTCTAGAGGTAAAAAGTCTATTAAATGCTATGTCTTTGAACTTATTGAATAATTTTGTTTTGTGCTGATGCTCACAGTTTCTAACATTTTTTTCTAACTGTACAGACACCACAACAAAATGATTCAAGTAGTTGTGGATGGAGGGTGCTGATCAATGCAAAATATATACTTTCAAGCTACTTTGAAAAGGAACAGCCAGATCTGGTAAGGAAAAATACTTTTCATTTAGCTTGAAGATAATTCATAATGATACAAAGTGTTCTAAATTATCCTCTGCCATTGCAGATGAAAGAGGATAGCTTCAGCCCCAACTATGTACATAATTTTAGAGCTCATACAATTTGGAGGTTTTTGAGCTATGCCTCCCCCAAACCTATTGTAGCAGCTACTGTGGAGCTGGGTGAAAGCTCTAAAGTACAAGAAGGTGTCATACACCTTGATCCCACATATGAAGCACCTAATGTTGAGGACCAGAAGCCACAGGAGCAATCACAGAGTGCTGAGGAGGAGCAGACACAGGAGCAAAGACCTGCTACTGATGTTGAGGAGAAGGTGGAGAAGCAGCAAAGAGAGGCTTCTGGGGCAGTGGAGGAGACAGGATGGAGCACGGACAGGATGGAGCAGCAGAGAGAAGATCCTCCAGAAAATGTAGAGCAGCCTCTGGATGAAACTGTACAAATAGAAAATGGATGTTAGAAATATGTTCTACAGATTCAGCTAAACAATTCTGTACAAAATCTTACTTGATTGAATACAAAACCTTTCTTTATGGAGTATGTGTGATCTCAATTTTAAAATTTTCTATGTCTTTGCATTTAACTGAGCTCTCTCTTCTTCTGACAAAAAAGCAATATGAATTAGAGTGGTAAATTAAACTAATAGCAATGCTTATAGAGACTAGGATAAATCAGATGGTGTACCTTTCTGTTCTTGTAGATAAATAAAAAGTCGTTTGAGATAGAACCTTCAGTCTCAAACAGAATGTCACTGCGTAATTGAGCTAGGGAGCAACATTCTCTTAACGAGATATTGGCTACCACATCACCATTCTCAAGAACATCAATATCAATAAGTTTATTTTGTGCACCAAACGACTCTTCATCTTGGTCCATTGGGACAAGCTTTGAGCCTAGCATTCGACTGCGCTTGTAATAAAAAGAGAAAATAAAATTTTGTGATGCAACCATGTACTTCAGTTGCATAGAAGGTTGGACCACCTCACAAAACACTGAACTACATGTCTTCTTATCCCAACCTTTATCCAAAAATTGTGGCATGCATGCCGAATTTGTTGCTTTAACTGTGAACATTGTTTTTGAAACCTTTACTGGAAAGGTATTAAACAAGTCTACAAAAACTGTGAGAGGCATGCACAAAGAAATTTTTACTATCCTAGTGGCAATATTGGGCCTCAGAGCTTTCTGTACTTCTGTAAAAAGCTTCGCCCTATATGCCTCTGTAACACTAGAATGTGGGTGAGGCCAATCCACCGAATTCCACGCCGGAAGGCCTTGTTTTATTAATACACCATGTGTGTTAGCTTTGTCCAGCAACTGATAAAAATGATCAGTAAAAAATATACCCGATTGAGCTAGCTCTGTTGCACATCGACCTTGGTATTGTTGTTCTCCTATCGATCCATGTAGAACATCTATAAATCCCAGAATACAATCGATGTTTTGCCATGTCTCATACGATGAAGGATATAAATCTGAAATAAAACAACACAAGAATGTCAATAAGTTAAGAGAGAAAGCTTCATCTTAAAAATCCATACACCTCATGAAGGAAAAAACCACAATAGAAAAATATACAATTAGGCCTGTGTTGCGGAAGATTTTTTGGATAGTCTCGCAAGACAAGTTCTTTATGCATGTACACGTGCTGAATCAAAACTTCTTTCACGGATATCTTCCCTTTGGTGATTTTAAAATCTCGTACTCTTCCCTTCCACGATGCCAAGAAAATGTTTTTTGTCTGGGGTCTTTTTCTTTTGCTAGGTTGCATGAGCACCCATGCTCCTTTCGAAACACTAAACCTTTCCTAAGTTCCTTTTGTTTTGACTGTACTTGAATTCTCTACCAACGAAATAGAAGAAGCAGGTCGACGGGGTAAAGATGTTTGGTATAATTCTGCCTTCGTAGCATTATCATCCACAGAGCGTCTTGCACAAGAACGGCCGTGGTTTTGGTTCACCATGGAGATTTTCTGAATCTGTAACAATAGCAAAGTAATGTAACTAAGATAACAATTTGAAGTTTCAAGAAAGAGAAAGTGGGCAAATAGACAGTTGACGAGAAACATCTTACTCTACGCCAAACAGGATCAAGGGAGCAGTTTTGGAAAAGGAAGGCTGTTGCACAATGAGGCAATGGTGTAGAATGGTAGACCTTTTGCACGAAAGGCGGCACAACATTTGAAAATTCAAAGGAAGGTGGAAGTGGGAAGGATCTTGTCAGATAAAATGTCAGTTTAGATTCTATCTTCTTGTCCAAAGATCTTCTACGAATAAAAAACCAATCTCCTCATTAATGTAGCACGCTTGTACTTACATAAAGTATTGTTTCTTTTTTCTATTTTCTCTTATTTTCGTGAATTTTCAACGTTACGTTGGCCTTCTATTGATTGGTTGAGAGCTTATTTTTCCAAACCGTAAAAGGCCCCAAAATGAGCTCCCTTTTTTCCTAATGTATGCACCAAAGCTTTCAATTCAATGTAGAGGTTACGTCAGAGTCTGGAAAGATTGTGAACTTCAAGGGAGTTTCAGAAGATGACTTCATCAAGAATGAGTCAGCATGGGACAAGCCACAACTATTCTTCATCAATGAAGTTTCTAGTGATGATATCCATAACTTCATTGATAGAATAGTATATACCACCATTAGCAAAGTGGCAATTTGAAAAATTGTCATTTTTGTTGATAAACAAGACAAATAAGCCATGCAGGTTACTCTAGAGCGAGCATATTCATCAGATTTGAAGATCTATATTGGTGTTTATGCAGCAAAGAGAGGCAAGAGAGAATGTGGCATAGCAATCCAATCTCTTGAATCATTCTTCTTATGTATGCGGAGTCCCAACTGTGATCACTCCTTACAAAAGAACATAAGAGGGAATTCAAATAATTTGAGATTGATGCTAGAAGAGCAAGATATTCTCAGGTCCATACATTATCAAAAAAACAACTATGGAAGTCCGGCAAAAAGTGGGAGTCTCTTGCTTACCATGGTGGAGAATTTGCTACCGACAGGTTGGGAGGTCACCTTGTGCAGGATGGGATATTTATTTGAGGATCTCCTCAGAAAAGGGAACTCCACAAATATTATTGAAAACAAGCATTTCATGGCCTATTTTTAGCTTCAAGCAGATCTAACCACAGGCTATGAAAAAGAGGTAGAGCACAAGGAGACTGATGACATGGATGATGACCTTGAAGATCATAATGTCCCAATTGATGATGATGAAAAGATGGACTTACATGACCCGTTCAGAGAGAGGTTGGTGGATGAAGAGAAAGATGATGATGCCTTCTTTGATAATTATGGCTCGCAGGGTTATGTAAAAAGGCCACTACGACAATACTTAGTGATATGAACTCTCTATTTCTCAACTAAATACCATTTTTAAAATAAGATTTAAATTTAAAGATAATGAATCTAATCTCTCATATTTGTTTATAGGCAATAGAGGGAGAAGAAATGGATGAAGTCAATATGGAGGCACTCCCTTCTACTTCAGCAATGCAACCACCTCTAAATTTGGTTGAAGAATCCCATGAGCACAAGAGCTTTAACGACACCATGGAAGAGTAGAATGACTGCAAACATAGAATACAAGCTATGACAAAGGCCCATTCTGCAAATTTAGCTGCATTGGATAAAATGGAAAGCTCATTTGAAGTTAGGATCATTTTGAAACGAGAACCTCAGTATTTGAGCTTTGGTAGAGAGGAGGTTTCAATCCTCTCCAATCCTTTAAAAGGGGTTAATGATCATGTTATCTTGGCCATTCTCAGGTAACGTTTGTTTATTTGTTGCTACTTCAATGAACTAACATTTGTTTATTTGTTTACAGTGTAATTATATCTCAGTTTCCTAGTGCAGAATGCAAATCAATTCTATGAGCTAATGTTTCTTGGTGCAGTGTAGTTATTTCTTAGCTTCCTAGTACAGTGCAGAATCATGTCTACATGCTCGATGCTCTCCTTTCTTCTATTCTTAGCTCTCCTAAAAAGACTATAGAAGATGTTTGTACCTGGTTAAGCCCTTTGAATTTAGATGGGGTGCGAGTCATCTTTATGCCTTATTATGAGAAGTAAGTATCAACTCCAACCTTATTTTTACTATTTCTTTGGCAAGTTTGTGTAAAACAATAATAATTTTTGATTTGGTTGTGTAGCTCACATTGGAGTCTGATTGCTTTTGGGACCTTGAAGTCAACCGTTTGTGGTTTGTGAATTCAATGGAAGGCTATCATGCCAACTCCCCAAGGTAATTATTCTCTTAATATTTTTGTTACTTTCTTATTTTGTATCTTATGATCATGACATATTAATATATTTGATATGTCATGATGGGCAGTGCTACATATCGGCTAGTATCTGCTATCAGAACAACCAGGGAGCAATAAGACCAAGTAGAATTTAAATGACGCGTCTACCAGTGGAGCAAAAAGATGGGCACAACTGTGGGTGGAGAGTTGCCTACAACTGCATGTTGTTTCTTAGAGAGATTTTTGATTTGGAGTTACCAGTCAAAATGGAATCATATACAGAAGCCGATCTACTAGTGTTTCAGGCTGAGAGTATTCAGCATCTAATTGCTACCATTAGGAAACAACCTGAAAATATGACTACATTGCAGCATGTATAAAACCTTATCTTTATACTTGTATGCTTGTTCAAGCCTTTAATTGGGATGTGTAAATCTCATAACTTTTTTATATTTTCCTCCAAGAGGAGAAGAGACTGAGTCTAATGAAAGCATGCTATCTTTATACTTCTATGATTATTTAAACCTTTATTTTTATTTGGGATGTGTAAATCTCATAACTTTTAAAATTTTTCCTCCAAGAGGAGAGACTCACTCTAATGAAAGCATGTATGAAACCTTACTTTTTAAATTTTTGCTCCAAGAGGAGGAGAGACTCACTCTAATGAAAGCATGTATGAAACTTTATCTGTATACTTCTATGCAGTCTAATGAAAAAACCATTATTAATGTTGGGGAACAACCTAAAAATATGACTACATTGTAGCATGTATGAAATCTTATCTTTATATTTCTATGCTTGTTTAAGCCTTTATTTGGGATGTGTACATCTCATAACTTTTTATATTTTTATAGCAGAAGGAGAATGTAGAAGACATAGCAAGTGGAGAAGAATACAATGTAGACTACTCTCTCGATAAGATGAGTCATGAAAACATGACTCTATTGCTGACTCTATTGCAGTAGATTGGAAGTTCATTCACCGCTATGTTGTTAATTCGACAACAACTTTTTTGAATTTGGTGAAGAAAAGATTTTAATCCTCTTGAATCCTAAGAAAGAGGTTAATGTCAAAGTCATTACAACCATCCTCAGGTTTGATGCAGCCTTTTCCTTGGCTTTATACTTGTGTATTTTGATTAAATCCAAGAAGCTAATACTTTTTTTTAAAAATATAGTAATGTTATAGCAGATTTTCCTCAAAATATACAAAGAGTTTCATATATGCTCGATCCTCTTATTTCTGAAGTGCTTAGCAACAAAAAAGAAACCATAGTGGTTGAAGCATGTTCCTATGAATGAGGCACATCATTTTCTCGAGCTCACAAAATGTAATTTGGAACCCTATTCTCTTTGGAACATCAATGCTGGCCAGGATGTGCATCTAATTCTGAGAAAATTTTAGCTCGAGAAGAGGTGCATACCAAAATTCATCAGACTCGTTTTCATCCTCTTCCCTCTCACAGTGTTGGAACAACTTCAAGGATGCTATCCGAATGGTTGTGTTAGATTTTGGGGCAAAAAGGTGTCTTGAGAATGGGTGGGCCTTATAGGTGTGCAAGTCCACTCACATGATTTGTTCCTTGTGCCGTAGATAGATGTTATCAGTACCCCAGTCGTGTATAAGCTTGGACATTCATAAGAAGGGTCTACCTAGGATGGCTTCATATCCTGTCTCTACTGGGTGACGTCCATGACTACAAACCTGATGGGGTACGTGAATCTGAATACTTTAATGTCAATACTAGTGAGGACTCCCAAGGTATCTGCAGTTCCATCATCGGCCAACTTCAGCCACTAGATGGGTTTGCTTGATGAGTGCAGGTTTTCCCCACTTTAACCAGCATTCCTTGGTGCAAACACTCACTCCTGCTCCCCCATCCAAGATGGCATCAACCTTTTGGTGTTGATAGGTTATGGGGATAGCCGCGTTCGTGTCATCCCATCACCTTCGAAGTATTGGCCCAACTTATTGATGGGAACCTTGGATAAGTTCTGCGCCCCCTCTGGCAATTGGTCAGCCTTAGGGCTAGTAGGGCCTAGGGGTAGGAATTATCCGTTCATCCAGTTGGATAGGTTTGGCCAAAGGATGGGATTCCCTCTAAATAGGGAGACGATCAACATTTTTACCTTGGTTAAAAGAGAAAGACATCCAACCTATCACTATTGCAGGGTTCTTGTGAGGACTCCTTTCCCATTGATAGAGTAGGTCATAGAAACCATAAAGGTCTCCTTCTTCCTATAGGTTTTGCAATACTGGGCCCTCTTGGAACATTTCGTGCATCAAATTTGGAGCCTCTCACTTATTGAAGCTGAAACTTTCCTCTTCTTCTACCCTTTTTGGCACCCTGAGTGCCTTTTCTCCTTGGTGGTTATCTAGGTGAGCATGGTATTTGACCCTCTACTTGCCTTGAGTCTATGCTCAAACTTTTCCTAGCAGTTCCGTACCAAGTGCCTATATTACATATTGTTTCTCCAGGACTGGGTCTGGATAGGTCTCTTTAGATTGGGGCAAGGGTGCGAGGCCTTGGGCCTGCACTGGCTTGTGTACATCTGAGCTCAGAGGTACTTCTGAGTCACCCTGGGTGGAAGCAAGTCCTAAGGCAGAGGATGTGGCAAGGGTGGTTGTCTCCTCACCAAAACCATCTTGAATGAGCACCTGCTGTCGGGCCCATCACCTACCTATATGGCTTTCTTGGATAGGGTCTACAAATGTTGAGAGACCTCAGGGCTTTGTAGTAGGAGCCCTCTATCCTTCTTGTCTGTTTTCTCACTGCCCTACCTATGGCTTTGGCTTGCATCCTTGTGATGACCTTCAAGGGTACCACGGCCACTTGGCCTTGTTTGATACTGAGCAAGTTAAGGCTGGTGCTCTTATGCAGGGTGATTGGGGTTACTGGTCTTCTCAAGGGATAGTCTTTGAATAAATGCTTGATTCCGCACCCCGCACACAAGGGTGTAGGGCCTATCATGGGAGGAACAACTGAGGTAAGATCCCTATCAGGGATGTTTTTATCGAAGCTATACTTATATATTAATATAACATCCTAGAAAAAGTTTATTGAGCTAGGATTTTTAGTTTTGTAATATTGATAGAATATCTTACAAATTTTTATATTTTCTTTTTAAATTTGAAGAAAACTTTGTAAATCTTGGCAAAACTTGAAATTTTTTATCATAAAAGTTTCAAATCTTGGCGAATATTTCAAATTTTTACTTTTATTAGGGCATACAAACTTTCAACATCAATATAAAAGTTTCATGTCTAAACAAAACTAATAGGAAAAAATCATCTATGATCACTATAGGGGTAGTACTTTAAGAAATGCGGGCCCTGAAACTTGAAGCATGACACTGGAGGGTCCGAATTACCTTTGTAGGGGCACTCACTTGCCCTATGCGGGACCTAGAAGATATAGCATTGATTGGGGGCCTTTGAGCAACAACGTTTATGTCTTTGGCCCTTGCGTTTAAGGGAGCAGTCTAGAACATGGGGACTTGCTGATCCTCTTGCTGTAGGTAGTGACTTAGGGTGCCACTTCCTTCATTGCAGGGGTAGTAAGTCAAGGGGTCCGTGGTATGGATCCGTCTCCTCCTAATTATTGGGCACTTTCTCTACCAAGGCTTGATTGGCGGGAGATATACGGGGTAGAGGAGGTTGAGGACCCAATATGGGCAGCGATAATAGAGCCTATTGTGCTCTATTCTGGCTTGGACTAGCCAAAGGGGCACCTTATGCATTTATAGGATTAGGCAGAGCCATCAGGGCTAATGGGGGTCTCGCTGGATACATAGGTTGGGGCAGGGACCTCGAAAATTGGCATTGGGAGGTATCATGGTCCCCCCATCTATGACAGTGTGCCTAGTAGAGGGCTGGCCTTGCTCTAAGATAGGGACACTCATTGGAGGGATGGTTGCCATTACATATCCCACACCAAACCTTGTCTCTCCATGGAAACAAGTGGGGGTTGATTGATGCCTCCTTGGAGGTCCCTGACCTCCATTGTTGGCCCAACTAATTTAGCAAATTTGATGCCAGCTCAATCATATATAAGCCCTTGGGCTAAGCGGTACTTCATTCTAGCTATGTAATCCCAAAGGGATTCCTTGTCATTTTGCTTTGCCTCATTTAACTGATTAATCGGGATCCATTAATGTCCACTGGGGGCAAATCCTACAATGAAGGCTTTTCTCAACATCTCCTAGTTGACTTTTTCTTCTGAGGTGAGAGCCCTATACCATTGGCCTGCTTAGCCATCCAGACTGAGACCAAATGTATAAGCAATTTCTAGATTTTCGAGAGCTCCAAAAGCTTCACGTATCTACTCAAATCGCTCCACATGGGAGACCGGGTCTCCTTCCCCAATAAATTTGGTCATCAACTTGGAGACGGCTATGGGTCAACTCCTTGAGGGATTCGTGATCCCTACTAGAAACACTGGGGTGGGCAGAGGTGGTGTGGCCCCCCTTCCTACCGCATTCACCAGGATGCACATCGTCTCATCTGATAGAACCGTTTAGGCAGCTGGTGTAGGCGATGCCATTGTGGGTCTAATGGGACGTAGGGGTGGCCTTAAGCCTGGCCCTGGTGGTGGAATCCATTGAGTTGCTGATATCGACATTGGCGTAGATGCGCCAAGGCCTATATTCATTGGAGAAATAGATGCAGGTGGAAACGGTCAGACTCTTAAAGGGGGTGGGTCATGGGGCATTGGCATGGAGGTTCCTTGCATTGGGCGATAGGGTGGAGCTTGTGGTGCCACATAGCCGGCGAAGGTCGATGGCACCGGGGAGGTTGGGAGTTCATAAGACCCCCTTCATGGGGGCCTCTAGCATCCTCTTGGCTAGGGTCTTGTCCCTGTAAGTCCCTCATCCATGGATCTTAATCCTCCATGCATTCCCACACTAAGGGTGCCTTGCAAAAAGATGTGGGCTCTGGGTCCACAAAGGTGCTTTCAAGCCCTGTCTGCATTTCAGGATCTAGTTGTTGTTGCTAACCTTCCCTTCCCACAGACATGCTGGTGAAGGGGTTCTCGATGTCTATCAAATCTGTTCGACCTAAATGTCCAAACATGTTGGTGAATGTACCTCTTAGCCTGGATGCTACAAAAGGAGCAGGAGAGTTGGGAGAGGCCACACTTAGTGAAGGGGGCTTCGGAAGCCCTCAGGACCCACGGGGTCTTGCATCTCCTCATCCAAGCTCTCCGTCTCATTGGAGCTAGATGGATCCTCCTGTCAGGGGGCCTATTATGGAGTGGGAGCTAGAAATCAAGCTTTTGGTTTGGACCGATCCTTAAGTGGGGCAAAAGTGGGTTGAGCGTAGCTCGAAGCAGTGTCTTCAAGTGCGGGCTCCTTGGACAAAATTCTTCCAGATGGCAAGTGCATGTATAAGACCTCTAATAGGGCACACTCAGGCTGGAACTTTAATTCTATATATATATATATATATATATATATATATATATATATTTGGACTACCCCAGAGGTATCCTAACAGGCATAGGGATAGGGCTATGGCAATGATCGTAGGGATAGCTTAACATGCTGGTCGATGGGATACGAGTATGGTGATGGGCGTGGGGATAGCTTAAGATGGCGGTCAGTGGGATGCAACGCATGTGGTATCCCCACGATCGTAGAGATGAGCTAAGATATGGGCAGAGGGATAACGAGGTCGGTGGGATAATGGTATGGCCACGGGCATAGGGATAAGAGGATGGCAATGATTGCGGGGATGAGCTTAACGTGCCGATCGTGGCAGGATATCTCGATTAGTAGGGTACTAATATGGCAATGGGTGTGGGGATAACTGAAGGCGTCGATCGGTGAGATACAAGTATGGCAACAATCGTGGGGGTAGGACGATGGCGACGGTTGTGGGGGTAGCACTAAGGCCACGAGTCAATGACTGTCAGTCTGACAAGATAGCTAATTTTGACATGCATTAATTAGGGTGGCGAGTTAGATCATGGTCAAAAGTTAGGTCATGGGGATAGGTGCTATGGACATGGGTCAACAGAGTTTCACCTATGGGATAGGGCTATGTTGATGGTTTGTGGGATAGCGCTATGTCACCGACCCGTACGGATAGGAATGTGCTATGTCACCGATTGATTTTTGATGATTTTTGACAAATTTGGAGTTTTTGTTTAGGGTTTTTTGTGCTAGGGGGATACTATATACCTAGTCTAGCTACTCAATGCAAAAAACATGAAAGAAAAATAATATTTGAGTGCAAAAATGAGAGATTTCTTGAGGGGTGACTGTCAACACACAAAATAACTTTGATTTTGAGCTTGAATCTTCATTCTTGGTTGTTTTTTTGTGAGATTTGACGACATACACACCTTAGCAATCTGAGAAATACCTTCCTATAATTTCAAAACACTAACAAACCTAAAAAACAAGCTTCCTAAACTAAAAAATGCTCTTCAACATAAAATGACAAATTTCTGTCTCTTTTCCATCGTCCAACTCACACTTCCTTCCTCACATTACTCTACTAAAACTCGAGTAACAAAGCTCCAAGTTAAGCTTGAAGCCATGTGCGATGAGTAGATTACGAAAGAAGCAAATGCAATGCAAAAGCATACCTTGAACTCCATGGCAACGGTGCCAAAAATGTGTGGTCTTGACGGTGACTCACGTGTCGTGGGGATGTTGAAAGAATGCCGAGAGAGCCTCCACTCCAAGATACTCCTTATGAGAGCAATGCAAGCACGAGCCATCCACTTGTGTCATGCAAGCGGCTTCTGGATTGTTGCAATGTGTTTCCACGAGAGAAAGAGGGCTGGGGGAGAAGGGAGAAGGAGGAGCGAAGGAGAGAGTGAAGGGGGATGGAGTGGCAAACATAGAGGCACTACAAGGGAAACAAGAGAACACCCAAAAACACTCTTGAAGAAAAGAGGGATCTTGTATTCCAAACTTGTGCATACAACAATGAAGACCAAAGTCAAACATTTAGTCTTTTATACAAGTCACCTTTTGAAGAGAGGGCCAACCCTTTTCCTTTTAGCACTCTCTTTTGAAGGGAGGACCAACCCTTTTCCTTTTAGCACTCTCTCTTTCTTTACATTCAAAAGGCTCTTGGGCCCATAGGGTGCCAAGGCATCTTTGCCATCCTTTCCATCTCTCCCCTACTATTCCACTCTTGTGTGTCGAAAATAGCACTTGTGTAAACCATATAATAGCACTTGTGTGTCCAAGTCCTGAGCCCTTTGAGGCTCAAAACCTGTATGTGAGTCTCAAAACCTGGAGTGGTGGGGCGGATCTTGAGCCACTTGTGGCTCAAACCCCATGAGGCAAATAACCACTTGATGTATTTGTGGCAATTTGCGGCTTCAACTTGTGACCGCTTGGGATATTTGGGGCTCAAACCCCTTGAGCCTATGACCACTTGAGTTACTCTTGAGTTATTTGCAGTTCAAACCCCATGAATCTTGCACTATACTCCTTCCATGGCTGTAACCATTGAAGTAAATCATGGAGCCTAATCACCTCTAATCACTGATTACCTTGCATTCCGTGAATGTACCCTATGGATGTTAACATCATGCCACTTGGAAGTTATGTCAAAGCATTTAGATGGTATTACAAATTTTTTTTTTCCATTTTGGAATTTGGAAAGTATTATCCAATTGCTTGCAACTTGTAAGTACTTGTGTAAGTGATGCTAGCTACTCCACTAGTGTGTGTGAAATACTGACCTTTGTCAATAGAGCATGATGTTGTGGATGATCATGGTGTAGATAGATGCTTACTTCGGAGATAGAAGAACTTGGGAAAAGGCAATTCGCAATCCCACACATATTTTAACAAGTAGATTACCATGTTCACAATCATCCAATTAGGTCAAGAGGGGGCAAGACACTTGGATGATTTCTCTCTCTTGAGGTCTAGCAAGATTGCATGGAGTACTCGCATGTTGGAAGTTAGGAATAAAATGGTACAATGAGTTCAAAAGTTTTTCGATGATTATGAAAGAAATTGAGTTTAACTACTGCAATCCTTAATTTGACAGAACTCGATGGCTCTAGAGAGAACTGGAGGATCAACAGTAGCACATAACTACATTATGATGATAGCAAGCAATCATTGGAGATGTGATATATGCCATCAAGAATTTTGAGGCTCAGCGGTAAGAATGTTGTGGCACTTCGTGGAAGATATCAATAGAACAATGCCACAGTGCAGAGACAGCAGAGTGGCTCACCATCTTGTAGGCACCCTTTAGTATTGATGTTGAGACAACAAGGTAGTCTATGGACGTGGTTGAAGTTGTCACAAATGTGGAGAATAATGTTACGATGCTAGATGGCAGATAGTGGAGATGTAATGTCTTCCATCAAGAATACAGTGGCTTTTTCTTAAGAATGAGGTTGCATTTCTTGGGTGATTTACATAGAGGAATTCCAAAATGCAAGGGTCCAGGAGCTGAGGCCATTGTTGCTACCACTTTGGGGTATGCTGACCAATAGTAGTGTTTTGGGCCATTGTAAATCTTCTTTTTAATTGAGGATAGTCTTTGAAGTGTATGTTGCATATGGTGAAACTAATTTTGCAACATGTTTCATGAATTGTGTGATAACAGCATTGCATTATTTACAATTCCACTTCATAGCATGACAATCGTGCAACCTATATCCCAATGCATCCACGTTAATTACTTCAACAATTGCACAATAATATTTTGACATAATATGTCGCATGATAATAACATTGCATTATTTAGACATCCATGTTAATTACTTCAATTGCACATGTTACTTGAAGTGTGTGATAACAACATTGCATTATTTACAATTTCTCTTCAAAGTATGACAATTTGACGTCAAGTATCATGCCTCCTTCAATATGTTGCAAGGCAGCTTGTGTGTCATGCACCTGTTGGGAATAATTATAAGTTGCTATTAGGCACATCTCCACGAATGCATTGTTGATATCAAGCCATTGTCCAGCTTAAGATAACAATGCATGCAATCGTTCATTATCACTTTTCACCCACTCAAGTTCTTGCAGCACCCGTCGATGCTCCATATAGTTGCATCTCACAAAGTCGCAATAGAAAATGTAGTGTTTCGCTTAGCACGTTCTCCTTCTCCAACTTCCTCATTAATAGTCATGAAGATATCGTTAGTCATCGTCATCAAGTCTACACGTCCAATAAGGTCACATACAAACTTATCAATTGATGTTGGGTTGGAATTCTCCCAAAAAACCTGGAGCAAATAGTTGAAAGGATATTTAGATATCATAGTCACCTGACATTGGACTATCGACGCATGCATGAGGTTTTGCTACCATAGGTCTGGCACTTGTCACACATGGTTGCTCGCATACTCGAGCATTCGAGGCAAAGTCCACTTCATGGCCAAGCACGAACTTTGCGTATAACATCTTTGCAAAGTATATGGGAATATTAGAGTGACATTTCTTTGTGAATATCATCTCCTAGATGGTGGCTGCATTCTCTTTGATGGCTTGGTTAAGACAACACCCAATAGGCCATCGTCCGTGGTGGTCAATGGAGGTTGAGCTCCCATATAGCCATTAAATCATCATTTGAGACGAGAGCCTTTATAGCTACCCACTTCATGCCTTTGGGGTTATGGAAAGGAATGGCAGAGGCAATTGCCTTTGTCTTCTCTCTCCTTGACAGTTGCATGGTGATGTCAGCCACATCCATCATGAACTTCATCGCTTGACTAAAACGTGTGCATTCATCTTGTGCTTGGTACTTAGCTTGTGCGGATGGTCGAGAGGGTATTCTTGATGATGATGCCATTGTTTTTATTCGTGGACTATGATCATGGAAATGCTAAACCTAATAGAAAAGATACGAGTTCAGGACATGAGACATACATACATTCCAACCTTTTGTTCTCATACAATTGTAAAAGACAATCTTGTCAAAATATCAAGCCACAAACCCTAAACATCCAATCATGTTATCCAACATCCATTTCAAAATAGTGCAAAATATGATCTAGGAATATTTTGAAAATACATGACTTATAAACAAACAATGTTTGCAGGCCAACTGGCAACATCATTCTGTAAATATAAAACAATCCACCTTGTAACTTGAGATTTGATGAGATGTCAAAATTGTACATTTTATATATAAGTTTTCATATCATTGATTGGTCATTTTGACATTTTCATCAACATTAACAACAAGACAAAGCAACTATCGACGCACCTGATAGACGCACAAAAAAATAGTGGGCACATCTATTAGCACAGCTAGAATAGTGAAAATACGAGCACATCTATAAGTGCGTCTATCAACACATCTTATAGTGCGATTATCAGCGCATCTACACTATGTTTTAGACATGGATTTAGATGCCTTTATGAACATGGAACAGAGAATATAGAGTGATATTTTGTTGCAGGCTAATAAATGTGCATCACTACTTTCCAAACATTGCCCATGATTACCAAAGCACATAATTAAAAAAAACACATCAATTCTTTTTGGCAAACCCACATATACAAAATTAAGTGAGGTGAGGAGAATGAGACAATATGTAAAATAGTTTTTCCAATATCAATGATGGGCTATGGTTTGATCTCATCCTCAATGAGATCAACCCTTGCCAAACTATCTACTTCAAAATCCAAACCAATGTTGAGATCTACAAATACATTCAGCCCACTACTACTTGTGCTACTCATGTGCTCATCAAAATCAACATCACCAGTGGTAGGCTCATTGTCACGGCTAATGGCCTCAATATTTGTATCTCCTATCTCATGATCATCCTCCTCTCTCATATCACGATCATCATCACCTCCATGGCCATGATCATCCTCCATATGCTCCATATTAGTAAATGCACTATACATCACTTTGGAACATGGCATAATAGGTATGACATGCCACCACCTATTATTATCCACCATTGGTTGATAGACAACCTAATTCAAACACAAACATAATCATGTTATTTTCCTTGCATCAAAGGTATCAAATATTTAGAAGTGAGTATTTTCATATGTGTGTGCAGTACCTCTTCACATTGTTGCGGTAGTACTACTGTGTCCTTCTTGCTTTGCCAAAACTTTGTGGAGTCAATAGTTACAAAGCCACTTGCATCACGTTTGATTATTGCATTAGGGCCTCTTTCCACCACATCCTTAAACCACTTGACATCCAAAACATACACAAAGAAGCGTCGAAAGTCAAGCTTAATAATGTCTTGGATTATGCCACAATAATCATCCATGGCTCCGTTGGCTCCCTTAAAGCTAGCAATGACACCACAATTTTGTGTGATTCTCTTATCATCAATCCGTTGTGTCCAAAAATGCTTGCCCTCACACCATATAGCATTGAACATAATACACTACACCAAGACAAAATCAATTGAATAAGCAATCTAACTTGTTGAAAGCTCCTAACTTATGCGTAACATTCTATATACCGACCTTGCTCATGCATCCTCTAGCATACTCCCATTCTTCCATTGTGATATGCATCCCCTCGTCGCTCTCTACTCTCTCCATTTTGTCAAGTAGCCAATCCACATGAATATCCTTTGGAAGTGCTCTTAGATGTTGAGGGTATGGCACACGAGATCCGTGGTGTGTACGAAAGAGGGCCCTTTCTCATTGTCTTCTTGCCTTTGCATCCTCGTATGTTGTCACCCATCTTTTCATCACTTCACTATTAAGCATGCAACAATAGAGGTTGATATTATTAAGCAACTCAGTGTCTATTACTTTGCTCTGCGTCCTTTCCCTTGGCACAATAGAGGTCATGCTTAGGTCTTCATCATCTCTCCATAGTTGTGGGAGAGAGCTATCCACATCAACAAGAAACTCAAAAATATATACAAGTGACTCTTGTACCAACCAGCAATTCTACCTTCAGGACTTGCATTTTGCCTCACGAAATCCTTTAAGGTCTTCATGAAGCACTTAAGAAAGAACAACCATTGTGCATGTACAGTGCCGCATATAGCAATCTCATCCACCAAATGCACTATGAGATGTAGTTGGCTTATGAGAATAGAATGTGGAAGGGTCTCCTCCACTAAACAAACCACCTCCATTGACATAACTTGAGCATCCTCAAGCATGGTGGGATCTATTTCCTTTGAGCTCATGTACCTAGAAAGAAAAAAGTGCACCATATTAGCAATATGAAAACCTTGCATGGAGCATTGATATGCTTTACATTTTTTATCCTATAAAGTACCTCATGAGCTCGCCCATCTTGTAAATACAATCCTTCACGTCCTTCGATGCACTACGAGAAACGCTAGGAGGTAGTATGATTTGAACACCTGAGGAATGGTTGATTAGTTTCTTCTAATTCACTCACAAATTTGGAAGGAAAAAGATATTATGCTAATAAAATACTTACTTGGAGCATCTTGTGCCAATCATGAGATTTCAAGCCATATAATTTCTCTACACCTCTTTTCTTGCTCTTTGTGAAGGCCCCCTTCAAACACCTCATGCATCTAGTGGGAGTATGAATTGTAGTGATAACTCACTTCACTGCCACCATCTCTAGCTTTGATAACCTCCATGGTGCACGGGGTAAAAAGACATGCCCATTTGGCATCTCTTGTAGCCAAGCTTCAAGCATCCTCCCTGTGGTGTGTAGATCCTCCCTTATGCTTGCAGAATCTCGTGTCCCATTCAAATGTTTCCAAATGGTAGATGCCACATTCTTCAAGATATGCATGGGATCAAGCAGGTGATTGATCTTGAGGTGGGACCAATATGGTAGTCGATAAAAGATGGAGTATCTAAACAAAAGATGGTATTAGTGTGCAATCTTTATTTCCATTCAATATAGCACACAATAGTTACAAACCCTTACTATCTCATGCTAAGTGACAGAGTCACTGTGGAATTGTCTCAAATTCTCATACAATCTCCTATAGTAAGTGACTGTGGGGGGACTTCATTCCAAGGGGCGACATATATAAGATGATCAGGTGGGAGAAATCCATGGTGATTCTCATAGATGATCTTATTCAATGCATCTGCTCACGAGGCAACTAGCGAAGGACCACAAATAGGGCATGCATGGTAACCCGATGTAGTGAGATATGAACAATAGACACAATTAAGAGAGAAATGTGGGTTTAGGATGCCACATCGATTGCCTACTCATAATTAAAAGTTCAATGCTTACCTGAACACTCGCCATAGCTTGGGAAGTCATGCATTGTCCACATCAAGATTGCTTTGTAGTTGAAGTCTCGTGATGAGGGAGGCCTGCTCATGTCATCATGTACCTTGATACCTCTCCAAAGTACCTCTAGCTCATCAATCAAAGGCTCCAGATAAACATCAGGATTTTTGACTTTATGTTTCCCTGGAATTAGAAGGGATAACATAACATGTCCTTTCTTAATCGCCATAGAGAGCGGAAGATTATAATTCACCAATATCATTGGCCCTACACTGTAAGAGGTGCTTTTGAGACCAAATGGCTTCACATCATCCATATCCAATCCAAGTCTCAAGTTCCTAGGTTCTTCCTTGAAGCTTGGCCATGTGTCTTCAATATGCTTCCACGTAGGAGTGTCTGCGGGAGTTCTCCACTTGCCATCAGTTGATCGATGGGAGCAATGCCATGACATGAGCTCTGGAATGGATTTGCACTTGAACATACCTTGGATGTGAGGGATTATGGGAAAATGTCATAGAACCTTACGAGGCACATCCAAAGTTTTGAGATCTGCTCTATATCTTGCCTCTCCATAAGTAGGACACTCTCTTGTGTCCTTATGTGGTCCACGAAACAGAACGCAATTGTTGATGCATGCATGGATGCACATGTAATCCAATCCTCCAAGAGAGGTCACATGTTGCCTTGCCATATCTCTTGAGGTCAGTAATTTATTCTCCCTTGGAAGCATTTTACAGAATAGCCTGCACGTGAAGACCATAAATGTGCAAAAGTATTCGAGTAATTGACCCACTAGCATAATTCACCATGTTTGCAAAATAGACTTTAAAGCTTACTTGAGTAATGCATTCAAACTTGCATTGATCCATCCATAGATGGTCTGCAAGTTTAGTAATTCAAGGGAGGCATGTAGAACAGAGAATGTGCACCCCTCAAATAGTGGAGTCAATACTGTAGTAAAAAGATCGTCTTGCTCCATGCTATCATCCCTGCTTGAGGACTGATGGACATATAAATCCCACTCCATATCATCAAACACCTCCTCCTCCACGGCCTCATGAGGTAATGGCAGAGGGCTACTATCACCATCACTCCATGCATCCGTAACAGTCCCTCCTGAAGATCCCACTTCATATCACCAATGCTTCGCCTCCTCACGATGAGCATAGGGTAACATATGCAGGTGTGGCACTGCATCCTGTATCAAATTAAAAAAGGATCATATATCAAACACATGAACACCCATAGGTATCTCAATCAACCTCAATGCTAACACTTACCTAGGATACGGTTGCATCCCATTCTCCATACTTTGAGATGTGATTGAGTGTAATTCTACGTGCATGATACATGTTTCCTCGACATCGATCACACATACATTTGATTTTTTGCTCCAACCTTATTTCGCGATGGTGGATACGGAGGGATTCATCCTCATTGGAGCTATTTGTTGAAGATGAAGACATCCTACAAATAAACAACCCAAAAATGTGTTCTTGCATGAGTTGTAAATGTCAAAACTCTGTGTAGCATCTTAAAGCGCATCTAACACCTCGTCTATATTGTGGAATGTGTCTATAGGCATGTCTAAAACATAGTGTAGATGAGTTGATAGAAACTCTTTTGGATATGTTTTTAGCTGCGCTTTAAGATGCTCTTTTAGACGCATAGACTGTGAACTGATTTTTGAACCTACTTTTAGTGCGCTTGCTTTCCTTATGATACTTTTAGCATCATGTGGCTTGCTTTCCTATTAACACACACAGCTCCAGGCATCCCCTTCCCCTTCCTTCTCTTTCCTTTCTCCTTTGCATGCATATTTTCAATGCCTTAAGCATTCATGAGGAAATAAGGGATTTCATGAATGATGGAAATAATTGATTGCATGAGGGCGGGATAAAGAACAAGGAAAATTGGATAGAACATGAGGGCAGGATAAAGAAAGAGGGCATGGATGATGGAGCATTCTTTTTCTCTGTTTTTTCTCCTTTTTTTTCCTCTATTTCCCCCACTTTTTTCCTCTCTTTCCCCCTCTCTTTTCCCCTCTCTTTTCCTCTATTTTCTCCTCTCTTTCCTTCTCTTTTTTCCTCTCTTTGTCTCTCTTATCTCCTCTCATTTTCTCTCTTTTTTCTCCTCTCTTTTCTCCTCTCTTTTCCCCCTCTCTTTTCCTCTCTTTTCCCCCTCTCTTTTCTCCTCTCTTTCCTTCTCTCTTTTTCTCTCTTTTATCCTCCCTTTTTCTCTTTTTTTCTCTCTTCTCTTTCCTTCTCTCTTTTCCTCTCCTTTCCCCTCTCTTTTCCTCTCTTTCCCCTTCTATTTTCCCCTCTCTTTTCCTCTATTTTCTCCTCTCTTTCCTTCTCTTTTTCTCTCTTATCTCCTCTCTTTTTCTCTCTTTTTTCTCCTCTCTTTTCTCCTCTCTTTTCCTCTCTTTTCCCCCTCTCTTTTCCCCTCTCTTTCCTTCTCTCTTTTTCTCTCTTGTATCCTCTCTTTTCTCTCTCTTTTCTCCTCTCTTTTCCTCTCTTTTCCTCTCTTTTCCCCTCTCTTTTCCTCTCTTTTCTCCTCTCTTTCCTTCTCTCTTTTTCTCTCTTTTCTCCTCTCTTTTTCTCTCTTTTTTCCTCTCTTTTTTCCTCTCTTTTCCTCTTTTCTTCTCTTTCTTTCTCTCCTTTCCACCCACGTTAAGCTTCAATAGCATGACATTGAGCAAGCATATACAGACTTCTGTCACTCTAATTCAAAGAATGCAAGAGTCTGTAAATTCTTGCTCAATGTCAGGCTGTCACTCTATTTTTTCTTTTGCCCTAATGATTGCATGCATGATGGAAAGAGGACATGCATGATGGTAATCTTCTTCTTTTCTTTTATGCAGTTCATCATGTGGGCAAGAAGCTCTTCAGCCTCGCCTGATCTTCGGGATGCCATCTTTTGGGAGTTATATAACATTTTGGGGCACCCTCCCACTCCTGAGGAGTTATACACATACATGATAGGTACTCTAAACACCCTCAAGGAGTTGGTAGTACAGACTCCAAACCACCCCAACCCCACACTAGTTGAGACTACTCCTGCGGCCCAGTAGGCAACATAGCTGCCAACCTTCTCCTTGATCATCAGGAGTCCCTTCTCCCCTACAGGAGCCCTATGGTCTAGGTCTAGAGTCCCTTTTCCTCGATCATCAGCACTCCCTTCTCCCTTGCGGTGGTCTAGAGTCTCTTCTCCCCTGTCGTCAGGAGGCCCTTCTGTCTCATAGAGCTGCCAATATACTCTCGTGCAATCGAGAGTCACTTCTCCAGATACAAGTGGCTAGCATACTAGCTCATCTCACGATAGGGCAACATGCATAGTAGCAATGAGAGCGGTGGGGAATGCATGGTAGAGTTCTTTAGTGGGGGTAATGGTGGGGACAGTGATGATTCAGATGATGCAGATGTGCTAGAGGGTGATGGTATGATCTTCTATGACATCAGTTAGACAGGAGGCATCTTAATGGATGCATGGGGGAAGGACATCATGGCCTTCATGCACTTTGTAGTTGCTAACAACTGCAGAGATTGCTTTATTCCATACAAAGAGCAAAAAAAAATGTTGGCTAATGAGACCATCACTACTGTACGCTCTAGGTATCCCAATCCCCCTGAGCAAAGTCAAAGATTGTTATTATACTTACCAATAAAAGATCTTTGCTTAAGAGGCAGGTAGTAGCTGAGATTGTCAGGAGAGAGGGAGGTCGGGGCTAGCTCCACACCGCTCATAAGCATGAGTGGAAAAAAGCAATGAAGGCAGCGAAGGCAGATCCCAGTCTACAACATGTGGAGGCACGAAGGATCCAAATGGAGCAATATGGAAACATGCATTTTGGAGCAGGAGGTGTTGAATCATGGTAGGCCCAATTTGTAAGTATCGATCTCAAATTATATTGTGTTTATGTGGTTTATTAGGAGGTTATTTCTTTTTACTAATCCCTTCGCAAATTGTGTCATCTTGTAGCTTAATATCGTGGGTAGGTACCCTACTCATGAAAAACCTACCATCGTGGATCATAGAGGACATACATGGAGGCACTTCTATGATCAATGAGGGGTTGATTACTGAGGAGCAGTATATCTGAGCTATTGGAGTGCCTCCCCAGGTATTTAAAAGTACTTAAATAATGTCAATATGCAGATGACTTAGATTAGTCGTAGAAGTAGTGCTAGCTACTCTTTTTTATACTTGAAGCCATTGGCTTGGCTTCGTCGTGCCTCTCTTGTATATACACTCTTATTTTTTATACTTAAAACCATAGGATGTGGCTTGGCTTAGCTATATGTACATACAAGCACTTTTTGGGCTATGAATTAATATACACTCCTTTTATTTTTTTGGCTTTCAATTTCCTTGTGCGATGTTCTATCAATGAATGCCTTGTGAACTAAACGTTTTGGAGTTGTAATGTTTTAGTCAGAATTGTAATCGTTGGCTTTTGACGTGCTTGGAATCATGCTAGTTAAAATGCCAACTATGCTAATTAAAATGTAGTTGGCTAAAAGAATTAAATTGCACACTGTGGAAATAGGATTCTTGTAACCACACATCATACACAACATACACAGCATTCTGTTCAACCACACAAAATTCTTCTTTTATTAAAAAAAATAATTTTGCATAGTGTTTATAAGCACATCTATGAATGCGTCTTTTTTATTTTTTTCAAATTTATACAGAGTGTCTAATAGCGCATCTATAGGTGCATCTATAGGCACATCTATTTGTTATATAGATGCACCCATAGATGCGGGTCTATAGACGTGCTAATGGACGTGCAAATAGATGCACCTGTAAGTTTTTTTTAAAGTTAAGGAAACATGTTTGTGTGTATGCTTATGGGTGCTTTGTGTTGTTGTGATTGTGTGCATGTAGTATGGTTAGAAACAAGTCTAGTGTCATCCTTTCTCGAGACTCATTCTGGAATAAGTGGATTTTACAATCCCACAACAACTTTATTACATGCCCTAGGTATAATTGATTACTTGACAGTGTAGACTTGCAACCCACAAGGAAGTTCGCTATTTTATCAAGTAACCGACATCATAGCAATCTGACATGTCTAACCATGCACCATTTGGTTGAGGGTATGCATCATTTCTCGAGTATAGCTCTGGTGCAAACCAAGGAAATCATGACTTTGGAGCAAGCGCTTGAACCTGCTCAGGATTGATCTTAGTTTTATGGATACACCTTCCCTAGTCAATAATGCTCACACACAAAGATTTTCCATCTGGTGTGAAATTTAGCATGTAGTTGTTGCCGGCATTGAGGTCAGTGTGCCTAACCCCCACTCTTGCCCTTCTTTCATTGCACTAGCAATAGTTGCGCAAATGGCAAGAGCATTCTCATAGAATAGGCGTGCTCACATTTGACTCCTCGTATCATGCCACACATTTCGAGGTTGCTCGGGGGGGTTTCCTCACATTGCCTTGTTCAAATAATCATGATACATGGAAGGTAGACTCATGAGCATGTCATGAATACTACCTGCATCGAAGTATGGACTGATTGGCCAAATATCTCTAATGTGTGTGTAACCAATGGCTCAGCACACGACCCTATACATTATGGTCATTGCTAGCTCTTTCTTCAATGATTTATTTACATGTGCAGTATCATGCCTCAACTTCTTGCCAGCATAAGATAGGGTTGTCTTGAAACCTGGCACACCCTCTATCTTAACCTGATACACTTTTCCTTCCACTCCCTCACCCAAATTTTCAAGAATTATCAATGCAACTAGTGGGAAGTGTACTGTTGTAGAGCACATGTCGGAAAACTTTGTGAATAGATCTTTTTGTGCCTTGCCGTCTTGACCTCTTGTGTCAATTCTTTCTAAGGAACCACTAGCAATTTGGGTATAATATTGGCTGGTGACATTCGATAGTCTACCAGCTGCCCCTTTCTCATTTTTGTTTTTTCTATGAATGGTAGCGTGGGATTCATTCCATTCTATGAGCCACCTATCTAGCTTCATCCTTGATGCATCTATCAATGTCTCTGATTGCTTTACCATTTCCCATCGAACAAATATATCACCCAAGACTCTAGGTAGGAAGTTCAGTACAGCCTCTTTCTCCTTTGTCCGCTTTACCTCTCCGTGCCTCATCAAGCTACATTCAAATTGAACAAATATGCGCTCTAACATTTCATCCAACTTAGACTTGGTATGAGGAATCTCTCTTGTTTGCTCCTCACTTAGTGTAATAATATGTCGAATGCACACCCTACGAACAAGGTGTTGCAACTTGATTCTCCAAGTGTCTCTCTCTCTCTCTCTTAGAAGGGGTAGCTGCCGTGACAAATGTAGAGGTATAGATCTAATTCACACAACAATATTTATACAAGCACTTGACCAGTTCTCCTACCATGACAATGTGTACATACAAAAACCAACGAAGAAGCAATTAAGTAATTCACATGCCAATCTTAATGCATTACATTAACACTCAATAATTACAAAAACAAATGCAAAAAATTTATGTAATCAACACAAAAATCACTGCTATGATACAATAAAAGCGAAAATAAAAGTGTACATACAAACACATAGAACACGTGCAACACAATTTCTTAAGAAACAAAATTGAAATCTATGCACACATGCTAACATGAATTACTCATAGAAAATATAGTGTGGACCCTACAAGCAATAGCATGGCTCATACAAGAGGTGCATGAAAAATGTAGGTAAGCCATAATTGGTCAAAGAGACCCTATCGAAGGAAGACAGGCTATAAAAGATGAAATAGGAAAACATATAATCGTAATCACGATTCAATGAGCTAAGATGATCTAGATCAGTGATTGTGTGATCAAACATTTTGAGCTAATTGGGAAGGCCATCGTCAAGATGAATCAAGCTGGCCAAAGCAAGCTATCATCTGGACAATAACCGGCTCTATTGACATCTATATACAATATATATGAATATATGATACTAGACCAAATTGAAGTGATTGTAGCCGGCCGAACCAAGCCATCACCTGGTTTTGATCATGATACTACCTAATAGAACATCACTAGAGACGAGATGAATCCAACCGACCAAAGTGAGTCAACATGTGGTCCCAAGTGATAGACATCATACATGCACACACACATAAGAAAGCAAACAAAAACATCACACATATTCCTATTTCACTTGCCCTCTCTCTCTTTCCCTCTCTCATATGGGGTGAGGTGAATTTCGACGGCCGAAGCGAGCCATCACCTAACCCTGATTGAAAAAAAATCAAGGTTAGAAGCTTACTAGAATGGGACAGCAGGAAACTGCTGAAAACTATGGGAAATTGCGAGAAAAGTGATCAAAAAATGATGGGACCTTGACTTAACACACTGGTCGATATGATGCTACATTGACCGATGTATTCAGACAATGCATATGTGCCACGTGCCTCGACTGAATACATCGACCGGTGTAACACTACACCGACCGGTGTAATTATCCAATGCATGAGCACCATGTGTCTCGATTGCATACACCAACTAGTGTAATGGTACACCAGCTAGTGTATTTTAGCATGCCATGTTCATCAACTGAAGATATGTAATACCATGTGGTATTGTCTCGTACCGCACAATACATTCCTATGAGACCGCATGGTAAACATCTTCACCATGGGGTGTATTTTTATCTTGAGGTGTTATGCTACACCGCGCGGTATTTATAGAGCAATACCACACGGTGTTGTGCCACACCATGCGATATTTTCCCGATCAACCCGTACCTATTGACAAGTTTTAAAAACACATTTTTTGCATTTTGAACGTCCAAAAGCATTTTAAAATAAAAAAAAATGTTATTTTCTTAAAAAAAGTGTACTAAAAAAATTTGACTCAGGAACCCAAGAGCGTCCTCAGAGAATTGTTCTCCTAAAGGCACCATGAATTCTTTCCATGGTAGAGGAGGCAAGGGTCAAGGTAGACATTGCATCTTTTTGGACACCCATAGGACACATGCGTTGCCTTAGGGGAGCATTTACAAAGTACAATAAGATTAGTGGCCTCAAGTCCCATGATTTGCATAAGGTCTTATAGGTATTCTACATGTTAACTTGAATGCTTTCGTGTAACACAACAACACAATGCATCCGTAGACACGCTCAATAAATGCAAGAAATAGTGAGTGTGTCTATAAGCACTGATATGGTTAATGAGAATACAAGTGTGTCTATCAAGGTGGTTAGTCACGTGTCTATTAGCACAGTTATACATGCATTTAATAGCACATCTACACTGTATAATAGATGTGCATTTAGACACGTTTATAAACGTGCAATAGAGTTTAAAAGTAAGGCTGATAAATGTGCATCATGGCTTGCCAAACATTGCTCATGATTACCAAAGCACCTAATTTAATAAAAATATCAATGCTATGCACATGTAACACACCATAAATTGATTTTTGCCAAACACCCATATACAAAAATTAAGTGAGGTGAGGAGAATAAGACAATATATAAAATAGTTTTTCCAATATGTAAGAAATTTGGATGATACAATGATGGGCTACGGTTCTTGATCTCATCCTCAATGAGATCAACCCTTGCCAAGCTATCTACTTCAATATCCAAACCAGTGTGGAGATCTACAAATACATTCAGCCCACTACTACTTGTTCTACTATGCTCATGAAAATTAGCATCACCAATGGAAGGCTCATAGCTGCAAAGCCACTTGGCATGGCATTTTATTTTTGCATTAGTCCTCTTTCCACCACGTCCTTAAACCACTTGACATCCAAAACACACACAAAGAAATGCCAAAATTCAAGGTTAATAATATCTTGGATTATGCCACAATAATCATCCATGGCTCCATTGTTGACTCCCTCAAAGCTAGCAATGATGCCGCAATCTTGTGTGTTTCTCTTATCATCAATCCATTGTGTCCAAAAATGCTTGCTTCCACACCATATAGATCATAGTACACTACAGCAAGACAAAATCACTTGAATAAGCAATCTAAATTATTGAAAGGTCCTAACTTATGCAAAAGATTCATACCAACATTTTGAATGCATCCTCTAGCATACTCCCATTCTTCCATTGTGATATGCATCCCTCTCTACCCTCTCCATTTCATCAAGTAGCCAATCGACATGAATATCCTTTGGAAGTGCTCTTAGATGCTCAGGGTATGGCACACAAGATCCATGTTGTGTATGGAAGAGGACCCTTTCTCCTTGTCTTCTTGCCTATGCATCCTCATATCTTGTCACCCATCTTTTCATCACATCACTATTAAGCTTGAAATGGAGGTTTATTAAGCAACTCCCTGTCCATTACTTTTCTCCATCCTTTCCCTTGAGGAAAAATATAGGTTTTCTTCATCTCTCCATAGTCGTGGGAGAGAGCTATCCACATAGACAAGAAACTCATAAATATATACAAGTGACTCTTGTACCAACCAAACCTTGGCCATGCTACCTTCAGGCCTTGAATTTTGCCTCACAAACCCTTCAAGGTCTTCATGAAGTGCTCGAGGAAGAACAACCATCATGCATGTACAGTGTCACATATAGTAATCTCATCCACCAAATGCACTATGAGATGTAGTTGGCTTGTGATAATAGAACTTGGAAAGGTCTCCTCCACTAAACAAACCAAGTCCACTGACATAACTTGAGCATCCTAAGCATGGTGGGATCTATTTCCTTTGAGCTTCACATTTTGTATAGTGTGAAGTACCTCACAAGCTCGCCCATCTTGTAAATACAATCCTTCACGTCCTTCGATGCACACTGAGAAATGCTAGTAGGTGGTATGAACTAAACACATGAGCAATGGTTGATTAGTTGCTTCTAGACTCAAAAGTTTGGAAGGAAAAAGAGATTATGCCAAGTCATACTTACTTGGAGCATCTTGTGCCAATCATGAGATTTCAAGCCGTATAATTGCTCTACACCTCTCCACCATCTCTTTCTTTGATAAAGTCCAAGGTGCACGGGGTAAAAAGACATGCCCATTTGGTCTCTCTTGTGGAAAAGCTTCACGCATCCTCCCTGTGGTGCATGGATCCTCCCTTATGCTAAAGGAAGCTCATGTCCCAATCAAAATTTTCCAAATGATACATTCTTGAAGATATGCATGGGATCAAGCAGGTGATTGATCTTGAGGTGGGACCAATATGGTTGCCAATAAAAGATGGAGTATCTAAACAAAAGATGGTGTTAGCATGCAATCATTGACACATGCATGGATGTGCTTATAATCTAACCCTCCAAGAGATGTCACATAGTGCCTCACCATATCTCTTGAGGTTGGTAATTCATTTTCCCTTGGAAGGATGCTAGACAATAGCTTGCACGTGAAGACCATAAATGAGAAAAAGTATTCCACTTGATCCATTAGCATAATTCACCATGTTTGCAAAAGAGAAAGCTTACTTGAGTAATGCATTCAAATTTGCATTGCTCCATCCATAAATGGTCTGCAAGTTTAGTAACTCAAGGGAGGCACGTAGATCAGAGAATGTGTACCCCTCAAATACTGGTGTTAATGCTGTAGTAAAAAGATGGTCCTACTACGTTCTATCATCCCTCCTTGTGGACTCATGGGCAAATAAATCTCGCACCATATCATTGAACACCTCCTCCTCCATGGCCTCATGAGGTAATGATAGAGGGCTACTATCACCATGACTCCATGCATCAATAACGGTGCCCTGAAGATCCCACCTCATATGACCGATGCTTTTCCTCCTTAGAACGAGCATAGGGCAACATATGTGGGTGTGGCACTGCATGGGAGCATAGGGTTGGCCCTCCCTTCAAAAGGTGACTTGGTTGAATGTCAAACTTTGGTCTTCAGTTGTTGTTACTTGCAAGTTTGAGAAATAGAAGCTCTCTTCTTTTCCAAGAGTGTGTTTTGTGTTTCTATTGTCTCTTGGATTTGTGAATGCCTCTCAACTCCCTTCCCCTCTCTTGAGTCTTTATTCCTATTTCCTCTCCCTCTCCCTCTCTCTGTCCCTTTGCATCTCCCTTATTCTCTCCCTTCTCTCCCTCCTTCTCATGAGGATTAACATTGCAATAACTCCAGGAGCCATTTGTCTGACATCAATATCCTCTCCTTCCTCCTCAATACCCCCAGGATCCTGTAAACGAGGGACAACATGTATCAATGTATGAAAAATCAAATCTTTATTTACAACATTGATATTTTTAAAGTACTTTTAAATACCTCCATGGGCATTCCAGTAGCTCGGCTATACTGCTCCTCTCAGTAAGCAAGCCCTCGTCATAGAAGTGCCTCTAAGTAGATTGCCTGCCATGTCCATGATGATAGGCTGTCTCGATAGGAGTAGGGTATCTGAGAGGTATCTTCCCACGATATCAACCTACAAGATGACACAATTGGCAGAGGGGTTAGAACAAAGGAAAAACCTCCTAATTAACCACATAGACACATTATAATTTGAGATAAATACTTACAAATTGGGCCTCCCATGATGCAATAAACCTTGCTCCAAAATGCTAGGGTCCATATCGCTCCATCTAGATCCATCATGCCTCCACGTGCTGTAGGTTGGGGTCCACTTTTACTAGCTTCATGGCTTTCTTCCACTCGTGCTTATGAGCAGTGTGTGGTTGGCCCCTTGGTGGTTTTTCTCCCTCTCTCTTGGAAATCTTTTCTAGTGTCTTTCTCTTTAGCAAAGACCTGTTATTGGCAAGGATACTGGTGAGCTTTGTCTTTGCCCTTGTGTCAGTGAACTCATGGTGTTTTGGATTGGGATACCTCGTGCATAAACCCTTGATGTTATCCTCAGCCCTTTGAATTTCATAAAGCAATCTCTGTAGTTCTTATGAACTACAGAGCGCATGAAGGACATGACTTTCTTCCCTCGTGAATCTTGCAAGATGTCACCCATCTTAGTGATATCATAGTATATCATACCATCACCCTCTGGCATGTTTGCATCTCAATCATCCCCGCCCCCAAAGCACTAGAGTAGACGTGTGGCTTTGCAATCTAGAAGGGGTTCTTGACTGCATGGGAGTAGGCTGGTAGCTTTATGATCTGGAAGGGGCTCCTAAGACTGCATGGAAGAAGGTTGGTGGTTCATACCCTTCTGCTAGGTTGTCTCGACTCCACAGGGGTGTCTCAGGTGGTATGGGTGTGGGGTGGTTTAGAGTGTGTACTCTCGACTCATGTGAGAGTTTTGAGTGCTCTGCAATCTGGAAGGGGCTCCTGACTGCACAGGAGTAGGCTGGCAGCTCTGTGATCTAGAAGGGGCTCTTGACTGCATGGGAGAAGGCTAGCGCCTCAGCCTTCTATTGGGTTGTGTCAACTCCATAGGGGTGATCTAAGGTGGTGTGGGTGTGGGGTGGTTTAGAGTCTGTACTCTCGACTCATGCCAGTGTTTTGAGTGCTTGTCATATAGGTGCATAACTCCTTTGTAGTGGGAGGGTTCCCCAAAATGTTATATAATTCCTGCAAGAAGGCATCTCAAGGATCAGGAAAACCTCTTGAATAGCTTATTAGCCACATGATGAACTGCAAATACACAAAGACACAAATAATAAGGCAAGTAATGAGTAGAGCATTCAGACTAGGAGTAATAAGAGGAAGAAGAAGAGAGAAAAGAAGAGAGTAAGAGTAATAAGAGAAAGAAGAAGATCAGAAAAGAATAGAAGAGGAGAAAGAGGAAAATAAAGGAAGAGAAGAGGAGAAGAAGAGAGAAAAGAAGAGAAGAAGAGAAGAGAAGAGAAGAAGAAAAGAGAAGAAGATAAGAAGAGCAGAGAAGAAAATATAAGAAAGAAAGAAGAGAGGACTTGAAGAAAATAAAGGAAGAGGAGAGGAGAAGAAGAGAGAAAAGAAGAGAAGAAGAGAAGAGAAGAGAAGAGAAGAGAAGAGAAGAGAAGAGAAGAAGATAAGAAGAGCAGAGAAAAATAGAGAAGAAAAAAAGGGAGGAAGAGAATAAGAGGAAAAATATTATACATTCCCTTATTTCCATCATACCCTCTTTCCATAAGACTAAACATCATGATCTACCAGCCCTATACTCCAGCCCTCTTTCCCTATCCTGCCGTCATGCTTTATCCCAATTTCCCTCATGCAATCCCTTATTTCGATCATGCATGCCCTCTTTCCACAAGCATAAAAAAGCATGCTCTAACCCTATACATATACATATGCATATGCATAAAGCTTTAAAGAGTTATGCATATGCATATGCAGAAAAGAATTATGCATATGAAACATATGCATCAAATCTTTATTCATATGAATTGAGCATATGCTTATTGCTTCAAATTTTTAAAAGATTCATGCATGAAGATTCAATGCATAAAGCTTTATGCATGACCATAAACTAGAAGGAAAGAAAAATGTATACAACCTACCCCATCTCATTTGTGAATGCCTAAGGCATTGAAAATTCAACTTAAACATGCATGCAAGGGAAAGGAGAAGGAAAGGATCGAGAAAGAGAAGAGAAAGAGAAGGAGAAGAAGAAGGAATGAGTATGGGAAAATTAAGAAATGAGAAGGGGGATGAGAGTGAGAAGGAGAAGGAAGAGGGAATGAGAAAGAGAAAGAGAAAGAAAAGGGAGAAAAGGAGAAGGGAAAATGGAATGGGAAGGAGAAGGAGATCAAATTGTCATAGCACATCTATACACACGGCTATCAGCGCATTTATAGGCACGGGTACACAGTTCAAAAATAGCTTGATGTGCTCTAACACTCAAATCTCAACAAAAATCTTATAGCGATAGATCGACTGACCTCCACATAAAAAAAAAGTGCCCAAAAACATTCTTTCTTGCATGCGAAAGAGGACGAATCTGAAGAAAACAACTTCCCACAAGTACAAGAAGCATCATAGATTGAGAGAGAGCAACTGACAAGAGACTTACCTTGGATAGAGGTATGAAAAGCTTCTTCTCCCTCTTCTCTTGTATGCTTGGAGATGTGGTGTATATGCTTGGAGATGAGCTAATCTTGGAGATGGAAAAACAACTTGAGAGGAAAGCAAGCGCGGCGAAGTGAGGAAAAGGTTTTTGTTAATGTACATTTAAAACTAGGTAGCGTGTTTAAAAACGTGTCTACTAGTGCATCTGTAGTGTAATAGATGTGCCTACAGATGCATTTTCATAGTATAGACACGCTAATAGATGCACATAATTTGAGTAAAAATTTCAAGGGCTTGACTAACATTTTGGGCTAATATGTTGTTATTAATTATAGGATGTCTTTATCTTTAACAAGCACATCTAGTGAGGATGAATCCCTCCATCTCCACAATCGAGAAATGTGGTTGGATCAAAAACTCAAATGTATGTGTGATCTATGTTAAGGGAACATGTATTGTGCACGTAGAATTACACTCGGCCACATCTCAAAGTACGGAGAATGGGATGCAACCGTATCCATGGTAAGTGTTAAAATATTGAGGTTGATTGAGATACCTATGGGCATTCAAGTTTTTTATATATGCTCCTTTTCTATTTGACACAAAGATTCATAAGCGCATTACACATATTTACAAGAGTTTGTGTGAAGGTGCAAAATGTGACAAAACAAATTGCAATTGAAAAAATCACAAGGAAAATGGCATGCTAGTGAGTTTTATGGATGAAGAATCTAGTCGATACCTAGTCATCTAATTTGATATGTATATGGTCGGAATTTCATGGAAAAATAAGTAAACAATGTTGGATTTATTCAAAGAGCATTGCTTTAGCAATGCACATGTATACGTTGAATATTTTCCACTACATATTTGTAAGTGAATCAAGCTATGAAGATAATTAAATATTTACGATTTATGAACCTATGCCAAGGTGGAGCACATTTTTTAAAATATTTTTGGTTTTGACAAAATTGAAAAGATTATGGAGAATTTGATCAAATGTGAGCATGCAATTGCATGCAACGTTGCACACCCTCTAAACCATAGTAAATGTTGTCAGGCAGTTATCTCATTTCATTTGGTAGAAGCTCAACCTTAGTGCACTTATCAATGAACACTTGCTTGCATATGTGTAAAATAAAATTTTGATGTTTTTAAATAAATTTATTCTACATAAGTTTCACATGACAAATAGCATTTGAATGATCTCATTCAAAAAGGTGATCCTAAATGTTTTGGTTTCACATTTAAATTTGAATTTGTAATCAGTTTATACATTAAGTTCGTCCATTTCTATTGAGAAATGCACAAGTTATGGATCAAGCAAGCTAGCTATATGCAATATATGCCTACACCTCCCAAAAAATGGCTAGACATGATCACACTTTGGCATTACAAAAATTTCAATGAAAATATAAGCTACTTGATTTAATAAACCTTAAGAGAAGGCATATGGTCACAACTGCATAATTTTGTGTAGACAAATAAGATATCTTAATAGTGTGAAGTGAGCCCAAATGCTCAGCATTCTCAAACATAATATCATATTCACTATACAACGATTCTCTATCTTGGCATAGATAATTCTTGTAGTAGTTTGATATTGTGACATGTTTGAAGGGTATATGTACATGGTTGATAAATGGAACTTATGCTTTTTCATTTATGGGAACATTGTGACAGTAGTGGTAGAACTTCAATAAGTTTTTTAAATGGAAACTTTTGCGTTTATGTGTGAAATGCTTTACAAGGGCTTTACATGAGAATCACATTACAAAAGTCAATGATAAAGATTTAGAAAATTGGTCATTATTATTTGAAGTGAGAACTTTTTGAGTGCTAGAAATGACAAATTCTATGAGTGCTACAAAATTCATGTCCTTTAAAAAAAAGCAACACTAGAAAATGACACGGATGGAATAAAGAGGACAACATAATTTGAGTATTAGAGATGTCAATGAGGGTACACTCATGGTACATGCCTAATTAAAGAGGGGTGCATGTTTTAAGAAAGAGCAAAGATACATATCCACATGTAACTATTGTTATTTATGACCCGAGTGCTGGTTCAGAGGTTCCATCTTCACCAAAAACATTATTTTGATGATGTGCCCTTTTTTAATGGTGCTGAAAGGGATGTGCAAGAGTTTATGTGGCTTTATCCTATCTAAGGTGCTTTGTTATATTTACTAGAATATTAAAACTTGGTGTAGTGTAATCAAGGAGTTGCCAACCTTTAAAAAAATCTAGCTATTGCAGTTGTTTTAATGGAATGCTTTGGGTTCAATGAACCTTTTTGAGATGCAATTGCCATGCTAGTGGTGATTTTTGAACAAGGAACTCACCTTGAAAACTACGGCTAGCTACTTTGGTAGAGCCTTTGAATTTTGTCATTTTCCGAAGTTCTAATCACTTACATTCTTAAATTGCATTGATCTCTTTAAAAGATGGCTTACTCTTGCTAGTGTGTGGGGCTTACACTTAGTTGAGTATAAGATAGGATTGCAATCATTTTTTGTTATTTGGGTGATACCATGAGTAACTCTTAGGGCACATTGCCTTTTATCAGCACAAAATCATGTTTCTTAAGGAAAAAATAAGTTGAACAATCCATAATGGTCCATGCACCTGAGATACTAAAATGATGCAAGTGCTTATCAATGATGCTAATGTGTACATACTTATTGGTTCATAGAAATGTGTGCTTATAATGCGAGCACCATGTGATGTTAAGGAAAGGTGGGGTAAATAGTCCTCCACATATGGTGATCATGTTGCCATTGGATGGCAACCATCTTGCCTTACGTTTTCCTCAAACACCACATCATGGGAATATGACCTGGGATTGGATGGCAAGTAGATTGCTTTACATGGTCATCAAACACCACATCATGGGAACATGAGTTGCAAGATTATGTGCTAGATTGTGGAATTTGCATAGTATAATCAAGGCTGCCCGTCAGGGTAGCTTTAGTTACGACAATCGGAATCACTTGTTTCTCTTTCGTAAATCAATGCTGCACCCATTGTTGTTTTCTTCGATCTTGTCTCTCTCTCTCTCTCTCTCTCTCTCTCTCTCTCTCTTCGCTTTCGATTCATCATCTCGGGCAGGCCTTCTAATGATTATCATCCACCTTGCTTTGATGATTAAAACAAAGAAGAAGATAGCAAATTAATGACTTGATGCTATGGCATCCACTTTAGCCACACGTGGTGAAGTTGTGACTCTCGAGGTAATACCGAAATGGACGACAAGAAATACGGAAGCACGTTGAAAAGAGAAGAAGCAAGAATCTTTGAAACTGAAGAAAACGATACGAGGGTGTGTATTAAGTTTTTAACAAAGGGTGCAAAGGTGGCGAACATGGGCAGCAACGGCCACTACGTTACAACTTTTAACATACAAACGCAAGCTCCAAAACACCACAACCTAAGGTATCATCCGTAGAAATTGTTTGATATCAGAGACAATGCAGGGCTGATTCGTCGTACATTGCAGCGGCCGGTGGATCGTGTTCATATTTTCTGCTTTGCTTGGGTCCGCCTCTCTGCTTTTGGCAACGTACTCCTGCTTTCAATGATTTGCATTCTCCTCCTTCACGTGTGCCCTTCTTTTTCTTTCTGCTCGTAGATCAATCACCCCCACCATCCAAGATGCCCACGGACCTCCTCCAGATCGATTACCCGCACAATTTGTCACCCTCCACTCCGTCACGTTCAACGTCGGATCGTGGCTCGCTTTCCATCTGTTGCTGGCGCCATGGCTCACTTTCCATCTGTTGCAACACTCCGCGCAAACCATGGACGCGTTTTTTGCCCATCCCACTCGTGATAGTTCTACTAATAATTGATGAGATCTCGGCAGCCAGCTTGAGCCAACGCACCCAACCCACTAACTTAATCTGTGCTACAGTGCTATCAATCCGAGTCGAGCAACGCAACCGGAAGGGTCCCTACGTCCCAATTCTGGCAAACATTTGATGAAGAACATATTACGTAACATGTGCTGTCGCCTTCCTTATAATTAGCTATAATCACTTGTTCGTATGTCAGGCGTCGAACTCGCACCTTTCCCTCCCTCTTTGATTGCTTGCAGCCTTGGCGTCCAGGTTCTGCACCTGCGAAGCATCACCGATCTGTAGGCCCGTTCGAGCTCCGGAGTGTCGCACAGTCGATTGCTTGAAAAAGAGTTGTCGAGGCCCCTCTCCTTCAAAGAGCTTGAATTACCGAACCGCGACCTGCTGCTTCTTTTATTCTCCGTTGAATAACCTAGATCGGAGTTATTCCTGCCCAACTGCCTCTCGTGTTCCGCAGCTTTTGGTCGTTCCTTGGCAGGAAATCGATTCGAAATGTCTGTAAACGCATGAGGCGCAGCCGAGGTGGTTCGTATCCCAGAGAATGGTCCCGCGCCACGGCGGCTCTGGAACGATTGGAAGGGAAGCAAGAGGTAGAGACGACCCAGCTGCAGCTCCTCGTCGGGAAGGAGGCTCGAGAGCGAGTGATGCCCGGGGCGAAGCGAATCGAGAGGGCAGATAAAATGGTGAGGATAATCGAGCAGCAAGCGGATAACTTTAACGGGGTGAGTGAAGTGAAGGAAGCTACCGTCAACGAGCAAGACCTTGGCAACGAGGGAGGGAGGAAGGGGGGAAGCGGGGAGGGGAGCGAGGTGAGAAGAGCAGGAAGAGAAGTTACCCATGAAGGAGAGAAGGGAAGGAAGGGAAGATAATAGCTAGATTTATAAAGGGGTGGAACGAATGGAAAGGGATAGTAGATGGGCGAGGAGGGGTGAGAGGGAGGAAGCCATGAGAGGAGGAAAGGATGGAGGGGAGAGGAAGGCTGATGGGGGTGCAGATGGAGAGTGCAAGGTGATGAAGAAGAAGAAGATAACGAAGAAAAGATGAAGATGAAGATGAAGAGCGAGGTTGGCAAGAAGAAGAGCATGGCCTTTTGTTAGGACGGCATGTTGTTGTAGGTAGTGCAATTGTCCCTTTGGCTGTGTGATTGCAGAAGAGACGAGGGCTCTCCACTTGGCAGTCCTTCACACTAAACGCTCCCTATCCCTTGAAGGCCCTTCAATGCAGTTTGCACATGGAATGACCCTACAATTATTCCTTGTCCGTTCCACTTTATCCTCATTCCCTTTCCTCTTCTTCTATTTTCTTCATGTGACTTCCTCTCCTCTCCCATATCTTCATGGTCATCTCTTGACCATTCAACTTGTACCATAGGTTGAAAGTAGGTGAGAAGCATACATAGCTGGCAGCTTTTTTTTGTGAAATCCACACATCAATGTTGATGCCACGGAAAAGCAATTGTTGGTACTTTACCAAAAAGAACCGCCCTCTGCCTTGTCGTCTGTGCTAGTTTCATTCTCTTCCTTAGCATGGTCATTGCAATAAAAGAGGAACTCTAATATGGCACATGGAGGGTTTTTTAAAGTACATGTGAGGCATTTTTGGCATTCAAGTTACACAGCTCCTAAAGTTTAAGGAAAAATAATTCTTAAGCCACCAACAAAAAGTTAAAAAATAGATGAAAATACATAGACACACATTATGTATGTACACACACACACACACACACAGATGCACGCACACACGCATACACGCATGCACGCACGCACTTTTTCTATACTTTACAAACACACACATTGGTCCCCACACCCCTGCCCTCACTCCCCACTTATGAATTACACAAAATGAACCCCCAACCTCAAAGTTTCTTTTTAATACAATTAACCTTTAAAAATTTCTTAGACTGTTTTTAATTGGTAACCCCCCTTCCTTTTTACGCTTTCTTTGCTAACCCCCCTAACTTGGTTCTTCCCCCATTTAAACTCTGCCCTAACTAATCCTTGGTCAAAAAAAATTTCCCCCCCCAACCCCCTTTTTTTAAATTTAGATGATGTAAATCTTTATTGATCATTGATTTGTCATTTTTAATTTAACATCTTTTCTTCTTCTTCTTAATAACCCTTGTTATGTCTTCCCCCCTCCCACCTAGCTATACCCTCTAATTTCTATATATTTATTAGTTGAGGTTCTTCATGAGAGTACCTCTCGGTTCAATTTTCTAGTGGTGAAGAGCAAAGTGAAAATATTCAAAGAATTATCCAAATCCAGACTCACCTTTAGGTGTAATGTAAGAAAGAAGATAGTATGACAAAAGAAGAGAACATGCTGTTGGCTCAACTACATCTCCTTGTAGAGAACGAGGAAACGAAAAGAGATGGGATGCAAAGACAGCATACAACACTCTGACAACCCAGGGACCCCAGCCAATCCTTTAGCCTTATGCCTTATGTGGTGGTACCTCCACTTGCTCCTATTGCACCCCTGCTCGCTTTGAGTACCTAGGAAAAAGCCCCCTTTCAGACACCACTTATGCCCCCATCACAAGCACATCAGTCTACCACTCTTCCAGTGCCCCTGAAAGCTTCACTGCCACCACTCACCTTCAAGAGACCCATCTCATTAGCTGACCTGCAAGCGTGTCATTTAAAGCACGAAATGAGAATACGTCAAGGGAACTTTTTCTTGAGTGCCTTCAACCCACCAAGAGAGTGCATCTTGAGAAGAAACAAAAGCACATAAGCTCTTTTCCTTACATGCACATCCCAGGTATTGTGGTTATCAAGGTTATTAGTCATGTGGTTTTGAAGGAGGAGACAATTTGACATGTTATGTTAAACACTTAGCCTTTTTACTTCATTTCAGTTTGTTTTGGATGAAAAACTTATGTTACTTCTCCCTAATGGTTTGCTCAAGGGTAGAAAACATTTGATGTAAAAACTTGTCTCTTTTTCACTTTATAATATAAACCCATATTTTTGGAAAAAAAAATAAAAATAAAATAAAGCTTTAGCTAAAATTCAAAGTCATAGGTGTGAGTTCCAATAGATCATAGCTCCAAGATTTTTTTAGCACATAAGATAATATGGACAATTATCAAAAGCCCAAAATACTTTATATCATTGCCTTGGAATAATTGTAGGAAGTGGCCAAGTTAATAGGACATAAAAGCATCCTAGGACATTTTATGTCCTATTACCAAACTAGTGTTAAACTAATGTTTCTAGTATTTATTAAAATTTAATTAATCCGTCCTGATATGCAATGCAAGCTCACAAAATTTGTCCCACCATTGCGTCTCGTATACAAGTATCAATCGCCTAGGGGAAGGGAACTTACACTTGCAAGACATGGAATGCTAATGATGGTAAAATCTTCATTAGGGTTTTGAGGATATAAATTTCCATTTAGTTTTCTTTAAAATAAAGCTAGAGAGGGGGGACTAGGATGTATAATAAGATCTACCACAATTATTCATTACCCCCAGTTTTGGATGTATATTAGCTATACTAATATGTAAGGTGGTCTCAATGCACTTCTCACTTGAATAGTTACATATAACAACATCTACTCTCTCTTTCTCTCACACACACACACACACACACACACACACACACACACACACACACACACACACACACACACACACACACACACACACACACACACACACACACACACACACACACACACACACACACACACTTTTTAGTGAAACCATATATTTATGTGTGGGAAACCCCAGAAGAGGTAAAAACCCACCATGTAGTACAAAAGTAAAAAGTTTTACAAGTAGGCCCCTGGAAAAAGCCAGGTAGCTAATCGAAAACTAGGAAAGTGAAAATAATCACAAATCACCAGGGGAGGCATCCAATAGGATGTCCACCACTATGAGATTATTTGCTTGCAAAAACTGTTGTAAAGGAACCACATCTCCATCAATAAAACGAAGGTGTTTTTTCCCCTTGTGATTCTTCTTGAGATAAGCAGGAACTCAAAATTTTTGAATCACAGGGTCAAAAAACTACCGCAACTAGGGATGGAAAGAGTCCAAAGAAAAAGTAGAGGCAGACACTACATCCAACATGGATGAGGTAATAGTATCTAGTCTAAGAGAAGTATCCATATTAACAACCACAGTCTGAGTATCTTGCTCTTGCAAATCCACAGTTGGTTCCAGAAGGGCATCATGATCTCAATTCAAAGAAGAAATATCCACCTGTCTCATCACCTGCATTATGTACATGTGAAGGAGATATATCCACATGTAACTCAAAAGATTGTAATTCAGAGATCGGAGAAGGCGAGCGAGACTCCACTCCTTCAAAAATGAGACTGCTGAATTGAAACTATCTCTAGAGGGTCAGCAACGTGAAAGGGAGGAGATGCTGAGAGAGAAGCTTTCCCTTGAGGATGGACCCATTGCCATTCCTTTTTGTGTTTATGCTGGTCTAACTTACCTGAATGGAGAGGAGGAGAAACTTGAGGGAAAGGCAAACTACTGTGAGATTGAGGTAAGAGCAAGGGGCAGCATCGAGCGAAGTGACAGAGCTGCCCCCCCCCCCCCCCCCCCCACACACACTCTTTCTATGTCTCTCTCTCCAAGATTGCTAAGAAAAGCTTGTAGAGATGCAAGAATCTTTGGCGACATGCACTTTCAACATTGAGGAGCTTACAAGGGAATGCCGCCTATTAAAAGACCATTTTGCCACCAATAAAAAGGCAACCACTTCTCAAGATTAAGTTTTGGACCAACAGTCAAATACCACCAATGAAGCCATTCCTCAACAAGAATAGGTCACCTTGCAGATGAAAACACTTAAGGGTGCATATACATCCATCTACCATAAGTATAAGGAAGAGTCTGATGATTTGCATTCCCACAAGGTAATGATCTCAAAGCTTGAACTCCGATTTCTAGTGCAAACCAATGAGGAAATTGATGACACAACAAATGAATTCCCACTACAGTGCACGATTGTGTTGTACCAAGAGCTTGTGTCTTCTCTATAAGAAAAATATCATCTTAGAGCATGAGCACTCATCCAATGGAAATAGCTCCAACTCAAGATCATATCTTTGATCCAAACATAAAATGGGAATGCTCCATAGGGGCAAAAACTCAACGCAAAATTTGCCAAGACTTGTGAGAAGATGAAAAATATTTATACCTATCCACACATGCTGGGTTTATTGCACTCAGGATGGATGCTTTCCTAGCATATGTATGCCTCATGGAAAATCCTCCCCTCAAGTTCATTGGTGTCTGCTTCCATTGCTACAAAATACATCACTCTTATCTATAGGGCATGACATGCACTACAAGGCACAAGTCATTTTCCGATGGAAATACCAACCTTTTTTCACTAAAAAGTTTTTTTTTGACGAGCGCAAATGTCAGTATTTATGTCGCTATTAGTGTCAGAAGAGAACAGTCACTATATAAGTGTCACTATATAGAGACACTGGTAAACATCACTATATAGCAACATTGGTAAACGTCGCTATATAGCGACGATTAACAGAAGCTAAAAAGACATTAGTGGGACTAAACAGGGCCACAGAAAGCCACGTTTTGCCCCACTAATGTTTTTTTTTTAGTAATTACAAAAGAATGTTGTTTATTACAAAATTTCCCTTGTGAAAGGGGTGATACAAAATTGCTCAAACGAACTGAACGACAGAAGCATATACATGCTGAAGATATACAACATTGTTTATTACAAAATTACCCTTTCGAAAAGGGTGATACAAAATCGCTCAAACGAGCTGACATATAGAAGCATATACATGCTGAGGTATATACAAACTACTACTAATACTACTACTACTGCTCATTCAAATCGTCATCCTCATCCTCATCCCCGGGGGATTCACTCTTCATGAAAGGGGGACGTCACCTGCGTGCATGAACTTCAAGAAAACCCCCTATTTAAGATCCATGTAGGATGATAAAACACCCCTATTTAAGCTTATAAGATACCACCAAAATTCTATTATGTCCCCCCTTTCCTTAAATCTTCGTTCTTTCTCAAGCATTTAGATCACACAATAAGAAAATTTAGATTACTTTCCCTATGACTATTTAAAACCATACACAAAACCAAACTTGTTTGGACTAGTTATCCAAGGTAGTCTATACTATGTCCCCCCCTCTTAAATATGGCATGGGCCCCCTAACTTAAATTCAATATTGGGAAAAAATAAAAGGCCCCCCACCCCTAATGTATAAGCTTATGCCTCATTTAAAAAAACCCCCCTATTGTACACTCACGTGATATCATAAGTTTCCTCTTGTGAATCCCCCGGGTCCTCATCATGGTCACGCTGGCCTGATCCCTGGCCCTCGTCGAAGCCATGTAAGCCTAATTCCTTGTCATCACTTCTCACCTCCACTGATGGGACGTTTGAGCTTGTACTCTAAGAGTGAAACCATATTAATTGGAAATTAGATTGGAATTTAAAGAATAAGACAATTTAAAAAGTGAGATTATAAGTAGGAGTAGACTTATACTATGCGAGTAGCCACCTTAGCCCAATTGACCGTCCCTCCCATGGCCTCCATCTCAAGAAACCATGGCTTTGTTATTATGTAGAATGCGTGTCTCGCCTTTGTGTCTGTGGGAAGGTGACCCATCGTAGCTTGTTGTGGGCCCAATTTACGAGAGTTAGATAAAGTGCATGCAATGTGTAATAAAACAAATAGAACAATAAATTAAATGAGAAGAAGTAAACTTACCACAGTTGCCTTGAACACCAACCGTCCACCTGCACCAAAGTGTGAAGTACCTACGGAGTCCAACCATCTCCTCACAGTCCTCCTCTGACCCTCGAACATTTTGGGATGGTCCCTATACTGCTTCTTGAAAAACTTCTAGTAAGCTTTGTCTACCCACTTGGGTTTAGCCTTCCCCTTTGCAATGGAAGTATGCAAGGTTGACCTACGATGATTCAAGACCCCACCCATGTGCTCTTTCATGTAAGAGTTACTGAACTCCCAATTTGGGAGATTAGGGTATTGTGTTTTGAATTCATTGATGATTGTGTTCTTCTTTTCATCATCCTGGTACCGCTAGTTAGTAGCTATGCCACTCTTGAAGTGGTGGCTCATCCATCACCTCATGGTGGCCATCACTCTGTTGAGCCCTTTTTATTTTGTATTATCTCTCCAACCACCGTGATTTCATAGGACAAGTCCTCGAGCAGGAAAGGAGGAGTCATGGGAGTGGTAGAGCTAGAGCGAGGGGTGTTACTACAAGCGCTTACAAAACGAGTAGTAGAGGGAGTGAGAGAGGACCAGGGACCTGACTCCTCCAGTCATAATCCACGAAGGCCTCCACACAATCCACTATGTCCTTTACATAATCATATTTGAGGCTCCACTGATCGTGGCGGTCTCTCCACAACCTACCGAGATCTCATAGGTTGTGTCATGCATTCCTCAGTCGCTCTTGCTCTACTACCCTTCGGCTTGGACCCCACCCCAGTGCATGCACCCCCACGTTGTACTTCACCCAATCACTCTCTTGTGCAATCTTCTCTTTTACATGAGCTAGCAGAGAAGCTATGTCTATAATCCCTACAACGTGGGGAATCGGGTTGGGGTTTAGGGAGGACACCCATGGGAGAGGGCGTGGTTGTTCCATTTAGAATTTGTTTGAAAGAAAAAAGAACCAAATACAGCTAAGGAGCATGTGAAAAAAGAACCTAATACGACTAAGGAGAAGGAAATAAGCATAAGAATAGGCAAATGCATATGAGGAAAAGTGGAGAGAAAGCATATTCTTATGCTTATGCATGAGCATATTAGCATAGGCAAATGCATATGCTTATGAAAAGAAGAGAAAGAGAAAGGAAAAAAGAGAAAGAGAGAGGGGAAAAGAGAAGGAAAAAAGAGATATGAAAATAAGGAAAGAGGAAAAAAGAGATATGAAAAGAAGAAAAGAGAGGAAAAAAAAGAAAAAGAGAGAAGACAAAAGAAGAGAAAAAGAGAGGAAATAAGAGAGGGAAAAAGAAGAGAAGGGTGAGGGAAAAAGAAGAGAAGGAAGAGGGGAAAAGAAGAGAAGGAAGAGGGGAAAAGAGATTGAAAGAGAGGAAAAGGAAGAGGGAAAAAGAAGAGAAGGAAGAGGGGAAAAGAAGAGAAGGAAAAGGGGAAAAAGGAGAGGGAAAAGAAAGAGAAGGAAGAGGAGAAAAGAAGAGAAGGAAGAGGGGAAAAGAGATTGAAAGAGGGAAAAAAGAAGAGGGAAAAAGAGCATAAGCATAAGAGAAGGAAAAGCATATGCATGAGAGAAAAAGAGAGAAAGCATATGCATATGCTTATGCATGAGCATATGAGCATATGTTGGGTAGGGGTGAGGAGTGTGGGGAATAGAGAGGAGGAAAGCAAGGTCATTGAATATAAGGTGGGAGGATTGATTTTTCCTTTTCTCGCAATAGAGATGTGAAAGATGACATTGTGCGGGGTTTCGGGTTTTAGCCCCTAGCGTCACTATATATCAATTGCTATATATAGTGATGATTATATCCTAAAAGTGTTGCTATATAGTGATGGAACAAGGTAAAGCATCGCTATATAGCGATGGGAGGATTGATTTTTCCTTTTCTTGCAATAGAGATGTGACAGACGGCATTGCGCGAGATTTAGGGTTTTAGTCCCTAGCATCACTATATAGCGACATTGATCAATTGCTATATAGCGATGGTTATATCCTAAAAGTGTTGCTATATAGTGATGGAACAGGGTAAAGCGTCGCTATATAGCGACGGTTCAGGGCACTTATTCTAAGAAGAGAGGAAAAGAGCTCATGGGTGGCTATTTTTTGGATCTTAATGGATTTCCTTGCAACTCATGTTGTGATTTTGGAGGTGTGTAGAAGGAAGGGTCGAGTGGAAGCTCGTCAGATGATGCGCCAATGTCTCGGAGTGCAAAGTGGCTTACGGAGAGGTTGTATTTTCATTGCACTCATTGCAAGCAAGAAGTACGACATCAATGCTATATTGTCATGCGCCACTTGCGGATGTATGGGGAGGAGCGCTTTGAACCAGTACCCACCATTGGTGGTGCACGTGGTGATGGATCATCGGTAAGTCAATGCTATTTGAGTCCATGATTAATATTGCATGCGTACACTTTCTTACCTTGAGACAAGATCTTATATTTACATAAAACCTTGAGACAGGATGAGGAGGGTGGCGAGGGTGCGCATATACCTTCAAACATTGAGCAGGACTATAGTCTTTCGGATGTGCCAGATGATGGTATGGTGAACATGATGGATTCTATTTTTAGGGGCACTACATCACATGTACACGTGATGTCTGAGTCTGAGGTCAATATGCAAAAGTTACAATCAACATAGTTGTAGAGAGTGCTAGGATGTCTAAACTATGGGCTTGTCTCTCAATCTTGAATCTGCAAGCAAACTATGGGTGGTCGGATACAAGTGTCTCGGCCTTAATGAGGTTAGCTCAGGCATTCATTTGTCTCATTATAAAGATATTGTTTGTTTTGAGAATCATCATGTATGTTTGAGAATGATCATTATTCGAAGCCTATGTATGTTTGAATTGTGATAGTCACCAAATACCATGACCGCGTCAAGAGATGAAGCGAAGAAGATGCGAACAATGGTGGGTATGGATTATGATACCATCCATGTTTGCCGTAATGATTGTATTCTCTTTCGCCGTGAGCATGGAGATTTGGCTAGTTATTTGGAGTGTGGGGAACAATGATATAGAGATGACTTGCATGGTGAGTAGATACCGATAAAGGTCTTGAGACACTGTCCCATCATTTCAAGAATACAGGACATGTTCCGATGCAAATCCATTATAGCGGAGTTGATGACTTAGCATGCATCTCATTGGTCCACTAATGACACATTGAGGATTCCTGCCACAGATTGTGCAGCTTGGAAGCACATAGACAATAAGATCTAAAAATATATTGTTCCAAGGATCATACACAGTGGTTCCTTTAACACCATGAAATATTTCTTAAATATGGATATATTGCCCAATAAATTCATCTATACTTTCATTCACATGACCTCTTATCCTCCACACGGTTGCTGGATTTGACAGTAAAACTCGTTTAATCCTTTGATCTTTCAAAGTTGAGGATATCGCATGGAAAATCGAACCATATCCCTTCCTGCTAACTCCACTAACATCAAGAGCCTCTTGGATTATAGTGCCATCAACTTGATTATTGGATACAAAGTCCTCTACAACATTGCGTTTGACTGTTTTGTATTTTTTTTCCTCAATCAAACCTTTTGCTACACCGCAAGAAAGCAATCCTTTCATTTGTTTAACAGGAAGAAGGTTCGGGTCCATATTTTCTTTTGCAGGCTCCAATAATTTCCTGTAGTAACAACACAATATGACTATATCATTCAGCACCTCCATTCTTATTTTGTGACAATCAAGGAAATAGATATAGTCTGGAAGAGAGCCTTTTTGAGTATACAAAATGATAAATTTCAATCTAACCTTGCTTCCTGAATTCATCGCTTGCATCCACCAGTCCCAGCCTTCAAATTTGCAATGTTTTTAATCTTCCTGCTACGTAGTCTGTCTCCAAGCACGGTTCTCTTCTTTCTTGCTCTTGTCAACTCTTTTTTACTCTTTGAATGCTCCTCAATTTCATTTTGCAACTGCTGCTCCAATTTTGCACGAATGGCTATCTCCTCCATCTTGGCCCCCTTTCCTTGTAGGTACATCATTTTATACGTTTTCGCAAATGCAGACTGCGCTGAAATATAACCAAGAAGTCCATTTTGTCCATCGCCGGCAAACCTCAGTAATGTGGTGGGATTGACAAATGGAGGTGTAGAGTTTTTTACTTGACATATTGGATATATGCTTCCATCGCACCATAAGTCAATATGTTGAAGCCCTTCTCTTCTCATATTTTCCCGCTGTTGAGCATTTAGCACCGTATCCTTTTGTCTTTTTTGTGCTGGAGCATATTGTTCTTCTAAGTCGATGTGAAGATGGTGTAATCGCTTCTTCTCAGATAGTGACTCACTAGTATTGGCCATTTTTTGTGCTTTTCAGGTTGCGAAGTTTCTTTTTCAATCTCATAGTCATTTTGTAACATGAATCGTGGAAGTGTGGCGGTATCCATGTGAATATTTTGAAAACTTGCAATCACTAAGTTCAGTGATGGACTCTTTATGAAAGGCCTGCACACGTCGGCCAAAGAGATGCGGAATCTTTGGTAAACAAAAAAAAATCTAAGAGGATATTTAATACAAAATCGTGTTAGTCAGACAAAAGATTATCTTATTCCTTTTTGAATTGATAGTTCTGTAGTCCTTACTGACAGTTCTGAGCCACGTTTCCATATTTTACTATTTTTGAGGTCTTTTAGGAGAGAAATAAATTAAAAAATAGTGAATTTCTTACAGGGCCCCAAAATGAGTTCCCTTTTTCCCTAATGAATACCAAAGTAGAACTCAACACAATGCCCCAAAGAGTTTGGGCCTCATTTCGTTATGGGTATTTATACAAGTTGGAGAGCTTCTCTCTCTACATGTAGGAATTGTAAGACATTCTCTCTCTACATGTAGAACTTGCATATAGAAGTTGCATGTAGAACTCACATGTAGGAGTTGCATGTAGGAGTTGCATGTAGAACTCGCATGTTGGAGTTGCATGTAGGAGTTGCATGTAGAACTCGCATGTAGGAGTTGCATGTAGGAGTTGCATGTAGAACTCGCATGTAGGACTCGCATGTAGGAGTTGCATGTAGAACTCGCATGTAGGACTCGCATGTAGGAGTTGCATGTAGAACTTGCATGCAAAACTCGCATGTAGGAGTTGCATGTAGGGGTTGCATGTAGAACTCGTATGTAGGAGTTGCATGTAGAAGTTGCATGTAAGAATTGCATGTAGGAGTTTCATGTAGAACTTGCATGTAGGAGTTGCATGTAGGAGTTACATGTAGGAATCATATGTAGAACTTGCATGTAGAACATGCAAGTTGGATTTCTAAGAGAAATGATTTCTAGCCTTATGCAAGTACAAGTGGAGCTTTGCCGCTACTCTACACACATTCTGTTCTACCTAAGTCCATGTTGGCACAAAGGCAACATACTCCCAGATCCATTTTATTACCCGTCCTCTGGTTATGGCTTATTGCAAGCACATACTTGGATTGCCATGCCTTTAGTCCAGTGGCTGTGGAACTTGTGTCGTGCCAATCGATCTTGCTATAAAGCCTTAGCACCATACAATTTTTGCTCAGTTTCCAGGTAGCCTATATCCACCATTTTCTCGAATAGAGATATGTGGTGTGCTTTTAAGAAGATCACTCTTTGATAGAGTCGGCTTGTAAGATGAGCATCGACTCGTTTATTGGGATTAAAACTGAGTGGAGGCAGATGGGAATCGAGAAACTGTCATGAAAACTGCCCTCCACCCATGCTAATTTCACCTGACCAGGATGCTCCCTTAAGACTCCACCTTCATCAACGATCCACCCCTCATAGATTTTGCCTTGAAGAGGGGAAAAAGTTTGCATGGTGGCTCAGGAAATAGATGGACCATGTGTGCACAGTGAGCAGCCGAATAGAAAGAACTTTTAAGGCTTTGAAAGAAAGAAAAGGGAAGAGACACTCAAGAGAGAGAGAACCTGAAGTGACCTTCATTACAAATAGAGTGAGAATCCACTCCAACACTACAAACACAAGGGAGAAGAAGAGGTTTCATACATACAAGAGGGAGCAGAAGCTCCAAGACTACTCATAGAGAGAGAATAAACTAGAGAGAGATGGACTCAAGAGTCTACATAAGAGAATATCTACAAGAGGGAGACAAGGCTTATGGAAGAGGCTTGGGGAGACTAGAGCTATAGCAACATGAGGCCTAATGATGGAAGAGATTGATGAACAAGGGAGAGGAGGGCTCCTTTTATAGAGATTTTGTTACCCTCCTTCACCCATTTATAATTGCTGCCTGTAGATTCCTTTCCCCATCAATCACATAAGCATGTATGTCACCATCCATGTCCTTTTTTGGCTACTCTTGCCATGTGTCCCATCACAAGATGCTCAAGACTCTTAAAATATTGAGAAAGTCAAGAGTCTCCTCACATGGAGCCCATAGGGACCCTCTCTTTTCCACATGTCCACATCCTCCTTATTCCACATAGTTCTAGAAGGATTCCTCTTGACTTCACACTCCTCCACATGCCTTCCACATGCTTGGCATGTGGCCTCTCTTATATTATTGGAACACATGGACATGAGCCCACCTCTTTATATGACTCACTCTTCCTATTTTCTAAAAAACTCATAATATCCCATACACAAATAACTCTGACCCCATACCAAGGTATTTATAATTCATACCTATGGTATTTACAATGAGCCATTCCACTCATCCTCTCAATCCCATACAATATCATAGAAAATAGAAATAAGTGAGAGCCGCTAGGCTATCACTTGATACTCAAACTCTTATCAAACATAGAGAAAAACAATATCAATGCCAAGTTAAAAATATCAATTTTTGGCATCACATCTTCCCCCCCAGCAGATCCTCTCTAGTACAGAGAGGGTCTGCTGGCCCTCAAGGTGGTTGAGCATAGAAGAATGTAAGGTGATACTCATTGGTGCGTCCGAGTTTCACCATGCCATCAACCTCCTCAAGCTGATAGGCTCCATTTGTGAACTTTTTTTTGACTCAATATGGTCCCTCCCATCGACCGATAAACTTCTTGTCTAGCCGCTTGTCCAGACAGCTATCAAATCTCATTACCAAATCTCCTTCTGCAAAATCTTTCTTCTTGTGTAATTTGGTGTCAAAACGGGCCTTGCGCATTTTTTGAGAAGATTCCAAGTTTTGTAAGGCCTGTAATTTGCATTCATCCAAGGCTTCTACCTGTACCAAGCATTGAGCATAGGCATCCTCCTGTCCTTCTATTCTTGCAATAGCTGCGCGAAGACTATGTATCTCCAATTCAATGGGTAAAATGGCTTCTATTCCATACACTACTTGGAATGGTGTAAACCCAATAGCTAGCTTGTGTGTGGTTCTGTAAGCCCATAAAACTTCTGCCAAGTGCCTATCCCAATGCATTTTCTTGGTGTCAACAAGCTTTCCCATTGAATTGCACAACAATCCATTTGTTTTCTCAACCAAGCCATTACATTGGGGATAGTATGGCATGGACATGCTATGATTTATCTTTAGCTTATGCACCACATCTTCAATTAGTTCATTTCTAAAAGAGGTTCCTTCATCAATGAGAATTTCCAAAGCACAACCAAAGTGTGAACAAATTTGATCAAAGAGAAATTTTGCAATTGTGCTTGCCTTGCTATTGACTATGGCCTTGGCCTCTGCCCATCGAGTCGCATAATCTGTGGCTACCAATAAATAATGCTTGCCTTGAGATGAGTGAGGGAGTGGTCCCACAAAGTCCAACCCCCACCTGTCAAATGGTCCATATGCTGGAATAGGCTTCAAGGGCCTAGGAATCAACTGTCGCCTTCCAAACTTTTGGCATACTTTACAACTTCGACACCATTCATATACACCCTTATGGAGGCGTGGCCAAAAGTATCCTATATTAAGAATTCTCCTAGCTGTGCTTGCTGAAGCAAAATGACCAGAGCATTCATGACACATTTCTAGGATTCTCCTAGTCTCCATGGGATGGACCACTCGATGGAGCACCTTATCTTTTCCCAATTTATAAAGAATGTTATCAACAATAGTATAGGGACAAGACTTCCTTACCAATCTTTGCTTCTGTTGTGGAGTTAACCCTTGAGGAAACATGCCTTTTTCCACATATTACTGAACATCTTGTAGTTCTGGCCATCTAGTGTCTACCAAAGAAACCACCCCTTGGTCTTGTACGATAATGGCTTGAGTAGCTAACTCATCTGCCCTTTGATTTTCTTTTCTGTTTATATGAACAAACTTGCAAAAGTCAAACTCACTACATAGTGCCATAGCCTTTTGATTAAGCTCCTTCAAATGAGGACTTCTTGTAATGCCCTTGCATTTGCTTTATAATAAGCTGAGAATCTCCTCTTACTTCCAATTCATTAACTTGACTTTGAAGACAACCCTCTAAACCAAGAATCAAAGCATTATACTCAGCTGCATTGTTAGTTGTGATACCTGGAAGTTCTTGTCCTCTTGCCCATACCTCTTGACCTTTAGGATTCATCAAGACTATCCCCCCGGCTCCTTGTTGGCATGAAGGACTAAAAGCCCCATCAAAATACAAAACAAAAGCTGTTGGTGGTGTATCCCTTTCATCTTTAATGTTCTCCTTACATTTCTTTTCTTCTCCTAGATCCTCCCGTCCTGTGAGCAAATCTGCCATAGTGGACCTAGTGGTATTTTCAGTGACAAAAGAGAAAGAGAACTCTTGAAGCTTTGACAACCATTTTGCAAATCTCCCCCAGGATTAGGCTTGCGAACTAGATATGCTAATACAGACTGAGAGGTAAGGAAGAAAAATGGTTGAGGTAATAAATAGGAGCGAAACTTTCTGACGGAAAACACCAAAGAGAGAGCTTGCTGCTCCATTTCTTCATACCTTGTTTCCACATCTGTAAGCTATTGGATGGCATAATAGATGGGTTGCATTCTACCTGCCTCTCCTTTTTGTAGCAATATAGCACCAACTAAATGCAAAGATACACTTGGATTTACATAAAAGTCTTGAGACCAATCAGGGGGCTTCAATATTGGGCCCTTACTCATGGCCTCCTTAAGTAGCTGGAAAGACTCTTGTTGCTCCACACCCCATTGGAAAGAAACTCCTTTTCTTGTCAACAAGTTCATGGGATGCACTATCTGTGTGAAATCATCACAAAAGCGTTGATAATACTTGCTCTTTCCTAGAATTTTGCGAACACCAGTGACACTCTCAGGACTTGGCAATGCCATGATTGCTTGAACCTTGTCAGGATCCATTTGCAAGCCTTCTTTAGACACAATATGCCTCAACAAGACTACTTTTGTTTGAGCCAAATGACACTTGCTAGTGATTTAGACACCCTTTTGCTTCATCAATCCTAGCTAAGGCCATCTTTAACTTCTCCATGTGATCTATGCACTGAGAATAAATGCAAAAATCATTCAAAAACACCCTTATGAACTTTCCCAAGTAAGGCTCAAGAACTTGACTCATGAACCTTTGAAATGTAGCTGGTGCATTGGTCAACCCAAGAGGCATCACTCTGTAAGCAAAAACTCCCCAAGGTGTGACAAATGATATTTTCTTTTGATCTTCCTTCCGAATACGAATTTGAAAGTACCCAGAATACCCATCACATACAGAATACATCTCATGTGCTACTACTTGGTCTAGTATTTCATCTTGGAATGGCAAAGGAAAATGATCCCTCTTAGTGCATGCATTCAAAGAACGAAAGTCCACACAAACTCGCCACTTATTTCCTTTCTTTGGTGTGACAACTATAGGAGATATCCATTCTGAGTCATCAACACGAAAGATGAATCCCGCCTCAAGTAGTTGTGTTACCTCTTTCTTTAGTGCCTCAGCTTGGATCACCCCCAATCGCCTTAAGCGTTGCACAACTGGCTTGCTTTCTAGCTTCAACTCGATCTTGTGCTCCACAAGAGAGACTGGTCGAACCTGTGAATAGCTTGTTGCAAAGAGACATGGAAAATCATCTAGCATATCCAGGTACTGAAGCTTCTTACTACCTGATAGAGAATCACCAAGAAGCTCTTCATTGCATTGGCATTGTTTAGTGTGCTCCACATCCTCCACATGAAGTGTCTCTACAGGATCTTCTTCCACCACCACCTTGTTCCTTCTTGACTCATCCTGATCAGCATCAAGACAAAGACCAAAGGCCACTCCTTCCACCTCACCCTCTGAGTTGGACTCCTCAGAGCTACACCCTGTCTCTTCTTCTTCATCGGTTAAGTCAAAGCTTGAACTCTCTGATGTTGAAGACTCCTCCTTGACAACTTCCTTTTTGTGGCTTTTGATGTTGTAGCACACCTTCTTATCATTTCCCTACAAAATCAATTCTCTAGTATCCCACTTTTGAACAGCCTTCACCTTGTGTAGCCAAGGCCTTCCCAAAATCAATGGATAGGCACGTGCATCTGGCTTGGTAGGGATCACCTGAAAAGTAGTTGGCTAGATTCTTCAAAACTCCCAAGGTCTTAACCCTAGTGTTGTCATCCTATTTGATGTGACAAGGAGGGGTAGTACTAGAGTATTTTAAATCAGCATCTATCATGGTCTTCTCACTCATGACATTAATCAATGCACCTCCATCAATGTACACATTAGAAATCACTTGACCATCAATGATCACATCAACCACAGGTACATCATCACCAACATCTATATCTACCTTTTGAACAATAGAAATGGCACTTTTCTGAGAGTGCTCTCAACGGAAGCAAGAATGGAAGAAGGAGAGAGAGAGACAGAGAGCCACACAAGTTTTGGTGGGTGCAGAACCACCCTAATCTTCTTTTTCATTCATTTATATATGTGTTTGAGTATTGTACATAACTGGGGTTAAGGCACAGTGACCTTTAACCCCCACAACCTCCCACTTAAAGGGCAATGTGCCTTTAAGGGAGAACAACCAGTGAGCATACTATCCAATGCGATTATCAAGCTATTATCCTTAGCCCTTTTAGTGTAGAGGCAGTGATCAATTTCACTCCTTCTAAAACCCTGGGACCGAATGAAAGCATCAAACTTCTGATACCATTCTCTAGGTGCTTGCTTAAGACCATAGAGACTCTTTTTCAGCTTGCAAACTAAATGCTCTTTGCCCTTTTCTTCAAAGCCTTCCGGCTGCACCATGTAGATGTCCTCATGCAAATCCCCATGCAAGAAAGCTGTCTTGACATCCATTTGCATAAGCTCCATATCCTCTACTGCCACTAGTCCAAGCATGCATCTAAGTGTGGTCATCTTCACAACCGGAGAGAATATCTCATCAAAGTCCACACCCTTCTCTTGCTTGAACCCTTTAGCAACCAAACGGGCCTTGTATCTAGGCACATCATCACCTGTGACCTTCATTTTGTAGACCCATTTACATGGCAATGCTTTCTTTCCATGTGGCAAAGAAACCAAGTCCCAAGTCTTATTCTTCATAAGTGAACTCATCTCTGATTGCATAGCATACTCCCACTTGCATTGATCCTCACGCATCATAGCCTCTCTGTAGCAAGAAGGCTCCCCGCAATCAGTAAGCATCACATAGTCTACCCCTGGAACAAACCTATCAGGCGGTCTAGACACTCTAGATGATCTTCTCAATGGCATTTCAGCTTGCTGTCCCACTTGCATATCAGCCACATTTGGCTCATCATTTCCACCAAGAGATGATCCATCATCTACCCTTGATTGTATACCTGTGGGAGTACTTGGTTGTACCATTTCTTGCACATTTGGTGCATGGACAGCTTGCTGCCTATCAACATATGCAGGTGGATTCACATCCTGGAAAGTGATTCTCCTCATTTCCACATCCCTCATGGGTGCCTTATGCATCTTCTTCTCAATGAAGACCACATCATGGCTGCGTATGATCTTCTTTGCTTCTGGATCCCAGAGACGATAGCCCATCTCTCCACTTTCACCATAACCTAGAAAGATGCATTTCCTAGACTTAGGATCTAGCTTCTTTCGAAGCTCTTTTGGCACATGTGCATATGCCTCACACCCAAATATACGCAAATGAGAGTAAGAGGGCTTCTTGCCACTCCATGCCTCTTCAGGAATACCACCATCCAAACTCTTACTAGGTGATCTATTGATCACATGCACTGCAGTCTTCATTGCCTCAGCCTAAAAACCACCAGAAAGACTTGCATTGGAAAGCATGCATTGCAACCTTTCTTGAATGGTACGGTTCATCTTTTCTGCAACTGGATTTTGCTCTGGAGTATGAGGGGATGTGAGCTCCCTCTTAATCCCACGTGTATCACAAAAATGCTGAAAGTCATGAGAGAGATACTCTCCACCATTGTCAGTTCGTAGGCATTTAAGCGTTCTTCCTGACTGATTCTCAACCAAGGCCAGCCATTTCTGAAATACCTGGAACACATCACTCTTCCGAGCTATAGCATAAGCCCACACTTTCCTAGTTGCATCATCAATGAATGTCACATAGTATTCAGCCCCGCTTAATGACCGTGTAGGCATGGGACCACATACGTCTGAATGCACCAAATCAAGCATTTCAAACTCTTTCTTTCCCCTTCTTTTATGGGCTGATTTAGTCTGCTTCCCATAGAGACAATGCTCACAAAATTCAAAATCAGAGAAACTCAAATGCGGTACATAACCCAAACGGCATAAGAGTTTCATTCCATTCTGGCTCATGTGCCCCAACCTGCAATGCCACAAAGAAGTGCTTGGCTGCTCGGTTATTGCAACAACATGATCAAATACCCTTGATACATGTAAGGGATACAAAGTCCCACACTTGGCACCCCTGGCCAAAAGCATAGAGCCCTTTTGAATTTTCCAACTCTGAAAGCCAAAAGTGGTGTGAAAACCAGCATCATCTAGCTGACCCACTGAAATAAGACTCTTGGTCAGCTTAGGCACATGTCTCACATGTTTCAAAACAAATGCAGACCCATTTGCAAAAGAAAACTTTATGTCACCTGCTCCCACTATGTCACATGCATAGTCATTTCCAAGATGCACACAACCTGTCTTTCCACTATCATAAGTGGAGAACCATTCCCTATGGGGAGTAACATGGAATGAAGCACCAGAATCCAAAATCCAATCCTGGGAATATGCATCATCTGAAGCGGTAAGCAACTCTGCAGATAAACTAGACATGAAGAGAACATCATTGTCACTATCACGTGTGACTGCATTGATCTCCTTGATCTTCACTTTTCCTTTGTCCTCCCTTGGACTCTCTTCCTTTTGATTTGCACCCCAATTTGCATTCTTTTTCTTATCCTTTTGCTCTCTTTTTAGCTTGTAGCAATCCTTTTTCATATGGCCCTTCTTGCCACAATGGTAACACTCAATGTTCCGTGCCTTGGATTTGCTACGAGACTTCCCTCTTTCTTGGGACTTCCCCCTGAACTGTGATCTGCCCCTTTGCACATTTAAGGCTGCATCCTGCTTGTTGCCATCCATAGACTTCCGTCTAATCTCCTCGGCCAACAAGCTACCCACAACATCATCAAATTTCAGTACTCCACCAGGTGCAGAGTTACTGACAGCTGTACGGAAGGTATCCCATGAGGATGGCAATGAACATAAGAGAAATATTGCCTTAGTCTCCGCATCAAAATTCATTTTCTGAGCCTGAAGCTGGCTGAAAATAATATTGAATTCATTCAAATGAGAAGCAATGGAGACCCCTTCCTTCATCTGCAGCTCAAACAACCTCTTCATGAGGTAAACTTTATTAGAGGCAGTTTCCTTCTCATAAGTGGCACACAGTTTCTTCCACAAATCTTCTGTAGTCTGCTCATTTACTACTATGAAATAAACTGACTCTGCAAGATGAAGTCTAATAGTAGACTTTGCTAATGCATCCAACTCATTCCAATCATCCTCAGACATATCCGCAGGCTTAGCTTCAATACCTGCCAAGGGTTTAATCTGCTTCTTTTGAATAAGCACATCCCTTATTTGTTCTTTCCACAAAGAAAAGTTTGTCCCATCAAACTTTTTAATGCTGAAAAACTCCTTTTCAGACATGGAAGAGGATGCCATGATGCAAATGAAACAAAATCCCAAATGCTAGTACCTGCAAGAGAGAATCACACCAAATACTAGGTGCACCCAAATGTGTATGCCACAATAGAGTGAAAATATCACCAAAACTCAAAGCTCAAAGCATCTGACTCATGTGCATATACTATGCATCCATATGAGCAAATCTGGCCCAAAAGAAAATGCCAATACGTGCCAAATGACTCAAGCATAAACACTGTCCACTGGCATATGAATCAATAATGTCTCATCCAAGAGAGCATAGCACTATCACTGCATCACCTGCAATGTTTCAAAGCTATCCCTTAGCATAAAATAGCATCCATGTGCAAAGCGTCCATAAAAATAGCATCCCACGAGGCAATTTGGGCCTATCAGCGCATCCAACAAGGACCGCAATGCATCCAAATGGCCTATAAATCATCCACTGCAACCCAATGCATACCACGAATGAGCGCACACTGCTCAAACTGGAACCAGAGTGATCTACATAAGGTATGCTCAAGAAATCATAGTCCCACGGTAATGAGCGCTACTGAAAATAGAACCTGAGATGCTTCAAAACATGGGCGCCATTGCATAATCGGACTCAGCAAGAAAATCTGCAAATATCTCTCTTCTGCCAGAACTCCAAAATCTCAACCGATGAGTGAGAAACGGGAGTCAATACTTATCCACTGCCATGTGGCATAAATCTAAGGTTTCAAAACCTTAGTATGAAAAATGCATAACAGAGAGACGAAATCGAATACACAGAGATTTATAACTCTAAAAATCCTCCACCGATTCACGCAAGAACTGATAGGTAGGGGTTTTTGGGCGTCCGGAACGCAATGGGACAGACGGTTTTGGAAACCGTGGTCTCAATCACTGGGTCCAACACAGGGACTGAAAAACGTTTTTGGAAACAGAGCTATCTGTAAACTCCACCGGAGTGCGAATGATGAGCAACATAGAAGTTTTAGGACCTCCTGAGTCCACCGAAACTGACAGATCTGCAAATGGTTGCTCCAAACTTGAGTTCCAACACCCGGGCAAAAAACGCAGGAATTGACACAGTGAGTCAGAAATCCACTGAAATGATCTCAGATTCAAGAATGAAGGTGTTTCCAAGCTCCTGAAGTAATGTGGACACCAAAAGCAAGCAATAGTTGCCTCCACAAGTCAATACGGAGTCTTTGTCATCGAACGGAACAGGGAAAAGCTCAAAAAACGACTTTTTCTTTGAAAGCTCTTAACAGGCTCTCAAAACCACTTCGTAAAGCCAAAGTGACTTTTCCAAAGGTTCCTCCAAGGTCTCTGCACACTCGGATGCAAGTAAAGTCACCCACAAAGCTTCCCACAAAGCTTCTCCTTCCTCCCACAGAGCTGCTGAGCTTCCAAGCATTCACGCACGCTCAGCTAGATCACCCGAGCTCTGATACCAGTTGAGAGTGCTCTCAACGGAAGTAAGAATGGAAGAAGGAGAGAGAGAGACAGAGAGCCACACAAGTTTTGGTGGGTGCAGAACCACCCTAATCTTCTTTTTCATTCATTTATATATGTGTTTGAGTATTGTACATAACTGGGGTTAAGGCACAGTGACCTTTAACCCCCACACTTTTCTTCTTTTTCTTCTTTGACACTCTTGTGCTTGCTAGTTTTCCCCATTCCTTTCATAGTTTTGGAGACAAAGCAAGTAATTGACCAAAGGTGATATGAGCTTTCTTTTCTTTAAGGTCGGACAACAAGTCATAGCTTCCAATGCCTTGTCCTAAAGGAAAGTCTGATTGGCTAATTCTCCTTCTAGATGCCTTCTTTTTCTTACTACAGTGTTCCTCTTCCTGATGTTCCTCATCTACTTCTTCCTTGCTTTCTTCTTCTTCTTTTGCTTTACCACGCCCCTGTTTAGCCATCATTACCTCTCTTTTCTCATACCCTGAAGAAGCTTCTAACAAGGATACTTGTTTTTCTTCTTTCTTTCTCAATCTAGGACACTTGGGCCCATAGTGACCTTTTTCATTACATTCATAGCAAGTGACCCCACTCCTATCTTGAGGCCTATCTTCACTCTTTGGTGCTCTAGGTTGTTGTGCATTAACCAAATGCAATTTCAAATCAGCAAACTCTGCCATCAATTGGGAGATATTATGATCTAACTCAGAGGACTTTGGTACTTGAGGAGTGCCCATTACCTCCACCTTAGGAGTTGAAGCTATTGAAGACACAAAAGAGGATTTGATATTTAGAGAAGCTTCTTTCTTGGTTGCAATGCGAAGTGCCTCCATGTATGTTGTTGGATCTTTACTCATTACTTTAGAGCGAAGACGAGGCTTCAAAGCCATAACAAATTTGCTCATCTTTAAGTGCTCCATCCCTGAGAGACTTTGAGGGGCCGATGATGCAAATGCCATAGCTCGCAAAGCTACCCTTTCATACTTTGGTCATAAAGTTTCATATCGAATTGCCAACGCAGAGACCAACTCACCCTCTCCTTGATAGAACCGGTCCAACTGCAACATTAAAGCATTTGGCGACTCCACTGTCCCAAATCTCTGCTTCATTGCTGCCACCACTTGCTCCCAGTCCTCCTTGGTAGAGTATGGCAAGGTCTCATGCCAACTCAAGGCTACACCTTCAAGAAAATCAGGTAAAATCTCCGCCCAATCCTTCATGGACCATCCAGAAAGCTGGCATCCTCGAACAAAATCTCGAAGATAAGACCATGGGTGTTCCCCTTGGGTCCCTCAAAACACTGGAATCTTCACCATGATGAAACACTAAAAGGAAACACCAAGATCTAAATAATATCCCAAACAAGATCCGAACAAGATCCCACAGAGCCTTAGTATACCAAGACCAACTTATTATGCATAACAACTTGTTGAAAACCCTCCACAATGTGATCCTCAACAAAATCTTCAAAAATAAGTGACCAACCAGCACCATGAAAACATTGTGTATACATGCATTCTAGAATCACCCTTCTCACAATAGGAAGTGCACATAAAAGCTTCAAGATATTGTACTCTTCATCATTTGCATAGAAAAAGAAGTTGAAAGCATTAAGAATCACCACTCCACTATTATAGTCGAAAACTACCCAAAGACTCAACTCTTCTTCACACCAAGCTGCCAGTGCATGGAACAATCCCCAATCTATCATTGTGCCTACTGCCGGCATTGTCGATTCACAAACATATTCAACAGTGCAAACATAAAGGATATGATCATGGTGACTGTGCGAATAGCTTGAGCATCACCTTCACAATCTTTAAGTTCTCTTAAACGGGTTGCAATCTCTTCTAACGGAGTTCTTCTAGGCATCTTCTTTATCTCATCAAAACACATGCCTCTTCTAGGCATAACATGCGATCAAGTACACCCGAGACCGTTTAGTGAGGTGGGATGAATCCAATACCAAATGTACCCGGTGTCTCCACCAAAAGATGTGACATGAAGTTGGGGGTAATAAACTTCACACACCTCTTCACTTCCTGCTACTTTTGAACTGACTGCCAAAGATATTTATCATTGACAATGGGACATTAGAAAGAAGCCTTTATGCCAAGATACCACACCATACTTTCCTCCCTCATATGAGAATGAAGATGGTAACATCCCAAGTGATGTTGTAATCAAGCATAGGGAGAAGGAAAGGATCAACAGAGGCCATAATCTCAGTGAGCCGGTCTGTGCCAAAGAGAAGAGCGATACGTTGTTGAAATAAGATCTTGCAGCTCAACATGACATGAAATGATATATATCAAGGAGTTTGAAGTGGCTGATTAGGTCGGATGGGTAGATTCCGAGGAAACATTGCACCTCCTTCATAGACACCTTTACACTTAGCTCAAAACACTCTACAAACTATCATTAGGCACAGAGGCCTATAGCTTTTAGTAAAGACATGATATCAGAGATTCAAGCACACAAAGAGATATGCCATAATATGGGCTTCGCGCTGATATAATTTTCATTGAAAACAGACAGACGGTTGAAGAGATATGGACAGTTTACTGGAAGGGGGTAAAAACTATCATGAAAACAGACTGTCAGACACAGAGACTCATAACATTTTGCAGCAGTATCTGATTCAAGATCTAAGCACCTAAAGACATGCGCCTTAAAGAGAACTTTGCGTTGATATATGTTTCATAAGAAATAGAGAAGCGGCCAAAAAGTTATGGATAGTTTACTAGACGGGGGTAAAAACTATTATGAAAATAGACTGTTAGACACAGAAAATCATAACTTTTTGTAGCAGTATCTGATTCAAGATCTGATCATACAAAAACATGCGCCTTAAAAAGAGCTTTTCCCTGATTTAAATTTCATTAAAATTGGACTATCGAGCAGAAAGTTATGAGCAAAATACTAACAGAGGGTCAAACTGTCATGAAAACTACCCTCCACCCATGCTAATTTCGCCTGACCAGGATGCTCCCTCAAGACTCCACTTTCATCAACGATCCACCCCTCATAGATTTTGCCTAGAAGAGGGGAAGAAGTTTGCATGGTGGCTCAGGAAATAGATGGACCATGTGTGCACAGTGAGCAACCGAATAGAAAGAACTTTTAAGGCTTTGAAAGAAAGAAAAGGGAAGAGACACTCAAGAGAGAGAGAACCTAAAGTGACCTTCATTACAAATAGAGTGAGAATCCACTCCAACACTACAAACACAAGGGAGAAGAAGAAGTTTCATACATACAAGAGGGAGCAAAAGCTCCAAGACTACTCATAGAGAGAGAATAAACTAGAGAGAGATGGACTCAAGAGTCTACATAAGAGAATATCTACAAGAGGGAGAGAAGGCTCATGGAAGAGGCTTGGGGAGACTAGAGCTACAGCAACATGAGGCCTAATGGTGGAAGAGATTGATTAACAAGGGAGAGGAGGGCTCCTTTTATAGAGATTTTGTTACCCTCCTTCACCCATTTACAATTGCTACCTGTAGATTCCTTTCCCCATCAATCACATAAGCACGTATGTCACCATCCATGTCCTTTTTGGCTACTCTTGCCATGTGTCCCATCACAAGATGCTCAAGACTTAAAATATTGAGAAAGTCAAGAGTCTCCTCACATGGAGCCCATAGGGACCCTCTCTTTACCACATGTCCACATCCTTCTTATTCCACATAGGAGTTCTAGAAGGATTCCTCTTGACTTCACACTCCTCCACATGCCTTCCACACGCTTGGCATGTGGCCTCTCTTATATTATTGGAACACATGGACATGAGCCCACCTCTTTATATGACTCACTCTTCCTATTTTCTAAAAAACTCATAATATCCCATACACAAATAACTCTCACCCCATACCAAGGTATTTATAATTCATACCTATGGTATTTACAATGAGCCATTCCACTCATCCTCTCAATCCCATACAATATCATAGAAAATAGAAATAAGTGAGAGCTACTAGGCTATCACTTGATACTCAAACTCTTATCAAACATAGAGAAAAACAATATCAATGCCAAGTTAAAAATATCAATTTTTGGCGTCACAGTACCTTGGGTTGGGAATACTCAAAAGCATTGTGTAAATGCATGACCAATAAGGGTTGACATACTTAAGTAGCAACTTTGAGAGATAAAGTATAGACAAAGGTACTAGATGCTTTCATAATATTGCTTTGCCAGGGTCAAATCAATGAGATGTATTATGAAAGGTTTAGGATGGTTGTGAAAGAGTTTTTGAAATTAATGGTGAATGCATGGGGGAGTCGCACATTACGCATTACATGGTAATCTTCTCAACATAATAATATTTGGCACTTGCTTTATTAAAATTGGAATTTTTTCTAAAATAATATTTGTCATGTTTGCAACTAATTCTCTATGCACACGGACCATGGTTTGTACAAAGATGGGGCCCTTTGTCCATTTTGAATACACAAGGCATGGAGAAGTCACATTATCAAGCAAGGTAGATTATTTCAATAACTCAAGGCATGGTGGTGGTGTCATTCATAGCAATGCATTGCTCGAGATGTTTGATTGGTTTTATAGATGTGTACCAGGTAGGCATCTGAGCTCTAAAAAGGAAAAGACAATTGAACTTGCAAAAGCAATTCAAATTGTATCAAAGAATAGAAGGAATTGTTCTTGGATGGCATCTATAGACTCCTATGTTGGTTGCAAATTAGATTTAGACAAGGGAGTAAATGGTTCCAAAGATAAATTAAAGCTACGGTGTAATTGCATACTGCTTTACACTGAATAAACTACATGTTTTAACCATAATTTGATACTAAGATAAATTCTATATTGTTCTGCAATGAATAAAGTGCATGTTTTGACCGCAATTTGGTACTCACACATGGAGCTATGTCTTGGGGTTGGGGTATGTAGGTAGGTAGGGTGGGGAGCCTGGGTTGTGATTTCGAGGGGTGGGGAACCCTAATTCAAAAGGGCTATATAAAAATTTTTGAGGAACACCTCTCACATTTCAATGGCAAGAGTCAAGAACACTACCAATCCCACAGGACGTCCTTAGGCCTTTCTCGTAACCTTCTTCCTCCACATCCTTCATCACCATGACCTCTTGAGACTCTATGGCCTCAAAAGCCCAAAATACCCCCTCGAGCATGAATCCCTCCTCGGATATGACGCCCGCTTCCAAACACACCACCCATGAGGCCTCCTATTAGCCCTCCTATGAGACCTCCCATGAGCCCTCCCAAGAGACCTCCCATGAGCCCTCCCAAGAGGCCTTCTCAAGAGACCTCTTGTTAGCCCTCCCATGAGCCCTCCACTAGCTCCCATGAAGTGAATAGTCCCCCCTCTTCTAGTGAGGCCTCCCCTTGGATCACTCATAAACATGCAACATAGCACATTAGTGCACAAAGGGGTATTTTTTTAATAGGGGGACTTACATGCCATTTACATACATGAGGGGATTAATAAAAAAGGGAATTTAGTGTAATTCATATGTGTATATTTATGGAGAGGTGTCTAAATTTTAAGATGGAAAAAAGTATACATGGAAGAGGGGGTATATCAATTACAAGAGAAATTGTAAAATTAAACAATAGAGGTATTTTGATACATGCTTGCTCGCACATGCTATATGGGTTTTATGAAGAGTGACCTACCCGTTGGGGGCCTCCCATGGCTCCCAAAGGATCCTTCAATGCTTCCCTCAAACCTAGCAAGTGGATAAGCCATCTGGATCCCACCACTCCCATGATAAGTCCCCCAATCATTCCAGTGAGAAATCCCCTCCTTGTGAGAATTCCAAAGAGAAGGCCCCCCCAAATACCCAAATTGAAGAGAAAACATCGCTAGGCAATCTAGAGGACATCCAAAACCCCTTGGTGAGAATCTGGTGACAAAGCAAACTGCTAGGAAGTCAACAATAATTTCTCTTCCTCTCATATAAGCAAGCATGGAGATAGTTCTTTTTTAAGAGGTCCCCCAAGAGAATCCTATGAAGATTAGGTTCAAGAAAATGCTAATGAGGACCAAACCATTTGACAACGTGAGGTGGACTCACAGGAAGAACAAGTTAGAGTAGAGTAGAGGACTAAGTTCAGAGCTGATGAGAGGCCGTGGAAGCATGTGTAGGTCCCTGTACCACCTGGCCTATCACGAGTGGAGCTCAATATCTCAACACTCCCCCTCAAGCTCAATCTTGATTCCTGCACACCAAGCAGGTCTCTGAACTTGGCAGCTTCTCTATGCCCAATGCCTTCGTGAATATGTCACCTACCTAATCCTTTGTGCTGACATAAACTAGATCAATAAAACCTATTAGAACCTTCTCCCACACATAGTGATAATGCACCTCATGTAAGAAAACAATACAATGTCTGTGCTCAACAGATAACAGGATCTCATATGCAAGAGAGAAAAGTAGATAGTATGGAGAATCAAAAATTTGATTACTGTAAAATTGATACAATAGATGGCGCTACCTGTCAGCCGTGCGCTCCTGTGTGAGAAGCTTCGATGGCATGTTGGAAACAGTAGAGGACAAAGGCTAGATGTTAAGGAATCAGGGTTGCTATAGCCAGTGATGATGATGGGCTTCACGGGCTTGCTCTTATATAGCCACCAATCGTAGTCAGTTAGACCCAATTGGGTGACCTGACCCAGTTCGCAAAAAATGGCCGATTGGGGGTCGGTCCCAAAATAGGCCACTAACCACACGATAGAACTGTGGCCCAAAATAGAGCAACTAACCTATGGGTATTGTTCGGCCCAGAGCCATCCGAGATCATCTGGGGCTCCAAACGAGCCCCGTAACCCGAGAGTGGACTACCTTGAGAAATGCTCCGTATAGCTGTCAGTCATGGGATGCCTTTCTGCACTTGCATGTAGCCTAGTTGGTAGTGTGCCAACTCTATCTGAAGTAGTCTAACCATCATGCCACACGTGGCCCCCATCTGGTTTCCAAACCAGGACCTACCAGATAATCGAGCTACTCAAATGCCTTCTCCTCATATGGGGGGCTTACAAGTAGAGTTAGCTGGTTCTCGTGTAGTTACATTAGAGTGGAGCATTGATATCTAACACCACCCCTCAATGTCCACCTGTGAGTGAACTTACTTTTTCGGCCCAACGCCAAGTCGATGAAGATACCTCTCTAGCAAGTCTCTTCCAAGAGCCTTCGTGAAGATGTCTGCAACATTCTTTGTAGTCAGATAGTACACCAAGTCGACCTCTCCATCCATGATGAGCTCGCATACAAAGTGATATTGAATCTCAATGTGTTTTGTGCGAGCGTGGAACACAGGGTTCTTTGCAATCGCCATGCAACTATGATTGTCACATGATAATTGTGTAGGCTTGTTCTGCACTGCACCCATGTCTCCTAAAATCCTCCTCAACCACACTGCCTCACAAGAAGTAAAACATGCTAATTTGTACTCAACCTTGGTAGAAGAAAGAGCAACTGTAGGTTGCTTCTTGTTGACCCATGACATAGCTCCAGATCCAAGTGAGAAACAGTAACCTATCACTGATCTCCTATTGTCCACATCTCCTACCCAATCCGAGTCATAGCATCCAGTCAAGATGTTGCCCTTGGTATAGGTGATGCCACAATCAAGTGTGCCTTTGATGTATTTCAGCACCTGCATCCCTGCCCTCCAATGGTTCTCTCAGGGCTTATTGGAAAACCTGCTTAATACACCAGTTGCAAAACTAATGTCCGGCCATGTGTTGCACAAGTAAATCAAACTACCTGGCCATGTGTGGCTTGATGGCTGGACGGCTTCAGATAGAGTTGGCACACTGCCAACTAGGCTACATGCAAGTGTGGGAAGCCATCCCATGACTGACCACACTAAGGGTATATGGAGCATTTCTCGTGGTAGCCCACTCTTGGGTTGCGGGGCTCGTTTAGAGCCCCAGATGATCCCGGATGGCTCTAGGCCGAACGGGGACCGTAGGTAAGCTGCTCTATTTTGCACCATGGTTCTATTAGTGGTCGGTGGCCTATTTTGGGACCGACCCCCAGTCAGCCATTTTGGGCGACTGGATCGGTCACCCAATTGGGTCTAACCGACTACGGTTGGTGGCTATATAAGAGCAAGCCCATGAAGCCCATCATCATCACTGGCTATAGCAACCCTGATTCCTTAGCATCCAGCCTCCATCCTCTACTGTTTCCAGTATGCCATCAAAGCTTCTCACACACGAGCGCACGACTGGGAGGTAGCGCCATCTATTGTATCAGTTTTACAGTAATCAAAATTTTGATCCTCCATACTATCTAATTTTCTCTCGTGCATACGAGATCCTGCTATTTATTGAGCACAGACATTGTATTGTTTTCTTACATGGTATCAGAGCTTGGGCTCTAGTAAGAAGATTTGGTAGTGTGTTTCTGTTTGCGAGCAGATTGTGAGAGATAGCCCAGCCCACAAGATTGCGAATCCCACCGTTCGGCAAAAGCGAAAAGTTGGACAGCACTAACTATATACTCTGGAAGTTCAAGATGAAGATCATCCTAAGCGCATACGAGCATTGGGATACTGCTATTGGGGTGGACGTGAAGCCGGTTGCGAGATCAGATCCAACCAATGTAGGACAACAGATAGTACCAACTGCAGATGAGATTCTCGCATGGACAAGAAGCCCGGGGGATTCACTCTTCATTAAAGGGGGACGTCACCTGCGTGCATGAACTTCAAGAAAATCCCTTATTTAAGATCCACGTAGGATGATAGAACACCCCTATTTAAGCTTATAAGATACCACCAAAATTCCATTATGTCCCTCCCTTTCCTTAAATCTACATTCTTTCTCAAGCATTTAGATTACACAATAAGCAAATTTAGGTTACTTTCCTATCACTATTTAAAACCATACACAAAATCAAACTTGTTTGGACTAGTTACCCAAGGTAACCTATATTATGTCCCCCCTTCTTAAATATGACATGGTCCCCCTAGCTTAAATTCAATATTGGGGAAAAAAAAAAGGGCCCCCACCCCTAATGTATAAGCTTATGCCTCATTTCAAAAAAACCCCCTATTGTACACTCACGTGATATCATAAGTTTCCCCCTGTGAATCCCCCGGGACAAGAAGAAATGCAAATGCGCTGTGTTCTATTGTCTACAGTGTAAGTGATTCTATCATGGCATTAATTCAACATGTCACCACAGCGAAGGAGGCATGGATGGTCTTGAAAAATCAGTATGAGACCACAAATTAGACGTGGAATCTGGAGACTCAACTTGCGAATGAGAAATTGTTTGAGTCTGAAACGGCAGAGAAGTTCATCGCTAGGGTGAAGAATCTGTGCGATCAGATGACTGCAATTGGAATCAACATCACGAGCGAGAATCTAGCACGAAGGTGCATACAGATTCTCCCACCAAAGTACGACGGTCTTTTTACGGTGCTGAATATGCAGAACAGAAATCTGCCTCTCAACTTTGAGGATTTCAACGCGATGCTTCTGGAGGAGGAGATGCATCAAAAGATGAGGACTGGAGAAGATTCAGCTTTCTCGGCTGGATCAAAGAAAGGAAAGGGTAAGGACTCTGGTAGCCCATCTTCTTCTGATGATAGAAAAAGAAAGAAGAAGATCAAGTGCTTCTATTGCAACAAGGCAGGGCAAAAGCAGAATGAGTGCCGCAAGAAGATTGCAGATGAGAAGAACAGAGTAAAGAAAGAGTCTAACAACAGCATGCAAGCAGTACCAGTAGAGCTGTTCATAGCAATGGAGGAGATTTGCACGGAGGCAGTTCATGTACCTGTAGAAGGACCTTGGATTATTGACAGTGGTGCATTGCGCCACATGACCAATCGTAAGGATTGGTATACCTTTACATTCAGTAGGGAATGACATTCTGGTAGCAGTCGGCAATGATGCAAAATGTCCAGCAAAAGGAAAAGGTATGATTGCTCTCAAGTCAGATGGAGTTGTAAAACAATTGTCTGATGTTCTTTATGTGCCAGATATCAAGAGGAACTTGTCCATTTCTACGATCACGGATCAGGACCTTAAAGTTCACTTCGATAAGAATGGCACACAGATTTTGGATCTTCAAGGGAAAGTCGTTGGTAAAGGTAAACCTTAGTTCTTTAAAGGAGATGCATAAAAGTGGAATGATTGTGGGCCTACCAAAAATTACAGATCTGCCTGATGTATGTGAAGCTTTCATGATGGGCAAGCTGAGGGGGAAGAGGGAGCACTCAGGAAGGGATAAGAGACACCGTATATGGTGGAGCAAAAGCTACTCTAGCTTATTCCTCTATCATATATATATGAGTATACATGGGCACTGTACAAGTGGGTGGCCACACTGCCCTTTACCCCAACAACCTCCCACTTAAAGGCAGTGTGCCTTTAAGGGAGTACAGTACACATATAACACAATCAACCATAGGCTGAAAAACAAGATGACCAAACCATCATCCTATGCCCATCGGCACTTTACAATGTGCAAAGTGCATAGAGAATAAGCAGCTAGTAGACATCAGGTTTGTAGAATAGAAAATGACAAGCTGTAGATGCCTGTCAACCAAGATCTCATGCCAAATCTCACTGGGAGAGTGAACTCTCACCACCACGTGCTCCTATGCTAAGTCCATAGCACCCAAACTGTCACTGTGCAAAGAAAATGTCTCTGTACCACCTGTGGCCATAAGCACATGCCCTACAATAGACCTCTGCTAGTCTACCCAACCTGCATCACCTGCATGCTGCTCCTGGAAGCATAAGGACCTGATGTCCACAACCACTTCCCTACTGCCAAAATCTACCATAATCATGCTACCAACTCCCACTGCAACGGAAGCAAGAACCGGAAGTGTAGCCCCAATGACAAACATGTGAGAACCAAGTCTCAACACAGTCATGGATGCATGAAGTATTATGGCTACCATATCAACCATAACTTGCTACTCAACTGATTTGTGATCATCAAACCTGCTGTGTTTCAAGTATGGAGCCAATACAAGCAATGGAGTACTCAGTAACTTCCCCCTCTCCATACTGAAACAACCAAGTATCTAACAAACATCATCAAGACCATGTAGCTCCCACTGCAAAGCATCCCTGTCCATAAGGAACCATATGGCAAGTAACCTCAGAAGGATAGCAACCTCTTGAATACTGAGACCATAACCTGTCTCACTACGCATCACATCCTGAGCTCTCATAACGGTATCAAACCTATGAAGCTAAGCTCGAGGGGATTGCTTTTGGCCATGGAGGCACTTACGAAGCAAACATATCAATGATTCTTGCCCATGCGCAATATGACCCAAGTCAATAACTGAAAAAACCACATTTGTCCTGGCATAACCAGCCAATGGATCATACCAGGCATCATTAGCCAAGGTATCCTCCTCACCATGCATAGCCTCATCCTCATCTGCAAGAGGCACTCTGCATCCTGGGAGTAAACTGTAACTGTCCATAGAAGATGCATCAACAATCTCAATAGGAGTATAAACTTGTGGAATACTCGAGACATCTAATTGTCTTTGACCAAAATCAGGAAGTAATCGTGGCTATCCCAACTTTATAACCTGCTCACCGTGGGAAAAACCTCCCACTCCAAGGGATATGGGCTGCCCCTGCAAAGAATTCGGAGGTATCAGTGCACTTACACTCTCCTGGAACACCACTCTCCTACTATCCATAACTCTCCTACTATCCACAATCCTGGGCTGTCTAAACATAGCATCCTCTCTGAAATAGGCATTATGGCAGTGTATCAACTCTCTAGTTGAAGAATCCCATAACATGTAGTCCTTACTGGACTCACTGTATCCAAGGAAGATACACCTCCTCGATCAAGAACCATGAGCATAAGCCTCATAGCCAAACACACATAAATGCTCATAAAGTGGTGCCTTGCCTGTCAAGAAGTCAAATGGCACTCTACCATTCAGAGATCTCCTGGGTGACCTGTTAAGCAAGTATGCAGCTGTCTTACATGCCTCAGCCCAATAGCATTCGGTAAGACCTGCATATCATAGCATGCTGCCAATCCTGTCCAATAGAATCCGATTTATGCCTTCTGCCAAGGCATCGTGAGCAGAAAGATGAGGAGTGGTCAACACCCTCCTGATACCAAGTGTATCACATAGATGCTGAAATCTAGAAGAGGTAAACTCTGCATCACCATCAGTCATCAAGCTCAATAGCTTCTTTCCTCACTGATTTTCAGCATTACCCAAGAAGCACTGAAATGTAGCATATACATCATGCTTCTGCCGAATCGGATATACCCATATGTACTTTGTAGCAGCATCAATAAATGTCACAAAGTAAGAGGCGCCACCGAGTGAAATGGTAGGCATAGGCCCACAAACTACACTATGAACCAACTGCAATGGCTCAACATACCTCTCACTGACTGTCTTCCTCACAAAAGAGGATCCTGACTGCTAACCATCATCACAATCATGACATAAAATTTGAGAGACATCCATAACAAGAATGTATCTCAATGTTGTAAGGGCTTCCATACCTGCAGTAGACATATGTCCAAGTCTGGCATACCATAGACTAACTGATGGCTGCTTACTAATCATAAGCATCTTATCCTGGACACCTGATACATGCAATGCATAAGAGAATCCAACCCGTGATCCCCTAGCCATAACCAGATTGCCTCTAGCAATCTTCCATGCATGATCACCCAAAGAGACATGATAACCTGCCTCAACCAACTATCCAGTACTGATCTTGCTCATAGCAAGTCCTAGTATATGTCTAACCCTCTGTAGAACAAGAATAGAGCCACTAGGCATAACAAGGTGGATATCCCCATAACCATAGACATCCATAGAATGATCAATGCCCATCAAACCACTCTCCACAATGCATTCCTAATATGCACTGAACCATGACCTATGAGGGGTCATATGACATGAAGCACATGGATCTAACATCCAATCACTGAGAATGGGTACATCAGTGGCCAAGAAGGTGTCAGACATAGACAAAAGAATGCCTTTATCACTGCTACTGTCAGTGGAAACTCTGGCATCCATGCCTTGAAGCTCAACATGCTTCTTCTCCTTCTTCCTATCATTCTTAACCTTGCTCTTCTTCTTGCATTTTCTTAGTCATTTCTAGCAATACTTTTTCATGTGGCCATACTTTCCACAATAGAAACATCTAACACAAGTCCGAGAGCTAGACTTGCTCTTGGAATTCCCCCTTGAACATGACCTGTTTCTACCAATTGATCTACCTTTGGAGTGCATATCAAGGCTGTATTTCAGCACATCAGGGCATTTCAACCCATCATCCTATAACATAACACTATCATGGTCATACATTCGACATATACGAGTATAGAACTCATATGCATGGCAGTCTACACCCTGTACACCATCCTGTACCTACAACTACCTACAACAAGTAGACTGACTTCGAGAGTGATGACTGAATGATAGAGCCTGTTTGCTCATCCATGTCATCCCAATCACTCTGTTTAATGCTATTAGGCTTGACACCTTTGCATTGAATGGGCTTATGCTGCCTTTTCCGCACTAACACATCATAAATCTGCTCTTTACAATACTGAAAGTTTGATCCATCCAACCTCTCAATATCAAAGAGGGCACTACCAGCTGTAGATGCCATATCTGTGGCACAATAGCTCACAACCAAAGAGCAGTATAGTACAATAGGCAACCCAAATGACCAAAAATATAGTGTTGTCTAGACCAATCAGGTCTCCAAATAAATTGGCTGATGCAATGCTCAAAAGCACTCAGACATAAAGAGGCATAAACAAGAATATATGCAGCCCAGTAACCTGCCAATGCCTGGCAATCCAAGTAAGAAATGCACTGAACCAAATGAGTAATGCCTGCTCAACCAATGGCAATAGGAGCCCAGCTCAACTATCTATAAATATCAGTGTGGCATCCACCAATGCAAATCCATAATGCATCGAAATGGCATTTACCGCATCACCAATGCATCACCTCAAGTGTGCAATCCTTTGGCAACAAAATCAAGCATTCATCACTTGTCGAATGTGCCGAAGTGACTTGCCAAAATGCCAATAATGCCCTTGGACTGAAGTGAGATCCCAATCACTTTTTGTAATGTATTGTTGTGCAAGAGAAATCACATCCACTTTGGGCAAGATAATACGTTGTCCTTGACTTTGAACAGTGATATCTTTTCACCAAAAGACCGGATGCCAAATCTATAAACAGAAAAGTTGTAGCTAGTAGAAAGATCTACAACTTGTCAGTTGACCTCAAGAGCCAAATCCTTGTGGATTCTCAGATATTCTCACCTGAAAAATAGCTTCCTGCACATTGATCACAAATAGACAGTAGACTGCAACTTTTTGTGGTATTGCAGAGGCTGTAACTCCTGCAGCTTATACCGGATCAACTTGCTTCCAAAATCAAATTTGTAGTATGTTCTGTGAACTACAACTTTCCAGTTCGGCACAAAGTGCAATTCCGCACCAGGAAAGAGATACTTAGTCCTGAAAATGACTGTTTTGTCATAAAAAACAACAACAGTAGCAATTGTAATGTCTTGACCAATGGCAAACACAATGCCATAAAATCAGCCCCGAATACGGAAACAAATCAGCCCCAAAATGCTGACAAACCAGGCTTGAAACAGCTCCAAACAATGCTAATCTAACAGGATCTCAATACATCACCATACCATCGTATGTATCCAACATATGCAAATAACCATGCATCCAATGAACTGTCAATGCATCTCAACCAGGCACGTACCACTCTCAAAGCATGTGTGAACTTTCAAGCATCTGATCAAGGGCCTCCGTGTAGGGTGACACCTACAGCCTCTGATGGCCAACTCCTTACTGCTCTGCCATACAAGCGACTCCTACAAGCACTCCACATAGAACTGCAATCTCTATGACCTTGCTCACCCAAGCCTGTTTCCTACCATCCTCTCAAGGGCACCTCCAGTGTCCACGGCTCCATTAGCCCTTGCCTCAGACTTCAAATCTGTTTGAGGTGCAGGTCGTGGGATAAGCCACTTGCTATTGCTAGTCCTGACACCCTTGCACTTCGTAGATGATAAGCCTTCAGCCGTGTAGGATAAATCAAATCCCATAGCAAGCCGTGTTGAGGAACAATCTCATTCTGACACAGCTCCTAGCGATGATTTGTTGCTGCCATCTATCGAGGATGTTGAGTAGCAACTTACAGCAGCATCCTTTCTTTGCAACAAATGTCCCCTTTCTTTTGTAGGCAACAATTCTTGTAGTAGCAATCTTCGAAGTAGCTTTCTTCTTCCATGGATAGCTCAGCAATTTGTCAATTCATGACGGAATTGAGCAGTGATGGATTTCACAGACGTTTGCACGTTAGTGGAAGTGAAGACCCAGGTAAGCACGATCATCATGATCAAGAGCACAACCAGCAATCTCGTCAATGCCAATCTGCTATCACCTGTGATGATCAAATCATCAACATAAATGACAAGCAGCATAATACCTTGCTTTGTTTTTCTCACATAAAGTGAGAAATCTACCTTGGAAATCTGAAAGTCAATAGTGACAAGATACTGTCCTATCTTGTCAGACCATGCTCTGGGTGCTTGCTTCAAGCCATATAAGGCTTTCTTCAACCTGTAAACAAACTCAGGATGAACAGCATGAACACAACCTGATGGCTGCTTCATATAGACCTCTTCTTGCAAATCACCATGCAAGAAAGCATTCTTTACATCCATTTGATGTAAAGACCATCCCTTTGATGCAGCCATAGCAATAATTCTTCTTACGGTTGCCATCCTTGCAACCGGACTAAATGTTTCTTCATAATCAATGCCATATGTTTGTGCATACCCCTTGACAACTAATCTTGCCTTGTATCTGTTCACAAAACCATCTACATTGTGCTTCACCTTATAAACCCACTTGCAGCCAATTGCATTCTTGTATTTAGGCAAAGGCACCAATTCCCATGTAGCATTTGCTTCCAAGGCATCCATTTCTTCATCCATGATGGCTTTTTTCCATTTTTCTTTTCTCATGGCTTGCTTAAAAGAAGTGGGTTCTGGTTCATGTATCACTTTGTCCATATAGGCATAGTGAATGGCTGTAAATCCATCATATTTCAGCCTATCCATAGGATACCTAGCTCTGGTAGATCTGCACAAAATAGGATCACTACCAGGTGCTCTTAGAACATCCCTTGTCTTCCTTACTCCAGGTGTAACAATAGAAGGAATACCCAACTCATCATGAAGGCTCTATTCTGAGGCACTGGATTCACCATCCATATGAGAGTGACTTGCATTCACATCAACCATGGGCTGATCTACTTTCTCTTTTCCTTTTCGTGATACTTGCATACCACTATTTGCATTGCTTTGAGGAGATCCTCCTGATCTCAATCTGCCTGTCCATGGTGAAGTATGTGAACCACTGCTAGAGGACAGTACAGGTCCACTGATATTTTGTGATTGCTGCTATGAATTATGTGCAGCATTACCATTTTGTGCATCTACATCATCAATCACATTTACTGCTTTATACCAGTTTCTCATCTCATCAGAAACAACATCTCTACTCACTCTAAACTTATGACTAGAGGGGTTATAGCATCTATACCCTTTCTGCTACAGAGAATAATCAATAAAGATACACTTCTCAGCTTTTGGATCCAACTTGGATCTCAACTCATCTGGCACATGAACATAGGCAATGCAACCAAAAACTTTCAAATGAGAATTATTTGGTTTCCTACCAGTATACCTCTCCTCTAGCGTCATGCCATGTATTGCTGCAATGGGAGTCCTGTTCATTATGTAGATTGCTGTAGCAACTGCTTCAGCCCAATAATAATATGGCAGGTCTTTTTCGTTGAGCATGGCACGAGATACCTCTCCAATATGCGTGTTTTTCCTTTTTGCAAGTCCATTTTGCTGTGGGGTATAACTGCATGAATATTGCTGCTTTATGCCATGCTCCTGCAAGAAACTTGCAACCTCATTTGGTACTCTCCCCCTCCATCTGACCTTAGGAATTTTATTTGCCGGCCTATTTCTTTTTCAACCATAGCTTTAAAAGCTTTGAAATGCCCAAACATTTCACTTTTCTTTTTCATAAAATACACCCAAACTTTTCTGTTGTAGTCATCAATGAAAGTGATAGAATAATGACAGCCTCCAATAGATGCAGCTTTAGTAGTTCACACATCAGAGTGGATTAATTCCAATGGCCTCTTACTCTCTTGAACATGTCTAGGAAATGGTTTCCTTGCCTGTTTTCCAAATTAATAGGCTTCACATACCTTATGCATTTCTACAACCTTGAACTTAGGCAATCCTGCAACAGTATTTTGGTCCTGCATTAATTTAAGTCATTGTACATTAACATGACCAATGTGTTTATGCCAAATATCAATATCTGCAACTACACCAGTACCATGTGCAAACATTGCTGTACTCATTTCAGGCATGTCCGCATCTAACGTAAACATCTTGCCCTTCTTCTTCCCTTTTGCTATCAAGTGACCTTTATTTTTCATATCCTCAACAAAGCATCCATGAGGATTAAATCTGACCTACAAGCCCTGCTCAACCATTTGACCAACAGAAACTAGGTTCTTTGTGATATTCGGGACATGACATACATCAGATAGGTATTTCTTTTTTCCATCTTGCATAGACAAAGGAATTTTACCAATCTGCACAATAGAATGTGCAGTATCATCACCAGTCTCCACAAATCCTGGTCTTTCCATTTTCCTTGCATCTTGCATCCATTATGCATGACCTGTCATGTGGTTTGATGCACCTAAGTCAACATACCACACATCATTGCTTTCTTATGCACTTGTCACAGAATTGGTCATGTGCTACACCATAAACAGATGCTCATTTCTGTCATCACCCTGTCTACTAGAGGATGCATAATTGCCTTGCTGCAATTTTCCAGTCATGATGTCATTCTGCTTTTTATAATAGTCTTTAACCATATGACCCATTTTACCACAGTAGTAGCATTCAGCATTGTTGTTTGCATTTTGGACTCTTTGCCATCCACCATGACCTCTTTGGCTCCCCCTGCCTCTAAAGTTACCATGTCCTCCTCCATAGGACTGGTTTTCTTGAATTTGCTGCATATTCTGATTTCTACCATGGCCTCCAAATCGGCCTACTCTACCTCTGCCTCTACATCTTCCAGCATTTGAGTAGAAGACAACTTCTTTTGAAGTTTCTCCTGAAGAAGATGCACCATCATTTCTCTGCTCTTCAGAAATTAGAAGAGCAATCAACTCCTCAAAATTAGGAAAATTCTCACGGACGGCAATGGATGTTCGGAATTGTGCATAATCCTTTCTTAGACCATTCAAGGTCACAGAAACTAAATCATCATCTTCCACTCGTGATCCAATAGAAGCAAGTGCATCTGCAATCTTCTTCACCTTCATGTGGTAGTCATTGATGCTCATATTTTCTCTCTGCACATTATGCAACTCCTGCTTGAGCTGCATTTTCCTAGCTTGCATATTTGTGCTATACATTTTTGTTAAAGTATCCCACGCCTCCTTCAGTGTGCTTGCATCCTAAATATGCACAATCATAGAATCTGAAATACTGATAGACAGCTAGTACATAACTTTTCTGGCTCTCTCATACCTACAACTCCTGTTGATTGGGAACATTAGGAATAACTGGTTCTTGTTCAGCTCCAGTAATGAACTCCCAATAGCCTTTTCCCTTAAGGAAATTCGTCATTCTAAACTTCCATGCTTGGAAGTTGTTCTTGTCAAGCTTTTTAGCGACAATCTGTGAAAGAGCATCAGACGCCATTACAGAACACTGCAAAATATTCTCACTGCAAAAAAACACAACTTTTGCCTCACAAGGGCAAAATCTGCAAAACTGACGAGAGTGGTATTTGACCACACAGTCACTTCCTAGTGACGATTATGCATTAGCAGGCAATAAGAATGATTTTGTCACTCCCAATATCTCTACGCACAAGCGTACAATGTAATTTTTGTGATAAGTTTTCACCTGCATAGCAAAAACATGGCACTTTCCTAAGTGCATGTTAAAAACTTCCACCACCAAAACGGGCCCCGAAATGGCCTCGAATTAGAAAAGTAATTTCACTGAGGGCATAGCCCTCACTCGTAGCATATACTGCCCTCTCACCACACCATGAAGGGCGTCCCAATCTGAAACTGCACTCTTGCTTTTTTCGGCTCTACTACCTGCAGAGATTTGCTCCCAAACTCAAAAAAAAGGAAAGCAATATTGATCCTCTTACTAGGACACCGTGAACTTGGTTTTCTTTCTTGAGCTCCTTACCACAAACCGAGCTGTGATACCATGTGAAGAGAGTGGGAGAGAAGGAAGGAGTCTCACTTGTAGCTTTCTCACATACACAATGGGGGAATATACACAAAGGTGGAGGCTGAAAACAGTTTTCCTCTTCTTAGTTGTGAAAGCCAAAAGAACTCTAAGTACAAAAGAATAGGTGAACCCTATATGTGGGTCTCAAACCAAACTCAGTTAACTAAGGTGGCATACTAGCTGAGCCACTAACTAAAGTACATAAAGATAGCTATCATCCAGCTCTGGGTGGTGTACCAACCGCATCTGCAGCTAACAAGTCGGTGACATAAATGCACAATGGTCACCCTAGCATATCACGAGTGGAGCTCGATATCAACAATTATTTCTAGCCTTATGCAAGTATAAGAAAAGCTTTGCTGCTACTCTACACCCACATTCTACACCCACATTCTGTTCTACGTAAGTCCATATTGGCACAGAGACAACATACTCTCGGATCCATTTTATTACCCATCCTCGGGTTATGGCTTATTTTGATTTCGGAGTTGGGATGCCATGTGCGTAACCCAGTGGCTGTTAAGCTTGTGGCATGCGAGTCATTCCTGCTGTAATGCTTTTGCACCATAAAATTTATGGTCTATAGCCAGGAAGCTTATCTCCTCTTAAGGAGGGGTAGACGCTGTGAATTTTAGAGGGGATTCGTTGATGATATTGCAAACTCTGCCATCGAATCTTCTTGGGAAGAGGTTTGGTAGGGGTCTCGTTGTTGAGGCTGGCATTTCTTTCTATCTTGCATACATGCTGGATGTGATTGCACCCATATCATTGAGCTTGTAAGATAAGTTTGTATGCAAGTCTGATATTTTTTCATATAGGAGATAGCTGTGATGTTTGGTGGGGGTCTCGTTGCTGAAGCTGTAGACTCTTTTGCCAATTCATCTTGAGTTTTGGCATAGCTTATTGTCCTCCTTGTGAATTCATCGCATGCTTTGAGAGTATGGAATGAAAGTGTGTGATACTATAACTGATGCAATCTATTATGTGCCTATGTAAAATTGTGTGAGTGCACGTGATGTGTCTAACTATATGCTTATTTGTGGGATTTAATAGGGAAACTAAGACTCAATCATCCCTAATACAAAATTGATTAGGTCTTTCTAAATGTGCAAAAACATGCATATGCCAGTGAGTGTGCATGTAACAATCTAGTGCAAACTATATGTGTGAAAACATGCATATGCTAGTGAGTGCTCGTGATACAATCTAATCCTAACTAAGGAAGACTTGGTTTCCCAAATCTTTGTTTTTGTCGGGGATGGCTTGCATGTTGAAGTAGTAGCACTTCAGTCGGCTCCCATTTATTGTTGTGTTGAATTGGACTCCATCCAATGTTTCTAGTAGCATAGCTTGAACTTCAAATTCTTTAGTGGTCTTGGCATTGGTCTTGGCATTGCTGTGGGGATACTGCCACTTGTGTAATTCTTGAAGTACTCTAGCACTTCTTGAAGATCAGCCTTTGATGGTGTTGAACTAGCCTAACATGTGCCATGTGTACGGGGTGGCATAGTATTATAACCAATTTGTTTTGCTCTTGGAGAACACTTTTTTTTTTTTTTTTGGGTGAATTCTCTTGATCGATCTTCATACGCACATGTGGCTTATACTTTCTAAACTTATTACACTAGGAACTGTGGGGTAACTTTTCCACTGGTAAGGTGTTTCCAAGTAAGGGTTCATTTGCTGTGCATACTCCTTCCGGGGACCATTCTAGAGGTGGTGGATCTGATTTTGAGGGAGCTGGCTTTGCAAGGTATAATTGGACGATCCTTGTTTGGACTCGTTCAAATTCATTGAAGTGTTCAGCCTTGGATTTTTTGCGATTTCCTCCTTCAGCTTTCTTGCAGGATATTCTGTTGTTATTCAACTTTGGAGGTTCAACTTTTGGGAGCTCGACTGCCATTAGGGCATGCAGAATGGCGGATGCGTCAATTTTACGAGCAGAAACCTATGAGCAAGTTTATACGAGCATGTTTTTCAAGAGATTTTAAAAATAGTATTTCTTTAGGAAACATGGTTTTTACACTTTTATTTTCATTAGAACTAGATCCCTTTATCATAAAAATATACAGACTAGTCACTCATTCATTTTTACATAACATAAATCTTCTTATTCATAGGCATCCCTTTGTACCCTTGTTATTACCTTAAAAAAGTATTGAAAAATAATTCATTTAAGAAACGTCCCTCATAATCACTCTCAATATAATAATATTATACGTAAATAATTACTTATTAAACACGTTTATATCATATGGCAATATCTTTCAAGTGTTTTTATAGTATTAATAACAAGATATTTATGGACATGTTTCTATAGAAGTTTAAATTACTATAAATAAGTATTAACTTGGGCTTATATATCACTCTCATAAAATACATGTAATATTTAATACTATATATGCAAGGTTTTCCAAAATATAACCCCATAAATGTGCTCGAATGGGGTTTTCCGATCAATTTGAGTGGTTGAATGACTATATTTGGACATTGGATGTGAAAGTTATGTCACTTTTAAAAGTGCTGTCCAAGGTAGTTTCGCCAGCGAAACTACCTTGAAAGACCTTGTTCAAAGAGTTTCGCTGGCGAAACTACCTTGATGGCTTGCTTCAATGAGTTTTCTTTGTAGAAACCCTTTCATGAAGATAGGTTGAGAGAGGTTTTTCAATGTCACCCCCTATTAAGTAAAAAGTTGTAAGAAGGATCATAAGGGAATTTTCATAGAGAAGTCTACTCTACATGTGGGTTTCTTCAAAAGCCATCCCATTATGTTCTCACCATTCCCAAAGATTCACATAAATATTCGTGTATAAAATAGACATTCCTATAATACTTTTCATATTTCTAAGTGAAACTATGTTTTCTTCTGATCCTTTTTTGTCATATTTTTGCATAGTTGGAAGCTTTTTTTTTCCTTCGCTCGGACGCTCGGAAGATTTCGCTCGGAAAATGCTCGTCCCCCAAAATGGCTAAGTCATTATCAAATATTTGATCTTCAATTTTAGCATTCTCAGCCTCCATTTCAAGGTCCCAAGGAAAATCTAAGTCATCATTGGAATGGGTACCTTCTTCAGGTTCATTATTCCACTCGAGGTCACCCATAAAGAATGGCATCTCTAGATCGATTGGTTCTTCATGTGTGAGTGGAGGATCTCCTTGTAGTGCCTTAGCAATTGTAGTGGGATCTCCTTGTAGTGGGGTCTAATGAATGGCAATTGTCGATGGTTGCCAATGTTGTATCCAATTATTGACATTGCTTTGTGAATCACTCACTATGGCATGCTGTTGCAAGGGAGCTGATTTGCTTGAGATTGTCATTGAAGATGTGTCATCCAATGCTCTAGGCACAATTGGTTTTATAGCTCCTGTTCCCACATTCACCCTGACTACGGTGTCACGATGCAAATATGGCACCACAACTATTTTCATCATGGCTGTCGACGATGCAAGTATGGCACCACAACCGTGGCGGTGGAGTTTCTTGTGCAATGATCCTGGCTCTTAGGACCAGGCACTCATTTGCTGTATGATTGGCCATGCAGTGTGGACACCAAACATTTTCTTGCCATGTCCAATATGTTTGAGTTGGCGGTTGTGACAAGTGAAGTTTTTGTTCCATGGCCTGCATCATGTCTTCTTTCAGCTTCATGGTCATGGCCTCTATGTGATCTTCATTTGATGTTTCGGTAGTGGACTTTGATTTGCCCTTTTTTGAGTGCTTATCTTGCGCACTAGATCCGCTGTCATCACTACTAGTGTCTGAGTCAGTCATATCCTTGATGTCAATGGCTGCCGCATGAACAACACTGAACGTTTCATAGCTACTGCTAATCTTTTTCATATCCTTTTGGATTTTATTTCTTAGTCCTGCAATGAACCATGCCATGAGGTACTTTGCATTTGGGCGGGGGTCACATTTGGCAATTAATCTTTTCATCTTACCCAGGTACATGTGTACATATTCTCGCTGGCCTTGTTCGATCTTGCTTAGTTGGAGAGCGGGATCATCTTGTAGCCTCTCCGTTTGAAAGCATCATTTAAATTATGTTTGAAGTAGGTCCCATGTGGCATGATCTTCCACTAGAAGGTCTAGGTACCATTCAAATGCTTCGTCAATTAAGGCCATGGGAAACCAAGCCACCTTGGTTTCCCATGGGATTGATCTCCACCTGCTTGGCATGCGGCATCAAAATGCTGGAGGAATCGAGCTAGATCTCCCCTACCATTATATTTGTGAAGTTTCAATTTTCCTAAGGGGTGTCTGCCTTGATTGTTATTATTTCTTTGATTAAAGAAATTGTTAGTCTCTGCATCTAGGTCGATATCCCCATCATTGTCGTCGCGGATGGCGGCCAGCCATGTTGTGGCATGGAGGAGTTAAAGGGAGTGATTGAATCTCAGGGGGGGATTAGGGGTAGAGGATTGTTGGGGGCGGTTGTTGCAACGGAGTTGTATGTGGATTTGGCGAGCGTTGGAGTCAGAGGCATTGGCTAGAACGTAGCTACATGCAGATTGGGTGAGATTTGCAAAGGGTGTCTTTGTCGCAAGTGCGGGTGTGGATGTAGTTATGTTGGGAGGGTTAGAGTGGTGTTAGGTTGTGGAGGGACCATCGTGTTAATAATGTGCCTAAGATTTTCCTATGTGTATAGGGAACTGTGCCAGTGTAGATGGATCGTTAATCAGAGGTCACGGTGTGAAGATACGAGCAAATTTGTGCGAAACGAGGCTCACATGGGGGCGCGATTGAGCAAGTTCTAGGGATGCCAAAATGTTTTGCAATGGGCTAGAGAAATACCCCGTAGTGTGATGTTTTTTTGTGTGAAATTTTGGTTCAAATGAGGTCTAGTTTGGGTCCCAAACCGATGAGTTACGAGGGGTTAAAGTAGGGGTAAAATTGGCTTTTTGGGGGGGGCTTAAGGGTGGTGTGAATGGACTTTAAGTCCAATTGAGGGGTTTGAACCAAGTTAATTCTAGTTAGATTAACTAGCCTATATCCTCCTCAGTTACTATAACTAAGAGGTTAATCTAACTACTCTTACTAACTATAGTTAGTTACTAACTGAAGGTTAGTTAGACTAACGTAGTTGGTAGTAACTAACCTCACCTAAGTTAAACTAACCTAGCCTAGGGTAAGCTAACCTAAGCTAGGTCTAACTAGCCTAACCTTGGTTAGCATTAGTGTTAGGTTAGGAATTTTTTTAAATTAATTAATTAAAAAAATTTTGTGTGGGAGGGGGGTGTTTCATGCGGCGGCGACCGAGGGAGGGGTTTCGAGCAGTGGCGGGGGGGGGGGTTCGAACAGAGGGGAGGTGAGGGAGGTGGAGGGTGGAGGGGAGGGGAGGGTGGAGGGGTGGGTGAGGGGGGGTGGAGGGGAGGGGGTGAGGGAGGGCATGGGGGGTAAGGCGAGGGGTGGGCGGGGAGGTGGTGAGGCAGTGGAGGGGAGGGGCTGAGGGTGGGCGGGCACCGTCACTGGCAAGGTGGGCGTTGCACCACCTTGGTCTGGTGCTGCATGCGAGCATCGCTTTTTTGGTGGGCATTGCTGTGCGCCATGCCTTAGCAGCAAGGGCGTTAAGGCCCTTACTTAGTAGGTTAGTTTTGTAGGCTAGTTTTGTGTTGGAGCGGCTAGCGAGGGGGGGTAGAGAGAGAGAGAGACAAAGAGAGAGAGAGAGGGAGGGAAGAGAGAGAGAGAGAGAGAGAGAGAGTAGGGGGAAGAGAGAGAGTGAGAGCGAGAGAGAGAGAGAGAGAGAGAGAGAGAGAGAGAGAGAGTTTGGTGGTGGACGGAGAGGGGGGGGAGGGTCGTGGAGATGGAGGGGGGGTGGGGGGAAATGGAGGGAGGGAGGGGGGGAAAAGGGGTGGTGGAAATGGAGGGGGGGTGGGGGGAGGGGAAATGGAGGGAGGGAGGGGGTGGTGGTGGAGGGGGAGATGGAGGAGGGTGGAGGGGAAGATGAAGAAAGGGGGTGGTGGTGGTGGGGGGTGGAGGAGATGGAAGGGGAGTGGGGGGAATGGAGGGTGGGAGGGGGGAAAAGGGGTGGTGAAGATGGAGGGGAGGGTAGAGGGAGAGATGGAGTAGGGGGGGTTGGTGGAGGAGATGTAGGGGGGTGGAGGGGAAGATGAAGGAAGGGGGTGGTGGTGGAGGGGGGTGGAGGAGATGGAAGGGGGGGTGGGGGGGGGAATGGAGGGGGGGAGGGAGGGGGGAAAAGGGGTGGTGAAGATGGAGGGGGGGAGGGGAAATGGAGGGAGGGAGGGAGGGGGGAAAAGGGGTGGTGAAGATGCAGGGGGGGAGGGGAAATGGAGGGAGGGAGGGGGTGGTCATGGAGGGGGAGATGGAGGAGGGTGGAGGGGAAGATGAAGAAAGGGGGTGGTGGTGGAGGAGATGGAAGGGGGGTGGGGGGGGAATGGAGGGAGGAAGCGGGGAAAAGGGGTGGTGAAGATGGAGGGGAGGGTGGAGGGGGAGATGGAGGAGAGGGAGGGGGTGGTGGTGGAGGGGGAGATGGAGGAGGGGGGGTTGGTAGAGGAGATGCAGGGGGGTAGAGGGGAAGATGAAGAAAGGGGGTGGTGGTGGAGGGGGGGGGGAGATGGAAGGGGGGGGTGAGGGGGGGAATGGAGGGAGGGAGGGGGGAAAAGGGGTGGTGAAGATGGAGGGGAGGGTGGAGGGGGAGATGGAGGGAGGGAGGGGGGAAAAGGGGTGGTGAAGATGGAGGGGAGGGTGGAGGGGGAGATGGAGGAGGGGGAGGGGAAAAAAGAAAAAAGAAAAAACTTGATGGAAGGAAAACTTTGATGGAAAACGAAAAACTTTGATAGAAATCCAAAGGGAGGAAGAGATGGTCACATGAATGCTCTCCAAGCCTTTCTCGATGTAATGGGATTGTTGAGGACCAATGGATGGTGGGTGGATGGCTAGGTTATCACTGCAAGATGGGCTCAAAGTAACTTACCATGTGAGGATGGGAGTAGGGTGCTCGTCAATGGAGAGGGAAGAGTGTCTTGCATAGGGCTCAGAATGGGGAAGAGGATGGAGGCAAGATGTGAAAGAAAAAGTATGAGAGGGATGGGTGTTCTTTTATAGGGAAGGAGGGGGAGCTGTGGATTTAGTCAAACACATGTGCACCTTTCTACATGCAACTTCTATATGCACATCCTAGATATGCAAGTTGTATATGTAGAGAGCGGATGTCTTACAATTCCTACATGCAACTTCTATATGCGCATCCTAGATGCAAGTTCTATTTGTGGAGAGAGGATGTCTTAGAATTCCTGCATGCAAAGAGAGAAGCTCTCCAACTTGTATAAATACCCCATAATGGAATGAATCCCACACTCTGTGAGGCATTGGGTTGAGTTATACTTTGGTGTTCCATGCAATCGTCTTCAACAAGTGTCCATGCTCCCTTGCACTCCTCATCCAAAAGCATGTTCTAACCTTGCTGCCTAATCCCCTCTCCTCAAACCTTTCAACTCCTCCTATCCCCTCCTCCAACCCTTCAACTCCTTCTCTCCCTCTCCTCTCCCTTCAAGACCATATTAGATAATCCGGGAAAATCCCAATTCCCAGAATGGTAGTTTTGCGAGTACTTGTAGCCTTTCTCCATGAAAAAATAAGAGAAATATGGGAAATAGACTAGATTGCCCATCATGAAGTACGAAATATGAACTACATTCTCAAATAATAAGCATCAATGCCTAAACCAAGTTATCATCATCAACAAAATAATAAAATTCCAAATCCATTTGAATGAGATTCATCTCATGAGCCATAGTGGTGTTCAAAAGCACCTTCATAATAGCTCTCTAGAATTTCCAATGATATTGATACTCGCTTTGTTGTGAGCATTCTCATTTGAAAATATACAAAGCTATAAAAAATCTCCCATACTGGCCATCATGTTGTGACCCTTTGTGGTGTTCAAATGGTTCTCAAAACACTGTTTAAAAAAACTCAAGAGTGTTATTGATAAACATGAATATTGCAATGACAACGTACGGGCTCTTTAACTTGACCAAGTGTTTTTGGAGAATAATTAATGCAAGATATGTAGTTGATGTAAAATCAAGTGTCAATGACAAGCATTTGATGCAAAATCAGGTGGCGCAATGATAATCATTTATCGTGCACTTTCAATATTTAGACTAACTAGCATTATTGTAAACGGATAACTTTACATGTCATGTTGATTACTCATTGCAAATGAAAAAATTATACTTTTGGATGAAGACATAACCATTTGTTGTTGCACCATTGAATGCCTTGAAATAAACATGTGATTCCAAAGAAACTCTCAATTTCTAGCCCCGATGGGCAGAATGACACCAGTGTTAGCTCTCCACAATTTACACAGCCACTGATAAACCCTGCCACATTGCCATATTGAACATCACCAACAATATGCACCATATCCTTCATAGGGGTAGTAGGGTTTTCTTGGATGGAGTAATTCTTTAGCCTTGGATGGAACTCTACATAATTGTTTCTAGTCTTTGTAGGAGTACTTGTCACCTCCATAATGGAGAACAATAGTCCCTCTTTTCGTGGAGTCATGCACAAACAAGCCGAAGCCAACACCTAAAATTGTTGACTCATGCACCTCAAGAGCCACATTTTTGATCCTAACCACTTTGTTGATAGGGATAGGTAACTTTGGTTGTCCAAATGGATCTCGTTCTGTTATATACCTACTCAACCATGATTTGAATGTATATCTCTCAACATCACAAAAGACAATTCCAATTAGCTGCAACAATAGTTATAGTGACTTGAGATAGAATCAAAATCCTCTTTGACATCTATACCTTCATGGAAAATACGGATTCTATAGTCGGTTTTTGTGATGTAGTGAGGTTTCTACCCTAGGCCTATAGCTAATTGAGAAACTTGCATAGCATTCATGCTAGAGAGTTGTGGAGCATTCCTTAAAAGTCTTATTTGGGATGCATTAAGCTCAAGCACCTGACCATCACCACCATGGGTTTCCCTAGGGTGTACACCCTTTGGTTCTATATTATCACCTATGGCCCTCTCTCTTAGTCTGCAAGTGGAATATTTCTTGTTTTATATTCCATTCTTGACTCTGCATGATTTTCCTCCCTCCATTCATCAATTACCTTTTGGAAAAAGTTGAAATCCTTACATCCCTCCATCACAGGTAGCTGTCCATACCGATTTGTCTTGAGCATGCTACACACATCTTTAGTTTCATTGAGCTGTAGTAAGTAAGACATCAACTCTCCAATACAATATTATCATCCTTGTCTTGTACATCAAACATAGAAGGAAATATGCAATTTGACGGAGGAATGACGCAAGCCTTGTATGGGGAGTCATCAATAAGGATTGTCTTAGCATCACATCCAAATGCCTTTGAAAATTTTGCTAAAGGTTTGAACATTGCCTCAACACCAACCTTGTCGAGCCTACTTATCCTCGTCTTGCTGTAAGTGTAGCATCCTTGCTGAGACCATATAACAAAGAAAGGGAGGCTCTCATTTGCATAATTTTGCAGCTTCCCTACCATATCAAGTATGCTATGCTCCATCACAGTTGACCAGATACCTACATTAAATATTTGTAGCAAGATTTTTAGGAATTCTATGCACCCAAGAAAAACAACCGTATAATTATCTTTGTTGTGCATAATAGATGGATGTATTGCGACTTGTGTCACAACCCCCAAATGTCTGTAGTGGCACCATACAACAGACTGTTGTTCAAGAAATATGCCAAAATTCCACATGGGCACATGGGAATCAACTGTATGTCCAATATAAGCAAGGTCATAGCACATTCCAGATCATATAACATCATAGCCAACAGTTACAACAATGATCTCAATTATTCTCACTACCATGGTGTCAGACGAGCAGGAAAGAGAAATGGAAAGACAGATGCTCCCATCACTCCAATCCAAGTTGCAAAGTGCCGAGACTGAAATTATGAAGCTCAAGGAAATCATGGCAGAACAAATGTAGCAACAACTCCTTGCACACAATGCTCTAGCAGAAAGTAGAAAGGATGCCCTACCATTAGGGGAGAATTGGGGTCTCCAAAGGGCCCCCAATTAGTGTTTCCTAATTTTAAGGGATTAGTGAGGTATTTGAGGTGTACCAATGGGAGTGCTCCTTTTTGTGGGGCAATGCCATGTATGGGCAAACCTGCAAACAGCCCCTATTGGCTACTCTTGTTACACTGGGGACCACTCAAACCATCCCCCCTCCTCAATCCATGCTTGACCCTTCTCCCATATTCACCTCCCCCAAACAAACCTACAAGTCATTCAAGAGGCGGTGGGCCCTTTTGGGCGAATTTTTCCCCCCTCTAAGCTCGTTATAGGCTTGCCCCCTCCTCTTTTGAGGTCCAACTCCATTCTCCCTCCATTTTTCAAATGTGGGAACTCATTTGGCATCTTCTCTGCCCCCTCCTGCTCTCATCCACTATGTTTCTCCCTCTCCAGCAACTCTTGTAGTAGCTGCTCATTCTCTATCCATTCCTAGCTATAGCACCTCCTACAGTAGCAGCTGCTCATCCCCCTCTGCTCTTTCTTCCTCAATTCCTAGCTACAGTACCTCCTGTAGTGGCTACTGATCCCCCTCTACTCTTTCTCCCTCCATTCCTAGCTACAACACCTCCTGGAGCAGTTGCTCATCCCCCTCTACTCTTTCTCCCTCCATTCCTAGCTACAGCACCTCTTGGAGTTTTTGTCAACCTTCAGTTGTACCCTCTATACCTTCTCCCTCTCTCTCTCTCTATTGGAGCTACTCTCCCCCCAAGCTGCACTTTCTAGTCCACTATTGCTGTTGTGACCTCTGTATGAGCATGGTGAGGAGACCATACATGTACTTTGTGTCCCACAGGAGCAAAAATGCACTGGGTGAATGGGTGCCTTGCACCTACAGCTTGAATGATTGGATAGTCATGAGAGGATCTGCCAAGGTCCACATAAGCTTCCCAAGAGCAAAAGATGTGATCTTTTGCATGAATGAAAGGGCTGCATCATGAAGTTCAAGCTTGGGAAGAAAGGATTGCTTGCAAAGGTGCAACACATCTACATGGGTAAGGACATGTGCCTTTCTCCGTCAAGCAATCAATCGACAATACCATCGCATTGTAAGTCTACATTTTGTGTAAGATTTTAAAGTGTAATGAGTCAGCTTGAAATTGTATTTTGTAATAGATCCAATGTAATGAGTCAGTTTGAAATTGTATTTTGAAATAGCACTTATGCATAGCAGATGTATTTCCTTCAGACTTTGAGGAGCGAGTGCTTCTTAGGTAAGTTTACTGCAATTCATGAGGATTTAGGAAGGCAAATGCATGCTAAAGAGAAGTCCTCTGCTTTCAAATAGAGAAATATCTATTGGTATAATGCCAAGTACATTGCTCCAAGGACAGCATCAGGATATGGCCATCTTCAATGCATTGCAACACCACAACTTGAAGACATGGATTGTAGCATGGTGGACACAAGAACAATGAAATCATACAAGGAAAAGATTGCAAAGGATGTGGGCATGGCCATGAAGTTTATATTTGGCTCTAAATGGGTAAGGTTGTCCTAGTTTATGCCTATGCACATTTTTGCTTCTTGTTTTCATAATATCCAGATGCACAGAACAAAAACCATGTGGTCATGCAAGTGCCTACATGAGAATGCCCTTGAGGAATTGCTTGGGGTGAATTGGGGAAGCAGGTTAGGTGAACAAAAGGGTGATCTATTTCAATGCCACGTATGTAAGGACAATGTGGTTATCAAGTGCCACATTTCCCGCCAAATGTTATATTTTGCTTTCCAATATAGGCGATGGAAGAAAACAAGTGGCAATTGGCTCTCCCTTGACTCTAATGATGATGATAATACATGGGTAAATTTATGTATTGGTTCTCATTTAGGAGATGTCAAGAATGTGACTGTCACGTCATAGTGGACTCTCAGGGACGTGCAGGAACACCTATTGGTCATGGAAAATGGCATGTCTGAGTCCTTTCACTTTATTTTAAATGGTGAAAAGGTAGGAAAGCGTGTAGAGAAGCTCATGCATAGTGCCACTTTTATCCCTCTTGCAAATTGAAGATTGTCTAGAAAATGTGGGGTGGAACAATTGTGGATTTTGACATTTTCCAATTAATAGTGGTGCAATTAATTTTGATGTTTTGAATGGTTTTGTTTCATGTCAATGTCAAGTTTTTTCCAAAAATTTTATAATTCTATTTATTTTTTATATTTAGAACATTTGGGTATATATAGGTTATAAAGTTACTTTAGTTTCAAAGTTTCACTATCATAGCCAAAGTACTCCTAGCTACCAAACTACCATGGATTCTGCTAGGTCTGCCTTCCACGATTTCATCTCCCGTACTCCATTAATTGATAGAGAGGAGGAGTTATTTCCAGTCTTTGACAAGAGCATAGATGTCCTAGGCACCTACTTGGGAGCCCGAGACGAGCCCGAGACGATTTTGAAGACCTCATCAAGTACATCCAAGACTACATCGTGAGTTTTGCATATCAACTTGATGAGTCTACAAAAAGATGGGTCCCAATTGATTATTTGAAGTACTTGTTCAATCAAGAACCCAGGTTCGTGAAGCATTTAAATCGCTTTCGAGCCCACTCACACCCCTAGGGTTTAGGGAGGTGGACACTGATGACCTCCTAGCATGTGGAGTCATCGAAAACATAGGAAATAGGTTCCTATCCTAGGAAATGACCTTTATTTTCCTTCTCCAGGATGAATGAAAAAGAAGATTAGGGTGGTTCTATACCCACAAAAACTTGTGTGGCTCTCTGTCTCTCTCTCTCCCACTTTCGTTATTGCTTCCGTTGAGAGCACTCTCAACTGGTATCAGAGCTCAAGTGATCTATCTGAGCGTGCATGAATGCTTGAAGCTTAGCAGCTCTATGGGAGAAAGGAGAAGCTCTGTGGGAAGCTTTGTGGGTGACTTTACTTGCATTTGAGTGTGTAGAGACCTTGGAGGAACCTTTGGAAAAGTCACTTTGGTTTTGCGAAGTGGTTTTAAGAGCCTGTTAAGTGTTTCCAAAGAAAAAGTCGTTTTTAAAGCTTTTTCCTGTTCCATTCAATGACAGAGACTCCGTATTGACTTGTAAAGGCAACTATTGCTTGCTTTTGGTGTCCACTTCAATTCAAGAGCTTGGAAACACCTTCATTCTTGAATTTGGGATCATTTCATTGGATTTCTGACTCACCGTGTCAGTTTTTGCGTTTTTCTGCCCGGGTGTTGGAACTCAAGTTTGGAGCAACCATTTGCAGATCTGTCAGTTCTGGTGGACTCAGGAGGTCCTAAAACTTCTATGTTGCTCATCATTCAACTCCGGTGGAGTTTACAAATAGCTCTATTTCCAAAAACGTTTTTTAGTCTGTGTGTTGGACCCAGTGATTGAGACCATGGTTTCCAAAATCGTCTATCCCATTGCGTTTCGGATGCCCAAAAACCCCTACCTGTCAGTTCTTATGCGATTCGGTGGAGGATTTTCAGAGTTATAGATCTCTGTGTATTTGATTTCATCTCTTTGTTATGCATTTTTCATTCTAAGGTTTTGAAACCTTAGATTTATGCCACATGGCAGTGGATAAGTGTTGACTCCCATTTCTCACTCATCGGTTGGGATTTTGGAGTTCTGACAGAAGAGAGATATTTGCATATTTTCTTGCTGAGTCCGATTATGCAATGGCACCCAAGTTTTGAGGCATCTCAGGTTCTATTTTAAGTAGCGGTCATTATCGTAGGACTATGATTTCTTGAGCATACCTTATGCAGATCACTCTGGTTGCAGTTTGAGCAGTGTGCGCTCATTCATGGTGTGCATTGGGTTGCAATGGATGATTTATAGGCCATTTAGATGCATTGCGGTCCTTATTGGATGCGCTGATAGGCCCAAATTGCCTTGTGGGATGCTATTTTTATGGACGCTTTGCACATGGATGCTATTTTATGCTGAGGGACAGCTTTGACACATTGCAGGTGATGCACTGATAGTGCTATGGTCTCTTGGATGAGATATTATTAATGCATATGCCAGTGGATGGTGTTTATGCTTGAGTCATTTGGCACTTATTGGTATTTTGGATTGCCATTGCAGTTGGCATTTTCTTTTGGGCCAGATTTGCTCATATGGATGCATAGTATATGCACATGAGTCAGATGCTTTGAGACATGAGTTTTGGTGATATTTCACTCTATTGTGGCATACACATTTTGGTGCACCTATTATTTGGTGTGATTCTCTCTTATAGGCACTAGCATTTGGGATTTTTGCTTCATTTACATCATGGCATCCTCTTCCATGTCTGAAAAGGAGTTTTTTAGCATTAAAAAGTTTGATGGGACAAACTTTTCTTTGTGGAAAGAACAAATAAGGGATGTGCTTATTTAAAAGAAGCAAATTAAACCCTTGGCAGGGATTGAAGCTAAGCCTACAAATATGTCTGAGGATGATTGGAATGAGTTAGATGCATTAGCAAAATCTACTGTTAGACTTCATCTTGTAGAGTCAGCTTATTTCACAGTAGTAAATGAGCAGACTACGGAAGATTTGTGGAAGAAACTATGTGCCACTTATGAAAAGGAAACTGCCTCTAATAAAGTTTACCTCATGAAGAGGTTGTTTGAGCTACAGATGAAGGAAGGGGTTTCCATTGCTTCTCACTTGAATGAATTCAATATTATTTTCAGCCAGCTTCAGGCTTAGAAGATGAATTTTGATTCGGAGACTTAGGTAATATTTCTCTTATGTTCATTGCCATCCTCATGGAATACCTTTCGTACAGCTGTTAGTAACTCTACACCTGGTGGAGTACTAAAATTTGATGATGTTGTGGGTAGCTTGTTGGCCGAGGAGATTAGATGGAAGTCTATGGACGGCAACAAGCAGGATGCAGCCTTAAATGTGAAAAGGGGCAGATCACAGTTTAGGGGGAAGTCCCAAGAAAGAGGGAAGTCTCGTAGCAAATCCACGGCATGGAACATTGAGTGTTACCACTGTGGCAAGAAGGGCCATATGAAAAAGGATTGCTACAAGCTGAAAAGAGAGCAAAAGGATAAGAAAAATAATGCAAATTGGGGTGCAAATCAAAAGGAAGAGATGTTGAGAGTTCACGCTCAACATCATGTGATCATGTGTGCATAGCACCATCACGTGATCATATGTGCATAGCACTAACCTTATAGAGTGCTATAAAGGAAAGGGTTAGATCCCCTAACCCTAACCCTAAAAGGGTTTGTATATATTCTATTTTTTCAACTAATTCTAGTGTACAGTTAGTCATTTGTGGTGTGCTCTCTAGCTGTGCCCTCTCTCCTCATCTCCACTCTTCTCCTCTCCCCTTCTTCATATTTTGTCATGGTATCAGAGCATGGTTCTGCCTTCCGTTGAGGCGCCATCCTTCTTGTGAGAGTGATTGTGAGATTGAGAGTTCTCTTGAGTGATTGTGAGATCCTTCCCTTCACTTCCGTTGAGAGAAATTTCCGTCCATTTGAGAGAAACTTCCGTTAGTGAGCATTCTTTCATTCCGTTGATGATAGAAATTTCCGTTCATTGAGATTCTTCTTTGTTTTGCAATAGATTTGTTGAGAGACTTAGTGAGTTCTTTGAGAGCTTCTTATGAGAGAGAGAGATATCTAGATCTTAGTCTTTGAGAGAGAGGTTTTGAGAGATCTGTGAGAAAGAGAAAGAAGCTAAGCCTCTCCAACAAAGCTCCTTCGACGGCCGTCCCTATCAAAAAGCCCCTGAAACGAGCTCCAACTCCATGTTGCAAGCACTTGCAACAAGATAGGTGCCTAGCTCCTAGACGCTTCTACAATGACGGCTCTACATAGCTTCCTAGCTCGTCATCGATCCGCCAAAGCAGCTCCTTCGTGCAGTGCTCCAAGCTCGCCATAGGGCCCAAGACAACGACTGCAGCTTCCAACAACGGCCAACCTCCAAAGCCTCCACAGCGCCGGTTCGCAGCCCCAGCGCCAGATTCTGCATCGAAGATTACAGCAGGATCGATTGTAGGACTTTGGCAAAGCCTTGCTTTCGATCTGGGGAGCGGAGCCGTAAACGCCACCGCCGCAATGGGATCCTGCAACGGAGCTCCAAGGCGACTCCAATAGAGCAGCTCACAGCGCCAAACGTCCCCTTGGCTTCTTAGCTCACACAGGCAGCTCATCAATGAGTCTCCTCCAACCGGCTCCCTAGCCCAGTCGACAACAAGCAGCTCACAGAAACGACCACAGCTTACGCCTCCTCTATCAACCGGTCAAGCACCGAGCTCCAGCAGCAACTACAGCAAGGTATGACCACACGACGACCCACAGCGATAACAGGGAGAGGGGACTGCCGAATGCGCGAGGAGCGTCGGAATGCCATCTTGGTTAACCACTAAGCTTGCCCTCTTGGACAAAGAATTAGAAGGGAGTAGAGGCAGGTCACGAGAGGGCACTCGCGGGAGGAAGGTAAGCAACAGCCAAAGGCCTCCAATGCAGGCGACAGCAATAGCCAAAGGCCTCCAACGCTCACGCGACGGAATCACGAACGGAATCGGCATCTTCGACAGAATCTCCGAAAAGATTCCGGTGGCTCTCCTTGCAACACGTGGCAGATAGGACCTAACCAGGGTTAGGTTCAGTCAACCCCTAGTTAGGTGGTTTGGTCACAATTGTGCCACGTGGCAACGTAATCTTATCTGCCATGTCAGCACCGACTGCCACGTCACCTGCCACGTCATCAGTGACACGTCATCACTGCCACGTCACCGACTGCCACGTCAGCACCGACTGCCACGTCATCACCGACTGCCACGTCAGCACTGACACGTCATCTGCCACGTCATCTGGCCACGTCATCTGCCACGTCATCTGGCCACGTCATCAGGCCACGTCATCTGGCCACGTCATCTGCCACGTCATCTGGCCACGTCATCAGGCCACGTCATCTGCCACATCATTTGGCCACGTCATCTGCCACGTCACTTGTGCCACGTCATCATTGCCACGTCATCAGTGCCACGTCATCAGTGACACCTCAGCACTGCCACCTCAGCACAGAGCTTCACTGGCACACCTCTTGCTAAGCACAGTGCCACATCATCACTGCATGTGACTCACAGTGACACATCATCATTGAGCACCATTTGCACTCCTTTTGCCCCTCCACCTAGATCAAGTCATATCTCTTGATCCAGGAAGAATTTGAGGGTGCTCCAAAAAGGAAAGTCGCTCGATTTTTCGTGCTCTACGCGCTCGTTACATCACGCGCACATTTCGGCGCAAGTTACACTCACATTTGAGCCTCGCCGACAAAACCACTTCCTTCACGCACATTTGCCTCTACATCGACGCATCTGACCCAGCACTTAAAAAGAACAAAGGAAAAGGAATTATTTGCTGTTCTTTCATCGATCGACGGTTGGTTTAGATCTAGATCAGAGTAGACTAGATCGCCATAGAGGGGACGCTTTGAATTCCCCAAGTTGCCAATCTAAGCCATGCCCGAAATTCCCGACTAGTACCTACTCGGAGTCAGTCCATACGCTCACATCCGATTTCACATCATTACATTACCTGAAATCTTACGTTCATCAGTTCAGTGAGCAGACTTCAGAGTTCAGAGGCATTGCAGATTGATTCAATGGGCAGATAGCACTTGATTTCACACACACATGCCACCATTGTAAAGCCTAGTTGGCTATCTCACGGCATCGTGCACATCATTTTTCAGCCTTGTAAAGCCTCTTGGCTATTCCCGGCATCATTGCCACAAGCCTTGTAATACAGGTCAGATCTTATTTACTGCAGTTCTATCTTCACCGACGGTACAGAGATTTCACTTGGCATCTTCAGTGTATTTGCAGTTGATTCATACAGAGTTTTCCAGGACATTTTTTGAGTACATTGTTTGCACCATGTCGACTAGCAACCTCAATCTGGAGGCATCTGCTAAGTTAGACAACTCCAATTACGGTACATGGAAATACCGAATGGAGACCATTCTTGTGCTTCAGGACAAATGGGAGTATGTTGATGGATCCATACCTAGACCATTGGCCGACCCAGCCACCAGTAGCTCTACTCCATCTGTTGTCACAGCACCAGCAACGGGATCTACATCGGGATCTACATCTACACAAACAGTTTCCGCACCAGTAGCAGATCCTGCTATTGCCCGAGCTCAAGCAGAATGGGATAAGAAAGACAAGTATGCCTATCACCTGATCAAGCAGAATGTGCAAGATGTCATGCTAGCACAGCTCAACACAGTCAAGACATCAAAAGAAGCATGGGATATGTTCGCAGCTCTCTACGAGTCCAAGAACACATCCAGGATTCTCACCTTGAGAAACCAGATCAACCAGAGTTTCCGCAACAGCAGTGAAACCGGTCATGCTTATGTACTCCGCATCAAAGACTACAACAATCAACTTGCAGCAGCAGGAGAGACTATGAATCCCGCAGAAATGGTTCAAGTAATCCTGAATGGGACTAGGAGAAGGATATGAGAATCTGGTCCAGAGTATTGCCATCCAACGGCAAATTCCAACACTTGAAGAACTTCAGTCAGTTCTACTTGGTGAAGAACTCAGGACTCAGGACATTCAAGCACGTAAAGGTCATTCTAATGATCAGGCATTCACCGCTTCAGACAGAAGCAGAGGCAAAGGCAGAAACAGAGGTAGATCATATCAGAAAAGTGGTCAAAATCAAAGTCAGAATCAGCATCAGCATCAGCAGCATCCTCAGCAACATCAAAATCAGCAAAGAGGAAATCATTCCAATCGAGGAAGATTCCAAGGACGAGGGAATGCATCCACCAATGTGTCAAACATTCAATGCAACTATTGTCACAAGTTTGGACACTATGAAAGAGATTGCCGCAAGAAGCAGTATGACCAAGGCGGTCAATCCAGCAGTAATCGAGGGAATTCTCGAGGAAGAGGAAATCATCGTGGTGGACATTCTAGTCACAGTCATTTTGCAAATGAACATGGGAATATGTTTCTTGCAAGTGAGGAATTGCATCAGACTGATACAATAATGCACCCAGACACTGATTTCAATCCCAAAGAGGATTTCAGCTATCAAGTCGACCAAGTGGAACAGGATCCTTGGTACATCGACAGCGGTGCATCATCTCATATGACAAATCATCAGGAATGGTTCACAGAAATGAAGCCATTAGAAGGTCAAAAGAATGTCATCTATACAGCAGACAATACACCGAATCCGGTTCAAGGGACAGGTGTTATCCCTATGAATAATTTCACTGGTACAAAAGGATTAGTCAAAGATGTGCTCTATGTTCCGAAGCTCAGCAAGAACCTCTTGTCAGTAGGTCAAATGACGGAACACAACTACAAAGTCATCTTCGACGGTGATGAATGCACTATCAGAGACAAATCCAAAAGAGGTCAGCTAGTAGCAAAAGGTGTCAAGGAAGGACGCTTGTACAGGATGCTAGCTACAGTACCAGATAAACATGCCATGTCAGCTCAAATGCAACAGATGCCACTATCTGCAAAATGGCACAAGAGATATGGTCATGTCAACTTCAAGTACTTGTTAGATCTCAGGAATCAAAATATGGCAATTGGGATTCCGAAGCTACAGTTTCTTGGAAAAGTTTGTGAAGCATGCTGCTTCGGCAAACAAAAGCGAACCAACTTTGTCAGAAGTACCTCTCGTGCACGAGGTATTCTTGATTTAATTCATACAGATGTATGGGGTTATGCCCAGACCCGCAGCATCAATGGTTCACTTTATTACTTGACCTTCATCGACGACTACAGCAGATATTGTTGGGTCTACTTTCTGAAAGAAAAATCTGAAGTGTTTGTCAGATTTCAAGAATTTAAAGCCATGGTAGAGAACCAAACAGGCAGAAAGATCAAGGTCATGAGATCAGACAGAGGAGGTGAATACATGTCTTCAGCCTTCATGAACTTTTGCAAAACTCACGGCATTCGAAGACAATTCACATGTGCAGATACTCCTCAGCAAAATGCAATAGCTGAAAGGAAGAATGGAACTTTAGCAGACAGTGCTAGAGCAATGCTTAGTGAAAAGCATCTTCCGAATCAGTATTGGGCAGAAGCAATAGCTACAGCTAACTACTTGCTTAATCGGCTTCCTACCGAACCGATACAAGGAATGACTCCTTATGAAGCATTCACTGGACACAAGCCACGCATTGGGCATCTCCGCATATTTGGTTGCATAGCATATGCCCACATACATGATGATCATCGCAGGAAATTGGATGCGAAGTCACGCAAATGCATCATGGTTGGCTACAGTGACGAGAGTAAAGCATACAAATTGTATGATCCCATCAACCGCAAAGTCATTATCTCCAGAGATGTAATCTTCGATGAGGAATCAGAATGGAAAACCTCACCTACACAGGAGATAGAAGCATCGACTTCACAGTCCTCTTCAGAACAGGTTGATGAAGAAGAGCAAGAATTGCCAGCAACACCCCAATCAGCGTCACAGCAGCTCAGACGGTCTACTAGGGAAAGCAGACCACCAGCCAGATTGACATATGCTCAGAAAGGCAAAGCAATTCAGGTGGAAACCACCAACTATGCTCTTATGACTACCATCATGGCTACAGAAGAGCCAGTGTACTTCGAAGACGCAGTAGATAAGCCAGAATGGCAAACTGCAATGAATGAAGAAATGGATGCTTTGTATAAAAATAACACTTGGGTATTATGCGACCTTCCACCAGGAAAGAAGGCCATAGCCAACAAATGGGTATACAAAGTGAAGTACAATCCAGATGGCAGTATTCAGAGATACAAAGCCAGATTAGTTGCAAAAGGATTTGCACAACAATATGGCCAAGATTATGATGAGACTTATGCTCCAGTAGCAAAGATGGATTCCATACGGTTCTTGATATCACTAGCGACACTCAGTAAATGGAATGTGTATCAGCTCGATGTCAAGAATGCATTTCTCAATGGTTACCTAGACGAGGAAGTCTACATGCAACAACCAGCCGGTTATGTTGAACCAGGAACAGAGAACAAGGTTTGCCATCTCAAGAAAAGTCTCTACGGATTAAAACAAGCACCCAGAAGTTGGTACAGCAGAATTGATAAGTATTTTGCTGATCTGGGATACATAAAGTCCAATGCAGATCATACTCTCTACTACACAGTTCAAGGGGAAGATATTACTATTGCACTTTTGTACGTAGATGATCTGATTGTGATAGGAAGCAAGGATCGCTTCATCAGAAAGCTCAAACAAGACTTATCTGCAGAGTTCGACATGAAAGATCTTGGACTTATGCACTATTGTCTTGGAATTGAGTTCTGGAGAGATTCAGATAGCACATTCATGAGTCAGCTCAAGTATGTTGACAGTCTCCTGAAGAAGTTTCATATGGCAGATTGCAAGATTGCAGCCACTCCCATGGAACAGAGTTTGAAACTTACTAAAGATTCAGAAAAGCCTACAGTCAATGACAGATACTACAGGCAACTCATTGGATCTCTTATATATCTGACAATCACACGGCCAGATATTTGTTATGCAGTAAGCTCACTAGCACAATTTATGGCAAATCCAAAACAGTCTCACTGGAATGCAGCCAAAAGAGTCTTGAGATACATCAGAGGTACAAGACAATTTGGGATAGAATACAGGGGAAGTCATCCACGGTTGCATGGATACTGTGACAGTGACTATGCTGGAGATCATGAGACCAGGAGATCGACACAGGGATATGCATTTTTCCTTGGTCAAGGTGCTATATCATGGTTGTCAAACAAACAGCCAACTGTTTCTTTGTCTTCGACTGAAGCAGAATATAGAGCACTCACTACAGGTGCATGTGAGGCTATATGGCTCAGAAGACTATTGTCAGAAACAGATTACTTTGATGAGTCAAAGCCAACAACAATATACTGTGATAATCAATCGGCTCAAGCATTAGCCAAAAATCCAGTATATCACTCCAGAACAAAGCACATTGATGTCAGAGAGCACTTCATCAGAGAAAGAGTGTTACTTGGTGACATCACACTGCAGCATTGTGATAGCAAAGAAAATGTTGCAGACATCTTTACCAAACCACTCGGTAAAGAGCTATTCGAGAAACACCGACTAGCTCTTGGTTTGATGCAGAGGAAGGACATTCCCATTAAAGGGGTGTGATGGAATGTAATGCTCAGTCCTTCTTCGATTCCCCAGAATCATCATCTGGAGGGAAGGCCTACTTCATGATGTTGATCTTGAGGGAAGGTGTTGAGAGTTCACGCTCAACATCATGTGATCATGTGTGCATAGCACCATCACGTGATCATATGTGCATAGCACTAACCTTATAGAGTGCTATAAAGGAAAGGGTTAGATCCCCTAACCCTAACCCTAAAAGGGTTTGTATATATTCTATTTTTTCAACTAATTCTAGTGTACAGTTAGTCATTTGTGGTGTGCTCTCTAGCTGTGCCCTCTCTCCTCATCTCCACTCTTCTCCTCTCCCCTTCTTCATATTTTGTCAAGAGACTCCAAGGGAGGATAAAGGAAAAGTGAAGATCGAGGAGATCAATGCAGTCACACATGATAGTGACAATGACATTCTCTTCATGTCTTGTTTATCTGCAGAGTTGCTTACCACTTCAGATGATGCATATTCCCAGGATTGGATTTTGGATTCTGGTGCTTCATTCCATGTTACTCCCCATAGGGAATGGTTCTCCACTTATGACAGTGGAAAGACAGGTTGTGTGCATCTTGGAAATGACTATGCATGTGACATAGTGGGAGTAGGTGACATAAAGTTTTCTTTTGCAAATGGGCCTGCATTTATTTTGAAACATGTGAGACATGTGCCTAAGTTGACCAAGAGTCTTATTTCAGTGGGTCAGCTAGATGATGCTAGTTTTCACACCACTTTTGGCTTTCAGAGTTGGAAAATTTAGAAGGGCTCTATGCTTTTGGCCAAGGGTGCCAAGTGTGGGACTTTGTATCCCTTACATGTATCAGGGGTATTTGATCATGTTGTTGCAATAACCGAGCAGTCAAGCACTTCTTTGTGGCATTGCAGGTTGGGGCACATGAGCCAGAATGGAATGAAACTCTTATGCCGTTTGGGTTATGTACCGCATTTGAGTTTCTCTGATTTTGAATTTTGTGAGCACTATCTCTATGGGAAGCAGACTAAATCAGCCCATAAAAGAAGGGGAAAGAAAGAGTTTAAAAAGCTTGATTTGGTGCATTCAGACGTATGTGGTCCCATGCCCACACGGTCATTAGGCGGGGCTGAATACTATGTGACATTCATTGATGATGCAACTAGGAAAGTGTGGGCTTATGCTATAGCTCGAAAGAGTGATGTGTTCTAGGTATTTCAGAAATGGCTGGCCTTGGTTGAGAATCAGTCAAGTAGAACGCTTAAATGCCTACGGACTGGTGGGGAGTATCTCCCTCATGACTTTCAGCATTTCTGTGATACACGTGGGATTAAGAGGGAGCTCACATCCCCTCGTACTCCAGAGCAAAATCCAGTTGTAGAAAAGATGAACCGTACCATTCAAGAAAGGTTGAAATGCAAGTCTTTCTGGTGGTTTTTGGGCTGAGGCAATGAAGACTACAGTGCATGTGATCAATAGATCACCTAGTAAGAGTTTGGATGGTGGTATTCCTGAAGAGGCATGGAGTGGCAAGAAGCCCTCTTACTCTCATTTGCGTATATTTGGGTGTGAGGCATATGCACATGTGCCAAAAGATCTTCAAAAGAAGCTAGATTCTAAGTCTAGGAAATGCATCTTTCTGGGTTATGGTGAAAGTGGAGAGATGGGCTATCGTCTTTGGGATCCAGAAGCAAAGAAGATCATACACAGCCATGATGTAGTCTTCAATGAGAAGAAGATGCATAAGGCACCCATGAGGGATGTGGAAATGAGGAGAATCACTTTCCAAGATGTGAATCTGTTGGAAAGCTGAAAGGAAAGCAAAGAGTGGACACAAGCTCAGAATACTTGCATTACTTGCTTGTAGAATGAAGAAGAGTGAGGTCCTTAAGTAGGCACCTCATACATGCTCACTGACATCACTGATGACTTCAGAGCTCCACAATCATCTCCTCAATCTGCTCCTAGATTCTCTCAATCATCCTATGTGGCTCTTCCACCACCTAACTGTGCTTGTGGGCACCTAACTGTGCCTCTAGCACTCACACATAGAAACATAAGGTGTGCCTGAGGCATACACCTTGAGATATCCCAACAAACCCCCCCTCAAGGAAATGCCTCAGGCTATGTCAAGGATACATCTAGTCTCATAGTTTCTCATGCCATCTCATGGTGGTCAAGGATAAATCTATCGCTAGGTTCTCATGCTAGCAAGGGTTCCCTTGGGTGTAAGGTAAACAGAAAGGGATACAAACAGACCTTCCAATAGTTATCTCCCCTGCATGTACATGCACACAATGTCTGCAGGAGGTACCATGGAACAAAACATACACATGGCCTACATCATAAGGTGACCAGAGGTGTTTACAAAACACACAAAACACAATAGTTTATTTTCATTCATTTTGGAGGACTATCCAGGCTGAGTACCTTGACATAAAAAGAGAGATCTGGAGCATACATAGAGATGTGTTTAAAATGCATAATCTTCATGGGATGCCTCATCTTGTGGAGGCAAAATATCCATGTCAAGGCAAGGTCTTACCACATGGGTAGTGTCTAGTGCCTTATAAGATGGTACTATGATAGAACAAGTGGATCTGAAAGTCATATCCTTCAAGAGAACAATTATCTTGTCGTCTCCATAGTTGTGTAGAGAAGCATATCTTAGGTATCTGACCTTCATCTTTTTCTTGTACTTGGAGTCAAATAAAAGTGCCATGAGAGGGTAGATCTCTGTATTTGCTTCCTTTTTGGCAACCATTGTCTTGGCAATATTCAACAAGGAAGTCAGGTTGGCATTTTCATCCTTTGTAGCATAACAAGACATTGCTTTATGTTTTGGCTTTTCACATATTTTGCATAAGCAAGCCATGAGAGGCTCTAACCCAGGTATTGGGTAGTGTCTTCTCTCTTACAGGTGAAATATGAGCAATAAAAAGTAATCTTTTCAAAGAGTAACAATCTTGAAATGCAAGATGTCTAAGCAAGAAATGACCAAGTAGATGCTAGAAAAATGAGCATAGCAGACTAAAAATAAATCTTGGTCAAACTATCAGTCAAACTTTGACTATCCAAGGTCAAACTTAGACTTGCATAGTCAAGCTTTCATGGCCAAAGAGGCAGCTCAGAAATCTACTTCAAATCGTTATGCAAAGGTTGGAATTCAGAGGGCTTTTGTACTGAAGAGAAAGGTAAATAGGTAGAGCTTCTCCCTCAGAAAGGAATTGCGCAAAAAACGGCCACGTCGCCCAGCATTGTAGAGGAAATATGGACTGGTTTTTCGTCGAAAACTACCCGAATACTGCTCCAAAAGAGCTCAGACTTGATGAGCAGGGAGGTCGTGATGTCGCCCAGCTCCCTCTGAGAGGAAATCGACAATGTAGCTCTCCACAGTGAGAACCAGGAAAAAGATCATCGCGGCTTCCTGAGACAATGCCGCCCAGAAGATGGTGAGATAAGTCGTGTAGCTCGTTCTGCAGATTCGCCCTGCCCTTGGGAAGACTCTCTTGAAGGATGAGATGCTGAGAATGCAGTTTTGAAGAGAACTTGCACTTCCAAAATCGACTTTGGAAGGGAAGGTGGAAGATGAAGGTGAAGAAGAAGATGATGATGTGGCACCTAACTAGGGCTCAAGGAGGATCAAATGGCTCTGATACCATGTTGGAAAGCTGAAAGGAAAGCAAAGAGTGGACACAAGCTCAGAATACTTGCATTACTTGCTTGTAGAATGAAGAAGAGTGAGGTCCTTAAGTAGGCACCTCATACATGCTCACTGACATCACTGATGACTTCAGAGCTCCACAATCATCTCCTCAATCTGCTCCTAGATTCTCTCAATCATCCTATGTGGCTCTTCCACCACCTAACTGTGCTTGTGGGCACCTAACTGTGCCTCTAGCACTCACACATAGAAACATAAGGTGTGCCTGAGGCATACACGTTGAGATATCCCAACAGAATCCACCTGCATATGTTGATAGACAGCAAGCTGTCCATGCACCAAATGTGCAAGAAATGGTACCACCAAGTACTCCCATAGGTATACAATCAAGGGTAGATGATGGATCATCTATTGGTGGAAATGATGAGCCAAATGTGGCTGATATGCAGGTGGGACAGCAAGCTAAATGCCCTTGAGAAGATCATCTAGAGTGTCTAGACCACCTGATAGGATTGTTCCAGGGGTAGACTATGTGATGCTTACTGATTGTGGGGAGACTTCTTGCTACAGAGAGGCTATGATGCGCGAGGATCAATGCAAGTGGGAGTATGCTATGCAATCAGAGATGAGTTCACTTATGAAGAATAAGACTTGGGACTTGGTTTCTTTGCCACATGGAAAGAAAGCGTTGCCATCTAAATGGGTCTACAGACTGAAGGTCACAGGTGATGATGTGCCTAGGTACAAGGCCCGTTTGGTCGCTAAAGGGTTCAAGCAAGAGAAGGGTGTGGACTTTGATGAGATATTCTCTCTGGTTGTGAAGATGACCACACTTAGATGCATGCTTGGACTAGTGGCAACAGAGGATATGGAGCTTATGCAGATTAATGTCAAGATAGCTTTTTTGCATGGGGATTTGCATGAGGGAATTTACATGGTGCAACCGGAAGGCTTTGAAGAAAAGGGCAAAGAGACTTTTAGTTTGCAAGCTAAAGAAGAGCCTCTATGGTATTAAGCAAGTGCCTATAGAATGGTATCAGAAGTTTGATGCTTTCATTCGGTCCCAGGGTTTTAGAAGGAGTGAAATTGATCACTGCCTCTACATTAAAAGGGCTAAGGATAATAGCCTGATAATCTTGGCACTATATGTAGATGATATGCTATTGGCTAGCAAGAATACTTATGAGCTAGATGCATTAAAGGCCAAGTTGCATGAGGCCTTTGATATGAAGGATTTGGGACTTGCAGGTCATATTCTTGGTATGCGCATCACGTGTGATCGAAGTAGGAAAATCCTTTGGCTTTCACAAAAAGAGTATGTTACAAAAGTATTGCAGCATTTCAATATGAAGGGGGGGAAGGCAGTGAGTACTCCATTGCCTCCATATGTGAAACTGAGTCATACAGATAGTCCCAAATTAGATGAGTAAAGGGCCATGATGGCCAAGGTTCCTTATGCATCAGCAGTTGGGAGTCTTATGTATGCTATGATAGCTACTAGACCAGACATTGCATTTGCAGTGGGAGTTGTTAGCCGGTATATGGCTAATCCAAGAAAGAGGAATTGGGAGGCAGTTAAGTGCATCATGAGGTACATGAAGGGTACCAAGGAGATGTGCATCTACTTTGGTAGAGGAGACATGCATGTACTTGGGTACATAGATTCAGACTATGCAGGGCATGTGGATAGTAGGAGATCCACTTCTGGTTATGTGTTCATCTTTGTAGGTGGTGTAGTGTCATGGATGTCTCGCACACAGAAGTGCGTTGCTTTGTCTACCACAGAGGCTGAGTATGTTGCAGCCACATAGGGTTGCAAGGAGGCTATATGGCTTGATCGGCTAGTGGGAGATTTGGGGATTCATACAAATGTACCGACATTGCATAGTGATTCCATGAGTGCTATTCAGCTAGCACGGAATCTGGTCTTTCATGCAAAGACCAAACACATTGAGGTCAGGTACCATTTCATCAAGGAGGTACTTGAGGACAAGCGCATAGAGCTTGTCAAGGTTCATATAGATGATAACCCTGCAGATATGCTGACGAAGAGTCTACCTAGTTAGCGGTTTGAGTATCGTCATGTATTGATGGGCATTGGATAGGTATCTCACTAGTTGTTCCCCCTTAAAGGCACATTGTCCTTTAAGTGGGAGGTTGTGGGGGTTAAAGGTCACTGTGCCTTTACCCCGGTTATGTACAATACTCAAACACATATATAAATGAATGAAAAAGAAGATTAGGGTGGTTCTGCACCCACCAAAACTTGTGTGGCTCTTTGTCTCTCTCTCTCCCTCTTCCGTTCTTGCTTCCGTTGAGAGCACTCTCAAAATGGTAGAGGAGGCCTCGACCTCACAAGCCTTGACCCTATCCCTGCCCTTTCCAATCCTCTTATTTCTGTAGATGAGTCCAACATCTACAATGAAGAGCCCATAGATGAAGAAGCTCAGGAGCGGGAAGCTACATTGGCCCTAGAAGTGCTCCAGTGAGTTCTTGAACCCCATTCTACTTCTCAAATTCCATCCACCTCGAGCACCACCTCTATTGACCCCGCAACAATGATATGGTTTCTTGCTCCCCTTCTTGTCGATGGAGAACAATACCTCTTTCTCCATGACATAGAGGTTATGTTTGGTCTCCGGGAGGATGAAGCTCTTGGTATCCTGTGTGGATACGAGGTGGACATGACTATGCAAGAACTTGGGTTTTTGAAAGCAGATGATTCAATAGAAGAGGTTCTTGCTTTAACACTGGCCCAAATCAAAGATGCAGAGACATCAATCTACTCCAACCAAGCTTCATCTCACTCTAGACAGTAGGAGGCCTCTTGACCCATCCTCATTGACAAACAGGAAGGGATTGAGCATGATGACTCCATAGTGGTAAGAAACTATGAGCTTTGAATTTCTTCTCTCTTGGTATACTTTTGCTTAAATGGAATTCTAACGTAATGTTGGACTGTTGCAGGAGGCATTTGAGGTCGACCTATTCTCATCTCGGCAACGCCTTGTTTGTAGTAGCTTCGGCCGAGATCACTCACTGGCACATTACCTTGGCCAAGCAAAAGGACGCTTTGTGGTTATCCACAAAAAGTTTTCTCCACATGGCGCTGATGACCTCCTGAAGTGCAAGGCCTCGTCAAGAGTGATTGGTCATGCTGACATCAGTCGCAATGCTAACAAGGTCATTTTGGTGAACCGCATGGCTGCAATCAATGCCTTTGGAACCAATTTTCAAGGTATGACATTGACAGTAGTAGCCATGTCCTTGGACAGCAACGACAATAGCATTGACTCTCTATCGACTAGGTTTAGATCTAGGAGTGTATTTGGGAATTCAAAGCCCGATGTTCTCAGTGTTTTAGAGAAGAGAGAAAGGCTCTGAAGCCTTATTGTATAGAAATTTTATTTTATATGAATACAGCTATAGTTTTTATACAGTGCCCCATTTTGTGTTCTTTTACAAAATTTATTTCATACTATCATTGTATTTTGTAACTTTAATTGTTGTTGGCATTAATATTTTCATTCACTATTCTGTTCAAAAGCATGCGATCAGATAAATATTTGCACTATAATGGTCATTATGAGCAATCTAGTAAGAATCTCACTATGCGACAAAAGGCAAATGTGCTCGGCATCATGCGGGGATCCCAAAAATGGTAAAACCTACTATGGCATATGGGGCCTGTTTGACTTGGCTGCTCAACATCGTGCGAGGAGCCTAAAAATGGTAAAACCCGCTATGGCGTATGGGGCCTGTTTGACTTGGTCAAACAAGCCCCATACGCCATAGCGGATTCCAACAAGCCCCATACACCACAGCGGGTTTTACCATTTTTAGGCTCTTCGCATGATGCTGAGCACATTTGCCTTCTATCGCACAGTGAAAAAACATCATTTGACCACTCAAATTCACACTAAACTTGCATAAACTGATGGAAAGCATCACGTAACATGTATAATAACATGGAACAGTAATAGAACATAAAGATATCTTTTATTCATTGGCCTCAAAGGGTAGAGATTTACAAAATGATTCAAGTTACACCAAATGAACCTAAACAACATCTAGGGCCGAAGGGAGGGATCAGAGTAGATGCACTTGGTGAGTGCAAGTTCCTTGTCCATCACTGTTACTTTTTTGGCATGGATAGCACATAAGTTCACATCTTCAAAAAGACCTACTGTCATCTACTCCATTGCCTCTTGAATTGCTCCCATAGCGCCTGAAGTGAAATGCACATCACTCTTGTAATGCTGTGCTATTTCACATACAACGCGCTCAAAGGGTGCACGGGGAATGAGATTGTCCATAGTGGTTTGGAACTTTTGGATCTCCTGAAGCGCCTTCACGCCTGATTTTTTGTGCCTCTTAATCTTTAGGGGACCCTGCATTGGCCTTTGGACATGGCTCTATGGCCACTTGTCCTCTTTGAACTTCTTTTGCCTCTCCTCCCTTGCAACCACCTTTTCAGACTCCTCTTCCTATGCCTGGTGGGTCATTCAAAGTGGCTTCTCGCGCCTAGGGGTCTGCTTTGTCCTTGGTCTCTTTTCCTTTTCATGAGGCTGTGAGACAGCAGGCTGAGGCTCTTTCTTAGCTCATACTAGAGGCTCCTCATATCTAATAATCTCGAGGCACAGAGGGTTAATGGTGCTCTTCCGTGCGGTCTACTTGGTTGGAGGATTGGGGCCAAGGTTCATTATATCTGCGAGCCTGCCAAATACTTCCTCTTGTTGTGGCCCCTATAATCTCTCCATCACCTCTCCTTGCCTTTCTTGCTCCCCTTGTTCATCTAGGTGCTCCACGCTAGGACCCCACGGAGGAGGGAGGGGCAGTTGATCAAGATTGACTAGACTATTTTGCCCCACTTGGGAGACCTCTCTACTTCCACGGTTAGTTGTGTGGAAGGACTTAGAGGACCCTTGAAAACTACGGAAGGAATGGGGAAAGCTAGCAAGCACAAGAGTGTCAAAGAAGAAAAAGAACAAAAGTGCCATTCCTGTTGTTCAAAATGTAGATATAGATGTTGGTGATGATGTACCTATGGTTGATGTGATCATTGATGGTCAAGTGATTTCTAATGTGTACATTGATGGAGGTGCATCGATTAATGTCATGAGTGAGAAGACCATGATAGATGTTGATTTAAAATACTCTAGTACTACCTCTCCTTATCGCATCAAATTGGCTGACAACACTAGGGTAAAGACCTTGGGAGTTGTGAAGAATCTAGAAGTGGATGTATGTGGAATTTCTGTGCCGACTACTTTTCAGTGATCACTACCAAGCCAGATGCACATGCCTATCCAATGATTTTGGGAAGGCCTTCGCTATGCAAGGTGAGGGATGTTCAAAAGTCAGATACTGGAGAATTGATTTTGTAGGGAAATGATTTTGAAGAGAGTCGAAGAGAAGGAAGGAGTCTCACTTGCAGCTTTCTCACATACACAATGGGGGAATATACACAAAGGTGGAGGCTGAAAATAGGTTTCCTCTTCTTAGTTGTGAAAGCCAAAAGAACTCTAAGTACAAAAGAATAGGTGAACCCTATATGTGGGTCTCAAACCAAACTCAGCCAACTAAGGTTGCATACTAGTTGAGCCACTAACTAGAGTACATAAAGATAGCTATCATCCAGCTATTATTCATGGGCGGTGTACCAACCGCATCTTCAGCTAACAAGTCAGTGACATAAATGCACAATGGTCACCTTGGCATATCACGATGGAGCTCGATATCTCAACACCCCCCCTCGAGCTCAATCCCAATTCTTGCACACCAAGCAGGTCTCTGAACTTGCGTAGCTTCTCTGCACCCAATGCCTTCGTGAATATGTCAGCTACCTGATGCCCTATGCTGACATAAACTAGATCAATAAAACCTACTAGAACCTTCTCCCACACATAGTGATAATGCACCTCAATGTGCTTTGTTCTAGCATGATAGACTGGGTTATTTGCCAAGTGTACTGCTCATGTTGTCACAATAAATGACAACTGGCACATCTATAGACTGATGCATATCATAAAGTAGCTTATACAGCCAAGCTACCTCACATGCAGCCATTGCTGCACCCCTGTACTCAGCCTCTGTGCTCAACAAGGCAATTGTAGGCTGTTTCTTGCTCCTCCAAGTGACTGCAACACTCCCAAAAGAGAACATATATCTGCTTCTATGTCATCTATTAGAAATACTACCAGCCCAATCAGCATCAATGTATCCATGCAACTGTATTTGAATCCTAGTCTCATAAAATAGTCCATACCTTAGTATGTGTCTAGCTGCATCCAAATGCGGTTTCCTTAGAGCCTGCATAAACTGACTTACCAACCCAATAGCATAGCTCTCAACTCTGGCTTGATAATAGGCATATAAATCAAACTTCCTACTATGCGTCTGTACCTAGTAGGGTCTTCCAAAAGCTCACTTGCATCCGCGCTCAACTTCACATTCTGCTCCAAAGGAACTGAAATAGGCTTACAGCCTATCATCCCGTATTTGGACAGCATGTCCAATCCGCCTCTGCAAGAGCCATATCCCACTTGTGGATCTCATCACCTCAATGCCCAAGAAGTAACACAGCTCTCCCAAATCCTTCATCTGAAACTTCTACTTCAATAGCATTTTCACATGAAGGATATCTTTATCACTATCACCTGTGATGATCAAATCATCAACATAAATGACAAGCAGGATAATGCCTTTCTCTGTTTTTCTCACATAAAGTGAGAAATCAGCCTTGGAAATCTGAAAGCCAATGGTGACAAGATACTGTCCTATCTTTTTAGACCATGCTCTAGGTGCTTGCTTCAAGCCATACAAGCCTTTCTTCAACATGCAAACAAACTCAGGATGAATAGCATGAAATAACCTAGTTGCTGCTCCATATAGACCTCTTCTTGCAAATCACCATGCAAGAAAGCATTCTTTACATCCATCTGATGTAAAGACCATCCCTTTGATGCAGCCATAGCAATGACTAGTCTTACGATTGCCATCCTTGCAACCGGACTAAATGTTTCTTCATAATCAATGTTATATGTCTGTGCATACCCCTTGACAACTAATCTTGCCTTGTATCTATTTACAGAACCATCTACATTGTGCTTCACCTTATACTTGCAGCCAATTGCATTCTTGTCTTTAGGCAAAGGCACCAATTCCCATGTAGCATTTGCTTCCAAGGCATCCATTTCTTCATCCATGATGGCTTTTTTCCATTTTTCTTTTCCCATGGCTTGCTTAAAAGAAGTGGGTTCTGGTTCATTTATCACTTTGTCCATATAGGCATAGTGAATGGCTGTAAATCCATCATATTTCAGCCTATCCATAGGATACCTAGCTCTGGTAGATCTGCACAAAATAGGCTCATTACTAGGTGCTCTTAGAACATCCCTTGTCTTCCTTACTCCAGGTGTAACAATAGAAGGAATACCCAACTCATCATCAAGGCTCTATTCTGAGGCACTGGATTCACCATCCATATAAGAGTGACCTGCATTCACATCAACCATGGGCTGATCTACTTTCTCTTTTCCTTTTCGTGATACTTGCATACCACTATTTGCATTGCTTTGAGGAGATCCTCCTAATCTCAATCTGCCTGTCCATGGTGAAGTATGTGAACCATTGCTAGAGGACAGTACAGGTCCACTAATATTTTGTGATTGCTGCTATGAATTATGTGCAGCATTACCATTTTGTGCATCTACATCATCAATCACATTTACTGGTTTATACCAGTTTCTCATCTCATCAAAAACAACATCTCTACTCACTCTAAACTTATGACTAGAGGGGTTATAGCATCTATACCCTTTTTGCTACAGAGAATAATCAATAAAGATGCACTTTTCAGCTTTTGGATCCAACTTGGATCTCAACTCATCTGGCACATGAACATAGGCAATGCAACCAAAAACTTTCAAATGAGAATTAAGAGAATAACCAATAAAGATGCACTTCTCAGCTTTTGGATCCAACTTGGATCTCAACTCATCTAGCACATGAACATAGGCAATGCAACCAAAAACATTCAAATGAGAAATATCTGGTTTCCTACCAGTATACCTCTCCTCTAGCATCATGCCATGTGTTGCTCCAGTGGGAGTCCTGTTCATTATGTACACTACTATAGTAACTGCTTCAGCCCAATAATAATCTTTCATAAAATACACCCAAACTTTTCTGTTGTAGTCATCAATAAAAGTGACAAAATAATGATAGCCTCCAATAGATGCAGCTTTAGTAGTCCACACATAAGAGTGGATTAATTCCAATGGCCTCTTACTCTCTTGAAAATGTCTAGGAAATGGTTTCCTTGCCTATTTTCCAAATGGATAGGCTTCACATTCCTTATGGTTTCTGCAACCTTGAACTTAGGCAATCCTGCGACAATATTTTGGGCCTGTATTAATTTAAGTCACTGTACATTAATGTGACCAATGCGTTTATGCCAGATATCAATATCTGCAACTACATTGGTCCCATGTGCAAACATTGCTACACTCAATTCAGGCATGTCTGCATCTAACATAAACATCATGCCCTTCTTCTTCCCTTTTGTTGTCAAGTGACCTTTATTTTTCATATCCTCAACAAAGCATCCATGAGGATTAAATCTAACTTGCAAGCCCTGCTCAACCATTTGACCAACAAAAATGAGGTTCTTGGTGATATTCGAGACATGAAATACATCAAACAAGTATTTCTTTTTTCCATCCTACATAGACAAAGGAATTTTACCAATCTGCACAATAGCATGTGCAATATCATCACCAGTCTCCACAAATCCTGATCTTTCCATTTTCCTTGCATCCTGCATCCATTCTGCATGACCTGTCATGTGGTTTGATGCACCTGAGTCAAGGTACCACACATCATTGCTTTCTTTTGCACTTGTCATAGAATTGGTCATGTGTTGCACCATAAACAGATGCTCATTTCTGTCATCACCTTGTCTACTAGAGGATGCATAATTGCCTTGCTGCAATTTTCCAGTCATGATGTCATTCTGCTTTTTATAGTAGTCTTTAACCATATGACCCATTTCACCACATTAGTAGCATTCAACATTGTTGTTTGCATTTTGGCCTCTTTGCCATCCACCACGACCTCTTTGGCTCCCCTTGCCTCTAAAATTACCATGTCCTCCTCCATAGGACTGGTTTTCCTGAATTTGATCTGTATTTTGATTTCTGCCATGGCCTCCAAATGGGCTTGCTCTACCTCTGCCTATACCTCTTCTAGCATTTGAGTAGAAGATATCTTTTTTTGAAGTTCCTCCTGAAGAAGATGCATCACCATTTCTCTGCTCTTCAGAAATTAGAAGAACAATCAAGTCCTCAAAATCAAGAAAATTCTCACGGATGGCAATGGATGCCCGGAATTATGCATAATCCTTTCCTAGACCATTCAAGGTCATAGAAACTAAATCATCATCTTCCACTGGCGACCCAATAGAAGCAAGTACATCTGCAATCTTCTTCACCTTCATGTGGTAGTCATTGATGCTCATATTTTCTCTCTGCACATTATGCAACTCCTGCTTGAGCTGCATTTTCCTAGCTAGTGTATTTGTGCTATACATTTTTGTCAAAGTATCCCACGCCTCCTTCGGTGTGCTTGCATCCTAAATATGCACAATCATAGAATCTGAAATACTGATAGACAGCTAATACATAACTTTTCTGGCTCTCTCATGCAATCCTTTAAATGCCTGCAACTCCTAATAGCCTTTTCCCTTAAGGAAATGCGTCATTCGGGCATTACAAGACAAGAAGTCCTCATTTGAAGGATCTTAGTCAAAAGGCTATGGCACTATGTAGTCAATTTAATTGTTTTCTTCTATGTTTGATAAAAGTTGAGTATCAAGTGATAGCCTAGCGGCTCTCACTTATTTCTATTTTCTAAGATATTGTATGGGATTGAGAGGATGAGTGGAATGGATCATTGTAAATATCATAGGTATGAATTATAAATACCTTGGTATGGGGTGAGAGTTATTTGTGTATGGGATATTATGGGGGTTTTTAGAAAATAGGAAGAGTGAGTTATATAAAGAGGTGGGCTCATGTCCACGTGTTCCAATAATATAAGAGAGGCCACATGCCAAGCATGTGGAAGGCATGTGGAGGAGTGTGGAGTCAAGAGGAATCCTTCTAGAATTCCTATGTGGAATAAGGAGGATGTGGACATATGGAAAAGAGAGGGTCCCTATGGGCTCCATGTGGGGAGACTCTTGACTTTCTCAATATTTTAAGAGTCTTGAGCATCTTTGGATGGAACACATGGCAAGAGTAGCCAAAAAGGACATGGATGGTGACATACGGGCTTATGTGATTGATGGGGAAAGGAATCTACAGGCAGCAATTGTAAATGGGTGAAGGAGGGTGACAAAATCTCTATAAAAGAAGCCCTCCTCTCCCTTGTTCAACATCTCTTCCACCATTAGGTCTCATGTTACTGTAGCTCCAGTCTCCTCAAGCCTCTTCCATGAGTCTTCTTTCCCTCTTGTAGATATTCTCTTATGTAGACTCTTGAGTCCATCTCTCTCTAGTTTATTCTTTCTCTCTCTATGAGTAGTCTTGGAGCTTCCGATCCCTCTTGTATGTATGAAACCTTCTTCTCCCTTGTGTTTGTAGTATTTTGAGTGTATTTGAGTGGATTCTTACTCCCATGGCAATGAAAGTCACTTCTTATCATTTTCCTTGAGTCTCCATTCCTATGTCCTTTTCTCTCTCTATTCAAGTCTCTAAAGTAGTTCTTGTTTGGCCACTCATTGTGCACACATGGTCCATCCATTTCTTGAGCCACCATCCAAGCTTCTTCTTCCCTTTTAGACGAATTTTAGGGGTATTAGATCATTGATAATTGTGGAGCCTTGAGGGAGTAGTTTGCTCAGGCAAAATTAGCATGGGTGGAGGGTAGTTTTTATGACAGTTTGGGATGCGTCAATTTTACGAGCAAAAACCTATGAGCAAGTTTATCCGAGCGTGTTTTTCAAGAGATTTTTAAAAATGTTTTTCTTTAGGAAACATGGTTTTTACACTTTTATTTTCACTAGAACTAGATCCCTTTATCATAAAAATATACAGACTAGTCACTCATTCATTTTTACACAACATAATTTTCTTATTTAGAGACATCCCTTTGTACCCCTATTATTACCTTAAAAAAGTGTTGATTCCTTTAAGAAACATTCCTCATAATCACTCTCAATGTAATAATACTATGCATATATAATTACTTATTAACACATTTATATCATATGGCAACATCTTTTTAGTGTTTTTATAGCATATTTATGGACATGTTTCTAAAGAAGTTTAAATTACTATAAATAAGTATTAACTTGGGCTTATATATCACTCTCATAAAATACATGTAATATTTAATACTATATATGAAAGATTTTCCAAAATATAACTCCATAGATGTGCTCAAATGGGGTGTTCCGATCAATTTGAGTGGTTGAATGACTATATTTGGACATTGGATATGAAAGTTATGTCACTTTTAAAAGTGCTGTCCAAGGTAGTTTCGCCAGCGAAACTACCTTGGGAGACTTACTTCAAAGGGGTTTCGCTTGCGAAACTACCTGGATGGCTTGCTTCAATGAGTTTTCTTTGAAGAAACTCTTTCATGAAGATAGGTTGAGAGAGGGTTTTCAATGTCACCCCCTATTAAGTAAAAGTTGTAAAAAGGATCATAAGGGAATTTTCATAGAGAAATCTACTCTACATGTGGGTTTCTTCAAAAGCCATCCCATTATGCTCTCACCATTCCTACAGATTCACCTGAAGATTTTTGTATAAAATAGGCATTGCTATAATACTTTGCATATTTCTAAGTGAAACTATGTTTTCTTCTGATCGATTTTTGCCATATTTATGCATAGTTGGAAGCTTTTTTTTCCCTTCGCTCGGACGCTCGGAAGATTTCGCTCAGAAAATGCTCGTCCCCGACAGTTTGATGCCCTGTTAGTGTTTTGCTCATAACTTTTTGCTCGATAGTCTGATTTTGATACAGCTTATATCAACACAAAGCTCTCTTCAAATCGCATGTTGTTATGTGATTGGATTACTATTGTTAAAAGTTATGAGTCTCTGTGTTTGAGAGTCTATTTTCATGACAGCTTTTATCCCTTTTCAGTAAACTATCCATATCTCTTCAACCAGTTATTTGTTTTCAATGAAACTGATATCAGCACAAAGCTCTCTTCAAGGCGCATGTTTTTATGTGATTGGATCTTGAATCAGATACTACTGTTAAAATTTATGAGTCTCTATGTTTGACAGTCTGTTTTCATGATAGTTTTTACCCCCTTTCAATAAACTGTCCATATCTCTTCAATCGGTTATCTGTTTTCAATGAAACTTCTATCAGTGCGAAGCTCTCTTCAAGGGGCATTTTCTATATGATTAGATCTTGCATCAGATACTAGTGTAAAAAATTATGAGTCTTTGTGTATGACTATTTATTTCTATGGTAGTTTTTACCCCCTTGGAAGCTAAGAGGAACAAAAATTTCACTTGTCTTAGCTGCAAACTCAGACATATCCATGGCGAGAAAATGTTGCAAATCTGTAAGATAGAACGATGTCAATCCGCAATCATGAAAAATCTAGAATGGACTAGGCCATCGCAATTTCAGCTTCCTTGGCATCCACCTAAGGCGAGTGTTCAACAGAAGGACCAATTGCCTGGCATGCTCAAAAGATTTTTTCTTCGAAGCCAAATCCACTCTCCGCTTCCACCTTGCTTAAACCTCCAAAGTAAAATAGTAGCTCTCCAGCTGCATATCATCCAACTGATCTAGAACATCCAACCGAAACAATATGCTTGATTGGCATAATTGCTTCCAACCCAAATTTGAAAGGACTCAACCTAGTGGCCCCACCTTGAATGATGTGTGGTAAGCCCACATTGCTGCCAGCAACTTATCATCCCAATCCATATAGTCCTCCTTCACTAACAGTGAAATAATTTGCTTGAAAGTATGATTTGTAGATTCCAATCCATTAGCCTGCCGGTGGTAGGGGGAAGACTTCTTGTGAATCACCATATAGAAAGAATTCATCCGCTTGATGACCTTGTTGACAAAGTGAGTCCCCCTTGTCAATGACGATTTCAATTGGGCAACCAAACTGGGAACACATCGCGGTATAGGCATTTTGCAACCGAATTTGTGGTATCATCCCGCAAAGCCAACGCTTCCACCCATTTGGTACAGTAGTGAGTTGCTTACTAGAGTGTAATAGTTTTGTGTGCGGGTAGTTGCAGGCTTGAATGGACCCATGAAGTCCAAACCCCACTTCTAAAATGGCTCTAGTGGCAAAATGGGGTTAAGCGGCATTCGATCACGATCTCTAGGTTGATCTCTAGCTGGCAAATATCGCAACTCTTTACAAACCATCTGGCATCCTTTTGCATGGTTGGCCACCATAGGCCTACTTGCAAGATTTTCTTTGCGGTTATTTCCCCCGCAAAATGACCAGTCGAAACCCCACAATGGGCTTCCATAAGCACTGCCTCTGCTCATGAGGCTAAACACATCGCAATAGGGCCTCTGTCAGATGTCATCGGTACAGCTGGCCCAAGACTACTTCAAAGGATTGACTCCACAATGCCAATCATTTCCTTTGGTCTCTATTCATGTACTTGGGCATGATGCCTGTAGACAGGAATGAGAGCATCTCATCAAACCATGACCATGGGCCTGCCGGAATGACTTCGACCTCCGTCTCTATTGGATCTACCTAGAAAATAGCCGCCAGCTCCGCATTAGGAAACTCGTCCTCCACTCTCATTGGCAGCCCTCTAGACTCTAGTTGAGATTAGTAATTTGCTACTGTATGCTGCGAGCTCGGCTGATGAATGACATCAAAGTCATATTTCTAAAGTAACAACACCCATCATGCCAATCGACCTATAAGACTTTACTATTTTACTGAATAGAACAATGCAGAATGATCAACATAGAATACAAAAGGTCGGCCCAACAATTAATGTTGGCATTTTTTGACTGAATAGATCATGCCCAATCCTTCTCTCTCCATGATAGAGTAATTCTTTTTGGCCATTGAGATCTATCATCTTGTGTATTAGATTGGGCCATACCATTTGTCTGCATCTTCACACATCAGGACACTCCCAATAGCTCTATCCAAGGCATCGACAAATACATGAAAATCCTTTTCCCAATCCGAAGACATTAGCACCAGTGCTCTAGAAAGCTGGATCTTGAGTTATCGGTAAGCTTGGTCACACTTTGCAATCCACACAAATTCCTTCGATTCCACATGAGCAAGTGCATTCAAGGGAATCACCATATGATCCAGGAATCATAGATGTCTGCCATGCCATCGAATTTGACCCAAAAAGTTCAAGCACTCCTTAGGTGTCGTTGGAGTAGGTGCTTGCATAATCACTGCCACTTTATCCGGATCCACAATAATTCCTTTTGCCAAAATCACATGCCCCAAGAATCGGCCGCTATGGACTGCGAATGCACATTTCATAGGATTCAAGCTGAATGATACCTCCCTACATCTTTGGAAACACTTTTGCAAATGCTCCAGGTGCTCGGTGAATGTTCCAAACACACTGAGATCATCTAGGAAGATTTGCATGAAGTCTATCAAGTACGAGCGGAAAATCTCTTGCATTGCTCACTAAAATGTAGAGGGAGCATTCCGCAATCCAAACCACATGATTGTATATACATAGAGATGTGATAAACATTTCATGGGCTGGTCTTGTGGAGCCATCATGATTTCATTATAACCACTATACCCGTCTAGGAAAGAGTATACCTCATGCCCTGCCACTTTATCTAGCATAGAATCCATGCATGGCAAAGGAAATGGATCATGTACAGTGGCCACATTTAGCTTGTAGTAATTGACACAAATTTGCAATTTCTTATTCTCCTTTGGCACAATGATAATTAGGGAAATCCACTCCGGGTTCTCTATCGATGTGATGAATCCCACCCGTAGCAAGTGCTCCAGCTCTTCTCGCACTTGCTTGGCCACATGCGGATTCATACGATAGCGATGTATCTTTGTTGGAGTCACATTAGTTCTGAGGTTCACCCACTGTTGGTAGAATTTTGGATCCATACCTTTGATATATGCATAATCCCATGCGAACACATAAAAAAAGTCCCTCAAGAGGGCTATTAGTTCGCTATAGAACTCATCCATCAACAATGTACTAATTTTGACTAGCTTAAATTCCCCATCATCCCCTAGATATACCGTATCCAAAGCATCTTTTGCACTCACGTGACTCGGCTCATGCGTTCCTTGAACTCTTTCTTCTGCTGTAGGATATCCCACAGATCCATATCCCCTATTGCTTGTTGAGGCTCAATCACCTCCTTTAGAACTGTGCTAGCTGAACCTGCCAGAGGATTTTGATGCAGGTAACTTTTCGTAATGCCCTCCACATCGATGGTGAAAATTGGAACTAATTCTGGATTTGCTTTGAGAAAAGCTTCCTCCTCCTCCTCATCCTCCAATCCATTTGCCATGTTCATCGTCTCAACCAACACGGGTTGTACCGCATCCACCAAAGGTGTTGCCACTCCCATTGTGACCCACACTTTCTTCTTGCCTCTCCACATAGAGATGATGTTCTGCTCCATATTTTGCTTAACCTTTGCTTGCCACAACCAAGGCCTGCCCAAAAAGACACGATACTCTTTCATTGTGACTTCCATGTTGAGCACCATGAATGAGACCACGAACGAGATGCGCGTCACATCCAAAACAACATGCCTTAAGATTTTGAGTGGTCAAACTTAGCATTGATCAGCCATGCGAACTAAGAATGGCACCAGTTCTTAGGACGTCCATCCCATTTATTGGTAGGTCTTCAAAGTGACAATATTGACCCCCGAACCTCCATCTACCAACACTTGAGAAAAAGTCTACCCCTGTGCTTTTGCGGCTATCACAAGAATTCTCATGTCCGTCAAAGGGACCGCTGGTACTAGAGAGCCTATTATCTTGGCATAGATCCATTTCTTCTAGCTTTGACTTTGAGTGAAGTGAGTGCAACAATTGCTGGTGGAATCTAGGAACCAAGTTGAGTAATCTTCCCAATGAGATCTAGATTGGTGCCTCAAGAATGCATTCCACCTCGGCTCCCTTTGTAGAGAATTTGCTCGCTTCTTGGCTTGGTTAGCAGGAGTTTCTTTGATCGCCGTCAAGCCATTCCTCAATAAGTGAAGTTTGAATTTGGCTTGTGCCTCCAACTCTGGTTGGACCACCGATTCTGCGAACTGCACCTTGCATGCCTTTGCGGACTCTGGCAGTTGCATCGATGCGCGCCTTTGCGAACTTTGCTAGTTGCATCAATGGTGGCTCCTCCATCACCAACTCGTGGACTTGTCATCGTACTTGCTCCTATACTGGCCAATCTAATAGCTTGTCACCTTTCTTAGGAGTCGGCCCATACAGCTTGGTACCCACATGGGTGATTATGCTAATCTCCGAGTACACCAACAGATCATCATCAACAATGTGTACCATAGAAGTGCTAGGCATTTTCCCTGTCACCTTTTCCCGCTCCGCTCATTGCTGATCCCATTCTTGAGCATCTAGGCATTTGTTTTGCCAATCATGACTACACAAGCGTACTTTTCCGCAGTGATGAAGTTTTCGATCAGATAAAAAAAGTATGTCTTGCACGTGAGAAGGGAGATGTCCGTAAAGCATGTAGATGACCTAAGAAACATGAATCCTTGAATATTTTTACCTTGTTTATGTCGATAATGATGGTGTTTTTTTACTTATGTTAAATGTTACAATACATTAGGATATTTACTTATGATATTTATTCCATTTGTATTATTATTTGATTATATGTGAATACATAAGGGGCATTCTCTCATAGATACATAAGGGGATTTTTTCATGGATACACTTGATGAGAATTTGCGACTCAAAGCAATAAGATTACTCAAATCATGCCATAGGGTCAAAGTTTATAACATTATAGAGTAATAAGAGCCACACTGCATGAGAATTTGCTACTAAAAAATAAATTGTATTAGCAATTCTAATATGATCTGCTCAACCCTACCAGGCTTGTTGCAGAGAGTACAAAATAATATTAATGACTACTATAGGCCACACAGGCCAAGACCACACTAGAAGATCTCATCATTAGTATCTCTTATCTTCTCAACAACCCAATCTTCCACGGAGTACACGTCCATATCCTCAACATAATTACAATAAAGGAAAAAATTCAAACAATCACAGATTGTTTCTTTATAATGTCCTTGGAAGGCCCTTATTATTCTTTCAACATCTACATCAACTCGGCCATACCAAGTGCTGTGATAACATAGGTTGCTTAAGAAGTCTAAGAGATCTTGTCATGCTTTTATAATACATTATAAAATTCTTTTGCTCTTTGCTATCTTCTGAGTTTCCTCCCTCTCTGCCTGCCTCTATGCATCAAATTCCTCTCTCCATCCATGTCAATGAACATCCTTGTCAAATTCTTGCATCTCTCCTTGCTCCTTGGTGAGCAATCCATTCTTTGAGACTGTCGATGCTGGACTCCATGTCTGCGATGATGCGAAGGAAATCCATGGGTGGGGAGATAATAAATTAGGAGTGATGAATGAAGAAAGTGCTTGTAGAAGGACTAGGATGGACAAAATAAGGTAGCTTGATAATTATATTATTCTTGTCTTCAATCACTTTATTTCATAGATTTAAATGTATTTAAAATCTATCCTCTCATATGTCTCTCACATTACAGTCTTGCATCTTTTACTTCACTCAATCGACAACTCAACTCTATAAATTTATTTAATCAATTTCACTTGATTCGAAGTCTAGCTTATTATATACAATAAATATGTCATGATGAGAATCTAATAATTATATCATTCTTATGTTCCATCACTTTATTTTATAGATTTGAATGTACTCAAAATCTATCATCTCACATGTCTCGCATTACGGTCTTGCATCTACAAGTCTAACTTATTATATACAATAAATATCTCATGAAGAGAATCTAATAATTATATCATTCTTGTGTTCTATCACTTTATTTTATAGATTTCAATGTACTCAAAATCTATCGTCTCACATGTCTCGCATTACAGTATTGCATTTGCAAGTCTAACTTATTATATACAACAAATATCTCATGATGAGAATCTAATAATTATATCATTCTTGTGTTCCATCACTTTATTTTATATATTTCAATGTACTCAAAATCTATCATCCCACATGTCTCGCATTACAATCTTGCATCTGTTACTTCACATAATCTAGTAGTCTAGCATTCTCCAACCATCATCTTAGTGACATCTTAGCCTCTCCCAATTCTTCAATCTAAATCTTTCATCTCCCATTATGAGTCTGTAGTTCTATAAATCCTCTCTAGTTGTTCCTCTTCTACATCTCACCCGTAGCTTTACAGCCAAACACTTCTTCCACTTTGCTCTCATTACCTTCCTCCTCTCCTCAAGCTTACTCCTTCCATCTTTCCTGTAGCCTTACAGCAAAACACTTCTTCCACTTTGCTCTCGTTACCTTCCTCCTCTCCTCAAGATTACTCCTTCCATCTCGCCCGCAGTCTTATAGCCCAACACTTCTTCTGCTCTCGGTTCCTTCCTCCTCTCCTCAAGCTTACTCCTGCCATCTTGGCCACATCCTTACTCTGGCACTCAAGTATACTCTCATTATCATTCTTGCACTCATCTCATAGCCTTACTCTCAAACTCTTCTTCCATCTCGCCTTACTATCTCTTGTTACTGTGGTCCATATTCCCATAGCTTAAAGCTTCATGGATCTTTTTGAAGTCATCAATTCCATGGAGGAAGCCGTTAGCACCAACAAAGATTGGATCACCACAAGAAGAGGCGAATAGGGACCAGAGAAAGAGATAGCGGGCTTTATTAACACAAGATGAAAAGGAGGAGTTTGCTGCTCAAAAGTTCCTAGAGAAGGAGGAGAGAGGAAAAATAAGTAGGTCTACTAGCGAAATAGATCGATTAATTTCATATAGGAGAGAGCTAACAGATTATCTAAGTGTGGTTACTTCGTGTGTAGTTCGTTATGGGAGATTTCCACCCCAGGAAGCGCAAGCCATATGAAATCAAGGAAGTGCTATACAAGAGAAATTTTATGATTCCTTACTTCTCTTCTGTAGTTTTAACTACATTGATCATGATGAGATGGTCTCAGCCCTTGAATGGGTTGAAACTAGGATATTAATAGCAAATATTAATGCCTTCCATTGAAAGGCTTATTGTAACTTTTGGTGTTTGTTGTTAACACCATTATAAATATTGTGAGAGTTTCTCTAGATCCACAGATCACTCTAGTGATCTCTCAATCAAGCCCATGAATCTCTCAATCACACTTAATAGAACCTTCTACAACCTAACTTGGTCACGCTAACCACCATGTGGTGACACACAAACTCACACAAACCTTGTATGCCTTGGTACATCCCATTACATCAAATTTTCCTTCATACCCCCCCACAAATTGATGACTTCACCCCTCAATAGTAGTACATGGGATGCTACATGGCTTGCCCACCATCATGTGGCAACACACATGGCCCCAACCTGTGACTCACTCCTAGGACTCTTGGTTTACAACTGGAGGATTGGACAATGACTATGTATGGAAATACCCATGGGTCCAACAAGGTAAAAAACTCAAACAAAGGACTAACAATAATTTAAGGGGGACATCCCATGGCAGAGAACCTTATTGACAACACACACAAACAACTTAAAAACATATGGGTCATCACCCTTGTCAAGATTGACTTGGGTGGTGAAAGCAGTGAGAGCTTTAACATCCTTTGGTTCTTCTTCTTCTTCTTTCTCTACCTTTTGAACAAGGTTTGCTGAACATTTCTTCTTTGCATAGCACTCTTTCTCAAAATGTCTAGGTTTTCCACAAAAGTTGCACTTCATCTTGCTCTTGCTGGTGGATCCCTTGAAGTTGCTTATGGCCAAATATGCCCCATGTTCTTTGTAGTCATTCCTCTATTTGATTTCCCTTTCCTCTTCCAAGAGGGATGCCTCAATTTCCACCAAACTAATATCTGGTATATTGCTGAGAGTAGTGACAATAGTGCCACATTCCTTAGTTAGGCTTTTGAGTAAGATAGCAATTACAATGTTATCATTAAGATTAAACTTGATGCTAGCTAACTGAGTTAGTAAGCTCTTCATGGAGTTTAAATGTGAAGAGATGGATTCTCCTCTATCCAATTTCAGATCAAATAATTTGATGAGCAAGCTAAACTTAGAACACTTCCCCTGTGCTCCAAAGACAAGCTCAAGATGACTCCATGCAACATGAGTAGTCTCACAACCATCAATGTGGTGGATAAAAGAATCACCCAATCCAAGAGCAATTATGGCTAGTTCCCTTTCATCCTTAGGGAGCCATAAACCTTCTCCTTCCCTAGTGGTTGGTTTCTTTTCTTTTCCATTAGCCACATTCCAGATCCCCTTTTTCATGAGAATAAATTTCAGTTTGGTCTGCCAAGTATAAATCCCTCTCCCTCAAACTTATCTATCTTGGTTTTGGATGCCATAGAGAAGGTCTTACCACTGATGTGGTAGTGTCTAGTCCCTTACAAAGATAGCATTCAATTCAAAATATATAATAAATATATCATGAGCATTTACCACAACTATCAAACTCTAGGACAGTGCTCCAAATATCAGACTGAAAAATGCCTCAGATCAATTACAATGGTCAAACATCCAAAAGCCCAAAGATAACTGAGATAATGATGAAACTTTCTAGCACTTAACCATATTCAATGGTTCACATTAGAAGAAAATATCACTGTTACCCCCAAATTGAATGAAGTTGGACAATGCAATTGAAGTTGTAGAGGCAAGCAATGAATGGGCTTTTACAATCAAATGAAAGCTCTTTTACTAGAGAGGAGCCCCTAGAGAAGAATTGCGCAATGTACATTAGAACGTTTATGAGAGTAGCGCCTTTCTCGACTCATTTTTTTGTCTGTTCTCATATGCTAGACCATTGTTGCTCAAAATTCATTAGCATGCTCCTTGTAGTGTTTCCCAATAGTTGCTAAATCCATTTGATGAATGGTTGCTCCTACAGGGAGAATTGACTGTTTCTTTAGTGGCTAGAAAACGTGTCAACACAGGCAGAGGAAGCAACTGTTCCATAATTCCACCTAGCCAAGGATTTTCCCCAACACAAGGATGCTTTAGCCTAAAGGACGTGGGAAATGGCTCAGAGAATGGAGAGAACAAGCCTAAGCAAATTTCATGGAAGATAATGAAGAAAAAGCTTTATTTAGGGAAGATGATGACATGGCACTCAAAGAGGGCTCAAGGAGGGTGAACATGGCTCTGATACCACATGATCGAACACAGCATGAAGGATTCAGCATGGAACAAATAGAGTAGTTTATTTATTCAAGAGAGGAGAGGCCCTTATAAGGGCAACTGAGACAATGCATGTGCCCCAAAGGAGAGCATCTCCAAATCCATAAATCACTCCACTGATCTCTCAATCAAGCCCATGAATCTCTCAATCACACCTATAGAACCTTCTACCACCTAACCTGGTCACACTAACCACCATGTGGTGACACACAAACTCACACAAACTTTGTACCCCTTGGTACAACAATAAGACCATGCAGCACAAGCTGGCTACATGCAAATTACCAGTATGATTTCTACCAATTTATGGTCAAGATAGTCTAGTAGGTGTTCAACCTCCTAGCAATCTCCCAACCTTTAGCAATGCTGCAAGAAATGGAAAAGTGATTGATAATAGTGGTCCCCTACCCATCAGTCTGATTGAAAATAAGCCATGTGACCAAGGCAGGCGAGCATCACACTTCTCACCTAGATTCAATTGACAAAATACCATAATGTTTTACTCCCCAACTTCCTAGCACATCTCACCAAGCCCAAAGAATCAAAATGGGTTGACTATTTCTATGAGGAGATACTCAATTTTTGCATCCGTAGTAGTGAAAAGATTGGAAACCCAATGTTCATAATGTCGATCATCCATCACCTCTCCGATGACCTCATCTCAGAAGGCTATGGTGATGCAGACAAAACCATTGGTTTACTCTCAATCACCTCCACTAGGTCCACACCTACAAAGCCCTTGTCAAAGAAATGAAGGGAGGAGCAAGGATAGAAAGCACAAGAGGAAGTAGTGGCCAAAAAGTAGCATGCAAGCTTTTGCACTACTTAGAAACCTTCTGTATCACGTGCATTCAAGGGGTATTTAAAAAACACCTCAACTAAATTTATTCCCACAATAAAAATACCCCTCTTTACTTCAGTGATTTTTTTCTAAAGTTGAATTAAAAAAGCCCTCATGTTATTGTAAACCTGTTAAAATTTTTCAAAAAGTTAAATTAAAATACCCCTCCTTTTGAATGCACATGGTATACTAAAAAATTATGAGGTGAACCTCCCGAGCCCTCATGTGACACAAGCGGATGGTTTCGAATACTAAGCTCCCACAAGGATTTGTTCAGAATAGAAAGGAATCCAATGCTACCAAATGCAATATCCTCTTCCCAACAATAAAAATTTTGCAATAGAAGATTCGGTGAAGACCTATGAAGCACTACAAATGGTAAAAGTTCACATAGGTGCATACCAGGAATAATCCACATTGACAATGCTCCAACAACCATGAACTTTGCATGATCCATGGCACTAGATCCAGCATATAAAGGAGGCATGTTAACTACATTAGTTGGTAATGTCATTTGATGGATAGTGGGAAGAAGTTTGTAGAGCTAGGATTGTGCCTTGGAGACTAATAGACCCAAGATGGTTGTAAAAGGATGAGGAAATAGAGTGGTGTAAAGATATTAGGGTTGGACCTCTCTTCAAAATGTGGCATGTATAAAAGGCCAAATGATTGACTTTAGTCTTCACTTGTTGGTTGCACACATTGGAATACAAGCTCTCCTCCTCCTTTTTGGAGTTGTCTCTTGTTACCTCATAATCCCTTTCATAAATGCCATGTGCTCTTATCCTCTTCCCTTCTTCTTCTTCTTCTTCTTCTCCTCCTCCTCCTCTCCCTTCTCCACTCCCCTCTCCTCTCCTTCTTCTTCTCCCTATAGATTCATGATTGCAACAAGCTGAGAGTCGCTAGAGTGACACTAGTAGATGGCATTTGCATGCATTTATTTCAACCCAGAGTAGCTTTGAAGAGTACTCCATTGGTGTTCATGTAAGATCCCCATGACATGTGAGTCACTATCAAGAGACTACACAATATGCTTGAAATTGCATTAGACCATGTTTTCTTTGAGTCTCATGCACAATGGTAAAAAAACATGCTCTCGGCTATGTTATTCAAAAGTACACATATCAAATGACTACGATACTTTGCACGCACATCAATTAAACCTATATTAATCCTCATACAAAGTATCATACACATCATATATGGTGCATGGTTAAAGTCAAATTATACCATGTTTTTTACCAAGTCTCATGCACAACAGTCGCCAAATGCACTCTTAGGTATCTTATTCAAATGTGCACATATATGGTGGACACAATACTTTTCACATGCTTAAATCCTATCTATCTTGAGGCATATTAAAATTATTGTGCCTATCAGATATGGTTTACATGGAGGAAGTCACATTAGACCATGTTTTTCACCAAGTGTCATGCATAATCATCAAAAAACATGCTCTAGGGTTCCTTATTCAAACACGAACATACCCAATGGGCACTATACTTTGCACATGTATCAAAACCACATATATAAAGTTTTGTGCAAGGTATTGTTTCCATTGGATATGTTTTGCATGGTTGAAATTTCATCATGCCATGTTTCTTACCAAGTCTCATGCACAATAGTCGAAAAATATGCTCCGAGTGTCTTATTTGGATGTGCACATATCCAACAGAAAAAATAATTTTTACATGCATAAATCCCACCTATATTGAGGTATTTTGGCCATATATTATGGTTTTCATGGTCAAAGTCACATTAGACCATGGTTTTCACCATGTCTCATGCATAATGGTCAAAAAACATGCTCTGTGGTTTCTTATTCAAACGCGCACATATCTAATGGACACAAAACTTTGCATGCACATAAATCCCATATGTTTTGAGTCACTTAAAAAGTTTGGTTGCCATTGGATATGGTTCTCATAGCCAAAATTACATTACACCATGTTTTTCACCAAGTCTTATCCACAAAATTCAAAAACACGCTCTGCATTGCATTATTCAAACATGCACATATTCAATGGCCATGAAGCTTTACACACGTGTCAATCCTCCCTATTTTTATGTTTATACAAATTATTCTGCCCATCAAATATGGTTTGCATGAGCGAAGTCTCATTATACGATGTTTTTAACGAAGTCTCATGCACAATAGTTGAAACACATCTTTTTTCAATGTGCATGTATCTAATGGGCATGATAATTTGTATGCATGTCAATACCACCTATCTTGGTATGTGTGCAAATTATCGTGCATATGGGATATTGTTTGCATAGTGCAAGTCAGATTAGACCATGTTTTTCACCAAGTGTCATATACAACGGCTAAAAAACATGATCTAGGGTATCTTAATTGAACATGCACCAATTCCACCTCCTATGAGGTGCAATAAAACTATATTGACCATCAGATATGGTTTGCATGGTCAGGGACACATTGCACCATGTTTTTCACCAAGTATCATGCATGGTGTGGTAAAAAAACATGTTGTGGGGTGTCTTTTTTAAACGACACATATCCGATGGGCATGATACTTTGCAAGAACATCAATCCCACCTATATTGAGGCATGTGCAAATTATCACTCGCATTGGATATGCTTTGCATGGTTGAAGCACATTATACCATGTTTTTCACCAACTATCATGTACAGCCAGCTATCAAAAACACCCTTCGGGTTGTTTTTTATTATTCAAATGCACTTATCAGTGGCCAATATAATTTTCACACACATAAATTCCATATATCTTGAGGCTTGTTTAAAATATTGTGCCCATTGGGTATGATTTGCATGGTCAAAATAGCATTATACCATGTCTTTTACCAAGTCTCATGAACAACGAGCAAAAAATATGCTCTGGAGAGTCTTATTAAAACAATCACATAATTTGATGGGCACACTACTTTTCTCATGAATCAATACCACCTATTTTGTGATGCCTGCAAAGTATCATGCCCCATAAAATATGTTATGTATGGTTGAAATCACATTATACCATGTTTTTACCAAGTCTCATGTACAATGGTCAAAAAATATGCTCCAGGGTGTCTTGTTCAAATGCGCATATATCCGATGGTGGTCACAATACTTTGAACATGCATCAATACCACATATCTTGATGTGTGTGTAAGGTGTCATGGCATCGGATATGGGTCGCATGGTCGAATCGCATTAGACTATGTTTTTCACCATGTCTCATGTGCAATGATAAAAAACCATGCTCTGCGGTGTTGTATTCAAATGCACACATATCCGATGGGCATGATACATTTCATGCATTCTAAAATCAACTATACTAAGTCATGTTTAAATTATCGTGTCCATCGGATATGGTTTTCATAGTAAAAATGGCATTAGACCATGTTCTTCACAAAGTCTCATGCACAATAGTTAAAAAACATGCTCCGGTGTGTCTTATTCAAATGCGCACATATCCAATGGGAACGATACATTTCACATAAATCAATTTACCATCTATCTTGAGGCACATGCAAAGTATAGCTACCATCCAATATGGTTTGCATGGTCAAAGTCGCATTAGACCATGTTTCTCACCAAGTGTCATGCACAATGATCAAAAACATGCTCTGGGGTTTCTTATTTAAACGTGCATATATCTAATAGTCTTGTGTTTTGAACAAATTATCTTGAAAATTTTTTAGAGTATCATGACCATCATATAATTTTTTCATGGTCGAGGACACATTACATCATGTTTTTCACCACAATGTCATGCACAAGTGTCAAAAAACACATTCCCAAGTGTCTTATTCAAAGGTGCATATATGCGGTGGGAGATATACATTGCACATGGATCATACCACCTATATTTAGGTGTGTACAAATCATATTTCCCATAGGATATAATTTGCATGGTAGAAATCGCATTAGACCATGTTTTTCAGCAACAAGTATCATGCACAACTATTACAAAACACCCTCAAGGTTGTGTTATTTGAACACACACATATTGGATGGCCATGATAAATTTCACATGCATCAATACAATATATCTCAAGTCTTATTCAAGTTATCATTCCAATAAAATATGTTTTACATGGTTGAAAGAGCATTATATCATGTTTTTTATCAAGCTCATGCAAAACGTCAAAAAACATGTTCCAGGGTGTCTTATTTAGGTGCACACATATTTGATGGTTATGATACTTTGCAAAAGTGTCAAGCCAACCTATATTGAGATAAGTGAAAAGTATCATGGCCATCCGACATGGTTTGCATGGTTGAAGTCGCATTAGACCATGTTTTTAATGAAATTTGATGCACAAAAGTTAAAAAACATGTTTCAAGGAACATGCAAATATCCAATGGGCACTATGATTTTCTCACACATCAATCCCACGTATTTTGATACATCTGAAAAGTCTCATTTCTTGCAAATATGGCTTGCAATATCAAAATCACTTTAGACCATTTTTTTCACCAAGTCTCATGCACAATGGTAAAAAAACATGCTCTGGCTTGTGTTATTCAAATGCGCACATGTCCTATGGCCACAATACTTTATACACATCCAAATCCAACCTGTATTGAGGCTCATGAAAAGTATCATGCCCATAGAATAAAGATACCATGATTGTCTTATTTTGATAGTTGTGCCCATAGAATTTTCTTTTTGACAGTTGTGCCCATAGAAAATAAATTTATTCCTTAAAAAGAAGCCACCTAAAGAAAAAATTGTGCTATCTAATGAACACAAATGTGTAGAGCTCAAAATTTTGAACATTTCTTCTTTTTACAGAAAAGAAATCCAAGCTAGCCATGAAACATTATGGCACAGGAAGGTTTTAGGGTTGAACTTAACACTAAACCCCTCCCACCTCCATTCCTATAAAAACCCACTCCGCCCCCTCATTCTTCTTCTTTCACATCTAGCCTTCATCCTCTTCCCCAAGCCCTACACAAGACCCTCCTCTCTCTCCATCGCCCAACATCCTACTTCCATCCTCATTGTTGAGTTGCTTGGAGCCCTTCTCACAGCGATAACCTAGCCATCCACCCACCTTCCATTCACCCTCAATAATCCCATTACATCGATAAAGAATTAGGAGAGTGTTGCAAGTGATCATCTCCTCCTCCCTTAGAATATCTGTCAAGTTTTCAATCCATCAAGTTTCCACCCCTCCCCCCCCCAATTCAACCTTTGGTTACTACCTTAAGAATTTTTTTATTTCTTAAAAAGAAGAAACTTAAAGAAAAAATCAGGCTATCTAATGGACACCAATGTGTAGAGCTCAAAATACATTTCTTCTTTTTATAGAAGAGCAATCCAAGCTAGCCATGAAAAGTTATGGCACAGGAAGGTTTTAGGGTTGAGCCTAACACTAAACCCCTCCCACCTCCATTCCTATAAAAACCCACTCCACCCCCTCATTCTTCTTCTTTCACACTTAGCCTCCATCTTATTCCCCATTCTGAAGACCCTCCTCCCTCTCCATCGACCACCATCCTACTCCCATCCTCATTGTACAGTTGCTTCAAGCCCTTCTCATAGCAATAACCTAGCCATCCACCCATTGTCCATGCACCCTCAACAATCCCATTACATTGACAAAGAATTAGGAGAGTGTTGTAGGTGACCATCTACTCCTCCCTTTGAATTTTTGTCAAGTTTTCCGTCCATCAAGTTTCCACCCCCCCTCCCCCTAAGACTTACTTTAACTAGCAGTTAGACCAACCACCTAGTTAGCGCTAAGGTCTAAAGTCCATTTAGACTTGGACCTAAAGACTAAGGGGACCTAATTCCCCCTATCTTTAAAGGTCCATAACTTGCTCATTTGGTGACCAAATTGGACCCCCTTTGAGCCAGGATTTCACACATGAAAACATCACCCTACATGAGTTTTTTAAAACCCATTAAACACCATTTTGGCATCCCTAGAACTCGTTAATTCATGCCCCAGTATGGGCTCCTTTTAGCACTAGTTCGCTCATAACTTTCCCTCGTGACCTCTGATTGAAAATACATCTACACTGGCACATTCCCACACTCAAGGGGGACAATATTAGGCACAATTACAACATGATGGTCCCTAATACAGTAACACATCTCTAGCCCTGCTAACACACATAGATAAACAACTAGACTAGAGGAGGACTTAATCGGCCTCTCGTCAATTTTGCATGCAACTACACTCTATCCAATGTCTCCAACCACCCTCTTCCTAGAATTCCCCCCTTGCAATCCACACAATCCATTTTACTCCTCCAAGTCACAACTTGGTAGATCTCCCCGTCATGATGATGGTGACATTGACTTAGAAGTAGATGGGGACAATTTCTTTGAACCTCGAAAAAATTATGGGTGAAACAATAACAATCAAGGTAGGTGACCCTTGGGAAAACTAGAACTTCCAAAATACAATGCTTGGGGTGATAGCAAAAGATTCCCCTAGCATATTGATGCCGCATGTTGAGCTAGAGGAGATCAATCAAATGAAACCAAGGTCTCATGGTTCCCCATGGCCCTTAACTAATGAAGCCTCCAAATGGTACCTTGACCTCCTAGTGAAAGAATGACCCACATGGGACATACTACAAACCAAATTCAAGAGGCAGTTTCAAATAGAAAGACTATAAGATGATTCTGCTCTCCAGCTCAACAAGCTCCAACAAGGTTGAAGGGAAGACATATGCACATACCTAGGAAAAATGAAATGCCTAATTGCAAAATGTCATCCTGACGATAAGTACCTAATAGCTTGGTTCCACTACTACAAAACTAGGTAGAAATGGCAATAGCAAATGGCACACAATTTCCAATTTTTCCATTTCTTATGTATGAAATGGCAATAGCTTCTCAAATTGCCATATTTTTTGGAAAAATGACGGTTAGAAATGGCAAGTAGTTCTTGAACTACCATTTCTTTGGAAGAAATGGCAACAAAAAATGGCAACCTTTTATTGTCTACCATTTCTTAGCAATAATTTGAACACCAAATGGCAGCCAATTCTTGACTACCCTTTCTTATGAAGAAATGGCAGCAAATTCTTGATTGCCATTTCTTATGAGGAAATGGCAACAAATTCTTGACTGCCATTTCTTCATAAGAAATGGCAGCAAATTCTTGATTGCCATTTCTTGGTAAGAAATGGCAGCCATTTCTTAACTGCCATTTCGTTCAAAGAAATGGCAAGCGCTTCTTGACTACCATTTTCTAAGAAGAAATGGCAGCACAAAATGGCAACTATCTCTTGACTGCCATTTCTTACAAAGAAATGGCAACCATTTTTAAACTACCATTCTTACCAAGAAATGGTAGCACAAAATGCATATGTGGAGTAAAACTACACAATGGTTGACCATTCAGTTGCTTGCAAAGTATCTTATTGTTGCCAAAGATTCAATACTACCATTCACAACATTGATACTACTGTCACTATTTCTGTATTGTCTAAGTGTGAAATATTAATCAAAAGTCTTAAGTGCATCAGTACTCATACTACACAGTGTGAAGAAGTCAATTAAAATTCTAAGGAATAACTTTTAGCTTTTATAATAGATGTATTTTACTTCATAAGAAATATTATTCAATAGTTGATTGAGAAATAAATAATACAATTTTTACATAGCAAAATAAACTATAAGATTATAAAGACATTACATGAAGAGTTTTCCAAGAAACATTCAAGCCTATGGTTTGACCCAATGTCTGAATCTCATTATTTTCTTTAAATATACAAGCATCCTTAATGAGCATCATTAACACTCCCGATGGGTATGATACTTTGTATAGGCCTTAATGAAAGTAATAGAATTGTTCTTGCAAAAGTTCTATGTGGATCAGGTATCTTTTTCGTGGCCAGGAATGTGTATTTCCACAATTCTTACCATGCAACGTGGATGAGTGTTAAAAATATGCATAAGTATGCTTCTAGAATATGTCTGTGGGTTTGATGGGATGTGATACTTTATACAAGTCTTAATACCAATAATACCCTTATCCTTGCAAATTTTTGAGTTCATAGGATATCATTTACATGGTTGGTAGGCGTATTTTCACAATTCTTAAATATGCATCATGCATGAGTGCTTCTAGCATATCTATGTGTGTCTGATAGGCATGATACTTTGTAAAGAGAGTGGGAGAGAAGGAAGGAATCCAATTGTAGCTTTCTCACATACACAATGGGGGAATATATGCAAAGGTGGAGGGTGAAAACAGTTTTCCTCTTAATAGTTGTGAAAGCCAAAAGAACTCACTTAGTACAAAAGAATAGATGAACCCTATATGTGGGTCTCAAACCAAACTCAGCTAACTAAGGTGGCATACTAACTCATCCACTAACTAGAGTACATAAAGATATTTGTCATCCAGCTATTATTCATGGGCGGTGAACCAATTGCATCCACAGCTAACAAGTCGGTGACATAAATGCACAATGGTCACCCTGGCATATCATGAGTTGAGCTCGACATCTCAACACTCCCCCTCGAGCTCAATCCCAATTCCTGCACACCAAGTAGGTCTCTGAGCTTGTTCAGCTTCTCTACACCCAATACCTTCATGAATATGTTAGCTACCTGATCCTTTGTGCTGACATAAACTAGATCAATAAAACCTACTAGAACCTTCTCCCACACATAGTGATAATGCACCTCAATCTGCTTTGTTCTAGCATGATAGACTGGGTTATTTGCTAAGTGTATACTACTCATGTTGTCACAATAAATGACAAGTGGCCCATCTGTAGACTGATGCATATCATAAAGTAGCTTATGCAACCAAGTTGCCTCACATGCAGCCATTGTTGCACCCCTGTACTCAGCCTTTGTCTCGACAAGGCAACTGTAAGCTATTTCTTGCTGCTCCAAGTGACTGCAACACTCCCAAAAGAGAACATATATCCACTTGTAGAATGTCTATCAGAAATCCTACCATCCCAATCAGCATCAGTGTATCCATGTAATTGTATCTAAACTCTAGTCTCATAAAATAGTCCATACTGCAATGTGGACTTCACATACCTCAGTATGCATCTAGCTGCATCCAAATGTGGTTTCCTTGGAGCCTGCATAAACTGACTTACCAACCCAACAGCATAGCTCAACTCTAGCCTAGTAATAGTCATATAAATCAAACTTCCTACAATGCGTCTGTACATAGTAAGGTCTTCCAGAAGCTCACCTACATCTATGCTCAACTTCACATTCTACTCCAAAGGAACTGAAATAGGCTTATAGCCTATCATCCCATATTTGGATAGCATGTCCAATCCATATTGCCTCTGCAAGAGCCATATCCCACTTGTGGATCTAATCACCTCAATGCCCAAGAAGTAACACAGCTCTCCCAAATCCTTCATCTCAAACTTCTGCTTCAATAGCATTTTCACATGAAGGATATCTTCATCACTATCACCTGTGATGATCAAATCATCAACATAAATGACAAGCAGCATAATACCTTTCTTTGTTTTTCTCACATAAAGTGAGAAATCTACCTTGGAAATCTGAAAGCCAATAGTGCCAAGATACTATCCTATCTTGTCAGACCATGCTCTGGGTGCTTGCTTCAAGCCATACAAGGCTTTCTTCAACCTGCAAACAAACTCAAGATGAGCAGCATGGACATAACCTGGTGGCTGCTCCATATAGACCTCTTTTTGCAAATCACCATGCAAGAAGGCATTCTTTACATCCATCTGATGTAAAGACCATCCTTTGATGCATCCATAACAATGACTGCTCTTACGGTTGCCATCCTTGCAACCAGAGTGAATGTTTCTTCATAATCAATGCCATATGTCTGTGCATACCCCTTGACAACTAATCTTTCCTTGTATTTGTTCACACAACCATCTGCATTGTGCTTCACCTTATAAACCCATTTGCAACCAATTGTATTCTTGTCTTTAGGCAAAGGCACCAATTCCCATGTAGCATTTGCTTCCAAGGCATCCATTTCTTCATACATGGCTTTCTCCCATGGCTTACTCAAAAGAAGTGGGTTCTGGTTCATGTATCACTTTGACCATATAGGCAGAGTGAATGGCTGTAAATCCATCATATTTCAGCCTATCCACAGGATACCTAGCTCTGGTAGACCTATGCAAAATAGACTCACTACCAGGTGCTCTCAAAACATCCCTTGTCTTCCTTACTCTAGTTGTAACAATAGAAGGAATACCCAATTCATCATCAAGGCTCTGTTCTGAGCCACTGGATTCACCATCCACATAAGAGTGATCTGCATTCAAATCAACCATGGGCTGATCTACTTTCTCTTTTCCTTTTCGTGATACTTGCATACCACTATCTGCATTGCTTTGAGGAGATCCTCTTGATCTCAATCTACCTATCCATGGCGAAGTATGTGAACCACTGCTAGAGGACACTACAAGTCCACTAATATTTTGTGATTGCTGTTGTGAATTCTATGCAACATTACCATTTTGTGCATCTACATCATCAATCACATTTACTGGTTTATACCAAGTTCTCATCTCATCAAAAACAACATCTCTGCTCACTATAAATTTACGAGTAGAAGGGTCATAGCATCTATACCCTTTCTATTGCAGAGAATAACCAATAAATATGCACTTCTCAGCTTTTGGATCCAACTTCGATCTCAACTCATCGGCACATGAACATAGGCAATGCAACCAAAAACTTTCAAATGAGAAATATATGGTTTCCTACTAGTATACGTCTCCTCTGGCATCATGCCATGCATTGCTGCAGTGGGAGTCCTGTTCATTATGTAGACTGCTGTAGCAACTGCTTCAACTACCCAATAATAATCTGGTAGGTCTTTTTCGTTGAGCATGGCACGAGATACCTCTCCAATATGCTTGTTTTTCCTTTTTGCAAGTCGATTTTGCTATGGGGTATGACTGCATGAATATTGCTGCTTTATGCCATGCTCCTACAAGAAACTTGCAAACTCATTTGAGAGTTACTCTCCCCCTCCATCAGACCTTAGGCATTTTATTTGCAGGCATGTTTATTTTTCAACCATAGCTTTAAGAGCTTTGAAATGCCCAAACACTTCACTTTTCTCTTTCATAAAATACTCCCAAACTTTTCTACTATAGTCATCAATAAAAGTGACAAAATAATGATAGCCTCCAATAGTTGCAGCTTTAGTAGTCCACACATCAGAGTGGATTAATTCGAATGGCCTCTTACTCTCTTGAACATGTCTAGGAAATGGTTTTCTTGCCTATTTTCCAAATTGATAGGCTTCACATACCTTATGCATTTCTGCAACCTTGAACTTAGGCAATCCTGCAATAATATTTTGGGCCTGCATTAATTTAAGTCGTCGTACATTAACATGACCAATGTGTTTACGCCAGATATCAATATCTACAACTACATTGGTCCCATGTGCAAACATTGCTGCACTCAATTCAGGCATGTCCTCATCCAACGTAAACATCCTGCCCTTCTTCTTCCCTTTTGCTATCAAGCGACCTTTATTTTTTGTATCCTCAACAAAGAATCCATGAGGATTAAATCTAACCTGCAAGCCTTGCTCAACCATTTGACCAACAAAAACTAGGTTCTTGTGATATTCGGGACATGAAATACATCAGACAGGTATTTCTTTTTTCCATCTTGTATAGACAAAGGAATTTTACCAATCTGCACAATAGGATGTGCAGTATCATCACCAGTCTCCACAAATCCTGGTCTTTCCATTTTCCTTGCATCCTGCATCCATTCTGCATGACCTGTCATCTGGTTTGATGCACTTGAGTCAACATACCACAAATCATTGCTTTCTTCTGCACTTGTCACACAGAATTGGTCATGTGCTGCACCATAAACAGATTCTCACTTCTGTCATCACCCTGTCTACTAGAGGATGCATAATTGCCTTGCTGTAATTTTCCAGTCATGATGTCATTCTGCTTTTTATAGCAGTCTTTAACCATATGACCCATTTTACCACATTAGTAGCATTCAACGTTGTTGTTTTCATTTTGGCCCCTCTGCCATCCAACCACAACCTCTTTGGCTCTCCCTGCCTCTAAAGTTACCACGCCCTCCTCCATAGGACTGGTTTTTTCGAATTTGCTGCATACTCTAATTTCTACCACGGCCTCCAAATCGGCCTACTCTACCTTTGCCTCTACCTCTTCTAGAATTTGAGTAGAAGACAGCTTCTTTTGAAGTTCCTCCTAAAGAAGATGCACCACCATTTCTCTACTCTTCAAAAATTAGAAGAGCAATCCACTCCTCAAAATCAGGAAAATTCTCACTGACGGAAATGGATGTCGGGAATTGTGCATAATCCTTTTCTAGACCATTCAAGGTCACAGAAACTAAATCATCATCTTCCACTGGCGACCCAATAGAAGCAAGTGCATCTGCAATCTTCTTCACCTTCATGTGGTAGTCATTGATGCTCATATTTTCTCTCTGCACATTATGCAACTCCTGCTTGAGTTGCATTTTCCTAGCTTGCATATTTGTGCTATACACTTTTGTCAAAGTATCCCACGCCTCCTTCAGCGTGCTTGCATCATCCTGAATATGCACAATCATAGAATCTGAAATACTGATAGACAGCTAGTACATAACTTTTCTGGCTCTCTCATGCTAGCCTTTAAATGCCTGCAACTCCTATTGATTGGGAACATTAGGAATAACTGGTTCTTGTTCAGCTCCAGTAATGAACTCCCAATAGCCTTTTCCCTTAAGGAAATTTGTCATTCTAAACTTCCATGCTTGGAAGTTGTTCTTGTCAAGCTTTTCAGTGACAATCTGTGAAAGAGCATCAGACGCCATTACAGAACACTGCAAAATATTCTGTCACTACCAAAAAAACACAAGTTCTGCCTCACAAGGGCAAATCTGTAAAACTGATGAGAGTGGTATTTGACCACGCAGTCACTTCCTAGTGATGATTATGCATCAACAGGCAATAAGAATGATTCTATCACTCCCAATATCTGAGCAATATCTCTGCGCACAGGCATACGATGTAATTTCTGTGATAACTTTTCACCGATCTGTAGAACAGTGGTCACACAACAAAAATAGGGCACTTTCGTGAGTGCCTACGGAGAACTTCCGCTGCTAAAATGGGCCCGAAATGGCCTCGAATAAAAAAATACTACCCTTTCGCCACACCGCGAAGGGCGTCCCAATCTGAGACAGTGCACTCTTGCACTTTCCGGCTGTGCTACCTGCAGAGATTTACTCCCAAACTCAAGAAAAAGGAAAGCAACACTGATCCTCTTACTAGGACACCGTGAACTTGGTTTGCTTTCTTGAGCTCCTTACCATAAACCGAGCTCTGATACCATGTAAAGAGAATGGGAGAGAAGGAAGGAGTCTCACTTGCAGCTTTCTCACATACACAATGGGGGAATATACACAAAGGTGGAGGCTGAAAACATTTTTCTTCTTCTTAGTTGTGAAAGACAAAAGAACTCACTTAGTACAAAAGAATAGGTGAACCCTATATGTGGGTCTGAAACCAAACTTAGCTAACTAAGCTGGCATACTAACTAAGCCACTAACTAGAGTACATAAAGATAGCTGTCATCCAGCTATTATTCATGGGCGGTGTACCAACCGCATTTGCAGCTCACAAGTCAGTGACATAAATGCACAACGGTCACCCTGGCATATCACGAGTGGAGCTCAATATCTCAACATACTTTGCATAGCTTCAACAAGATAAAAACCCTTGTGCTTTCAAATTTTGATGGGGATCAGGCATCAATTTCATGGTTGGGCATGTGTATTTTCAAAGTTATTACCATGCATTGTGCATGAGTGCTAAAAATTATGCTACAAATCAAGCAATGAGTAAAAAGCAACAATGTCAAGCAACAAAGAATAAAAACAAACAAGAGAAATGAAAGAACAGAAACAAGACAACAAGATACCAAAAAAGCAACAAAGTCAAGCAACAAGATGCAATTGTATCAAGCAAGCAAGTAATTAGAAAATTTTGGCATCATCTCCCCTGGGCCATAGAAAAATCTCATATTTGCCTTTTGTGCAACCACAAAGATAAAAGAAACGTCATGTAAACACACAATGCAGATTCCAAAGATTATTCTAATGCAGATGAAAGCGTTGGGAAGGTTACCTAGAAGAAGACATTTGAAGACAAACCACTCAAAATATCTTCCACTTCTTTAGTTTTCCCAAAATAGAAATCTTCTTCTTCAAGCTTGGAGTGGAGGGGAGTGGGGCAATAGTGGTGTGGGTGGTGTAGGGATGGCAAGGGAGGGTAGCTCGAGGGGGTCACTATGTGTAAACCCTCTATATCACATGCATTTAGGGACTATTTGTAAAATCCCTTATCTGTAACATTTCCATTTTTAAAATGTACCCTTTTTCTATACAAATTTGTAATTTTTTTCCAAAATCATTTTAATCACTCCCTTATGTATATTAATTCCTATAAATTTTAGATATTCAAAATATCCTTCTGTTGAACTCACGTGATAGGGTTGCATATGATGAGACTGACCCCCCAAGGAGGGTAGGGAGATGGTGGAAAGGTCATGAGAAAGAGGAAAAAAGTTGGCAAGATCTCAAACAAGAGAGGTGTGGCAAAAAAAGAGGCATTTGGGTTTGCTTTTTGAAAGTTTATCTGAGTCGGTATAGGCATCGGTATATACCGGCACCTATACTGATGACAAAAACAAAGTTTTCCTTTGTTTTTGCATTTCCTAAAACTTTTAGTACTTCTCTCACTGCTAGTTTCTTACTAGGTTTAATAAATGATGACTTGTATTGGATTACAAAATCTTGTAGCCTGGGAGGCCCTGTTTTAGGGTGCAAGTTGACTTTTTTTATCATATCTCCTTTTTTACACACCTTGCACCCTTTAAAACATACATCGTTGTACTTCTAGTCATGCATATGGTATTAGATGTGCATGATATTTTTCAAAAGCCTCAAACCAAGTGATTTCTAGTCCTATGCAAAGAATCATGGCCATTCGATGTCATTTTCATTGGATATTTCCTAGTTTCGCACCATGCATCATGCATGGTCATTGAAAATCATTTTTAAGACCCTTGAAAAGTTTGGTGCTGATCCGACGGTGTGGTACAAGGATGTCAGTGTCTATTGCGCTTGTTTCCTTCATATACATATCATCCACATGCGAATATAAGCATTCTTGTTCCCTGGTGGCATATCCGGCATCCGATGCACCTTACACTTTGCAAGGTAATTAAGAAAAATAATTAAAAGACCCTTGCAAATTTTGGAGCTGATCTAACGGTGGGATATACAGACGTGAATGTCCATTGTGCATTTTTCCTTCACATACATAGCATCCACATGCAAATATGGGCATTCGAATTCCACGGTGTCACATCCTGCATCCAATGCACCTTACACTTTGCAAGGACATTAAAAAAACTTGTTTTAAGACCCTTGCAAAGTTTGGTGCTGATCCAATGGTGTGGTATACGGATCTCGGTGTCTGTTGCACTTGTTTCCTTCATATACATAGCATCCACATGTGAATATGAGCATTCTTGTTCCCCGGTGGCACATCCGGCATCCGATGCACCTTGCACTTTGCAAGGCCAGTAAGAAAAATTTTTTAAGGCCCTTGCAAAGCTTAGTGCTAACCCAATGGTCGAATATACAGATGCCAATGTCCGTTGCACATTTTTCCTTCATATCCTGTAGCATCCACGTGCAAATATGTGCATTCTTGCCCCCAGTGGACAAACGGCATCCGATCCACCTGATACTTTGGAAGGACATTAAAACCAAATTTTCTAAGACCCTTGCAAAGTTTGGTGCTGATCCAACGGTGGGATATACGGATGCAGATGTCCATTGCGAATTTTTCCTTCACATACGCAGCATCCACATGCAAATATGGGCATTCTTGTTCCCCGGTGTCACATCCGGCATCCGATGCACCTTACACTTTGCAAGGAACTTGTTTTAAGACCCTTGAAAAGTTTGGTTCCAATTTGACGGTGTGGTATACGGATGTCGATGTCTGTTGCACATGTTTCCTTCATATACATAGCCTCCACATGCGGATATGAGCTTTCTTGTTCCCCGGTATCACATCCAGCATCCAATGCACCTTACACTTTGCAAGAAAATTAAAACTAATTTTTTTAATACCCTTGCAAAGTTTTGGTGCTGATTGGATGGGGGGACATACAGATGTTGGTGTCCGTTGCACATTGTTGTGTCGTATCACGTAGCATCCACGTGCGAATATGTGTTTCTTGCTCCCTGATGGCACATACAGCATCCGATATACCTAAAACTTTGTAAGGACATTAAAACCAAATTTGTGAGACCCTTGAAAATTTTGATGTTGATTTGATGGTGGGATATACGGATGCGGATGTCCATTGTGCATTCTTCCTTCACATACATAGCATCCACATCCAAATATGGGCATTCTTGCTCCCCGATGTCACATCCGGCATCCGATGCACCTTACACTTTGCAAGGACATTAAAGCAACTTGTTTTAAGATCCTTGAAAATTTTGGTGCTGATCCCCGACGGTGGGATATACGGATGTTGGTGTCCATTGCGCATTTTTCCTTCATATCACATAGCATCCACGTGCGAATATGTGCATTCTTGTTCCTCAGTGGCGGATACGGCATTCGATCCACCTGATACTTTGCAAGGATAATAAAACCAATTGTTTTAAGACCCTTGCAAAGTTTGGTGCTGATCTAACGGTGGGATATACAGACGCGGATGTCTGTTGTGCATTTTTTCCTTCACATACATAGCATCCACATGTAAATATGTGCATTCTTGCCCCCGATGGCACAAAGAGCATCGGATGCACATTGCACCTTGCAAGGACTTTTTTAAAAAATAATTTAAGACCCTTGCAAAGTTTGGTGCTGACGACGGTGGGATATATGGATGCGGAAGTCTATTGCACATTTTTCCTTCACTTACATAGCATCCACATGCAAATATTGATGCGGATGTCCCAACCTTTTCTACTATTGATAGCTAGCATAGGAGCAAGTATTTCATTTTGGTTTCTTGGTAAGTCACCTAGATACATGGGCATGCCTCCTATGATTCTTTCTTTTAGGCTAGTCTCTAACCTATTACCACTAGTTTGTAATAGATGTTTATTATAAGCTTACTAACAAGCACATTCAATGCCATTTTTCTTTACATTGAATATCCCATCTCCATCTTTTCTGCTATTGAACCCTAGAATATATGTCTAGTTACCTTAAAATGAAACCTTTTTTGGACTGAGGTAAATGCGTTGGAGGCATAGGTTTCATCTAAGTGGATCATATATGTCCCAAGGTAGGCCAATATTTACATGTGCATCCTATTATATGAACAAAAAATATGTAAGAATCATCAACAATGATACCTCCAGTTGGTGTTCAACCCCCTGTACTCTTTGAGCACTCCTCAATTTTCGAGTGGAGTTTGTCCCACAGACATCATACATAGGTCTAGTCGCTTGGATGTATAGCTAAGCAATTGGTAGATCACTAGGGGCTTCCTCTTCTTTCTCTCTCTCCTAGAGTGACATCACGATGCATTTATTTTTTCTCGTCACAGACACCAACTTTGGGTATGGGTGGCCCCACCCCTCAGCTTTTGTCATATTTGGTTTTTGTCGAGTCTCATAGACCCTTCGGTCTTTTGTAGACGTTAATTAACTTTCTTTCTTTCTTTCTCATACTACCCCCCCTTTGATTTTGCATTATGGTGAGCTGAGAGCGTAGGAACATGATAACTGGACATACTCCTTCCACTTTATCCTTTAATTTAGACTCTCCCACATGGCTTGAGATGCGGTAAAATACAAGGGGAAAGAGAATTTGAAAGACCAAAAAGAGAAGGACAAAATAGTATGGATATTGCTAGTATGAATGACCAATTCAATACATGGTTTACATGCAAGTTGGGCAGTGCAACTATATACCATGATCGATCCACCTCAGCTCACCCACGCTCACTTGGTTGCAAGGCCCTTAAGATGGTCTATCCTAGCTCCTCCTAGTCTTTGACTTTTTCCTCTTTCCCCCCTCTTTTGTCACGTCTCCCACTCAGACTTTGTCTCCTTGAGTCCCATCCACCCCTCCCATGTCGTACAAGACTATGGTTGGTTTCTGTCCAGATCACACTTTGCCCTCCACCTCCATACGACATGATTACCCTCCATAGCAACCCATGGTCTCTTTTAGATATAGTGCAATACCTCCTCATGGAGATGCAACACATGCGAGTTAGAGAGGTGGAGTAGTAGAGAGAGATAGATACTCTCAGGCACAATTTTCTCATGGCCTAGGTAGAGGCCATTGATTTCCCAAAGGAGGTAGAAGACCTACTAGAAGTAGCCCGAAGGAGTAGCCCTACAATAGAGGTGAGGATTTCCATGATGTTGATGGCTATTGAGGTACCTCCAAGTGGGTGGATGTTGTGAAACGTGAGCCACAAAGGCAATTCAGACACTACTTGAGTAGCAATAGAGAGCCACTAAGGATCTCAACATCAGTTCCATGCACTAGCTTTGTTGTTTTAGATGCTACCAACTTTGTGACCTCCACCCTAGGGGTATGGCGTTGAGGAGGCCTAGCATGTTAGACAGGATCTCACAAGAGAGTAGACTCTAGTGATATATTTTAGTGGCACCTGACATTGTGCAAGCATGCATCTTTCAAAGATCACCCACAGGTTCACATGGATGAGGATCTTGATTATCTGGGGGTAGAGGAGAGAAAGTTATTCTACAGTAGTGGGATGTCAAGCATAGGGCGGGAAAGGGAGTAGTGGTACATACAAGGGCTCATGGACACCCCCACTAGGGAGGCATGGTCAATGAGACTCACAAGCTTGAGACCCTAATGTGTACTATTGTAATGGAATCTTATTGTTTGTATTTATAAGGGAGTCTTACTATTGAATCTATAATGGAACCTTATGGAACTGTTTGGAGTCATAACAAGACATGGTATTCTACAAAGAGACCCGTTAGAGTCCTGAGCACCCACTACCACCAGCTTGCAGGAACATAGAGATAGGAGGGGTACAAAAATTGGGTGTAGTAGTTATATACCAACAATCATCTCTCACTGGGATGATCAGTGAGAGGAGTGGAGCGACCCTTGCACCAAATTAGTTTGGATTCGGATTAGGAGCACAGCATAGTGAGATACCTTCCTTGTAGGCTGCTACTTTCCACATAGAGACCTCATACTTTGCTAGGGAGCTACGAGAGGAGAAAGAGGAATCTCCAAATGTTGCCTTATAACTAGATATCATGGACTTCTCAGTTGCAAGAAAGTTCTCCTTCTTGGAGACTTCATTGCCAGGACCGCTGACCACCAAGTACTGATTATTGGTTTGCAACATAACTTGATTGTGTTGGTTAACATTGATGTAGATGGTATTTCTAAAGTTCCTATATACCGAGACAATCCCCATTCACCTCACAACTATAAAACCTCATGAGAGACAATAAGTTAAGAAACACTTTCTCTACCATGTCTTCGGCCAGGAGTAAACACCAAGTGTTTATTGACTCTTCCTCCCAACTGAGTGCAAACTGACTCGTGTGCATAACAGGCATACTCTAGTATTTGATCCAAAAGAATGTGTTGATAAGCCTATTGTTGCAGCAGCAAGGTGATCCTAAATCCACGCATCTATAGGCCACTCGTGCTCTACCCTCTATAGGGCTGCTGACTAATGTTGGAGGCCAACCTCCCATCTAAGAATCTCATGTCTTCGAGTGTGTGAGGCCAAAACACCACCTCCATTGAATTGGGTGAAGGAGGTCCTCTGATAAGGCAAGTTCACATGATGCTTGAATGCAGAGAAATATCTTGAGTTCTTGGACCCTCAAGCTCCATTCTACTCTCCTTTCCCGCCCATGTCAGATTCTCTCACAATCTCTCACCAGCCCGTGTGCTTCACCCGCTCCAGCCCACCGTGCTGAGCTGATCGTGCCCATCTCCTTTCCATCTCATCAGGATTAAGCTTACCCAGATCGGACCAGCCACCTGCAATGCCTCTCGAGAAGGGAGAATATTATATTTCGCAGAAAAACAGGTTTTAGATGTCGTTACTCTATTCTTCCACGTTTCCTTTCTTGAGAATTGTTCTTGATACTTCGCGCATTTTGCAGGGGTTGAAGCAATTCGCTGACGAACTCCGCAGCACGGACGTTATCTTCATGGTGTCCAAGTCGGGAGGTCATCTCGGATCTAGCCTGGGAGTTGTGGAACTAACGGTAGCCCTGCATTACTTCTTCAATACACCCGAGGACAGGATCATGTGGGACATTGGACCGCTTCAACCACCGTGCGCTTCACCAATTCTGTGAGTCCCAGGGGATTTGCTTGGAGGTCTGTTTGCCTGTGATTTGTGTCGACGATTGGCTTTGCTTGGAGGTCCGTTTGCCTACGATTTGTGTCAACTATTTGTGGGCTTTGCTTGGAGGTCCGTTTTCCTGTACGGGCCCTTTGATTTCATTCAAACAAAAGCTATGCAAGGCAGCTTCTATCTGATAGGGCCGAGGCGATGCTCGGATCAAAATAATACATGAAACGATGTAACAAAGATGGATGACGCTTCTAAGGTCTGATTCGTCTCTTTTTCCGAATCTTGTTTACTACTTTGATGTAGATCTTCTGCCGGGATCTACTGTGGACATCCATTGTTTGAAATCTATAAACAATGCCAGTTTATTTCCTTTGGATGGCTGCTATCATTCGCATTTCAAACAGCTGCTCTGCGACAATGAGGGAACATGATGGTTGTCCTCCTTCAGAGTCGTTAGAAGTTTTTGTTGCGTTAGAAACATCACGGGACATTTGATGTTTTGCTCCTACTGTCTACAAGGATTCTCCATCTCTACATGAAGAGCATTGAAAGAGCACATACGGTCAAAGATATGTGGGAAAACCACCATTCATGCCCACTGAGTGCCTTCTGCTGACAGCTCCAAGTTCGATCCCACCTGCAACTCGAGCAACGCCTTCCAACTCAAGTTGAATACGAGGTAGCAAGACCCACTTTAGAAAACGGTCTATATTCTTTGAATGTAGCGCAAAGATGGCTATGTTTTTCCTTATTCACAGTTATCGTTACCTGGAGCCGGATGCTTCGGAAGTGGATTTGCATGTTTAGTATAGTATCTTGCTCTTTGGATAAGTAAAATTGTCTAAATTCATCCGTCAAGTCTTGAAAGACACACAATTGCATTGCTTCTGGACTTTCTATGCATGGTTGCATTAGATCATCCCTCAAGGGGTGTTCTCAGCATCGGCCAAGGCAATTTTTTGTATGTGGTTTGTTTTTAAAAAGAGAGAGAGAGAGAGAGAATGTGTGTGTGTGTGTGTGAGAGAGAGAGAGAGAGAGAGAGAGAGAGAGATGCTGAGATTCACCCTCGTACCTCAGAAGAAGTGTTTAAGGGCACAAGCCTCTCCATATGTTCGGCCAACCAGGTGCCTATTTCCAGGCCCATGACCTCCTCCATGGTCACATAATGCAAGCGCCTACACCCTCTGCTCATCTCGCTTCTGTCCTGGTCGTTTCCATCCCGAAGGACCTGTGTCTTAGTTTCGTGTAGTCACCAGAAGACAGTCGCACACCTCCCTACAGATGCTGATGTCAGCGTGATTTGTCCCGCACTATCCCATGCTATTTTCTTGAGTAGATCTGGTACTTTCAGTTGCTGGGAGCCACGTGGCTATCCTGGACAACTTCTTCCCTTCATACAGGTCCCAAACCTCCAAGTATGTTTCCTTATGCTGCCCACGTGACAGCTCATGTGTTACCCATGTGGCAGTTTTAGGCCTTCGTTGACCACTCCCTCCCTTTTTTTAAGGCTTGCCTTGCCTTCCCAGCCAACCAAACATCCGATCGATGGAGGCAACCAGCCTGTTGAACCTGTTCAACCCTGTTCAGATGTAGAACTCCTCAACCAGATCTACATCATTTTTGTTCCAATTTTTGTCCATTTCTATCGTTGATCTAGGTACCAGCCTACTCCATGTCCTTTTGTAGGCTCATTCCAAGCCTGTACCACCTGTCCCTGCTCCAAATTCCTATGTTTCAAAACCTTGTCATGCTCCAGCAATTACTCAACAGCCTCTAGAGCCTGTCATGTGTCATCATAGCACAACATGGTATATTTCCATGAATTGCTCCAAATCTGTCTTGGATTGCTCTGTACAGCTCTTGTTGGTCACGCCTTAAGTTTGTACATATTAATGTACACTCCAAACAACCTATGTGCTGTGCCCATGTAGCAGCTCTATTTTTTGTTTATTCTTTGCTTACTTGTTGCTCAGGCAATGTGTTGTTCAAGTGGCAGTCTAGCTTTGTCTCTTAGTCTTGCTCTTTTTTGGAATAGATCTCATTTGTTGATGCAAAGTAAGAATGAAATTCTTTCTGGCAGTATGGCTCTTTGGTTGATATGTTGTACTTGGTTTCATGTAGGAAACATGCCTATGGTTGAAAAAGGTCGAGATTTCTTATGGAAATAGTGTTGGAGCATCAATGGAAACATGGTGTGGACACAAGAAGATGAACAAAAAGCATATCTATCCATATGAGAGATGGCCAATATATAGGCACTGGTTATACTCCATGTATGACATCATATGTGAGCTTAGTAGAGCATCTAGATCCACAAATTTCTCCCAGTATCTCTCAATCAGGTCCATGATTCTCAATCACACCTACTAGAACCTCCTACAACCAGACCTGGTCACACTAAGCACCATGTGGTGACACACAAACCTTGTATCCCTAGGTACATCCCATTACATCAATTTGTCCTTCATTCTCTCCCACAAATTGATGACCTCATTCCTCAACAGTATTACATGGGATGCTCCATTGCTTGCTCACCATCATGTGGCAACACACATGGCCCCAACCTGTGACTCACTCCTAGGACTCTTGGTTTACAACTGGAGGATTGGACAATGACTATGTACGGAAAAACCCATGAGTCCAACAAGGTAAAACTTAAACAAAGGACTAACAATCGTTTAAGGATGGATTATTCATGGTAGAGAATCATTATTGACACACACACACAAACAACTTTATTTCATTCATTTTATGCATTTAGCAAGGACAGAGTATCCTAGTTTGCTGAACCTAAATTTTTGATATGGGGAACAATCTCCCCTTGATGAAATATCTTGTCCTTTTCCTCCTCTTCCAAGCTACCATAGTGTGAGGTACATTGTCATTGGAGAGGTTCTTGGTGTAGCCCTTCACTTTTCCTTCTTGAATTTCATCAATTAGATCATCAAGCAATCTTTCTTCTTGTGATTCTTCATAATTTCCTTGGAATGTCTAATCTTCTTGTACATTTGTTCATGTTGTAACTCAAGGAAAATATTCATGTAGATGAGGGTCTTACCACTTGTCATTGCAAGGACAGGGTCTACTCTTGTATAATTAGTACTTCTTAACACAAAAATCCTCTCAGATGATGACTATTTCTTTGCATACATACACTTTGAAAATATACCAAATTGAAAGATCAGTCAATCATTCAACTTTCCAAGACTTATGGCTTAATGAAAATGAACAAACACAATCAAAATACAATAAACTAATCTTCAGAAGTAAAAGCCTCAATTGTATGTTGATTGGTCAACTATTAAAGTCCAAAGATATGAAGGAAAGACTTACAGACACAGACTGAATCTAGAGGATGAAATTCAACTAGCAGCAAGCAGCTTCGAGAAGTATTTCTAGCGCAAATGAAAGCCTGATTTGTGGGCAAGATCTAGTAGCAAAGAAAAGTGGAATAGATGCATAGGTTGACAGAGAGAAGAACAACAAATTTGGCAAAAAATTCATCAAATGCGCCTCGAATAGTAAAGCAGAAGCAAATGTCGACATGTGTTCCATAGATGAAGAATTTTGTGAAGAGGTCGTAGGTAGAGAAGTCAGAATGGCGGTCAGAAGGGGCAAAATGTTGGAGAGTGCTTTGAGCTCAAAGGTCGCTTATATGAGAGCTATCTTTGGTTAGAAGGGCTTGGAGAAATATCGCGATGAGTGTGTGTATGAAGCTTCTCGAATCGGGGAAGAAGAAGAAGATGAGGAAGAAGGTGAGTTTGGTAGGGATGATGCCACCTGGTAGCATGACCTAGCTAGGATTCCCGGGCTATGGTGGCTTCCATGGCTCTGATACCACATGTTGGAGTATCAATGGAAACATGGTGTGGACACAAGATGAAGAAAAAGCATATCTATTCATATGAGAGATGGCAATATATAGGCATTGGTTACACTCCATGTATGACATCATATGTGAGCTTAGTAGAGCATCTAGATTCATAAATTTCTCCCAGTATCTCTCAATCAGGTCCATGATTCTCTCAATCACACCTACTAGAATCTTCTACAACCAAACCTGGTCACACTAACCACCATGTGGTGACACACAAACCTTGTACCTCAAGGTACACCCCATTACATCAATTTGTCCTTGAAATAGGTCTTTTCTTTCTTGAAGAGATAGGTTACACGTAAGCTATGGGTACAGGGAAAGACATATGGTTTGATGCAGCCCTATGCTATTTAGAAAAGGGTCATGGGATCAATGTTTGAGATTATCTCCAAGGCTTATAGCTTTTTGGAAGGGTTTTTATAACATGTTATCGAAGGTGATTGTATGTGGTTCTCTCCTAGTTTTTGGAGGATATATTAAAAACATGCTTTTTGCTATAGCAAAGTTAATGCATTAGCCTTGTCTTTGTTAGAGTAGAAACTTTACCTTACAAAATCTCTAATCATGCTCAGATTCTGCACGTTATACATGTAGTTGGTTGATAATTGAATGGTTTGCAGAAACATTGTGGTTGCATTGTTTGCATCATTAACCTTGGATATTCAATTTTTGTTAGTAATGTTTGATGCAATTTTAGAATTCACTTTGACCAAGCAATTCCATCTTATGTGCATGTCACACACTTTGTCACATGGCTTGTTGTGTCTGATGAGGGATTTTTAGATGATCTTTCCAAGCATGTGGAAAGTATGTTATTGCTCTTCAATGGGTAACATACCTTTTCGAAGAGTGAACCACTAGTTACTTATATATAATATCATTGAACTCATTAATATCACAATGACTAGGAAGTAGTGGTTATCAGGTTGAATGTCTTAAAACTGACTATCTTTCAATGTAGGTTAATATGTTAGTTATTTGGATATTGATAGGTTATTGTAGATGTAGAAAGTTTTCTCTGAAAAGCTTGAAAGGTTTTTATGGGGTGTACAAATCTTAATATATCAAATAAAATGCTCAACATCTAATGAGATGCCAAGCCAATTCAATAAATTAGATGTAAATAACATGTTTAAAGCATAAAAAGCATTGTTGAGATGGGTGAAATTTTGTATGCTTGCATGTTAATAACAAGTGAAAATTTATAATTTACCATCTTTTTTAGTTTTAGTAATAGATTTGCCAATGAAGTTACGTTATATTTTTCTTGAGTGTCACCAATCTACCAACCCTAAATATATATCTTGTAAAGGAGAGAAAAATAAGCCTATTCAGGTATACTTTTCATGAGGATATACTCTTATTTTTTACCCGGAGCATATATATATAGTTTGTGTATTGATTGGAATGTCATCGATGTGTCTATATTGATCACTTTGCATAGCTTATATGTAGCCCATCAAAGTTGTCTTGATTGTGATATCCAATTTTCCTAGCATCTACTAAGGACTTTTGTATACATGGAGCCCATCAAAGTTAAATTTTTCAATTTGTGTAGCATTTATAGTATTTATATTTATATATCTTAACTAGATGTAAGTATATTCTTCATATTTCATTGGTGTTATAACTATGATACATTTGTCTGTGAATGTGTGGATGTGGCCTCGTACATATCTTTGTGTATGCGCCCACAAACACGAATGCATGCAAACATATGTATGTATGAATATAAATAGCATGTATGTATAGATGTGCATACATGCATGCATGCATCCATGTATACATACATATATATGGTGCATGCTTGCATGCACACACACACGACATGGTAAAAAATGATGCTCATGTTGATTGGATAAAAATCCATTGGACCCAAGCAGAGTTGCATAGCGAGCCCATTCCACACCAAGTGGTGACTTTAATCCATAATCTCTCAGTTAAGAGGTTGGGTCTTATCAAATTGAGATACAAAATTTTTTTCTTATGCTGACTGTAAATATCCAAAATCACATAAGTATGTGAATATTTTATAGTGTTATGACTAATTAGTAAATGGGTGGTGTATAAAGTTGTTGATTGTCCATATGTAAGAGTGATGACACATGAAAATGGATGTGTCACGTACCAAAATTGTATCGGTTATTCTTGTGGTCAGCTGTATAAGAACAAACTTGTGGCTAACTCTATAAGAACAATCTTGTGGGTAGCTCTATAAGAACAATATCATCCTTTTGAGTGCTTTTGAAATGCTTTGTTTCTTTAAATCTTAATTTTATAAGAGGTGGTAAAAAATGTATTAAGCCTTAAATATTAAAAATACAGGAGGTATACATTAATATACAACAAAAGTAACATGGAGGGGGAGAGTACCTCTCAAATGAGTTTGCAAGTTTCCTACAAGAGCATGGCATAAAGCAGCAATATTCATTAGAAGGGCATCTACAGAGGCCAAGAAAGTAAAATTTATTGAGATAGGACAAGGTGGATGTAAATGAGGAACAAGTTCCTTGTGGAATACACAAAGATTTATATGCGGAGACAATAACTCAAGCCGTTCGTAGGCATATGGATCTCTCATTGCGATCAATTAAAGTTGTACCGATCATTCAAAAGGAGGCAATGAGAAGATATGTTGATGTAAGGCTTGACTTTTTCTTGATATCTTTTGATGGTCTCACTTTTAAATGTTTAGTATTTAAAATTTCTTTTATATTGATGAATACTTTTGTGTATATTTTATTGTATTTGCAGGCTTGATATGAATGTAATATCAATGACAAATGCTGGAAAACTAGGATCTCAAAAGCATTCAAAGTGAATAAACAGGTTGTATGTGAATTTTTTAAGTATTCTATTAAAAACTTGTTTACTTTAACATTGATTTTGTTGAGTTTTTATTAATGTGTTGTTTGTTATGAGTTGATGCTAGGCTTATAGTGTTTGCTTATGGGATGGAGATGATACACACACACACACACACACACACACTTTATTGCAAGTATCATATGTTCTTTCTTTATTCTATTTAACTTAACTACATTTTGACATTGTTTTTCAGAGATCTAGTGAAAGAAATAAGAGAAATAGAAAGGCCCAAGAAAACGTTACAGATTTAGGTCGAAAGTGTTATGTTGGAATGAAACAAGAACTTGTAAGTTTAATAGTTTTCTTTCTTTTCATAATTCATGTTTTTATAGTAGTACTCTTTGATAAATCCACATGTATGACAAATATTTTAAAAATGTAGATCTCTAAACTTCAAAGGTCTCCTTCATATTGAGAGGTGTTTTTAGGAGCTCATACCTCCAAAGGATATGGGATGAAAGGAAGAGGAACACTATCTGACTATGTATTGTCTAAAGAGACCAATGGTATTGTTTCATTAGAGGTACTTCATGTTCTCTTTGTTTTATGAATAGAAATTATTAATAAATAAAATATAATATCAATTTGATATATTTCAAGTTTTTTATTGTGTAGGATCCTAATCCAAATGACAATGGGGATAATAACATTTCTGGTCCAAGATTGGTTGTACTTACTAAAAAGACTACTTGTGTCAAAAAGTTTTTTACAATTGGTGATTTAGACCAAGTGATACATAAGAAGACTGTTGAGTTGCAAAGAAAGCTTCATGACAAGGATAAGGCTATGGATGCCTTGCAAGAACAACTTAATGATTTGAGGAAAAGCATTTATGCTCTACCTTTGGTAAATTTTATGCCTACTTTATGATAATTCTCACAAAAAAGATGATTCATGCTTACACAAACACACAGACACACACACATGCGCGCGTGCGTGTATTGTAGATATTGTTTTGAAAAGGTTTATGGATCTTTGAGTAGAGTAGAAAGCATTCACATGAAGCATTATTAAGTATCATATTTACTTTATTTTAAAAAAGTTCATCAATCAACAATTGGAGTAAAAAAGACAACACAGACAAATGACATACATGTTTTTCAAGTAAGTTATATATATTTATTTTTCTTAATTAGTATGACAAAGACCAGAACATTTTTGGATATTTTTCATAAACAAATATTCTATTAATGATCTCTTGAATGTATCTTTGTAGGTTGATGCTTTTCAAAGGGGACAATGAGTAAAGATCTTACATAAGGACACAAAAGACATAGTTGGAATAGGGACAATAATTAGTTTGGATCCTTCATTTAGAGTTCATACTATACCAATAGGAGTTGGTTATGTAACAATACGAGTTGATGATGCAATCATTAAGGATGCTTGTACATTCAAAGAAAATGATGAGATTTAGACATTGGGTCAAGCCGTAAGCTTGAATGTTTCTTGGAAAACTCTTCATGTAATGTCTTTATAAATTTATATTTTATCTTGTTATGTAAAAATTAAAATATTTATTTCTCAATCAACTATCGAATAATATTTGTTATCAAGTAAAATATGTGTGTTATAAAAGGTAAAAGTTATCCTTAGAATTTTAGATGACTCTTCACATTGTGTAATATGAGTACTGATGCACTTAAGACTTTTGATTAATCTTTCAAACTTAGACAATAAATTTCATTCATGGATACCAAGTATCAAATGTAAAATTTTAGTCATTTAAAATTCCAATGCCATGTAACTTTTTGGCCCATTTTAAAAGCCAATAGAAGTTAAATGTTTTTGCCCATTTTGAATGCTATTGTTTATAAAAGAAGAAATAGCAATTGTGATTCCATTTCTTGCTATTTGTAACATAATAACCAGCATTTTGTATGTTACTTTATTTCCATTTTCAACATGAAATCTTGCAAATTTTAAGTCATCTTTTGCCATCTCGAATATAATAAGTGATAATGTTTATGTCACCTTTTATAATTTCTTTCACAGTTGGTCTCTATTGTAATGCCATTTCATGCATTGAAAATGGCAAAAATATATGGTACTTTTGGTTGCCATTTCGATTGTGAAAATTGCAAAACTATATGGCACTTTTACTTGCCATTTCATATGTAAAAATGGCAGAATATATGGCACTTTTGGTTGCTATTTCAAACATCAAAATGATAAAAATATATGACACTTTTGGTTGTCATTTTGCATGTGGAAATGGCAAACTATATGGCACTTTTAGTTGCCATTTCATACATAAAAATGGCAAAATATATTGATTGCCATTCTGCATGTGAAAATGGCAATACTATATGGCGGTTTTAGTTGCCATTTCATACATAAAAATGGCAAAATATATGGCACTTTTGGTTGCCATTTAAGACATAAAATGGTAAAAATATATGGCACTTTTGGTTCCCATTTTGCATGTGAAAATGGCAAAACTATACGGCACTTTTAGTTGCCATATAATGCGTAAACATAGCAAAATATATGGCACTTTTGGTTGCCATTTTAGACACAAAAATGGCAGAAATATATGGCACTCTTGGTTGCCATTTTGTATGTGAAAATGGCAAAAATATATGGCAATTTTGGTTGCCATTTCATACACAAAAATGACAATATATGGCACTTTTGGTTGCCATTATGGACATAGAAATGGAAAAAATATATGGCACTTTTGGTTGCCATTTCCAAAAACTGGCACATGTGGAAATGGCGGCAAGAAAGTGCCATTTAATAACGTAAAAATGTCACTTTTGGGCTGCCATTTCTACCTTGTTTTGTAGTAGTCTTCATTGCAGGCCTAAGGAAGAGGATTCCAAAGGACATAAAAAATTAGCAATTATGAAACATTGAGTGCTACTCGTGGCAACAATTGACATAGAGGATGGAATGACAGACTTTGACACCAGCAATAGTGATGATGGAAGAGCAAGTGCACAAGATAAGCGCTCTACAAAATGAAAAGCCAACTCAAATGAAGAAACATATAATGAAGATCACCTAGAGGCCATGACCATGAAGTTAAGAGAAGAAATGATGCATGTCATGGAACAAAAGCTAAGAGAAGAAATGATGCATCCCAAAAATGTGGGTTATATTATATTATCAGAAAAGTTATATACAATTGTACGTTATTGACAGAAAAACTTTCTGTGATAGGCAACAATATGGCATCCTTGTAGGTTAAAGATCTATTCCAGTTCTTCTTTGACTGTCTGACAGAACAGGATTGGGAGCTGATAGAGAGGGATTAGTAGCCACCAGAGCTGGTGGAGGAGCAGCAAGATTACACATTCTTTCCCTGAACTCATCCACAGTAAGTGCTTCTCAATGAACCTTGTATGAGACGCTGGAAGGATCTATGTGCAAGGTTGGTCGCTTCAAGGGATGCATGGGAGGAGGCAAGATCTGATCCACTGATGCAGCTATGACATTTGTTCCCATAGGAGTGGAGAGAGGTTACACAGGGGGAGCTGAGATGGGAGGAGGAGTTGGCAACAGCGGGGGGGGTGGGACTGGAGCTAGGGTTGTGGTTGGAGCTAGGGATGAGGTGCCATTGATCCATAGGAACTCTTCTTTTTTAGCTTCCACCAACTCGGCCAGCACCTTGGCTTGGTCCAGCAGTGTGAGTTCCTCATTTGCGAGCTTTTCTTCAATCTTGAAGCATTCTTGGGCTTGAGTGCGTAGAAGGCCAAGCTTCTTGACATTATCTCTTCATTCCTGTGAACACCCATAATGATTCAAACACAATTTTAGTATCCATTAAGACATTATTAAACAAATTATTGCATCACTAAAGCCAAATTGACCAGAGCACTGAGGCTCTAGTTTTGCGGAGCTCTATAAGGAGAGTCTCCGAGCAGAGCGATCGAGTAGCTAAAAGGGAATGGGGCTATGTCTCGGTGTATCAAATCCCACAGTTCCCTGGAATAGGGACAGTTGAGCAACAAGTGTGGGATATCTTTTCTAGCTCTGTCGCATCTTCTACACCACCCATTCCCGTGCATCTTTTGGGCTAAAACTGTGGTCCAAATACCTCAGTAGCCAAAGAAGGCACGATTGCTTTTCAGAGATCACTCGATCCCATACTTTAGAGAATCTGTGAGACCAAATGTTGTTATCATCTCTTTGATACCATTTTTTGTTTAGTCTGGTTATCAGCTCCTGCTGACCATCATTGTTGACGATAGGAACCAGGGAAAGATTACATTGGCCCACCCATCTGAATTCTCTCGTCATAGGAGGTAGATGACCACCTGCCAGGGGATATTTTCTCTGGACCATAGAGCCTACCGTTCCTTTATTTGGGGGAGGTCAAATTTATTTAATCTATGTGATTCCAATAGGAAGTTATCGTTTTGCCACTTAGCTTGGGCATCGTCCCACAGATCTCCCCATACATTTATCCCTCTCTTGCTTAACCTAAGCGATGCTTTAAGTTGGTCATCTCATAGCGAGTAGGCACTAAACAAGATGGAGAACCAAATTGAGTCTTGGTTGTAGAAGGTGCCTATTTTCCTTGTAAATCCCTTCCATTTCAGGAAAGGTTGCATACTGTGACATGAAGTTGGGGGTAATAAACTTCACGCACCTCTTCACTTCCTGCAGCATTCGAACTGACAGCCAAAGATACTTATCATTGAGAATGAGACATTAGAAAGAAGCTTTTATGCCAAGATACCACACCATACTTTCCTCCCTTAGATGAGAATGAAGATGGTAACATCCCAAGTGATGTTGTAGTCAAGCATAGGGAGAAGGAAAGGATCAGCAGAGGCCATAATCTCAGCGAGCCGGTCTGCACCAAAGAGAAGAGCGATACGTTGTTGAAAGAAGATCTTGCAGCTCAACATGACATGAACTGATATATATCGAGGAGTTTGAAGGGGCTGATTAGGTCGGATGGGTAGATTCCGAGGAAACATTGCACCTCCTTCATAGACACCTTTATACTTAGCTCAAAACACTCTACAAACTGTCATTAGACACAGAGGCCTATAACTTTTAGTAGAGACATGATATCAAAGATTCAAGTACACAAAGAGATGCGCCTTGAGATGGGCTTCGCGCTGATATAAGTTTCATTGAAAACAGACAGACGGTTGAAGAGATATGGACAGTTTACTGGAAGGGGGTAAAAACTGTCATGAAAACAGACTATCAAACACAGAGACTCATAACTTTTTGCAGCAGTATTTGATTCAAGATCTGATTATATACGAACATGCGTCTTGAAGAGAGCTTCGCGCTGATATAAATTTCATTACAATTGGACTACCGAGCAGAAAGTTATGAGCAAAACACTAACAGGGGGTCAAACTGTCATGAAAACTACCCTCCACCCAGGCTAATTTCGCCTGAGCAGGATGCTCCCTCAAGACTCCACCTTCATCAACGATCCACCCCTCATAGATTTTGCCTAGAAGAGGGGAAGAAGTTTGCATAGTGGCTCGGGAAACAAATGGACCATGTGTGCACAGTGAGTGGCCGAATAGAAAGAACTTTTAAGGCTTTGAAAGAAAGAAAAGGGAAGAGACACTCAAGAGAGAGAGAACCTGAAGTGACCTTCATTACAAATAGAGTGAGAATCCACTTCAACACTACAAACACAAGGGAGAAGAAGAGGTTTCATACATACAAGAGGGAGTGGAAGCTCCAAGACTACTCATAGAGAGAGAATAAACTAGAGAGAGAAGGACTCAAGAGTCTACATAAGAGAATATCTACAAGAGGGAGAGAAGGCTCATGGAAGAGGCTTGGGGAGACTAGAGCTACAGCAACATGAGGCCTAATGGTGGAAGAGATTCTGATGAACAAGGGAGAGGAGGGCTCCTTTTATAGAGATTTTGTTACCCTCCTTCACCCATTTACAATTGCTGCCTGTAGATTCCTTTCCCCATCAATCACATAAGCACGTATGTCACCATCCATGTCCTTTTTGGCTACTCTTGCCATGTGTCCCATCAAAAGATGCTCAAGACTCTTAAAATATTGCGAAAGTCAAGAGTCTCCTCACATGGAGCCCATAGGGACCCTCTCTTTTCCACATGTCCACATCCTCCTTATTCCACATAGGAGTTCTAGAAGGATTCCTCTTGACTTCACACTCGTCCACATGGCTTCCACATGCTTGGCATGTGACCTCTCTTATATTATTGGAACACATGGACATGAGCCCACCTCTTTATATGACTCACTCTTCCTATTTTCTAAAAACTCCATAATATCCCATACACAAATAACTCTTACCCCATACCAAGGTATTTATAATTCATACCTATGGTATTTACAATGAGCCATTCCACTCATCCTCTCAATCCCATACAATATCATAGAAAATAGAAATAAGTGAGAGCCGCTAGGCTATCACTTGATACTCAAACTCTTATCAAACATAGAGAAAAACAATATCAATGCCAAGTTAAAAATATCAATTTTTGGCGTCACATCTTTCCTCCCCCAGTAGATCCTCTCTAGTACAGAGAGGGTCTGCTGGCCCTCAAGGTGGTCGAGCATAGAAGAATTTAAGGCGATACTCATTGGTGCGTCCGGGTATCACCATGCCATCAACATTCTCAAGCTGAAAGGTTCCATTCGTGAACTTCTTTTTGACTCGATATGGTCCCTCCCATCGACCGATAAACTTTTTGTCTAGCCGCTTGTCCAGACGGCTATCAAATCTCATTACCAAATCTCCTTCTGCAATATCTTTCTTCTTGCATAATTTGGTGTCAAAACGGGCCTTGCACCTTCTTTGAGAAGATTCCAAGTTTTGTAAGGCCTGTAATCTGTATTCATCCAAGGCTTCTAGCTGTACCAAGCATTGAGCATAGGCATCCTCCTGTCCTTCTATTCTTGCAACAGTTGTGCGAAGACTATGTATCTCCAATTCAATGGGTAAAATGGCTTCTATTCCATACACTAGTTGGAATGGTGGTCAACAAGCTTTCCCATTGAATTGCACAACAATCCATTTGTTTTCTCAACCAAGCCATTACATTGGGGATAGTATGGCGTGGACATGCTATGATTTATCTTTAGCTTATGCACCACATCTTCAATTAGTTTATTTCTAAAAGAGGTTCCTCCATCAGTGAGAATTTCCAAAGGACAACCAAAGCGTGAACAAATTTGATCAAAGAGAAATTTTGCAACTGTGCTTGCCTTGCTATTGACTGTGGCCTTGGCCTCTGCCCATCGAGTCACATAATCTGTGGCCACCAATAAATAATGCTTGCCCTGAGATGAGCGAGGGAGTGGTCCCACAAAGTCCAACCCCCACCTCTCAAATGGTCCATATGCTGGAATAGGCTTCAAGGGCCCAGGAATCAACTGTCGCCTTCCAAACTTTTAGCATGCTTTACAACTTCGACACCATTCATATACATCCTTATGGAGGCGTGGCCAAAAGTATCCTGCATTACGAATTCTCCTAGCTGTGCTTGCTGAAGCAAAATGACCAGAGCATTCATGACACATTTCTAGGATTCTCCTAGTCTCCATGGGATGGACCACCCGACGGAGCACCTTATCTTTTCCCAATTTATAAAGAATATCATCAACAATAGTATAGGGACAAGCCTTCCTTACCAATCTCTGCTTCTGTTGTGGAGTTAACCCTTGAGGAAACATGCCTTCTTCCACATATTGCTGAACATCTTGCAGTTCTGGCCATCCAGTGTCTACCAAAGAAACCACCCCCTGGTCTTGTACTATAATGGCTTGAGTAGCTAACTCATCTGCCCTTTGATTTTCTTTTCTATTTATATGAACAAACTTGCAAAAATCAAACTGACTACATAGTGCCATAGCCTTTTGATTAAGCTCCTTCAAATGAGGACTTCTTGTCTGGTAATGCCCTTGCATTTGCTTTATAATAAGCTGAGAATCTCCTCTTACTTCCAATTCTTTAACTTGACTTTGAAGACAACCCTTCAAACCAAGAATCAAAGCATTATACTCAGCTGCATTGTTAGTTGTGATACCTGGAAGCTCTTGTCCTCTTGCCCATACCTCTTGACCTTCAGGATTCATCAAGACTATCCCCCCGGCTCCTTGTTGGCATGAAGGACTAAAAGCCCCATCAAAATACAAAACAAAAGCTGTTGGTGGTGTATCCCTTTCATCTTTAATGTTCTCCTTACATTTCTTTTCTTCTCCTAGATCCTTCCGCCCTGTGAGCAAATCTGCCATAGTGGACCTAGTGGTATTTTCAGTGACAAAAGAGAAAGAGAACTCTTGAAGCTCTGACAACCATTTTGCAAATCTCCCCCCAGGATTAGGCTTGCGAACTAGATATGCTAATACAGACTGAGAGGTAAGGAAGAAAAATGTTCGAGGTAATAAATAGAAGCGAAACTTTCTGACAGAAAACACCAAAGAGAGAGCTTGCTGCTCCATTTCTTCATACCTTGTTTCCACATCTGTAAGCTGTCGGCTGGCATAATAGATGGGTTGCATTCTACCTGCCTCTCCTTTTTGTAGCAATACAACACCAACTGAATGCAAAGATACACTTGGATTTACATAAAAGTCTTGAGACCAATCAGGGGGCTTCAATATTGGGCCCTTACTCATGGCCTCCTTAAGTAGCTGGAAAGACTCTTGTTGCTCCACACCCCATTGGAAAGAAACTCCTTTTCTTGTCAACAAGTTCATGGGATGCACTATCTCTGTGAAATCATCACAAAAGCATTGATAATACTTGCTCTTTCCTAGAATTTTGCGAACACTAGTGACACTCTCAGGACTTGGCAATGCCATGATTGCTTAAACCTTGTCAGGATCCATTTGCAGGCCTTCTTGAGACACAATATGCCCCAACAAGACTACTTTTATTTGAGCCAAATGACACTTGCTAGGATTTAGACACCCTTTTGCTTCATCAATCCTAGCTAAGGCCATCTTGAACTTCTCCATGTGATCTATGCACCGAGAATAAATGCAAAAATCATCCAAAAACACCCGTATGAACTTTCCCAAGTAAGGCTCCAAGACTTGACTCATGAACCTTTGAAATGTAGCTGGTGCATTGGTCAACCCAAAAGGCATCACTCTGTAAGCAAAAACTCCCCAAGGTGTGACAAATGATGTTTTCTTTTGATCTTCCTCCCGAATACGAATTTGAAAGTACCCAGAATACCCATCGCATATAGAATACATCTCATGCCCTGCTACTTGGTCTAGTATTTCATCTTGAAATGGCAAAGGAAAATGATCCCTCTTAGTGCATGCATTCAAAGGACGAAAGTTCACACAAACTCGCCACTTATTTCCTTTCTTTGGTGTGACAACTACAGGAGATATCCATTCTGAATCATCAACAGGAAAGATGAATCCCGCCTTAAGTAGTTGTGTTACCTCTTTCTTTAGTGCCTCAGCTTGGATCACCCCCAATTGCCTTAAGCGTTGCACAACTGGCTTGCTTTCTGGCTTCAACTCAATCTTGTGCTCCACAAGAGAGACTGGTTGAACCTGTGAATAGCTTGTTGCAAAGAGACATGGAAAATCATCTAGCATATCCAAGTACTGGAGCTTCTCACTACCTGATAGAGAATCACCAAGAAGCTCTTCATTGCGTTGGCGTCGTTTAGTGTGCTCCACATCCTCCACATGAAGTGTCTCTATAGGATCTTCTTGCACCACCACCTTGTTCCTTCCTGACTCATCCCAATTAGCACCAAGATAAAGACCAAAGGCCACTCCTTCCACCTCACCCTCTGAGTTGGACTCCTCGGAGCTACACCCTGTCTCTTCTTCTTTATCGGTTAAGTCAGAGCTTGAACTCTCTGATGTTGAAGACTCCTCCTTGACAACTTCCTTTTTGCAGCTTCTGATGTTGTAGCGCACCTTCTTATCATTTCCCTGCAAAATCAATTCTCCAGTATCCCACTTTTGAACAGCCTTCACCTTGCATAGCCAAGGCCTTCCCAAAATCAATGGATAGGCACGTGCATCTGGCTTGGTAGGGATCACCTGAAAAGTAGTCGGCACAAAAATTCCACATACATCCACTTCTAGATTCTTCACAACTCCCAAGGTCTTAACCTTAGTGTTGTCAGCCAATTTGATGCGATAAGGAGAGGTAGTACTAGAGTCTTTTAAATCAGCATCAATCATGGTCTTCTCACTCATGACATTAATCGATGCACCTCCATCAATGTACACATTAGAAATCACTTGACCATCAATGATCACATCAACCACAGGTACATCATCACCAACATCTATATCTACCTTTTGAACAACAGGATTGGCACTTTTCTTCTTTTTCTTCTTTAACACCCTTGTGCTTGCTAGTTTTCCCCATTCCTTCCGTAGTTTTGGAGAAAAAGCAAGTAATTGACCAAAGGTGATATGAGCTTCCTTTTCTTTAAGGTCGGACAACAAGTCATAGCTTCCAATTCCTTGTCCTAAAGGAAAGTCTGACTGGCTAACTCTCCTTCTAGATGCCTTCTTTTTCTTACTACGGTGTTCCTCTTCCTGATGTTCCTCATCTACTTCTTTCTTTCTTTCTTCTTCTTCTTTTGCTTTACCACGCCCCCGTTTAGCCATCATTACCTCTCTTTCCTCATCCCCTGAAGAAGCTTCTAACAAGGATACTTGTTTTTCTTCTTTCTTTCTCAATCTAGGACACTCGGGGCGATAGTGACCTTTTTCATTACATTCATAGCAAGTGACCCCACTCCTATCTCGAGGCCTATCTTCACTCTTTGGTGCTCTAGGTTGTTGTGCATTAACCAAATGCAATTTCAAATCAGCAAACTCTGCCATCAATTGGGAGATATTATGATCTAACTCAGAGGACTTTGGTACCTGAGGAGTGCCCATTACCTCCACCTTAGAAGTTGAAGCTGTTGAAGACACAAAAGAGGATTCGATCTTTAGAGAAGCTTCTTTCTTGGTCGCAATGCGAAGTGCCTCCATGTATGTTGTTGGATCTTTACTCATTACTTTTGAGCGAAGACGAGGCTCCAAAGCCATAACAAATTTGCTCATCTTTAAGTGCTCCATCCCTGAGAGACTTTGAGGGGCTGATGATGCAGATGCCACAGCTCGCAAAGCTGCCCTTTCATACTTTGTCCATAAAGTTTCATATCGGATTGCCAACGCAGAGACCAACTCACCCTCTCCTTGATAGAACCGGTCCAACTGCAACATCAAAGCATTTGGTGACTCCACTGCCCCAAATCTCTGCTTCATTGCTGCCATCACTTGATCCTAGTCCTCCTCGGTAGAGTCCGGCAAGGTCTCATGCCAACTCAAGGCTACACCTTCAAGAAAATTAGGCAAAATCTCCGCCCGATCCTTCATGGACCATCCAGAAAGCCGGAATCCTCGAACAAAATCCCGAAGATAAGACTCTGGGTCCTCCCCTTGGGTCCCTTGAAACACTGGAATCTTCACCATGATGAAACACAAAAAGGAAACACCAAGATCCAAATAATATCCCAAACAAGATCCGAACAAGATCCCACAGAGCCTTAGTATACCAAGACCAACTGATTATGCATAACCACTTGTTGAAAACCCTCCACAATGTGATCCTCAACAAAATCTTCAAAAATAAGTGACCAACTAGCACCACGAAAACATTGTGTATACATGCATTCTAGAATCACCCTTCTCACAATAGGAAGTGCACATAAAAGCTTCAAGATATTGTAATCTTCATCATTTGCATAGCAAAAGAAGTTGAAAGCATTAAGAATCACCACTCCACTGTTATAGTCGAAAACTACCCAAAGACTCAACTCTTCTTCACACCAAGCTGCCAGTGCATGGATCAATCCCCAATTTATCATTGTGCCTGCTGTCGGCATTGTCGATTCACCAACATATTCAACAATGCAAACATAAAGGATATGATCATGGTGACTGTGCGAATAGCTTGAGCATCACCTTCACAATCTTCAAGTTCTCTTAAACGGTGGGTTGCAATCTCTTCTAACGGAGTTCTTCCAAGCATCTTCTTTATCTCATACAAACACATGCCTCTTCTAGGCATAACATGCAATCAAGTACACCCGAGACCGTTTAGTAAGGTGGGATGAATCCAATACCAAACGTACCCGGCGTCTCCACCAAAAGATGTGACATGAAGTTGGGGGTAATAAACTTCACGCACCTCTTCACTTCCTGCAGCATTCAAACTGACTGCCAAAGATACTTATCATTGAGAATGAGACATTAGAAAGAAGCTTTTATGCCAAGATACAACACCATACTTTCCTCCCTTAGATGAGAATGAAGATGGTAACATCCCAAGTGATGTTGTAGTCAAGCATAGGGAGAAGGAAAGGATCAGCAGAGGCCATAATCTCAGCGAGCCGGTCTGCACCAAAGAGAAGAGCGATACGTTGTTGAAAGAAGATCTTGCGGCTCAACATGACATGAACTGATATATATCGAGGAGTTTGAAGGGGCTGATTAGGTCGGATGGGTAGATTCCGAGGAAACATTGCACCTCCTTCATAGACACCTTTATACTTAGCTCAAAACACTCTACAAACTGTCATTAGACACAGAGGCCTATAACTTTCAGTAGAGACATGATATCAAAGATTCAAGTACACAAAGAGATTCCCTTGAGATGGTTTCGCGCTGATATAAGTTTCATTGAAAACAGACAGACGGTTGAAGAGATATGGACAGTTTACTGGAAGGGGGTAAAAACTGTCATGAAAACAGACTGTCAAACACAGAGACTCATAACTTTTTGCACCAGTATTTGATTCAAGATCTGATTATATAAGAACATGCGCCTTGAAGAGAGCTTCGCATTGATATAAATTTCATTACAATCGGACTACCGAGCAGAAAGTTATGAGCAAAACACTAACAGGGGGTCAAACTGTTATGAAAACTAACCTCCACCCAGGCTAATTTCGCCTGAGCAGGATGCTCCCTCAAGACTCCACCTTCATCAACGATCCACCCCTCATAGATTTCGCCTAGAAGAGGGGAAGAAGTTTGCATAGTGGCTCGGGAAACAAATGGACCATGTGTGCACAGTGAGCGGCCGAATAGAAAGAACTTTTAAGGCTTTGAAAGAAAGAAAAGGGAAGAGACACTCAAGAGAGAGAGAACCTGAAGTGACCTTCATTACAAATAGAGTGAGAATCCACTTCAACACTACAAACACAAGGGAGAAGAAGAGGTTTCATACATACAAGAGGGAGCGGAAGCTCCAAGACTACTCATAGAGAGAGAATAAACTAGAGAGAGAAGGACTCAAGAGTCTACATAAGAGAATATCTACGAGGGAGAGAAGGCTCATGGAAGAGGCTTGGGGAGACTAGAGCTACAGCAACATGAGGCCTAATGGTGGAAGAGATTCTGATGAACAAGGGAGAGGAGGGCTCCTTTTATAGAGATTTTGTTACCCTCCTTCACCCATTTACAATTGCTGCCTGTAGATTCCTTTCCCCATCAATCACATAAGCACGTATGTCACCATCCATGTCCTTTTTGGCTACTCTTGCCATGTGTCCCATCAAAAGATGCTCAAGACTCTTAAAATATTGCGAAAGTCAAGAGTCTCCTCACATGGAGCCCATAGGGACCCTCTCTTTTCCACATGTCCACGTCCTCCTTATTCCACATAGGAGTTCTAGAAGGATTCCTCTTGACTTCACACTCCTCCACATGGCTTCCACATGCTTGGCATGTGACCTCTCTTATATTATTGGAACACATGGACATGAGCCCACCTCTTTATATGACTCACTCTTCCTATTTTCTAAAAACTCCATAATATCCCAGACACAAATAATTCTTACCCCATACCAAGGTATTTATAATTCATACCTATGGTATTTACAATGAGCCATTCCACTCATCCTCTCAATCCCATACAATATCATAGAAAATAGAAATAAGTGAGAGCCGCTAGGCTATCACTTGATACTCAAACTCTTATCAAACATAGAGAAAAACAATATCAATGCCAAGTTAAAAATATCAATTTTTGGCGTCACAATACTTTCCCAAGCCCTCCACATTCCTTTCCAAAGCTCTGACTCTTTTGTGATGCATCTTTCCTATCTAAGAAGGAGGGATCCTAGTGGAATCTCTTTCCAGTGTCTGCACTGGTTAGGTTTGACTTTTTGTACATTCTTCAAAAGTAGAGAGGCCCACACTGATTCTGGTTTTTGGTAGGATTTTAGGATCCACTGAGCCATGAATCTTTATGATGAATTTTTTACATCCACCACTCCTAGCCCCCCTTCTGCTTTCGACAGATTAGTACAGAAGTGTTAGATATCAATGCTCCACTCTCATGTAACTATGCGGGAACCAGCTAACTCTACTTGTAAGCCCCCCATATGAGGAGAAGGCATTTGAGTAGCTCGGTTATCTAGTAGGTCCTGGTTTGGACACCAGATGGGGGCCAAGTGTGGCCTGATGGCTGGATGGCTTCAGATAGAGTTGGCACACCGCCAACTAGGCTACATGCAAGTGCAGGAAGGCCTCCCTTGACTGACCGCACTGAGGGTAGACGGAGCATTTCTCGGGGCAGCAGCCCACCCTCGGGTTGCAGGGCCGTTTGGAGCCTCAGATGATCTCGGATGGCTGTGGGCCGAACGAAAACCGTAGGTGAGTTACTTTGTTTTGTGCACCAGTTCTATCGTATGGTCAATGGCCTGTTTTGGGACCGACCCCAGTCGACCGTTTTGGGCGGACTGGGTCGACCACCCAATTGAGCCTAATCGACTATGACTGGTGGCTATATAAGAGCAAGCCCGTGAAGCCCATTTCATCACTGGCTACAGCAACCTTGATTCCTTATCATTCAACCTTCGTCTTCTACTGTTTCCAGCACGCCATCGAAGCTTCTTTCACAGGAGCACATGGCTGGGAGGCAGCGCCATCTATTGTATCAGTTCTATAGTAATCAAATTTTTGATTCTCCATACTATCTTGTTTTCTCTCTTTCGTACGAGATCCTGTTATCTATTGAGCACAGACGTTGTATTATTTTCTTACATGGTATCAGAGCCTGGACTCTAGCAAGAAGATTTGGTAGTGTGTTTCTGTTTGCGAGCAGATTGTGAGAGATGGCCTAGCCTGCAAGACTGCGAATCCCACCGTTCGGCGAAAGCAGAAAGTTGGACGGCTCTAACTATCCCCTCTAGAAGTTCAAGATGAAGACCCATCCTAAGCGCATATGAGCTTTGGGACAATGCTATTGGGGTGGACGTGAGGCTGGTTGCGAGACTAGATCCAGCCAATGCAGGACAACAGATAGTACCAACTGCGGATGAGATTCTTGCATGGACAAGAAGAAATGCAAATGCGTTGTATTCTATTGTCTGTAGTGTTAGTGATTCCGTCATGGCATTAATTCAACATGTCACCACAGTGGAGGAGGCATCGACGGTCTTGAAAAATCAGTACGAGACCACAAATCAGATGTGGATTCAGAATCTAGAGACTCAACTTGCAAACGAAAAATTGTCTGAGTCTGAAGCGGTAGAGAAGTTCATCACCAGGGTGAAGAATCTGTGCGATCAGATGACTACGATTGGCATCACCATCACCAGTGAGAATCTAGCACGAAGGTGCATACGGATTCTCCCACCAAAGTACGACCGTCTTGTTACGGCGCTGAATACATAGAACAAAAATCCGCCCCTCAACTTTGAGGATTTCAGCACGATGCTTCTGGAGGAGGAGATGTGTCAAAAGACGAGGACTAGAGAAGATTCGGCTTTCTGGACCGGATCAAAGAAAGGTAAGGGTAAGGACTCTGGTAACCCATCTTCTTCTGATGATAAAAAGAGAAAGAAGAAGATCAAGTGCTTCTATTGCAACAAGGCAGGGCACAAGTAGAATGAGTGCCACAAGAAGATTGTAGATGAGAAGAACAGAGTGAAGAAAGAGTCCAGCAACAGTGCGCAGATTGCACGGAGGCAGTTCATGTACCTGTGGATGAACCTTGGATCATTGACAGTGGTGCATCACGCTACATGACCAATCGGTAGGATTGGTATACCTCTCTACAGCTGGTAGGGAATGACATCATGGTAGCAGTCGGCAATGATGCAAAATGTCCAGCAAAAGGAAAAGGTACGATTGCTCTCAAGTCAGATGGAGTTGTAAAACAATTGTCCGATGTTCCTTATGTGCCAGATATCAAGAGGAACTTGTTGTCCATTTCTGCGATCACGGATCGGGACCTTAAAGTTCAATTCGATAAGAATGGTGCACAGATCCTGGATCTTCAAGGGAAGGTCGTTGGTAAAGGTACACGGCGCAACAACATTTACAAACTCTCAGCTTTTAGTGCTCGAGAGGATGTGAAGAACACTAAGCTGTGGCATGAGAGGTTTGGTCATCTAAACCTTAGTTCTTTGAAGGAGATGCATAAAAGTGGAATGATTGCAGACCTACCAGAAATTTCAGATCTACCCGATGTATGTGAAGCTTGCATGATGGGCAAGCAGCATCGGCAGCCCTTTCCTAAAGAGCCCAGCAGGGCAAAGGCTCCTCTAGAGCTCGTTCACACAGACCTCTGCGGAAAGATGGAGACAGAAGCTCTGGGTGGTTCCTTCTACTTCATGACACTGATCGATGACTACAGTAGAAGGTTATGGATATAATTCGTGAAGATGAAAGACGAGGCTTTCAGTAGGTTCAAGGAATGGCATGTAATGGTCGAGAAAGAATCGGGGAGGAAGGTGAAGAAGCTGAGATCAGACAGAGCTGGAGAGTTCACATCGACTAAATTCGAAACTTACTGCAAAAGTCACGGAATCAAGAGGCAAAAACCCCCGCCACATACATCACATCAAAATGGAGTAACAGAATGCAAGATGCGCATCATCTGCGAAATGGGCTGGAGTATGATGAAAGGGAAAGATTTGCCAAAGACTTTCTAGGCTGAAGCATGTAACACTGCAGTTTACATCCTCAATTGTAGCTACATGAAGGCTGTGAATGGGATGACTCCACTGCAAGCTTTCTCTGGTAGGAAACCTTCAGCTGCACATTTCAGAGTTTTTGGATGTGATTGTTTTGTGCATGTCCCTGATGCTACCAGGACCAAATGGGAACTGAAGAGCCGGAAGTGTATTTTCTTGGGCTACAGTGAAGAGGTGAAGGGTCACTGTCTCTATAACCTTATTACCAAGAAGGTAATTGTAAGTCGCGATGTGGTCTTCTCAAAACAGCCGCATCAATTGGAGGAGGATGCTTCCTTCCCAGACAACCAAGACTAGGATATCCATCCAGTACCGCCACCAGCAGGAGACCGAACTCCCCCAATGGTGCTTTGGAGGATTCAAGACAAAGAAGATAAAGAAGAGCCTATAGAACCACAACGGCAACGGCCATTCCCAAAGTGGGTAAAGCAGCTTTTGGATGGTAGAGAACCTCCAGCCATTGAGGAGGAACCATCCGAACACCGTCGGTCCAAGAGATTAGAGGAGTAAAGAAGGGCGCAGGAACACTTGGTCAACTATGCTTTGATGACAGAAGTGATCCGTGCTGATGAACCCAAGTGTCTTAAAGAGGCACAAGGCAATGATAGGTGGATGGAGGCTATGCAGTCGGAGTATGGCTCCATAGTGAAGAACAACACTTGGGACCTTGTGGATCGACCACCAAAGTGCAAGGTAATCGGAACCAAGTGGGTGTACAAGATCAAGTACAAGTCCGATGGTACGTTGGATAATTACAAGGCTCGACTCATGGCAAAAGGATTTGCACAGGTACATGGTTTTGATTATCAAGATACTTTTGCTCCCATAGCTCGACTAACCACAATTCGCAGTGTTTTGGCTTTAGCTGCCCAAGGAAGTTGGCCCATGTTTTAGATGGATGTGAAATCTACCTTTCTGAATGGAGATCTCAAGGAGGAGGTATATGTGGAACAACCACCAGGTTTTGAGATCCCCGGTTCAGAAGGTAAAGTCTACAAATTGAAGAAGGCACTTTATGGACTGAAATAGGCGCCACGAGCATGGTACCAGTGAATTGATGCCTACTTTCAGCAAAACAGGTTCAGGAGGAGCCCATCTGATGCAAATTTGTATATCTTCAGAGAAGGAGGCAGGTGTATGATCGTGGTCCTTTATGTGGACGACCTTGTCATTGTTGGAACACTGAAAGGAAAGAGTAGAGTTGACACAAAATCAGAATACTTGCTTATAGAATGAAGAAGAGAGAGGTCCTTAAGTAGGCACCTCATACAAGGTCACTGACATCACTGATGACCTCAAAGCTCCACAATCATCTCCTCAATCTGCTCCTAGATTCACTCAATCATCCTATGTGGCTTTTCCACCACCTAACTGTGCTTGTGGGCACCTAACTGTGCCTCTAGCACTCACACATAGAAACATAAGGTGTGCCTGAGGCATACAAGGTATATACCTTATATTTTGTGGGAGGGGGGACATGAAATTTTCATATTTTTCTATTGCATATTTGAAAATTTTTAAGAAAATCCACGCATATTATTTATGGACCCTGTCCCCCCTACCCTAGGTTTTGGATGAGGGCAGTAACATATTACATATTGAGTTGGTGCCCCAGGGATTCACACAGCCAAGGATGTCCAAGCAAGATTTGATAAGATTTCTTGGGGAGATCCAAGATTGTGAACTAAAGAGTAAACAGGACTCCTACTACTTTTTTCGATACTCCATCCACTATACCCAATGGCTTTGCATGTGAATCATCTGTAAGGCATAAGTTGACATGATCCTTTTGCAGTGGTGGGAGACCCCATTCATTATAAAGATCCTTATCTCTTTTGGCCTACTTAAGAAGTTCTTTGTTGAGTGCCTTAGCTTAGGCCCTTCTAAATAATTTAAGGTACCAAGGGAACCTGAACTCTCTCAATGCTTAAAAGATTAAGACTTGCATTCTTAGGTGCAGTAGCTAGCACTTTTTGTCTTCATATTGAACAATCTTTATAGAGATGTTCAACTCCACACCCTATGCACAATGGTGCTTCCTGATGACTAGGTAGTTCCTCCATCAAAACTTAATTCATGTGAGTGATTTGTGGTGATGGGGGTGGAGGTCCCAGTATGGGTAGGAGTAATGAGGCAATCCTTGGCTGGGGAAAAAACTTGGGATAACACAATTGGGATGTAGCATGGTTTCTCCATCATCATCCACTATGCATGCAATAGAGTACAGCCCTTAAGGCAAGGGCAATCCTTGGTGGGATGGTTCTCGGTACGCATCCCACATCCTACATTGTCATGCATTAGGAATAGGTGGGGATTACTTGGGCCTTCTCTTATCCATCCACCCTTAATTTTTTGGCTCATCCAATTTGGATGTCGGTGGCCATGTCATCTATTGTTACTCCCTTGGTGAGTGCGATTGCCTCCTGGGCTTCAACCACACTAACGGTTTTACTAGTGTAGGACACGTCAGATGAATGCACCTGTGGATTTTTCTCTTGGGCCTTTTCTTTCATGTTGTCATCTAAGAGAACAGCGGTCTTGATGTACAACTCAATTGACATGGGATTGATGGTTAAAAAATGGTCATGAAGCTTTGGATCTCGTAAATCAATGAAGAAGTGTGGTAGTAACTCCTCATCGCTCATCCTTTGATGAGGCTTGCAGTGAGAGTTTAAGTATTTGATTCTTGCAATATAATCTTGCAAGGACTCAGTGTCTTTCTACTTTACCTCATATAGTTGGTTGATGGGCCTCCACTTGGGTCCTCTAGTGGGGGCTAACCCCACTCTGAAGGACTTTCACAACATGACCTAATTAATTTTCTCCTCTGGACTCAATGCTCTAAACCATTGCCCAGGTTTGCCATCAAGGCTTAAACCAAAATCATTGACCTTATCTAGATCCCTTACATCATCAAATGTCTCACAGATTTGTTCAAAATGCTCAACATGGGAGACTGGGTCTCCTTCCCCTAAGAACTTGGTGATCAACTTGGAGATCAGACGGGTCTACTTCTATAAGTATTTTGGTCTCTCCCCATAAATATTGGAGGCGTGGCCCCCCTTTTCTTATCCATTTGGTGGTCTAATCTGTTATCAAAGCATAGCACAACATCCCCCTCAGCAAAGTGTCTTTCCCATCCCTTGCGAATCTTAGCATCCAAGCGGGCTTTTTGTCGATTCTTTTGGATCTCTGTTTGGTGTAGTGCAAGGCATTGGGTTTCATCTAACTTCTCAAGTTGTAACAATCTGGCCTCTACATGTTCATCTTCTATCATCCTCTGTTCTTGTGCCAATCTCAAGGCCGAAATCTCTATCTCTAGTGGTAAAACTGCTTCAATACCATACACTAACTCAAAAGGAGTGTGACCTGTAGAGTTTTATGGGTGATGTTGTAACCCCACACAGCTTTAGTGACCTTCTGATCCCACTGGCTCCTCTTCCCCATGGCCATTTTCCCCATGGTTTTACAAAGGAGGGCATTGGTCCACTCCGTTTGTCCCATGGATGTTGGATGATAGATGCTAGAACTGTGGTGATCAATACCCATGCAATCCATGACCAATTCCACTGCTTCATTTAAGAATGGACTCCCATGGTCAGATACTATTTCCATGGGTGTCCCAAACCTTGTGCAGATACGTTCAAATATGATATTTGAAATTGCCTTACCATTTGCAATGGGGGAGGGCGATAGCTTCAGCCTAGTTAGTGACATACTAAGTGGCTACCAAAAGATGCTTCTTTTTGCAGGCAGTCATGGGCAAGGGAGACAAAATCTATTCCCCACTTCTGAAATGGATGGATGGACATCACTGGGTGATGTTGCCTAGGATGCAAATCCTTCCTACCAAAGAATTGGCATGGTTCATAGGTTTTGAAATACAAAGTGACATCCTTGAACAAGGTCGGCCAATAGTATCCAGCATGTAAAATCTTCTTAGCTGTATAGTCACTGGCATAGCGGCCTCCACAAAATCCATCATGATAATTCTTCAATACCTTAGGCACTTCATCTGCATCAATGGCCCATCTTAGTACCCCATCCATGCCTTGACGGTACAGGACCCCATCAAAGAGAGTGTAGCACCTACTATCTCTTCGGATCTTCTTTCTCTCATAGCTAGTACTTTTTGGAGGAAAGGAAAAAGCAGTCAAAAACCTGTAGATACCACCATACCATGGATCCCCAACCTCTATGGCCACTACAAGGGTTACATCGAGGCACTCCTCTAAATCATATAAGAAAACAAAACAATGTCTGTGCTCAACAAATAACAGGATCTCGTATGCAAGAGAGAAAAGCAGATAGTATGGAGAATAACAAATTTGATTACTGTAAGACTGATACAATAGATGGTGCTGCCCTTAGCCATGCACTCCTGTGTGAGGAGCTTTGATGGCATGCTGGAAACAGTAGAGGATAGAGGCTGGATGCTAAGGAATTAGGGTTGCTATAGCCAGTGATGAAATGGGCTCACAGGCTTGCTCTTATATAGTCACCAGTCGTAGTCAGTTAGACCCAATTGGGTGACCGACCCAGTCCACCCAAAACGGCCGACTGGGGGTTGGTCCCAAAATAGGCCACCGACCATACGATAGAATCGTGGTGCAAAATAGAGCAACTAACCTACGGTCTCTGTTTGGCCTCTCTGTTTGGCCTAGAGCCATTCAGCATCATCTGAGGCTCCAAACGAGCCCCACAACGTGAGAATGGGCTGCCTCAAGAAATGCTCCATCTACCCTCAGTGCGGTCAGTCATTAAATGCCTTCCCACACTTGCATATAGCCTAGTTGGTAGTGTACCACCTCTATCTAAAGCCGTCCAACCATCAGGCCACACATGGCCCCCATTTGGTGTCCAAACTAGGACCTACTGGTGGATAACCAAGCTACTCAAATGCCTTCTCCTCATATGGAGGGCTTACAAGTAGAGTTAGCTGGTTCCTGCATAGTTACATGAGAGTGGAGCATTGATATCTAACACCCCCCCTCAATGTCCATCCGCAAGTGAACTTGCTTTTTTAGCCCAATGCCAAGTTGATGAAGATGCCTCTCTAGCAAGTCTCTTCCAAGAGCCTTCATGAAGATGTCCATAGCATTCTTTGTAGTCGGACAGTACACCAGGTTGACCTCTCCATCCCTGATGAGCTTGCGTTCAAAGTGATATTGAATCTCAATGTGTTTTACATGAGCGTGGAACACAGGGTTCTTTGCAATCGCCATGCAACTTTGATTGTCACATGATAACTACGTAGGCTTATTCTGCACTGCACCCATGTCTCCTAAAATCCTCCTCAACCACACTGCCTCACAAGAAGCAAAACATGCTGATTTGTACCTAGCCTCGGTAGAACAAAGAGCAACTGTGGGTTGCTTCTTGCTGACCCATGATACAGCTCCAAATTGTGAAGATAGTGGGAGAGAGGGAAGGAGTCTCACTTGAGGCTTTCTCACAATCACAATGGGGGACACAAAGGTGGAGGCTGAAAACAGTTCTCAAACAGTTTTCCTCTTCTTAGTTGTGAAAGCCAAAAGAACTCAGGTACAAAGAAAAAATAGAAGAACCCTATATGTGGGTCTCAAACCAAACTCAACTAACTAAGGTGGCATACTAACTGAGCCACAAACTAGAGTAGATAAGGATAGCTGTCATCCAGCTATTATTCGTGGGCGGTGTACCAACCGCATCTCCAGCTAAACGGTCACCCTGGCATATCGCGAGTGGAGCTCGATATCTCAACACTCCCCCTCGAGCTCAATCCCAATTCCTGCACACCAAGCAGGTCTCTGAACTTGCGCAGCTTCTCTGCGCCCAATGCTTTCGTGAATATGTCAGCTACCTGATCCTCTGTGCTGACATAAACTAGATCAATAAGACCTAGTAAAACCTTCTCCCGCACATAGTGATAATGCACCTCAATGTGCTTTGTTCTAGCATGAAAGACTGGGTTCTTTGCCAAGTGTATGCTGCTCATGTTGTCACAATAAATGACAACTGGCCCATCTGTAGACTGATGCATATCATAGAGTAGCTTATGCAACCAAGCTACCTCACATGCAGCCATTGCTGCACCCCTGTACTCAGCCTCTGTGCTCGACAAGGCAACTGTAGGCTGTTTCTTGCTGCTCCAAGTGACTGCAGCACTCCCAAAAGAGAACACATCGTCTATCAGAAATACTACCAGCCCAATCAGCATCAATGTATCCATGCAACTGTATCTGAACCCCAGCCTCATAAAATAGTCCATACTGCAATGTGGACTTCACATACCTGAGTATGCGTCTAGCCGCATCCAAATGCGGTTTCCTTGGAGCCTGCATAAACTGACTTACCAACCCAACAGCATAGCTCAAATCTGGCCTAGTAATAGTCATGTAAATCAAACTTCCTACTATGCGTCTGTACATAGTAGGGTCTTCCAGAAGCTCACCTGCATCTGCGCTCAGCTTCACATTCTGCTCCAAAGGAACTGAAATAGGCTTACAGCCTGTCATCCCATATTTGGACAGCATGTCCAATCCATACTGCCTCTGCAAGAGCTGTATCCCACTTGGTGATCTAATCACCTCAATGCCTTAGAAATAACGCAGCTCTCCCAAATCCTTCATCTCAAACTTCTGCTTCAATAGCATTTTCACATGAAGGATATCTTCATCACTATCACCTGTGATGATCAAATCATCAACATAAATGACAAGCAGCATAATCCCTTTCTCTGTTTTTCTCACATAGAGTGAGAAATCTGCCTTGGAAATCTAAAAGCCAATAGTGACAAGATACTGTCCTATCTTATCAGACCATGCTCTAGGTGCTTGCTTCAAGCCATACAAGGCTTTCTTCAACCTACAAACAAACTCAGGATGAATAGCATGAACATAACCTGCTGGCTGCTCCATAAAGACCTCTTCTTGCAAATCACCATGCAAGAAGGCATTCTTTACATCCATTTGATGTAAAGACCATCCCTTTGATGCAGCCATAGCAATGACTGCTCTTACGGTTGCCACCCTTGCAACCGGGCTGAAAGTTTCTTCATAATCAATGCCATATGTCTATGCATACCCATTGACAACTAATCTTGCCTTGTATCTATTCACAGAACCATCTGCATTGTGCTTGATCTTATAAACCCACTTACAGCCAATTGCATTCTTGCCTTTAGGCAAAGGCACCAATTCCCATGTAGCATTAGCATCCAAGGCATCCATTTCTTCATCCATGGCTTTCTCCCATTTTTCATTTCCCATGGCTTGCTTAAAAGAAGTGGGTTCTGGTTCCTGTATTACTTTGACCATATAGGCATAGTGAATGGCTATAAATCCATCATATTTCAGCCTATCCACAGGATACCTAACCCTGGTAGACCTGCGCAAAATAGGCTCACTTCTAGGTGCTCTCAAAACATCCCTGGTCTTCCTTACTCCAGGTGTAACAACAGAAGGAATGCCCAACTCATCATCAATGCTCTGCTCTGAGCCACTGGATTCACCATCCACATAAGAGTGACCTGCATTCACATCAAACATGGGCTGATCTACCTTCTCTTTTCCTTTTCGTGATACCTGCATACCACTCTCTACATTGCTTTGAGGAGATTCTCCTGATCTCAATCTGCCTGTCCATGGTGAAGTATGCAAACCACTGCTAGAGGACACTCCAGGTCCACTGATGTTTTGTGATTGCTGCTGTGAATTCTGTGTAGCATTACCATTTTGTGCATCTACATCAATCATCACATTTACTGGTTTATACCAGCTACTCATCTCATCAAAAACAACATCTCTGCTCACTGTGAACTTACGTGTAGAAGGGTTATAGCATCTATACCCTTTCTGCTGCAGAGAATAACCAATAAAGATGCACTTCTCACCTTTTGGATCCAACTTGGAGCTCAACTCATCTGGCACATGGACATAGGCAATGCAACAAAAAATTTTCAAATGAGAAATATCTGGTTTCCTACCAGTATACATCTCCTCTGGCGTCATGCCATGTATTGCTGCAGTGGGAGTCCTGTTCATTATATAAACTGATGTAGCAACTGCTTCAGCCCAATAATAATCTGGTAGATCTTTTTCATTTAGCATAGCCCGAGATACCTCTCCAATATGCCTGTTTTTCCTTTCTGCAATTCCATTTTGCTGTGGGGTATGACTGCATGAATATTGCTGCTTTATACCATGCTCCTGCAAGAACCTTGCAAACTCATTTGAGAGGTACTCTCCCCCTCCATCTGACCTTAGGCATTTTATTTGCAGGCCTGTTTCTTTTTCAACCATTGCTTTGAAAGCTTTGAAGTGCCCAAACACTTCACTTTTCTTTTTCATAAAATACACCCAAAGTTTTCTGCTGAAGTCATCAATAAATGTGACAAATAGTGACAGCCACCAATAGATGTAGCTTTAGTAGTCCACACATCAGAGTGGATTAATTCCAATGGCTTCTTACTCTCTTGAACATGCCTAGGAAAAGGTTTCCTTGACTGTTTCCCAAATTGACAGGCTTCACAAACCTTGTGCATTTCTGCAACCTTGAATTTAGGCAATCCTGCAACAATATTTTGGGCTTGCAAAACTGACGAAAGTGGTATTTCACCACACAGTCACTTCCTAGTGACGATTTTGCATCAACAGGAAACAGGCATGAATTTGTAACTCCCAATATCTCTGCACATAGGCATACAATGCAATTTGTGCGGCACCTTTCCACCAACTAGCCGCGCAGTGGTCGCACAGCAAAAAACAGGGCCTTTTTCTGAGTGCCTGCGAAGAACTTCCGCCTTCAAAACGGGCCCCGAAACGGCCTCAAATCAGAAAAATAAATTCACTAAGGGCTTTGCCCTTACCCGCAGCATATACTATGCTCTCGCCACACCACGAAGGGCGTCTCAATCTGAAACAGTGCACTCCTGCACTTCTGGCTGTGCTACCTGCAGAGATTTGCTCCCAAACTCGAAATAGGAAAGCAACACTGGTCCTCTTACCAGGACACCACGAACTTGGCTTGCTTTCTTGAGCTCCTTACCACGAACAAGGCTCTGATACCATGTGAAGATTGTGGGAGAGAGGGAAGGAGTCTCACTTGCGGCTTTCTCACATGCACAATGGGGGAATACACACAAAGGTGGAGGCTGAAAACAGTTTTCCTCTTCTTAGTTGTGAAAGCCAAAAGAACTCAAGTACAAGAAATAGAAGAACCCTATATGTGGGTCTCAAACCAAACTCAACTAACTAAGGTGGCATACTAACTGAGCCACGAACTAGTGTAGATAGGGATAGCTGTCATCCAGCTATTATTCGTGGGCGGTGTACCAACCGCATCTCCAGCTAACAAGTCGGTGACATAAGTACCCAACGGTCACCCTGGCATATCTCGAGTGGAGCTCGATATCTCAACATGTGGTAGGGGATCCTGCCTCTTGATCCCGTGACTTTTGCAGTAACATTTGAATTCACTTGATGTGAACTCTCCACCTCTGTTTGATCTCAACTTCTTCACCTTCCTCCCCGATTCTTTCTCACCATTACATGCCATTCTTTGAACTCACTAAAAGCCTCATCTTTAGTCTTCAGGAAGTATATCCATATCCTTCTACTGTAGTCGTGGATCAGCGTCATGAAGTAGTAGGAACCACCCAAAGCTTCTATCTCCATCTTTCTGCAGAGGTCCATGTGAATGAGCTCTAAAGGAGCCTTTACCCTACTGGCCTCTTTAGGAAAGGGCTGCTGATGCTGCTTGCCCATCATGCAAGCTTCACATACATCGGGCAGATCTGAAATTTCTGGTAGGTCTGTAATCATTCCACTTTTATGCATCTCCTTTAAAGAACTAAGGTTAAGATGACCAAACCTCTCATGCCACAGCTTAGTGTTCTTCACATCGGCTCGAGCACTAAAAGCTGAGAGTTCATAGATGTTGTTGTGCCATGTACCTTTACCAATGACCTTCCCTTAAAGATCCAGAATCTGTGCACCATTCTTATCGAATTGAACTTTGAGGTCCTGATCCGCGATCGCAGAAACGGACAACAAGTTCCTCTTGATATCTGGCACATAAAGAACATCGGACAACTGTTTTGCAACTCCATCTAACTTGAGAGCAATCGTACCTTTTCCTTTTGCTGGACATTTTGGATCATTGCTGACTATTACCAGGATATCATTCCCTACCGACTGTAGAGAGGTATACCAATCCTTCCAATTGGTCATGTGGCGTGATGCACCACTGTCAATAATCCAAGGTTCATCTGCAAGTACATGAATTGTCTCCATGAAAATCTCCTCAATTGCTACAAATAGCTCTACTAGTACTGCTAGTGTGCTGTTGCTAGACTCTTTCTTTACTCCGTTCTTCTCATCTGCAATGTTCTTTCTGCACTCATTCTGCTTGCGCCCTGCGTTGTTGCAATAGAAGCACTTGATCTTTTTCTTTCTCTTTTTATCATCAGAAGGAGATGGGTTACCAGAGTCCTTATCCTTACCTTTCTTTGATCCAACATAGAAAGTCGAATCTTCTCCAGTCCTTGTCTTTTGATGCATCTCCTCCTCTAGAAGCATTGCACTGAAATCCTTAAAATTGAGGGGCATATTTTTATTTTGTGTATTTAGTGCTGTAACAAGACCGTCGTACTTTGGTGGGAGAATCCATGCACCTGCGTGCTAGATTCTCTTGATGATGGTGATGCTAATCGCAGTCATCTGATCACGCAGATTCTTCACACTGGTGATTAACTTCTCTGCCGCTTCAGACTCAAACAGTTTCTCGTTCGTGAGTTGAGTCTCCAAATTCTAAATCCACATCTGATTCGTGATCTCGTGCTGAATTTTCAAGACCGTTCATGCTTCCTCTGCTGTGGTGACGTTGAATTAATGCCATGATAGAATCACTTACACTACAGACAATAGAACACACCACATCTGCATTTCTTCTTGTCCACGTGAGAATCTCATCCGCAGTTGGTACTATTTGTTGTGCTACATTGGCCGAATTCGGTCTCAACTTCATGTCCACCCCAGTAGCAGTATCCCAAAGCTCATATGCGCTTAGGATGGTCTTCATCGTGAACTCCCAGAGTGGATAGTTAGAGCCGTCCAACTTTTTGCTTTCGCCGAACGGTGGGATTCGCAATCTTGTGGGCTAGGCCATCTCTCACAATCTGCTCGCAAACAGAAACACACTACCAAATCTTCTTGCTAGAGCCCAAGTTCTGATACCATGTAAGAAAACAAAACAATGTCTATGCTCAACAAATAACAGGATCTCGTATGCAAGAGAGAAAAGCAGATAGCATGGAGAATCAAAAATTTGGTTACTGTAAGATTGATACAATAGATGTTCTGTAGGTGGCGGGGTTGGAGACACCCCCATCATGTAAACTTCCTCCTCTGAGAACTCCTCCCCCCCGTCTGATCCTTCCATCAATTTAGACACTGAGGATGAGAGAGTATCACTGTCTTGCTCCTCTTCTTCTTCTAGTTCCGTGGCACCTGGTTGCACCAAGATGGATCTTTTCCTTAGAAGCACCAAAAGACATGTGTCTTGTCTTCCAATAGCTAACTGCATCACTCTTTCTCAACCATAGTCTCCCAAGTATGGCTGGTTAACTCCTGCCTATATCTTCAATGTTCACTACATAGAAATTGACAGTGGTGGTCAACCCATTGACAGTGATGGGCAAATCCTCAATGACTCCTAGGGTGGCGAGTCATTGACCATCTGCTACCTTGATTCGAGTGGAGGAATGCCTTGTGCATTTCAAATTCAATTTCTTCATGATTCGGGGAACCATGATATTACATGCAGCTCCCCCATCAACACACACACTTTTGACACAACAATTATCTATGATGACATCTATGGTATGTGGGTGCCGATCAATTTCTTCAGAGACAGAAGAGACCTCTCGTACCTTTCCCTTTTTCTTTCTCCTCCTTGTTGAGAGCCCTTGTTGCAGCTCACGTCTCACCTTAGGGCTTAATGCTATTAGTTGAGGGAGCATGATGCTCAAAGACCGATGGGCAAGGTCCTGAATGACCGAATAGTCCTCTTGCCTTGAGCCGATGGGAAAATTCGAGGGCGACCACTTACTCCTGTGAGATCTTTTAGTATTCTCTGTTGGTGGGTCTGCCATCTCAACATCTGAATGTTCTGAGAAGGACACCTTCTTCATGGGATGGCCCAAGTCCACGGTTTGGAGAGGGGTATGAGGTGGTACGACTTCTTTTCTTGAGGTCAAGGATCTCTACGTCAGAATCCTCAGTGCTTGATTCACTTAGAAGATTCACCCTTGGAATATTGGGACATTCCATGTGATAATGACCCTTCTGGTGGCACTCGTAGCACACAACATTGGCACGTTCTCTTGGAGAACGATTGGAATGATTTCTGATGCCCACCATCTCAAGACGAAGATTCATTCAGGGCCTTAGCTAGGTCATTGACTCGGGTTCGTTAGCAGGAGGGGTCGGGAAAGTAGGAAGGAGGGGGGCTCGTGGGCAAGGCTGGGGAAATCTTCTAGGCAGAGGTTGAGGATATAGTCCTTGTTGAGGGTAAGCATCTAAGGGAGGACCATACATTTGAGGTGGAGGTAGTGGATACATCCCTGATGAGGGGTGGGGGTATGCCCCTAAGTTAGAAACCCCAGGTTGTTGCAAGAATTGAGGGGGTTGCGGAGGGACAATCATCTTCTTTGAAGCAGGGTCAAACTGAACTTTATCAAACTTTTGAGCAATCTCATGTGCTAGCACCATAGTTTCTAGATTCTCCCATTTAAGCTTGAGGCGATATTCGTCACTTGCTCCTGCTACAAGGTAGCCCTACACATGTTGAGTCATTCTAGCTCAAAATTCGGCAATGTCCCCCTATGTGGCAATTAAACAATCCAAGAGCACGGTCGCTCAATCCACATATCGACGCACCATCTCACCTTCTGACTACTTCAAGTTTGCCACCTATGGGTACACATTCTCTGGCTCCTCTTCTTTGCCGAAATACTCAATCATCCCTGCTATTAACCTTGGCCAGCTTTGGTAGACGTCGTCAGCCTGCTTCTCATACCACACTCGAGCCAAACCCTCTAGAAATGTGGGAAGAACCAACAACCATTTATCTTTAGTAAGGAAGTTGAGATAAACACAAAGGCGCTTGAAGGCCACCAGATACTCATTTGGATTTTCTTGAACCTGTCCAAAGAACATGGGAATGTCAACCATGCTTGGAAAATGGAAAAGAGAGAGATAAAATGAGACTTATTTATGGGCAAACAATGGAAAGAGGTAGCTTGAACTGAAAATCAGGTGAAGATACATCCAGAAAGCACACATAGGCAGGGTAGGGTGTGACTGGCGTATTGTGAAATACTACATAGGAAGAATATTCAGCATGGGTTAGAGACAAGCGAGGGTTAGAGACACGGCGCTGCATGAGGATGAACAAGGCAAACAAGAATGCCATGACAAATGTCAACAGTTGGAGAGCTTGCACATCACCTTTAGCTTCTTCTAGTTCTTGTAATTGCCATGCTATTTCTTCAAGGGGTGTGCAGTCTGGCATCCTTCTTTTGAGCAATGTCCTTGAGGACCTTTCTGATGATCTTCCGAAGTCGGTAAACTCGTATCAAATATGCCCAACACTTAGTTTTATGATGACCACAATCTTTGCATTCCTTACCAATGATCACCCTCCGTGGCTTGCGGCATTGTTGGGGTGGTGCTTCCACTCATGTCATGCGTGATTGAAGTACAAGCTTCACGTACCAAGAAATCAGCAACTATATTTTGAGCTCGAGGGATATGCTGAATTTTTACCTCTTCAAATTGTTGGCACAGTTCCAATGCTTGTTGATGTCATGGAACCAAGCCTTCGTGACAAAATATGAAGAGGGGAGAGGAGAAGAGTGGAGATGAGGAGAGAGGGCACAGCTAGAGAGCACACCACAAATGACTATCTGTACACTAGATTTAGTTGAAAAAATAGAATATATACAAACCCTTTTAGGGTTAGGGTTAGGGAATCTAACCCTTTCCTTTATAGCACTCTATAAGGTTAGTGCTATGCACATATGATCACGTGATGGTGCTATGCACACATGATCACATGATGTTGAGCGTGAACTCTCAACAGTTCCCTCAAGATCAACATCATGAAGTAGGCCTTCCCTCAAGATGATGATTCTGGGGAATTGAAGAAGGACTGAGCATTACATTCCATCACACCTCTTTAATGGGAATGTCCTTCTTCTACATCAAACCAAGAGCTAGTTGGTGTTTCTCGAATAGCTCTTTACCGAATGGTTTGGTAAAGATGTCTACAACATTTTCTTTGCTATCACAATGCTGCAGTGTGATGTCACCAAGTAACACTCTTTCTCTGATGAAGTGCTCTCTGACATCAATGTGCTTTGTCCTGGAGTAATATACTGGATTTTTGGCCAATGCTTGAGCCGATTGATTATCACAGTATATTGTTGTTGGCTTTGACTCATCAAAGTAATCTGTTTCTGACAATAGTCTTCTGAGCCATATAGCCTCACATGCACCTGTAGTGAGTGCTCTATATTCTGCTTCAGTCGAAGACAAAGAAACAGTTGGCTGTTTGTTTGACAACCATGATATAGCACCTTGACCAAGGAAAAATGCATATCCCTGTGTTGATCTCCTGGTTTCATGATCTCCGACATAGTCACTATCACAGTATCCATGCAACCGTGGATGACTTCCTCTGTATTCTATCCCAAACTGTCTTGTACCTCTGATGTATCTCAAGACTCTTTTGGCTGCATTCCAGTGAGACTGTTTTGGATTTGCCATAAACTATGCTAGTGAGCTTACTGCATAACAAATATCTAGCCGTGTGATTGTCAGATATATAAGAGATCCAATGAGTTGCCTGTAGTATCTGTCATTGACTGTAGGCTTTTCTGAATCTTTAGTAAGTTTCAAACTCTGTTCCATGGGAGTGGCTACAATCTTGCAATCTGCCATATGGAACTTCTTCAGGAGACTGTCAACATACTTGAGCTGACTCATGAATGTGCTATCTGAATCTCTCCAGAACTCAATTCCAAGACAATAGTGCATAAGTCCAAGATCTTTCATGTCGAACTCTGCAGATAAGTCTTGTTTTAGTTTTTTGATGAAGCTATCCTTGCTTCCTGTCACAATCAGATCATCTACTTACAAAAGTGCAATAGTAATATCTTCCCCTTGAACTTTGTAGTAGAGAGTATGATCTGCATTGGACTTCATGTATCCCAGATCAGCAAAATACTTGTCAATTCTGCTGTACCAACTTCTGGGTGCTTGTTTTAAGCCATAGAGACTTTTCTTGAGATGGCAAACCTTGTTTTCGTTTCCTGGTTCAACATAACCGGCTGGTTGTTGCATGTAGACTTCCTCGTGTAGATAACCATTGAGAAATGCATTCTTGACATCGAGCTGATACACATTCCATTTACTGAGTGTCGCTAGTGATATCAAGAACTGTATGGAATCCATCTTTGCTACTGGAGCATAAGTCTCATCATAATCTTGGCCATATTGTTGTGCAAATCCTTTTGCAACTAATCTGGCTTTGTATCTCTGAATACTACCATCTGGATTGTACTTCACTTTGTATACCCATTTGTTGGCTATGGCCTTCTTTCCTGGTGGACGGTTGCATAATTCCCAAGTGTTATTTTTATACAAAGCATCCATTTCTTCATTCATAGCAGTTTGCCATTCTGGCTTGTCTACTGCGTCTTCAAAGTACACTGGCTCTTCTGTAGCCATGATGGTAGTCATAAGAGCATAGTTGGTGGTTTCCACCTGAATTGCTTTGCCTTTTTGAGCATATGTCAATCTGGCTGGTGGTCTGCTTTCCCTAGTAGACCGTCTGAGTTGCTGTGGCGCTGCTTGGGGTGTTGCTGGCAATTCTTGCTCTTCTTCATCAACCTGTTCTTAGATGACTGTGAAGTTGATGCTTCTATCTCCTATGTAGGTGAGGTTTTCCATTCTGATTCCTCATCAAAGATTACATCTCTGGAGATAATGACTTTGCGGTTGATGGGATCATACAATTTGTATGCTTTGCTTTCTTCACTGTAGCCAACCATGATGCATTTGCGTGACTTCGCATCCAATTTCCTGCAATGATCATCATGTATGTGGGCATATGCTATGCAACCAAATATGCGGAGATGCCCAATGCGTGGCTTGTGTCCAGTGAATGCTTCATAAGGAGTCATACCTTGTATCGGTTCGGTAGGAAGCCGATTAAACAAGTAGTTAGCTGTAGCTATTGCTTCTGCCCAATATTGATTCGGAAGATGCTTTTCACTAAGCATTGCTCTAGCACTGTCCGCTAAAGTCCCATTCTTCCTTTCAGCTCTTGCATTTTGCTGAGGAGTATCTGCACATGTGAATTGTCTTTGAATGCCATGATTTTTGTAAAAGTTCATGAATGCTGAAGACATGTATTCACCTCCTCTGTCTGATCTCATGGCCTTGATCTTTCTGCCTGTCTAGTTTTCTACCATGGCTTTGAATTCTTGAAATCTGGCAAACACTTTAGATTTCTCTTTCAGAAAGTAGACCCAACAATATCTGCTGTAGTCATCGATGAAGGTCAAGTAATAAAGTGAACCATTGATGCTGCGGGTCTGGGCATAACCCCATACATCTGTATGAATCAAATCAAGAATACCTCGTGCACGAGAGGTACTTCTAACAAAGTTGGTTCGCTTTTGTTTGCCAAAGCAGCATGCTTCACAAACCTTTCCAAGAAACTGTAGCTTCGGAATCCCAATTGCCATATTCTGATTCCTGAGATCTAACAAGTACTTGAAGTTGACATGACCATATCTCTTGTGCCATTTTGTAGATAGTGGCATCTATTGCATTTGAGCTGACATGGCATGCTTATCTGGTACTGTAGCTAGCATCCTGTATAAGTGTCCTTCCTTGACACCTTTTGCTACTAGCTGACCTCTTTTGGATTTGTCTCTGATAGTGCATTCATCACCGTCAAAGATGACTTTGTAGTTGTGTTCCGTCATTTGACCTACTGACAAAAGGTTCTTGCTGAGCTTCGGAACATAGAGCACATCTTTGACTAATCCTTTTGTACCAGTGAAATTGTTCATAGGGATAACACCTATCCCTTGAACCGGATTTGGTGTATTGTCTGCTGTGTAGATGACATTCTTTTGACCTTCTAATGGCTTCATTTCTGTGAACCATTCCTGATGATTTGAGATGATGCACGCTGTCGATGTACCAAGGATCCTATTCCACTTGATCGACTTGATAGCTGAAATCCTCTTTGGGATTGAAATCAGTGTCTAGGTGCATTGTATCAATCTGATGCAATTGCTCACTTGCAAGAAACATATTTCCATGTTCATTTGCAAAATGACTGTGACTAGAATGTCCACCATGATGATTTCCTCCTCCTCGGGAATTCCCTCGGTAGTTGCACTGGATGTTTGACACATTGGTGGATGCATTCCCTCGTCCTTGGAATCTTACTCGGTTGGAATGATTTCCTCTTTGCTGATTTTGATGTTGCTGAGGATGATGCTGGTGCTGATGCTGATTCTGACTTTGATTTTGTTAATGATGACCACTTTTCTGGTATGATCTACCTTTGTTTCTGCCTTTGCCTCTGCTTCTGTCTAAAGCTGTGAATGCCTGATCATTAGAATGACCTTTACGTGCTTGAATGGCCTGAGTCCTGAGTTCTTCACCAAGTAGAACTGACTGAAGTTCTTCCAGTGTTGGAATTTGCCGTTGGATGGCAATACTCTGGACTAGATTCTCATATCCTTCTCCTAGTCCATTTAGGATTACTTGAACCATTTCTGCGGGATTCATAGTCTCTCCTGCTGCTGCAAGTTGATTGTTGTAGTCTTTGATGCGGAGTACATAAGCATGACTAGTTTCACTGCTATTGCGGAAACTCTGGTTGATCTGGTTTCTCAAGGTGAGAATCCTGGATGTGTTCTTGGACTCGTAGAGAGCTGAGAACATATCCCATTCTTCTTTTGATGTCTTGATTGTGTTGAGCTGTCCTAGCATGACATCTTGCACATTCTGCTTGATCAGGTGATAGGCATACTTGTCTTTCTTATCCCATTCTACTTGAGCTCGGGCAATGGCAGGATCTGCTACTGGTGCGGAAACTGTTTGTGTAGATGTAGATCCCGTTGCTGGTGCTGTGACAACAGATGGAGTAGAGCTACTGGTGGCTGGATCAGCCAATGGTCTAGGTATAGATCCATCGACATACTCCCATTTGTCCTGAAGCACAAGAATGGTCTCCATTCGGTATTTCCATGTACCGTAATTGGAGTTGTCTAACTTAGCAGATGCCTCCAGATTGAGGTTGCTAGTCGACATGGTGCAAACAATGTACTCAAAAGTGTCCTGAAAAACTCTGTATGAATCAACTGCAAATACACTGAAGATGCCAAGTGAAATCTCTGTACCATCAGTGAAGATAGAACTGGAGTAAGTAAGATCTGACCTGTGTTACAAGGCTTGTGGCAATGATGCCGGGAATAGCCAAGAGGCTTTACAAGGCTAAAAAATGATGTGCACGATGCCGTGAGATAGCCAAATAGGCTTTACAATGGTGGCATGTGTGTGTGAAATCAAATGATATCTACCCACTGAACCAATCTGCAATGCCTCTGAACTCTGAAGTCTGCTCACTGAACTGATGAACGTAAGGTTTCAGGTAATGTAATGATGTGAAATCGGATGTGAGCGTATGGATTGACTCCGAGTAGGTACTAGTCGGGAATTTCGGGCATGGCTTAGATTGGCAACTTGGGGAATTCAAAGCGTCCCCTCTATGGCAATCTAGTCTACTCTGATCTAGATCTAAACCAACCATCGATCGATGAAAGAGCAGCAAATAATTCCTTTTCTTTTATTCTTTTTAAGTGCTGGGTCAGATGCGTCGATGTAGAGGCAAATGTGAGTGAAGGAAGTGGTTTTGTCGGCGAGGCACAAATGTGAGTGTAACTTGTGCCGAAATGTGTGCATGATGTAACGAGCACGTAGAGCACAAAAAACCGAGCGACTTTCCTTTTTGGAGTACCCTCAAATTCTTCCTGGATCAAGAGATATGACTTGATCTAGGTGGAGGGGCAAAAGGAGTGCAAATGGTGCTCAATGATGATGTGTCACTGTGAGTCACATGCAGTGATGATGTGGCACTGTGCTTAGCAAGAGGTGTGCCAGTGAAGCTCTGTGCTGAGGTGGCAGGAGTGTGCACATGCAGTGTGTGCACAGTGTGCCTGGCAAGGGACTGTGCCTGCAGGGGTCAGTGCTGACTGGATTGCTGAGGTGGCAGTGCTGATGTGGCACAGATGATGTCAGCAAGGTGATGTGGCAATGCTGACATGGCCTGATGATGTGGGCAAGCTGATGTGGCAACTGTGATGTGGCTGATGACATGGTAGTAGGTGATGTGTCAGTGTCGATGATGACGTGTCCTGCTGAGCTGGGCTGCTGACGTGGCAGGTGGATAGACTGATGATGTGGCTCCGATGGTGACATGGCAGATAAGGGTGACATGACACTTGATCAACTGGATGATGTGGCAAGCGAGGCTGACGTGGCAGATAGGGTCTGCCACGTGGAGGATAAGAGCTGGAAAGATGCCATGTGTCGAGTGAAAGGCCTACCAGAATCTTGTCAAGATCTCGATGGAATCTGATGATTCCGTCGACCAGCTACATCGATAATGTGGAGGTTGGAGGCAGCTTTGTTGTTCAGAAGCCCGTCTGATTGTTGGAGCTTTGCACAACGCTGGCTATGAAGGCTGAGTCGATGGGAAGCCGCGGTGCCTTGCTGAAGGCTTTCGTTGGAGGTCGGCCGTTGATCGCCTTTGTTGTAGGAGCCGTCGGTTGCGGGAGGAGCACTGTGGGCTGTTGTGCAGCTACTGTAGGGAGGCGATGGTGTTAAGTGGTCGCTTGGAGCTGCCTTAGGAAGGCTCGTCGATGGAGCGGGCTGAAGGAGTCGTCTAGTCAGCGCTGGTGGAAGCCGTTTGAAGGGTGCAGTTGCTGACTTTGGAGCGTCGCAAAGGGTCGACAAGTTCGGCTGTAGTAGGGAGCCGCTTAGAGTTCGTTGTTGTAGGAGTTTGTGTAGGGCCCGTGAGCCCACGATACAGGAGGTGGCTGAGGGTTCTCAAGCTCGGCTGCTACAGTCCGAGGGTGAAGCCGGTTGAAGGAGAAGAGCGTGGAGGCTGGCATGCTCCGTGGGCTGCTAGTTGGCAGTATTTGCAAAGAGCTTGAAGGAGGCAGAGCCAAGGAGCCAGTCGTTGAAGGAGCTGGCTATGCGTCATTATCACTTGTAGAGGTGCAAAAGCCTATGTGTAGGAGAGCTTGGCTTGGAGATGAAGTTGCAGCCATTGCTGCTGTCTTTGCTGCAAGCCACTCGTAAATTATGGAGCCTTGGAGGCGAGTAAGCATCGATTGATGCAGTCGAGTGAGAGCTCTCTCTATTCTCTCATAGAGAGAATTCTCTCAAAAGAAAAGAAGACTGAGTGTCAATCTCTTTCTCTCAGATTTCTGTAAAGAAGAATACACCTCTCTTTCTCAAGCAATGAAATCTTTCAAAGAACTCAAAGAAAGAATATTGGACGGAACTTTCCTCTCAATGGACAGAAATTTCTCTCAATGGAAGTGAAGGGACGGATCTCACAATCACTCAAGAGAACTCTCAATCTCACACTCTCAAGAAACTCAATGTCTCAGCGGAAGACAAGGAAGCTCTGATACCATGACAAAATATGAAGAGGGGAGAGGAGAAGAGTGGAGATGAGGAGAGAGGGCACAGTTAGAGAGCACACCACAAATGACTAACTGTACACTAGATTTAGTTGAAAAAATAGAATATATACAAACCCTTTTAGGGTTAGGGTTAGGGAATCTAACCCTTTCCTTTATAGCAATCTATAAGGTTAGTGCTATGCACATATGATCACGTGATGGTGCTATGCACACATGATCACATGATGTTGAGCGTGAACTCTCAACACTTCGCTCCACACCTTCCACCTTCCACCAACTTGTTCACACATGAGTTGAGAATCTCCTTGCACCTCAAGTTGCTTGATGCGATATTCTTGCACCTTTTATAGCCCAAAAATGAGTGCCGAGTACTCAGCTTGGTTGCAAGTACTTGGTGGTGTAGACTTACTATAACAATACACCTCACCCCCTGGTGAAGTGCGCTTCGCACCCACACCCGCAACCTTGGTCGAAGGTTTGTATGCACCATCAAATTGGAGGAGCCAAGATGTCATCACACCAAGACTAAAATCTAGACATCCCAAGTTTCTCAGTAGTCCAAGATAGGTAGAAGGAGAGGGTGGGGAGAATTCAATACTTGAGCCAAACGTTCAGCACCAAATAAACTTGCAATCCTTTGCTGATAATTTATCTTTAGACCAAAAAGAATTACAACTTGAAGCTCAAAATGAGGCACAAAGGGTTGATTAGGTACAAAGGGATTCCTTGGTCGAAACATTACCAACCATAGCCGAGCCCTAAAATCCTTTGTAGTGAGATTGAGAATAAACCATTCAAGACGAGCTTATCCATAGGAATTAATAGGCAGATGCGCCAAATATCCCCCCAAGCTTCGGGAGCATCCCACCCTTCGAATAAGGACACCCTTTTAATTACCTTTGAAGCAGCAAGTAGCTCGATCATTGCACAATGAGTAGAATTGAAATCAAAGTCCTCCCAGCGTATCACTAGTGTAAGAAAATAATACAACATCTGTGCTCAATAGATGCTAGGACCTCGTACGCAAGAGAGAAAACAAGATAGTATGGAGCATAAAAAATTTGATTACTGTAGAACTGATACAATAGATGGCACTGCCTCCCAACTGTGCGCTCCTATGAAAGAAGCTTTGATGGCATGCTGGAAACAGTAGAAGACGGCAGCTGGATGCTAAGGAATCAGGGTTGCTATAGCTAGTTATGAAATGGGCTTCACGAGCTTGCTCTTATATAGCCACCAGTCATAGTCAGTTAGGCTCAATTGGGTGACCAACCTAGTCTGCCCAAAACGGTCGACTGGGGGTCAGTCCCGAAATAGGGCACCGACCATATGATAGAACCGGTGCGCAAAACTGAGTAACTAACCTATAATTTCCATTCGGCCCAGAGCCATCCGGGATCATCTGGGGCTCCAAACAGGCCCTGCAACTCGAGAGTGGGCTGCCCCGGAAATTGCTCTGTCTACCCTTAGTGCGGTCAGTCACGGGATGCCTTCGGACACTTGCATGTAGCCTAGTTGGTGGTGTGCCAACTCTATCTGAAGCCGTCCAGCCATCAGACCACACATGGCCCCCATCTCGTGTCCAAACCAGGACCTACCGGATAACCGAGCTACTCAAGTGCCTTCTCCTCATATGGGGGGTTTACAAGTAGAGTTAGCTGGTTCTGGTGTAGTTACACGAGAGTGGAGCATTGATATCTAACACCCTCCCTCAATGTCCACCCGCAAGTGAACTTGCTTTTTTGGCCCAATGCCAAGTCGATGAAGATGCCTCTCCAGCAAGTCTCTTCCAAGAGCCTTCATGAAGATGTTTGCAGCATTCTTTGTAGTCGGACAATACACCAAGTCGACCTCTCCATCCATGATGAGCTCGCATACAAAGTGATATGGAATCTCAAAGTGTTTTGTGCGAGCGTGGAATCGCCATGCAACTCTGATTGTCACATGATAATTGTGTAGGCTTGTTCTGCACTGCACCCATGTCCCCCAAAATCCTCCTCAACCACATTGCCTTGCAAGAAGCAAAGCATGCAGACTTGTACTCGGCCTTGGTAGAAGAAAGAGCAATTGTGGGTTGCTTCTTGCTAACCCATGACACAACTCCAGATCCAAGTGAGAAACAATACCCTGTCACTGATCTCCTGCTGTCCACGTCTCTTGCCCAATCCGAGTCATAGAATCTGGTCAAGATGTTGCCCTTGGTATAGGTGATGCCATAATCAAGTGTGCCTTTGATGTATTTCAACACCCGCATCCCTACCCTCCAATGGTTCTCCCGGGGCTGATTGGAAAACCTACTTAGTACACCAGTCGCAAAACTAATGTCTGGCCGTGTGTTGCACAGGTAAATCAAGCTGCCCACAAGCCTTCTGTACTTTGCTTCGTCCACCAGTGGTGATGAATCCTCGTTTGAGAGCTTCACATCAACCTCCATAGGGGTACCAATTGTTTTGCACTCAGTCATGCCAAATGCCTTCAATATCTCTCTAGCATACTTCAGCTGTGAAATGAAGAGCTGTCTAATCTCAACTGCTTCACCTTCCTCCCCGATTCTTTCTCAACCATTACATGCCATTCCTTGAACCTTCTGAAAGCCTCGTTTTTTGTCTTTAGAAAGTATATCCATATCCTTCTACTGTAGTCATCGATCAGCGTCATGAAGTAGTAGGAACCACCCAAAGCTTCCGTCTCCATCTTTCCACAGAGGTCTATGTGAATGAGCTTTAGAGGAGCCTTTTCCCTACTGGCCTCTTTAGGAAAGGGCTGCCGATGCTTCTTGCTCATCATGCAAGCTTCACATACATCGGGCAGATCTGAAATTTTTGGTAGGTCTGTAATCATTCCACTTTTATGCATCTCCTTCAAAGAACGAAGGTTTAGATAACCAAACCTCTCATGCCATAGCTTAGTGTTCTTCACATCCACTCGAGCACTGAAAGCTGAGAGTTTGTAAATATTGTTGCACCGTGTACTTTTACCAATGACCTTTCCTTGAAGATCTAGGATCTGTGCACCATTCTTATCGAATTGAACTTTGAGGTCCCGATCCGTGATCACAAAAATGGACAAGAAATTCCTCTTGATATCTAGCACATAAAGAACATTGGACAACTATTTTACAACTCCATCTGTCTTGAGAGCAAACATACCTTTTCCTTTTGCTGGACATTTTGCATCATTGCCGACTGCTACCAGGATGTCATTCCCTACCGGCTATAGAGAGGTATACCAATCCTTCCGACTGGTCATGTGGCATGATGCACCACTATCAATGATCCAAGGTTCATCCGTAGGTACATGAACTGCCTCCGTGCAAATCTCCTCAATTGCTACGAACAGCTCTATTGGCGCTACCTATGTGCTATTGCTGGACTCTTTCTTTACTCCATTCTTCTCATCTGCAATCTTCTTTCAGCACTCATTCTGCTTGTGTGCTGCCTTGTTGCAATAGAAGCACTTGATCTTCTTCTTTCTCTTTTTATCATTAGAAGAAGATGGGTTACCAGAGTCCTTACCCTTACCTTTCTTTAATCCAGTCCAGAAAGCCGAATCTTATCCAGTCCTCTTCTTTTGACGCATCTCCTCCTCCAAAAGCATCGTGCTGAAATCCTCAAAGTTGAGGGGTGGATTTCTATTCTGTGTATTCAACACCATAACAAGACCGTCATACTTTGGTGGGAGAATCCGCATGCACCTTCTTGCTAGATTCTCACTGGTGATGGTGATGCCAATTGCAGTCATCTGATCGCGCTGATTCTTCACCTTGGTGATGAATTTCTCTACCGCTTCAAACTTAGACAACTTCTCGTTCGCGAGTTGAGTCTCTAGTATCTGAATCCGCGTCTGATTCGTGGTCTCGTACTAATTTTTTAAGACCATGCATGCCTCCTCCATTGTGGTGACATGTTGAATTAACGCCATGACCGAATCACTAACACTGTAGACAATAGAACACAGGGCATCTGCATTTCTTCTTGTCCGTGCGAGAATCTCATCTGTAGTTGGCACTATTTGTTGTCCTGCATTAGCTGGATCCGGTCTTGCAACCGGCCTCACATCCACCCCAGTAGTAGTTTCCCAAAGCTCGTATGCGCTTAGGATGGTCTTCATCTTGAACTTCCAGAGTGGATAGTTAGAGCCGTCCAACTTTCCGCTTTCGCCGAACAATGGGATTCGCAGTCTTGTGGGCTGGGCCATCTCTCACAATCTGCTCGCAAATAGAAACACACTACCAAATCTTCTTGCTAGAGTCCAGTCTCTGATACCATGTAAGAAAATAATACAACGTCTGTGCTTAACAGATAACAGGAGTGTGTGTGTGTGTGTGTGTGTGTGTGTTCGTGTGCAAAGAAATAAGTGTCTGTGTGTGTGAGATACATTTACTAATCAAATTTATTTTTGTGTGTGTGTATGTTGAGAATCTAAGTTGAAAAATGCAATTAGAATTTGCAAAAATTTCTATCAAAATTAAGAATTTTTAATAATATTGAGTTTGGCAAACATAATATTGAAAAAAGATGTCGAATCCTCAAGCAGTCCAGGTTCCGAGGTCGGGGTCCACTTACCTGCCACCATCCAAACAAACTAGGTGTTAGAACATCATAGTTATGTTTGGGTAGATGTACGCAAGGAAAAAAAAAAAAAAGTATGGAGAATCAAACATTTGATTACTGTAGAACTGAGACAATAGATGGCGCTACCTCCCAACGGTGCGCTCCTGTGAAAGAAGCTTCGATGGTGTGCTGGAAACAGAAGAAGACGGAGGTTGGATGCTAAGGAAATAGGGTTGCTGTAGCTAGTGATGAAATGGGCTTCACGAGCTTGCTCTTATATAGCCACCAGTCGTAGTCGGTTAGGCTCAATTGGGTGATCGACCCAATCTGCCCAAAGCAGTCGACTAGGGGTCAAGTCCCAAAATAGGCCACCGACCATACGATAGAACCGGTGCGCAAAATAGAGAAACTAACCAATAGTCCCCGTTCGGCCCAGAGCCATCCGGGATCATTTGAGGCTCCAAACGGGCCCCATAACTCGAGAGTGGTGTGCTGCCCGGGGAAATGCTCCATCTACCCTCAGTGTAGTCAGTCAAGGGATGCCTTCCCGCACTTGCATGTAGCCTAGTTGGCGGTGTGCCAACTCTATCTGAAGCCGTCCAACCATCAGGCCAATATGGCCCCCATTTGGTGTCCAAACCAGGACCTACTGGATAAGCGAGCTATTCAAATGCCTTCTCCTCATATGGGGGGCTTACAAGTAGAGTTAGCTGGTTCCCACATAGTTACATGAGAGTGGAGCATTGATATCTAACAACTAGTTCTTCACCTTGAATCATGGTGTATCATCCCACCCGTCATCTCCTTGAGCAATGCACTGTACAATCAGTTGTTGAAGATCAAGATGAAGATCAAGAAAGAGATCTTGCCCATTGGTAGCTGTAAGGCATGGAGGACCAGACACCAAATCCTTAAACTTTTCGAGAAGTGACATAAATATCCACCCTCCTCGTGTGGCGTGCGTCCATGAAGTGAACTTGAAAAGGTTTAGAATCTGCAATCTAGTAGGAGATATGAGTAGAGCACATGAAGTAAAGTACTTTTGCTTTTTATAGCATGTGAAAATTCCCCACGGTTAGAGAGTTACAGTTCATGGGATTTCAATATATAAGCAATATCAGTACATTTTCATCACTTCTTATCTACTGGCCCAATGATAAGTCTCCCTTTTGTGAAGGGGGAGGTCTTGGGTTCAAATCCCACTCTTTAATAAAAAGAGAGGAGAGGAGAAGGAGAAGAGAAAGAGAAAGAGAAAGAGAAAGAGAAGAGAGGGGGGGGCACGGGATCTATTACAATTTTGTAGAAGCCCAAAAAAACTGTCCACGACCAAAAAACACAAGAGCCCCATGAATGCATGCATAGGGACTCAAAGGGAGCACGGATGTTACAGTTCTATAGAGCAAAAAATTTGCCAGCTAGAATACACGTAGGAACCATGAGCAAAAAGCAGGCAAACTGGAAGCACAGAAGCAGGGAGGTTTTGCAGTCATAGAGATAGGGAAGGCACACAGTTTGGAGGTGCAAAAGTAGAGAACTGTGCATGGGAGAGGCCACAGAGCTGCACCTAGAGCTACACCCGACTGTAGGAGTAACAGATTTTACACCAATAGCTGTGGAGATTTCGATCCCAGCAGTCACACCATTTCTATTAGCCAGAAAAGAAAACAAGACAAGGGGCTAGAGGATAGATATGGTAATGCTCGAGGGCCATAGAGGAATAGGGAACGTGAGGGGAGGAGCATTAACATGGGTGCGGAAAAGGGATTAAGAGGGGAGGGAAAGAAGAGGGAGACTATGGCACAAGGGGAGAGGGAGAGGGGAAAGAGGAGTATGTACATGGGTGGAGGAGGAATGTAGAGATGGAGACATCAAGGAAAGAGGGTCATGCTTTATTTGAAAGTAAGGATGAGGGGAAAGATCAAAGTGCTAGCTAGGTGGCTTTACAAGAATGAGCGTGCCCCATCAAGGAATAGCCCCCTCATTTTATAGCCAAGAGAGAGGATCTCTCCCAATAAATGCATCCTCCCACATGCATGGTGTGTGTGGAAGAGTCTCCCATGTGGGCTAGGCAGTTACGCACTCTCAATTGTGTGCGATAATGCTTGGCCACATTTTTCCACATATATCAACTCCCATATCCCAAGGCTATGATACTCCCTTGGTCTCTTCCCAATTTTATAATACGTTCAAACATCTAGGAGGACAAGTGGAGGGTTGGCACAAGGAATCTTGCCACCTCATCCTACTTTCCCCATTATTCAACTTGCACTCTTGGACCTTCTATACCTCTCGGGCCTATCCTATATGGAAGGAATAACCCAATATAAAATCCATCTCCACCTATTTTATACTACTTCTCCAATGGACTTTGGGCCATATCTCACTAAATGCAGGCATGGGACCGCCTAGGTGGAGGGGTGGCACATGGAGGAGCCATGCCACCTTACATTTTATAATATTATTACCATCGATTATGTACATCACACCTTATGGGTCCTCTTACATGGAAGGGTAACACATGGTCATGCCCTGCCACCTCAACCCTGGTCCCTTTGCACACCATATTTTATTATACTATTGCCACACATACAAACACACACACATATTTATGCCTTTTTTCCTTAGACAAATTTATCCATAACACCGTTCAAATAACACACCTCAAATACTCTTTTTTGGTGGTTGTGTATAAGAAAAGGTGAAAAATAGAGTTTGTGGCGACTTTGATCATCCAAAGCTATCCAATGGGCATGACACTTTTCAAGTGCCTCAAAATTTGCTAGATTTATGTGAGTACAAAGCATCGTGCCCATTGAGTATGTTCTCATTCAAATCGTTTTGCATAACACAGTGAAAAACAGGGTTTGTGGCAACTTTGACCATCCAAATCATATCATATTGGCATGATACTTTGCACACGCATCATCATAGGTTGGTTTCATGCATGTGCACAGTATCTTGCCCATCAGGTCTGTGCACATTTGAATAAGACACCTTAGATACTATTTATTGCCATGGTTGTGCATAAGACTTGGTGAAATTCGGGGTTCGTGGTGCAAATTTAACCCTCCAAAAGCATACTCAATGGGAATGATACTTTGTAAGCACATAAACAATTGTGGGATTAACACCCATGCAGACTATCATTCCCATTGGGTATGAGCGCATTCGAATAACACACCTCAGATACTATTTTTTAGTGGTTATGCATAACACTTGGTGAAAAATGGTGTTTGTGGTGCATTTGACCATCGAAATCATATCCAATGGGCATTATACTTTTCACATGCCTTAACATAGGTTAGATTGACACGATTTCAAAGTATCATTCCCATTGGGTATGTCACGTTTGAATAAAATACCTCAAATACTATTTTTTGGCAGTTGTGCATCACACTTGATGAAAAATGAGGCTACTCTAACCATCCAAAGCATATACAATGGAAAATATAATTTGTATGCCTATCAACATAGGGGCTTTGAAATCATCATTCCCATTGGGTATGAGCTCATTCTTGTTCGTTGTGCATCTCACTTGGTGAAAAACTATGCTTGTGGCAAGTTTGACCATCCAAAGCATATCTGAAAGCATATCTGATGGGCATGATACTTTGCACGGGCCTCAATATACGTTCAATGGACATGGTTGAAAAGTATCATGTCCATCAAGTATGTGGAAATTTGAATAACATACCTCAAAGAATGCTTTTTACCGGTTGTGCATAGCACTCGGAGAAAAATGGGGTTTGTTTCAACTTTAACCATCCAAAGCATATATGATGGACACGATAATTTTCTCACATCTCAACATAAGTTGGATTTATGTGTAAAGTATCATGCCCATCAATTATGTGCACGTTCTAATAACACACCACAAATACTATTTTTTGGTAATTGTGCATAACATTTGGTAAAAAATGGTGTTAGTGGAGACTTTGACCATCCAAAGCATATTATATGGGCACGATACTATTTATTCAGCTCAACATAGGTTGTATTTATGCATGTGAAAAGTATCGTGATGATCAGATATGTGCATGTTTGAATAACTCACCTCAAATACTATTCATTGGTGGATGTGCATAACACTTGGTGAAAAATGGAGTTTGTGGTGCCTCAAAATATATTAGTTTCACATATGTGGAAATCATTGTGCCCATCAGGTATGATAGTATTCGAACAACACACCTCAAATACCATTGTTTGGTGGTTGTGCATCTCAATTCGTGAGAGAAACAGTGTTTGTGGCAACTTTGACCATCCAAAGTATATCCGATGGGCATGATATTTTTCACGCACCTCAAAAAACATTGGACACAATCTTGTACAAAGTATCGTGTCCATCGGGGGTAGAAGGCATTTGAGTAACACACCTCAGATACTATCTTTTGGCGGTTCTACATAGCACTTGGTGAAAAACGGGGTTTGTGGCAATTTTGACCATCCGAATCATATCGAATAGGCATGATACTTTTCACATGACTCAAAATAGGTTGTATTGATGTGTGTGAAAAGTTTCATGACCATCGCCTATGTGTGCATTTGAATAACAAACCTCAAATACTATTTTTTGGTGGTTGTGCATAATACCAGGTGGAAAACGGAGTTTGTAGCGACTTTGTTCATCCAAATCATATCCGATGGACAATATTATTTACACATGCCTCAAAATAAGTTTTAATTATTTTCATACAAAGTGTTGTGCCCATCGATTATGTGCACATTCGAATAACACACCTTAGACACTAGTTTTTGGCGGTTGTGCATAACACTTGGTGAAAAATGGGGTTTGTGGTGACTTTGACCATCCAAATCATATCAGATGGGCACGAAACTGTGCACACTCCTTGTAATAAGTTGTTTTTATGTGTGTGCATAGTATCATGTCCATCGAGTATGTGCACACAAATTATCGTGCCCATGGGGTATGTGCATTGGAATAGCACACCTTAGATACTATTTTTTGGCAAGTGTGCACCACAGTTGGTGAAAAATGGTGTTTGTGGGGTGACTTTGACAATCCAAAGCATATAATATGGGCATGATATTTTGCACATGCATCAACATATGTAGGATTTATGCTCGTGAAAAGTATCATGTCCATCGGGCATGTGCGCATTTGAATAACACACTTACATACTATTTTTTATCGAATGTGCATAACACTCATTGAAAACTAGGGTTTGTAATGACTTTGACCATCTAAAGCATATTTGATGGTCACGATACTTTGCATGTGACTCAACATAGGTTGGATTCACATGTGTGCACAGTATCGTCCCCATTGGGTATGTGCGCATTTGAATAATTTTTAAAATGAGAATATTTCATAATATTCAAAAATCATTTGTATGGTCGGACATGCACACTTTCTCAATCTTTGATATGGAGTGAACATAATTTCCAAAAAATTATGCATTGGTATGATTATATCATCCTTACATGTGTCTCATGCATAAAACAAAGCTCAACATAGTTCAAAATAGTTTGACGTAATAGACTCTTACTCCGTTATTGTCATTAAACTAATGATCCATCAAACAAAGCTTAACATAGTTCAAAATAGGTTTGACATAATAGACTCTTACACTACAATTGTCATTAAACCTAATGATTTTCTCTGGACCTAAGATGATGAATCACCACACTGCCCATACACCAACAAATTTCCAATAGTCCTAGCCATGAATTCATCTTCTTCAATTATGATTTCATAGGTTTGCATATAACCTATTGCAGAAGGAAGATTAAGCTCAAGCATGTACAAAGGTGCTAAATCTGATATTTCCTTATTCTCTAATATGCAGGTTAGCTGAACAAGGACTTCAATAGCGGGGCTGGAATCGCCTGTTGTAATCAAACAAGCTCGTTTTCATCATCATTAATTTCCTTAGCTTTCTTGTGTAGCTCCAGGAGATGGCAACTGTGCGCTTCATAACCCTGATATATCTATAGGTGACAAAAAGCCTTGAAACCCTGCATACTGAGAATACCCTGTTCTTCCTATGAAAGCCATAGAAAAGAGCCAACATTTGGCACCGCTGGCGAGGAGACGAGCATCTCAAGTAATGAGTAAACATACACAGGTATGTGTAAAAAAACAAACTACTTCGAACTTTCTTGAACATAACACTCAAGGGCAAGGAGATTAAATTTTCTTTTTCCATTTCTAGCCAAACATATCTACCCGAAGCATCAACCTTGGGTTACTACCTTAAGAAAATTTTTTTATTTCTTAAATAGAAGCCACTTGATAAACAATCAGGCTAGGTAGTGGACACGAATGCGTAGAGCTTGCAATTTTGACCATTTCACCTTTTTGCAGAAGAGCAAACCGAGCTATCCATAAAAAGTTACGGCTCGGGAAGAGTTTAGGGTTCAACTCTAAACCTAAACTCATTTCCTATAAAAACCCACTCCACCCCCTCATTCTTCATCTTTCACATTTTGCCTCCATCCTCTTCTTCATTCCGAGCCCTACACAAGACACTCCTCCCTCTCCCATCCTCACATGGTAAGTGACTTTGAGCCCATCTCACAGCGATAACCTAGCCATCCATCCACTGTCCATTGTTCCTCAATAATCCCGTTACATTGAGAAAGACTTGGAGAGCGTTCAGGTGGTCACCTCTTCCTCCCTTTGGATTTCTGTCCATCAAGTTTTTTTTCTTCTCTCTTTTTTTCCCCCTCTCATTTCCACCACTCCCTTCCCCCCTCCATCTCCACCACCCCCTCCCCCCCTCCATCTCCATCTCCACCACCCCCTCCCCCTTTCTTGCCTCCATCTCCACCACCCCTTTCCCCTTTCCCCACTCCATCTCCACCACCCCCTCCCCCCTCCATCTCCACCACCCCTTCCCCCTTTCCCCCCTCCATCTCCAACACCCCCTCCCCCCTCCCCCCCTCCATCTGCACCACCCCCTCCCCCCTCCATCTCCACCACCCCCTCCCCCTTTCCCTCTCTCTCTTTCTTTCTCTTTCTCTCTCTTTCCCTCCCCCTCTCTCTTTCTTTCTCTTTCTTTCTCTCTCTTTCACTCTCTTTCCCTCCCCGTCTCTCTTTCTTTCTCTCTCTCTCTCTCTCTCTCTCTTTCCCTCCCCCCCCCCCTCTCTCTCTCTCTCTCTCTCTCTCTCTCTCTCTCTCTCTCTTTCCCTCCCCCTCCCTCTTCTCTCTCTCTCTCTCTCTCTCTCTCTTCTCTCTCTCTCTCTCTCTCTATCTCTCTCTCTTTCCCTCCCCCCCTCTCTCTCTCTCTCTCTCTCTTTTTCCCTCCCCCTCTTTCTTTCTCTCTTTCCCTCCCCCTCCCTCTTCTCTCTCTCTCTCTCTCTGTCTCTCTCTCTCTCTCTCTCTCTCTCTCTCTCTCTTTCTCTCTCTCTCTCTCTCTCTCTCTCCCCCTTTTCCCCTCTCTCTCTCTCTCTCTTTCCCTCCCCCCCCCTCTCTCTCTCTCTCTCTCTCTCTCTCTCTCTCTCTTTCCCCCCCGTTCTCACTCTCTCTCTCTACCCCCCCTCGTCGGCCGCTCCCTACACTAAACTAACAAAACTAACTCCTAACTAAGCAAGGGCCTTAATGCCCTTACTGCCATGGGCCTATGCTCGCTGACCAAGCGACGCCTACGCGTAGGGTCGGCCACAGGGCGGCGCAATGCCTGCCCACCTGTGCCACCTCCTCCCAATGCCTCTGACCCATGGTGTCTCGCCCTTCGCATTGCGTAGCCCCGATCGCGCACCTTGCCCCTCCACACCACCACCCTCCATGCACACTCCCTCCCCTCAACCCTCTCCCTCCGCCCCCCTTCCCCTCCCCTCGACCCTCTCCCTCTTCCCCCCTTCCCCTCGCCTCGTCCCTCACCTCTCCCCTCCCCTCCCCTCCCTTGCACCCCCCTGCGTGAACCCCCCCCCCCGTTGGGGACTCGTTGGGGAAGCCCCCCACCACACAGTAACTTACAACCAAAAAAAAAACTAACCTAACACTAACCCTAGGTTAGGTTAACCTAAGTTAGGTTAGTTTTCACCTAGGTTAGGTTAGCTATAACATAGGTTAGTCTTAACGTAGGTTAGTTTTCACTTGGGTTAGATTATCTTTAACTTTAGTTAGATTGTCTTTAACTTTAGTTAGGTTAGTTTAATGTTAGTTAGTTACACTAACTAGACCATTAGGTTAGTTGATTGTACTAGGTTAGTTGAACTAATTGTGGTTAGTTAGCTACAGTCAATCTAACCATACCTAGACAATTAGGTTAGTTAGAGTAATTGGGCCACTTAAGTCAACTAAACTGGATCAGTTACTATCCCTCAGTGAGGCTAAAAGCCCCTTCACACCAAACCTTAAGACCAAGCCCCCTCCCCCCCCCACAAAAAAGCAAATTTTACCCCTTCTTTAACCCTTCATAACTCATCCGTTTGGGACCCAAACTGAACCCCGTTGAACCCTGTTTGAACCCAGATTTCACACATGGAAACACCACGTTATGGGATATTTTTCCAGCCCATTGCACACCATTTCGGCATCCCTAGCACTCGCTCATTTGTGCCCCCATGTGGGCCTCGTTTCGCACAAATTTGCTCATGCCTTCACGTGGTGACCTCCGATTAATGATCCGTCTACACCGGCACAGTTCTCTACACTTATAGGGCAATCTTAGGCACATTATTAACATGACGGTCCCTACACAAACTAACACCACTCTAACCCTCCCAACCCAACTTCATCCACACCTGCACTTGTGGCAGAGACACCCTTGGCAAATCTCGCCCAGTCTGCATGCAACTACATTTCGACCAATGCCTCCGACTCCAACACTTGCCCAATCCGCATTCAACTTCGTTGCAACCACTGCCCCTGCCAATCCTCTACCCTGAATCCCCCCCGAGATGCAATCACTACCTTTAACTCCTCCACGCCCCAACATGGCTGGACACCATCGCGACCATGATGGGGATATCGACCTCGAGGCAGAGGCTGACAATTTCTTTAATCGAAAAAATAATAACAATCAAGGCAGATGCCCCTTAGGAAAACTGGAACTTCCCAAATATAATGCTAGGGGTGATCCAACCCGATTCCTCCAGCATTTTGAAGCCGCATGCTGCGTAGGTGGAGATCAATCCCATGAAACCAAGGTGGCTTGGCTTCCCATGGGGCCTTAACTGATGAAGCGTCTGAATGGTACCTAGACCTTCTAGTGGAAGAGCATGCCACATGGGACCTACTTCAAACAAAATTTAAAAGACGCTTTCAAACGGAGAGGCTACAAGATGATCCCGCTCTCCAACTAAGCAAGATCGAACAAGTCCGCCGAGAAGATGTATGCACATACTTGGGTAAGATGAAAAGATTAATCGCCAAATGTGACCCATGCCCAGATGCAAAGTACCTCATGGCATGGTTCATTATAGGACTAAGAAAGAAAATCCGAAAGGATATGAAAAAGATAAGCAGCTATGAAACGTTCAGTGCTATTCATGCGGTAGCCATTGACATCGAGGATGGCATGACCAACTCGGATACTAGCAGTGATGATGGTAGATCTAGTACACATGATAAGCACTCAAAAAAGGGAAAATCAAAGGCCACTACCAAATCATCAAATGAAGATCCGCCTCGAGGCCATGACCATGAAGCTGAAAGAAGACATGATGTAGGCCATGGAACAAAAACTTCACTCGTCTCAGCCGCCAACTCAAAATATCCACGGCGAGAAAATGTCTAGTGTCCACACTGCATGGCCAATCATACAGCAAATGAGTGCTTGGTCCTAAGAGCAAGGATCATTGCACAAGCAAATCCACCACCAAGGTTGTGGTGCCATATCTGCATCGTCGATGGCCATGATGAGAACAGTTGCATCTTCAACATGCACAACAACCTGCCTCGACCTCAACAATACCAAACAGCACTCATGCCAGTATACAGGCAACTGGCACTTGCACAAGTGCCCCCAACTCCAAGGCTAAATCATGTTCCCGTTCGGACACAAGTCCCATAACTACTCAAGAATCCGAATCCAGGACCATATCCAAGAGCACCAAATCCAACTCCTCAGGCAGTTCCCATACATCGATTACAAGCCGAGGAAGTAGACTCGCCATTTGAGTATGAAGTAGAGTACCCAATGTAGTATGTAGAAGGTGTAGAGGGTCTAATACTAGTTTGTGTAAATCAAGTACATCCCAACACATATCGTGCACGAATCAAGTGCTACGGTTGTGGAGAAAATCACCGGATCACAGAGTGTCCTAATCATGGTAGTCCAGCTACTTTCCAACCACTCTGCAAAGATTGTGGCATAGGACATGCCTGTATGGATTGTCCCATGAAAAATAAGGTCCCAAAACAAACATAAATTAAGCCTGACGCCCCCATCGGCATCATTGTGGTGGACCATCAAAGTCTGGGTTCAGCAAGTGTAAAATCACAACCTGTAAATGTAATTACACGCCAACAGAAAAGAGGCCACCAAGGACCTTAACATTCCAATCCAACCAAAGCGACTTCTAAAAAAGAAAGCACAAGTGCCTCCACCTCTGCCAAGCAATGAGCAGCCGAGCTCATCCACATCAACTCTCGAGCCTCAAATAAAAGAAACTCCATACCCAACTGCAAAGGTGGAGAAGGCTCGTTTTCAGGCACTTCAACAATGGGTACAAAATGAACAAGCTCAATTTGAGGCTGAGAAACAAGCTCAAGACCCAATCCATGACTTGGCTCCACAAAGTATTGATACTATACTCGAGCCTTTGTTCCAACAACAGACTCCACAACATAATGTACTGCCATGTTAACTTGAAGGAGCCACACTCTCTAGCATCCTGAGTTGCTCTGTGTCAATTCCCATCGGAACCCTCCTACGGAATTGTCCCAATCTTTGGGAGAGTTTCAAAGGATGGATTGAACTCACAAATCCCCCTCCACCTATGGACGACATCGAAGATATCCCTATGCGGATGGGTGAGAAAGATGACATATGCAACATTACTGTGCCTTTGATCCATAAGGCATATAATGAAGTCCAAGCCATAGTGGATGGTGGATCAGGTGTAAATGTCCTATCAAAGGAGCTCTATGAAGAATGCGGTCTCCCACTAATGCAAAAGGCTAATTTCAACATATTCCTTGCCAATGATTCCTGGGCTAAACCCTTGGGAATAGTGAATGGCGTGTCCACAAAGATCACAGGAGTCTGCTTTTCCCTTCAATTCACAGTCTTGGATCTCCCCCAAAAATCCTATCAAATCTTATTAGGACGTCCTTGGTTATGGAAAGCATTAGTCCTCCATGACTGGGAAATTGATAGACTGACAATCCAAAATTGTGACACCACAGTCATGGTGAATGTGGGGACCGGAGATATTAAACCAATTGTGCCTAGAGCATTGGATGACACATCTTCAACAACAATCTCAAGCAAATCAGCTCCCTTGCAACAGCATGCCATAACAGGTGACTCACAAAGTAATGTTAATAACTGGATACACACATTGGCAACATCGACAACTGCCATTCATTAGACCCCATCTTTTCATAGATAGATGCTAAGGCGCTACAAGTAGATCCTCCACTCCCACATGAAGAACCAATCGATCTAGCGATGCCATTCTTTATGGCTAACCTAGAGTGGGATAATGAACTTGACAAAGGTACCCATACCAATGATGACTTAGATTTTCCTTGGAACCTTGAAACAGAGGCTGAGAATGTTGAAATTGAAGATCAAATATTTGATAATGACTTAGCCATTCTGCATGCCCTGATGGCAGTCGAGCTCCCAAAAGTTGAACCTCCAAAGTTGAATAATAGCTAAAGATCCCGCAAGAAAGTTGGAGCAAATCGTAGAAAAGCCAAGGCCGAGCACTTCAATGAATTCAAACGAGTCCAAACAAGGATCATCGAATTGTACCTTGCAAGGTCAATTCCCTCAAAATTAGAACCACTGCCTCTTGAATGGTCCCTGGAGGGACTAGAAGGAGTATGCGCAGCAAATGAACCCTTACTTGGAAACACCTTACCAGTGGAAAAGTTACCTTACAGTTCCCAATGTAAGAATTTTCAGAAATATAAGCCACATGTACGGATGAAGCTCGATCAAGAGACTTCAAAAAAAGAGAATCAAGATGTGCCTAACAAATTAGTAAATGCAACTATGCCACCCAGTACACATGACACATGTTAGGCTAGTTCAACACCATCAGAGGCTGATCTTCGAGAAGTGCTGGAATACTTCAACAATTACACAAGTGGCAGTGTGCCAATAGCAATGCTAAGAACACTACAAGAATCTAAAGTTCAAGAAACCGATAGCTTTGGAGAAACTCCAATCTATGAGGGATCGGCAAAAACATGCACAATAAATCTCACCCTTGAAGGAGAGGAAGAAAAACTAGTTTTCATTGGGAAACAGCTTTGACAAGAAGATGAAACCAAACTCAAAGCACTCCTAATGGAATACCATGAATGCTTAGCATGGTCATACAAAGAGATGAAAGGAGTTTCACTAGAAGTGGCAGTACACATGATACCTATATGAGAAGGTGCTCACCCTAAGGTATGTGGACCTTATCGCACAAATCCTAAATATGGGACCATGGTTTATGATGAGCTAGAAAAACTCCTAGATGCCAGATTCATCCATGAGATAGAGCACACTGATTGGGTTTCATCCATTATCATTGTGCCTAAACGCAACAAGAAGCTCAGAATATGCATAAACTTCAAAAATGTGAATGTCGCCATAATTAGGATCACTATCCCCTACCCTTAACAGAAACAGTGTTAGAAAAGGTGGCAGGATCAGAAATATATAGCTTCTTGGATGGCTTTAGTGGCTATAACCAAGTGCAAATCGCTCCTAAAGACCAATCAAAAATAGCATTTGCCACAGAATGGGGTATTTTTGCATATAGAGTCATGCCATTCAGCCTTTGTAATGCTCCGGCCACATTCTAACAAGTCATGCTCATAGCTTTCAAGTCATTTTTGAATAGGTTTTTACAGGTGTTCTTGGATGATTTGTGCATCCATTCAAACAAACAAGACCACTTCAAATGTCTTAAAGAAATACTAATCAAATGCAGGGAGTATGGCATCTCCCTAAATCCAACAAAATGCCAGTTCATGGTCACCCACAGAGTTGTTTTGGGACACATCGTCTCTCAACATGGGATTGCAACTGTCATGGATAAAATCAAAATCATCATGGAATTGCCTCCTCCTATAAATTCCAAAGGTGTACAGGTCTTTATGGGATATGACAGCTATTATAGAAGATTTATATTGTGGTATGCCATGATAGCTAGACCACTTTACAAATTATTAGTGGATTTCTTATGGACCGAAGAGTGCGACCAAGCCTTTGAGCTTTTAAATCACAGCACCCATCCTTATATCTCCCAATTGGGATATTGATTTTCATGTTCATACTGATGGATCCAAGTATGCAATTGGGAGTGTGCTTTGTCAACCTAGTGAACATGAGAAAGACTACCCATTTTACTTCGCCAGTTGACAACTCAATGATGCAGAGATCAACTATACCACCATAGAAAGAGAAGCCCTAGCAATGGTGTATAGTGTAAAGAAATTTTGGCACTATCTACTGGCAAATGATTTTGTCCTCTACACCAACCATTAAGCATTGCTTTATCTTGTGAACCGTCCCTGTACAATAGGAAGAATAACCAGATGGCTCCTCTTGCTTCAAGAATTTAACTTCAAAATAGTGGTCCACAAACGTGCCCGGTTCTTGTAGACCAAAGGTTGTTCCATGAACACACTCCCATTCTTGTTAACAATTACTAGGGTATCTGGGAGTTCTTTAGCAACATCCAGCCTGACATAAACTTGGGGGTGTCCTCTGGGATTAATAAACTATTATTTCTCTACATCAATGACCTTCCCTAAGCTTCTACAAATGTTAGGATCTTGATTTACCAGAGAGAAAGGAAGGTCAGGGAGTTTAATCCACACAGTAACAAATGTAGATCTGGGCTTATCAGGGTTGAAATCCTGAGTCCAAAACTCTAAGTATAAATGTTGATGTCTAATACTCTAGAGGGCATGGTGTAAGGCTTTCCAAGCCATATCTTCAGTCTCAAATAAAAAGAAAAAGAAGCCTCTTCTCAGAAACCTCACACTAGTGACCACTAAGCCTTAAATACCATTGGAACAACCTCCCCCAAGTACTACAGAATCATCAGGCTGGCTACATGGGCACCACTTGTATCAACAGTATCACTAGACCTCGTCACCGTCTGTCATTCTCCAACATCAAGCTAGCCAAATAATCCAAATGTTGGAACTATTCACTAGCTTGGCCAAGGAAGAATATGCAAGGGAATTGGAAAGATAGATTGCAATAGAAATCGAAGACCAATTCCAGGCAATCGCCATAGAGGTCAAGGCACTTTGGGTGTAGATAGATAAGAAGGAGGTAGAAGAAGTGCACATGAACCAAGCTCTCCAAGCTCAAGAAAAGGCAGTGAGCGATGTGACCTCCAACCTCCACCAAATCCAAACATAGATGACAGAAGCAGTACAAACAATGGCAATCCTATAGACCTACTATAACTCCTTGACATCCAGACATGCTCAACAGATGGAGGTAGTGGCACAAGCTCGACTCACTCTAATTCACAAAGAAGAAGAGCTCCAGGATTGCAAATATAAGCTTGATGAATTGAAACAATCTTTGGTAGTGCGTGCCTTCACCATTGATGAGCTTACACGAAAATGCAGAATCTTAAAGGACCAACTTGCTATCACTCAAGAGGCCAGCACTTCATAAGCACAAGTCTTGGACCAATGGTCCAATACCACTAAAGACGTTCCTCAGTAGGCAAAGGTCACCTTGCAAATGAGAAAGATTAAGGAGGCATATACAACCATCTACCATCAATACAAAGAAAAAATGAATGAGATGCACTCCCAAAAGATAATCATCTCCAAGCTTAAACTCCAATTCCTAGTGCACAACAATGAGGCATTGGAAGACAACACCAATGAAACCCCACTTCAATGCACAATAGTGGTGTACCAAGAGCTTGTGGCTGCTCTACAAGTGGAAGATCACCTGAATGCATGCTTATCCAATGGAAGCAACTCCAAATCAGGATCATATCTACTGATCTAGCAATCAATTGGGAACGTTCCATTGGGACCAAAACCCTGCGCATAATTTGCTAAGACTTTCTTGAAGATGAGAAAAATATCTTCTACCTATCTACACATGCCGGGTTTATAACACTCAGGACGGATGCTTTCATTGCATATGTCTGCCTCATGGGTAGTCCTCCCCTCAGGGTTATTGCACATTTGTTGCCATTGCTACAAAGGCCATCCCTATTATTTGCAAGGCACGACATAACCAACATCCCACTCATGCAACTGATCATCCCATCACACCAGTAAAAAGAAGTGTCGGAAGATGACAGGTCCTATCTCACATCCAACTTCCCATATCTAACCACTCTTTCTACCAACATCATAACCTCACTTACCCTTGCTGCTATCACCCTCTTAACCTTCCCCAAGATCCATCCTAACATCTATTCCCTCCATCGTCTCTTTGCTCATGCCTCTCACCATTTTCAACTAACCCAATAGTCACAAACTTATGTGCCCCTCACACCTAGCTTTTTCCCCTCCCTTGCTAATCCTACCCTTAAGGATTACTAAGCTACACAAACCATTTGCCCAGTTCTTCCCCCCCTCCCCTCTGCTCCCCCTTTTGCAACTAACACTCTACCATATTTCTCACCCATGTCCCCAAATTTTCTCCCTGCCCCTCATCACCTCCAACACTACTTGTGCTTCCATCAGTAGAAAATGACACAGTATTTGATTCTGAATATCAGGATCCGGATAATCCAATTTGTACGCCCATGCCAAGTTTCAATGATGGGTATGATTTTGATGAGATACCACTTCCCAGTAACCCCATCATGGAATTTTGGAGCAAATATCGTGATATGAAAACTCAAGGTGGATGGACCCTAGACAACTTTCCTACCAACCTTTGTCAGTGTCAAATTAGTGAAGGTTGGATTAGCAAGTTGCATCCACAACTTGATTGGCGCCACCCCAAGCTCTTTGATGTAATCTTCTTGAAGGAGTACCTATGGGCACCTCCATGTCTCAGAACCCATCCCAAGTTCTATGTAGTTCCACGGTGTAAAAAATGGGAAGCCAACATACACACTTTGGCTGAAGATCTCGAACCATTAATTGGCCAATGATCAAACCATACTCTAGTGTAGAATGGAATATCCAAGGTACAATGGTCCGAGCACTTCAATAGCATGAGCAAATAATGGGTGGCAACATCGACCGCTTCCTTCGCCTAAGTGCTATATTCTATAAAACATTGGAATTCATTCTGGAGGTCCCATGTTACCTTGATTCCCATTTGCCTCCACCCAGCTTTAATCCCAATGAAAGGGTCGATGCTCAGATTAGAAGCCAACTCTATCAAAGAGTGATCTTCTTAGAAGCATGCCACATATCTCTGTTTGAGCAAATGGTGGATACAGGCTACCTGGAAACTACACAAAAATTGTATGGTGCTAAGCCTTTACAGCAGGATTGGCTGGCATCACACAAGTTCCATAGCCACTGGACTAAAAGCATGGCAACCTAGGTACGCATTCGCAATCAACCATAACTCGACGATGGGTAATAAAATGGATAAGAGAGTATGTTGGCCCTGTGCCAACATGGACTTAGGTAGAGAAAAATGTGTGTGTAGATCCCTCTTGGAAATCCAACTTGCATGTTCTACATGCAAGTTCTACATACGACTTGTACATGCAAATTCTACATGCAAGTTCTAGATACAACTCCTACATGCGAGTTGTACATGCGAGTTCTACATACAAGTTCTACAAAACAACTCCTACATGCGAGTTGTACATGCAAGTTCTACATACGACTTGTACATGCAACTTCTATATGCAAGTTCTACATGTAGAGAGAGAATGTGTTACAATTCCTACATGTAGAGACAGAAGCTCTCCAACTTGTATAAATACCCCATAATGGAATGAAGCCCACACTCTTTGGGGCATTGTGTTGAGTTCTACTTTGGTATTCCATGCAATTGTCTCAAGTGTCCATGCTTCCTTACCATTTGTGAAGGAAAGCTTGCCTCCAAAGTGCTTTCAATGGTTATACTGTCAGAAGTAACACTATCAGTGGTATCAAGCTTCACGTCAACCTCCATAGGGGTGCCAACTGCCTTACACTCAGCCATGCCAAATGCCTTCAGTATCTCTCCAGCATACTTTAGCTATGAGATGAAGATCTCTTTTGGCTCTTGTCAAACTTCAATCCCCAAGTAGAAATGCATCAGTCCGAGGTCTGTCATTTCAAATTCTCTTCCTAGCAAATGCTGTCTGCGAGATTTTCTCTTCATGGTTTCCTATTACGACAAGGTCATCCACATAAAGGACCATGATCATACACCTGCCTCCTTCTTTAAAGATATACAAATTTGCATCAAATGGGCTCCTCCTAAACCCCTTTTGTAGAAAGTAGGCATCAATCTGCTGGTACCATGCTCGTGGGGCCTGTTTCAGCTCGTAAAGTGCCTTCTTCAGTTTACAGACTTCACCTTCTGAATAGAGGATCACAAAACTTGGTGGTTGTTCCACGTATACCTCCTCCTTGAGATCTCCATTCAGAAAGGTGGATTTTACATCCATCTGAAACACGAGCCAACTTCCCTCGGCTGCTAAAGCCAAAACATTGTGAATTGTGGTTAGTCGATCTATGGGAGAAAAAGTATCCTGATAATCAAAACCATGTATCTGTGCAAATCCTTTTGCCATGAGCCGAGCCTTGTACTTATCCAATGTGCCGTCGGACTTGTACTTGGTCTTGTATGCCCACTTGGTGCCGATTACCTTGCGTTTTGGTGGTTAATCCACAAGGTCCCAAGTGTTGTTCTTCATTATGGAGCCATACTCTGATTACATAGCCTCCATCCACCTATCATCACCCTATGCCTCTTCAAGACACGGGTTCTTTAGCACGGATCACCTCTGTCATCAAAGTGTAGTTGACCAAGTGTTCCTGTGCCCTTCTTTGCACCTCTAATCTCTTGGACCGGAGGTGTTCGAATGGTACCTCCTCAATGGTAGAGGTTCTCTGCCATCCAAAAGCTACTTTACCCACTTTGGGAATGGCCGTTGCTGTTGTGGTTCTATAGGTTCTTCTTCCCCTTCTTTATCGTGAATCCTCCCAAGCACCGTTGGGGGAGTTTGGTCTGTTGTTTGTGGTTGTACTGGATGGATATCCTGGTCCTGCTTGTCTGGGAAGGAAGCATCCTCCTCCAATTGATGCGGCTGTTCTGAGAAGACCACATCGCGACTTACTATAACCTTCTTGGTAATAGGATTATAGAGACGGTAACCCTTCACCTCTTCATTGTAGCCCAAGGAAATACACTTTCGGCTCCTTGGTTCCCATTTGGTCCTGTTAGCATCAGGGACATGCACAAAACAGTCACAACCAAAAACTCTAAAATGTGCAGATGAAGGTTTCTTACCAGAAAAGGCCTACAGTGCAGTCATCCCATTCACAGCCTTCGTGTAGCTACGATTCAGAATGTAAACTACCGTGTTACATGCTTCAACCCAGGAAGACTTTGGCAAATCTTTCCCTTTCATCATACTCCTGCCCATTTCGCAGATGACGTGCATCTTGCACTTTGCTACTCCATTTTGCTGTGGTGTATGTGGTGGGGGTTTCTGCCTCTTGATCCCATAACTTTTGCAGTAACTTTCGAATTCACTTGATGTGAACTCTCCATCTCTGTCTGATATCAACTTATTCACCTTTCTCCCTGTTTCTTTCTCGACCATTACATGCCATTCTTTGAACTTACTAAAAGCCTCATCTTTAGTCTTCAAGAAGTATATCCATATCCTTCTACTGTAGTTGTCGATCAGCGTCATGAAGTAGTAGGAACCACCAAAAGCTTCCGTCTCCATCTTTCCGCACTCCGTTCTTCTCATTTGCAATCTTCTTCTAGTACTCATTCTGCTTGTGCCCTGCCTTGTTCCAATAGAAGCACTTGATCTTCTTTCTCTTTTAATCATCAGAAGAAGATGGGTTACTAGAGTCCTTACCCTTACCTTTCTTTGATCCAACCAAGAAGGCTGAATCTTCTCCAGTCCTCGTCTTTTGATGCATCTCCTCCTCTAGAAGCATTGCACTAAAATCCTCAAAGTTGAGGGGCAGATTTCTATTCTACGTATTCAATGCCGTAACAAGACTGTCGTACTTTGGTGGGATAATCCATATGCACCTTGGTGCTAGATTCTCACTGGTGATGGTGATGCTAATCGCAACCATTTGATCATGCAGATTCTTCACCCTGATGATGAACTTCTCTACTGCTTTAGACTTAGATAGTTTCTCGTTCGCAAGTTGAGTCTCTAGATTTTGAATCCGTGTCTAATTCGTGGTCTTGTACTGATTTTTCAAGACCGTCCATGCCTCCTCCACTATGGTGACATGTTGAATTAACGCCATGACAGAATCACTTACACTGCAGATAATAGAACACATCTGCATTTCTTCTTGTCCACACGAGAATCTCATCCACAGTTGGTACTATCTATTGTCTTGGATTGGCTAGATCTGGTCTCGCAACCGGCTTCATGTCCACCCCAGTAGTAGTATCCCAATCTCGTATGCGCTTAGGATGGTCATCTTGAACTTCCAGAGTGGATAGTTAGTGCCGTCTAACATTTACCAAATCTTTTTGCTAGAGTCCAAGCTCTAATACCATGTAAGAAAACAATACAATGTCTGTGCTCAGTAGATAACAGGATCTCGTATGTAAGAGAGAAAAGGAGATAGTATGGAGAATCAAAATTTTGTTTACTGTAAAACTGATACAATAGATGGCGTTGCCTCCCAGCCGTGTGCTCCTATGTAAGAAGCTTTGATGGCATGCTGGAAACAGTAGAGGATGGAGGTTGGATGCTAAGGAATCAAGGTTGCTATAGTCAGTGATGATAATGGGCTTCACAGGCTTGCTCTTATATAGCCACCACTTGTAGCCAGTTAGACCTAATTGGGTGACTGACCCAGTCCCCCAAAACAACTGATTGGGAGTCGGTCCCAAAATAGGCCACCGACCACATGATAGAACCGTGGCACAAAATAGAGCAACTCACCTATGATTTCTATTCGGCCCAAAGCCATTCGAGATCATCTGGGGCTCCAAGCAGGCCCTGCAATCCGAGAGTGGGTTGCCCCAGGAAATGCTCCAGCTACCCTCAGTGCGGTTAGTCATGGGATGCCTTCCCGCACTTGCATGTAGCCCAATTGGTAGGGTGCCAACTCTATCTGAAGCCATCCAGCCATCAGGCCACACATGGCCCCCATCTGGTGTCCAAACTAGGACCTATCAGATAATCAAGCTACTCAAATGCCTTCTCCTCATATGGGTGGCTTACAAGTAGAGTTAGCTGGTTCCCGTGTAGTTACACGAGAGTGGAGCACTGATATCTAACAAGAGCCAATAGGCACCTTGCCTCTTCGAAGAGAGGGAGGAGGGGAAACCCTCAAGGAGGGTTTTCCCTCCTACAGCATGGTGCAGCCGTGACCGTGCCATGCTGCAGCCCCTCATAAGGAGGGCAAACCCTCAAGGAGGGTTTCCCTCCTAGTGCATGGTGCGGCCATGGCCATGCCATGTTGTAGCCCCTCCCACACAACACAATACAATTGCAGCTGCGATCGTGCACCATGTTGCATCCCTCTCCATGGCATCGTGAAGAAGGGAGGATCCTACCCTCTACTGCAGCATGTTGTGGTCACTTTTGGCTCGTGTAAACCTATCGACCCTGATGTATCGTGGCCCTTGTCTTGACTTCTTGAGATCGGCATGAAAGCACGTTGATAGGGTCAAGAGCAATGATGGCACATCAAGGTTGACATAGACAAGGTCGCTCTGGGTTGGCGTAGACAGGTTCAAGAGCAATGCGAGCACATCGCGGCCATGATCTCGACTTCTTGAGATGGACAAAAGAGTTGGGGGACCAGCATTGAAAGGGCCAAGAGCAAGGGGTGGACACAACCATTAATTTTATATTAGATGTGACACTTTAAGTATCACACTCCCCTCTCTAAATATAAACATTTCCTCTCCTATAGTCTCTCTAAACATACACACTCAGGGTTGCTCTGGGCCAGCGTAGACAAGGTCAAGAGTGACGTGAATGCATCATGGTAATTGTCTTGACTTCATAGCATCGTGGAGAGGGGAGGAGCCTCCCCTCTCCTGCAGCATGTCATGTCTACACCATGCTATAGCAGAGATGGAGAGGGGAGCTCTATGAGATCCGCTCTCCATGGTCGCAGCCACGGTGGCACCGTGGAGGGAGCTCAAGAGATCCCTTCTCTTAGGACAAGGGAGATCAAGAGCTCCCTCCATGGCATGTCTATGTAGGACTTGCTATTACTTGAGGAGGAGGAGCCATTCTCCTATTCTGTCTACTACTCCATCTTTCATCTCCTCTTTTCTTCCGTTCCTTTCTAGGTCCTTTCCCTACCTTCTCTCTTCCTTTCATGCATTTTTAGAGAAAGCAAAACAAGAATCTATAAGAAGGTGAAAATTTTCTTACCTCAAAGCTCCACGTTCTTCTTCTTCTTTTTTGATTTCAGCTCTTTCACCTCCAACAAGACGTCTTGATCTTCTAAGAAGTGATTATGAAGGAGGAGTTTTCTAATATATAGTGAAAGTTTAACTAAACATAAACTAATTGTTTTCTTTAATCCTTATTTGAATATAAACTCTCTTTCTCTATGCTCCTTTCACTCCAACACATACATATGGTGGGTAGTGTTACAGTCCATAGGGTCAATAGCAACATTGGTGCATTATGGCCTGCATAGATAGGGTCTCTGTGGGTTGACTTGGATAGCGTCAAGAGCGATACGAACACATCACGGTCACTTTTGGCTGGTGTAAACGCTATCGACCCTGATGTATCATGGCCATTGTCTTGACTTCTTGAAATCGGCATGAAAGCATGTTGATAAGGTCAAGAGCAATGCTGGCGCATCAGGGTTGACATAGACAACGTTGCTCTGGGCTGACATAGACAATTTCAAGAGCAACGTGAACACATCATGGCGATGGTCTTGAGTTCTTGAGATCGACAAAAGAGTTGGGGACCAGCATTGAAAGGGTCAAAAGCAAGCGGTGGACACAACCATTCATTTCATATTAGACGTGACAATTTAAGAGTCACATTCCCCTCTCTAAATATAAACATTTCCTCTCCCATATACTATCTAAACATACACACTCAGGGTCATTGTGGGCTGGCGTAGACAGGGTCAAGAGTGACATGAATTCATCATGGCCATTGTATTGACTTCTCGAGATTGACACAAGAGCTAGGGGACCAGCATCGAAAGGGTCAAGAGCAAGGTGTGGGTACAACCATTCCTTTCATATTATATGTGACACATTCAGTGTCACATTCCCCTCTCTAAATGGAAACATTTCCTCCCCCATAGTCTCTCTAAACATACACATGCAGGGTCATTCGGGGCCACCGTAGACATGGTTAAGAATGACATGAATGCATTGTGGCCATTGTCTCAACTTGTAGAGATTGACACAAAAGCTAGGGGACCACATCATCAAAAGGGTCAAGAGAAAGGCATGGGCACAACCATTCCTTCCATATTAGATGTGACAATTTAAGTGTCACATTCCCCTCTCCAAATATAAACATGTCCTCTCCCATAGCATCTCTAAACATACACACTCCTTATATACTCTCATCTTTCACTCCAACACATACATATGGTCATCACAGTGCAAGGACATCGAGGGGTGAGATTGACACCAGAGATCAAGAGGTTGGTGCCAATGGACTCGAGAGTGACAAGGGACCAGTTTTATATCACCATGCACTTTAAACTAAAAGAAAATAATTTAAATAAAAGTTATTAATTAATAAGCATATTATTGGAGACTATTTTTCTCGTTCCTTGTGCTTTTCTCCCTTTCTATTTTTCTCTTTCCTTGTGGTTTTCTTAATATCGTCAAGTATTACCCTAAAACCTATACCATTGTATTCAAAATATAAATGTCATTTGCTAAACCTAAACCCTTTATTGGAAATGCACATTTAAAATAAGAGCCTTATAAATTTATATTACCATGCAATTTAAACTAAAGAAAGTAATTTTTAAAATATAATCATGAATAAGTAGATTATTGAAAAGAGACTAATTTCCTTTCCATTTTTTCCCTACATATTACTTGCAAAGGAATCTCACAAAGGAGATGGCTAGAATTTTGTTAGTGGGATGGAGGTGATTCTATGTTGCAAAGGAATCTCACAAAGGAGATGGCTAGAATTTTGTTAGTGGGATGGAGGTCATTCTACGTAGCATAAGGCCACGTATTCAGGTTTGAACAAATGGAGTAGTGGTCATTTGCTCAAATGAGGATTCTCAAAGTTATTTATGATGGTATGGATGATAACGCTAGTGCTGCATTGGATGGTCCCTACGATGGGGTAGGTAAGGATTTGAGATGGAGCATATAATTTTTGAAGAATAGAAAGAGACATGTGGTTTTTAGTGCTAATACCAGCTGTACTATGATATCGGTGAGCTTAAAGAATATGCCAACATGCCAAGCTTTGTTTGTGTTTGAACTAGGATGAGTTCATGGACATTGATAAAGCTAGTGTCAAACAAAGTTGTGGAGCTATGAAAATCATGCAAGATGTGTCAATGAGTGATGGTATTTTAGGGCTAGAGGAGTTTCAAGGCTCTCAACACTCTCAGAGTACAGTTATAAAATCCATGGAAGATGCATCAATGAGTGATGTTCTCTTAGGAGGAGAGGATTTTCAAGGCTCTCAACACTCTCAGATTCCAATTGCTTCAAATGGTTCAAGCTGTGGAGTTATGAAATCCATGGAAGGTGCATCGATAAGTGATGTTATCTCAGGAGTAGAGGAGTTTCAAGGATCTCAACACTCTTAGAGTGCATTTGCTTCAAATGGTCCAAGATGTGGAGTTATGAAATCTGTGGAAGGTGCATCGATGAGCTATGGTCTCTCAAGTGTATAGGAGTTTCAAGGATCTCGATACTCTTAGAGTGCATTTACTTCAAATAGTTCAAGCTGTGGAGTTATGACATCCATGGAAGGTGCATCAATGAGTGCCATTGTCTCGGGAGTAGAGGAGTTTCAAGCCTCTCGACAGTCAATGACCACGATTAATGCAACTTCTCATACGATTGTATCAAAGGCAAGGATAAGATTAACAAAAGACTATTTAGTATTTGACTTTGATTGTAATAATATCAAGGATGCAACATCCCATGAGAACAAAGTGACAAACAAATTTGATGGGGACAAGTGCACGAATACAAATAAGGATGTACATAAGAAATAAAAATGGACATACAAATGCTTGAAGATCCAAAAAAGCAACCAAAGAGAATAAGAGTAATGAACTAAGATGTTATGCTAAAAGCAATGCGATGTTATGCTAAAAGCAATGCGACTTACATATTGTACGCATAGATGTATGCGCTTCATTTTACATGACATCAAAGGATATAGAGAACAAGTGTGCCAAAGGAGAGGGAGTCACACTTGTTCTCTCCTTGTTATAGAGAACAACTGTGGCAAAAGAAATGAATACTTACTGATAGGACGCTGTTGCTTTCTTTTAAATGACACGAAAAGGCCAAGTTCATATCAAAAGATAAAGCCTCTTATAAATGGAAAAAGTATTTACAATAATGCATATCGCATTATTATAGGATTATTATAGGGATTTAGCTAATAAAGCAAAGGATGGAGTAAAATTTAGCATTCATGGTAACATAGGAAGACCCAAAACAAGAGGCTCAATTGTTGTGGCAACAACGATTTTTAAAGACTTCATTCATGAAAATTCCTTATCTCAACCCCATCTATCTAAAATGTATCATCCAATAGGGTGACAAAAAAAGAAGTATTACCTAGTCCACTAGATCACTTAGGTGGGGGTTGGTGCAAAGGCACTCTGGAGCAATGTGACGAAACCTAGCAATGGAGCTTCGCACAATGTTGGGCTATCATTGAGTAATGCAGCATAGTCTTTCTAGTGCTGCATGGGGTCATCATTCCCCAATCACAAATGCCCAGATACACCTCCTCGAATGACTCCGAGAAGTGTAGCATAATATTTTGCGCATGCAAATCATTATGTAGGACATTGTGTCAGTGCATGTAATGAATAGTGTGAACTAGTGCACTTAAAATATCAAATACATGCTGACGGACCCGTGGAGCTCTAACAGGCAGTTTCGCATCATCTCTGTGAAACACCGGAGATGGTCACTTTCCATCATGTCTGAGGTAGGTTAGCCATCTTTCCAAATGATTTTCGTTCCAGTTTGGAAATAGTATCATTGGGTTATCATCATGGACTAGACCTATTGCCCGGATGATGCCTGGATGTACGACATCGCCCAAGCATGTGGCTTCTTCCAATGCGTTGGCCATCTGCATCAATCGACACAGAAATCCTCAGCACCTTACATGCATAAATCTTATCCCTTTTAAAGGGAGCAACAAGAATATTGCACATGTTGACTGTTCCTTTCGTGCCTGTGCCCACAACTGCACTAGGCGTGAATTGAATGTCTTGTCACTGAAGCAGTATGGGCCGCATGGATCTTGGTGCTTCTACATGATCACGCAAGCCACATGATGTGCGTGGTGCTTGTGCAGGTGAGAATGGAGGAGATGGGAATGTATCTGCTTGTGCAGATAGATTGTGCATTTGTGGTGCAGGTGAAAATACAGGAGATGAAAACTGGTCTGCGCGTGTGGTAGGAGGCACAAAAGATGTGATGAAATGTGATCGTGCATGTGGTGGGAGATGTGAAAAAGGAAGAGGAACTTCTAGGTATGAAAGATCTTGGAAAAAAGGGATACGGGGTTCGATATGTTGTGTGGATGCACTGGTGCATACAGGTGGCATGGCGTGGCTGTAGTGGTGCTTGCAGTTGCGTTGGGTGGAATGCGACATATGACTGGGGACATGGGTGCATTGGTGCTTGTGGTTGTGGTTGATGTAATGCAGCATTTGACTGGGGGCGTGGGTGCATTGATGCTTGTGGTTGCGGCTGTGCTTGGGGATGTGGGTGCATTGATGGAAGGGAGGTCGAGGCAGCTGATTTGCCTTTGTAACCTTGCCACGCATTCTTGATGTACGTGACCCTGGCATCTACGCCAGGACCCTCCCACTTTGTGTCACATGAGTTTATGTCTCGATCTATTTGACTGAGGCATCGTCGGCCCTCCATCACTAAGTGGTACAAATACTGGTCTATAGATTCTACTGTGAAAACATCTGGAAATCGATCACGCAAGGTCCTCCCTCCACGCTCTACCATTGTCCTCACCAAATTTTGTACACCACTTTCACCATTTTGGAAAGCTGTCTCAATGATGTCCTAATCGACATTCATTAAGAAGTGTACATTCTCGTTTTTTTGCACCTTCCTCTGAGACTTTGTGAGATTAGGTTGTTGACACTTCCTCTTCTCACCTGCATGAGCCATCTCATATGTAGTAAGCTGCAACACAGAATTCAAAAAGAATTCTGTGCCAAGTGCAATAAGAAAATCAATGCAAGCAATCTAAGAAATTACTTAGGTATAACCTCTCAACTCAAGCTCAAGCCTCAAATCATGTAACATACTATAGAAAATCAAAACACAAAAAATGACTTAGGTATAACCTAATCATGGACTTCACCATCTAACACTAGGATTCAACTGCAACACACAACTATCAAGAGATAGTTGAGTGCCAGACTAAGTGTCTAAAAGCACATCGCATGATTTCTAACTTAGGCTGCAACACACAACTATCCAAGGACAGTTGAGTGCCAGATTAAGTGTCTAAGACAATGTCGCATGATATCTAACTTAGACTGCAACACACAACTATCAAGGGATAATTGAGTGCCAGACTAAGTACTTGAAAACATCTCTAAACTTAGACTGTAACACACAACTCTTAAGGGAGAGATGAGTGCCAGAATAAGCATCTATGAAAACATCACTAAGCTTGGACTGTAACACACAACTCTCTTAAGAGAGATGAGTGCCAGTCTCAGGTAAAAGATAATTATTTATATTATAATTAAAATTATAACACACAACAAAAATAGACTACAACACACAACTCTCGCAAGAGAGATGAGCGCTAGCCTGTCTACATACTTAAATATAATACAAAATAAATATTAAACAATTTAAAAAGACTACAACACACAACTCTCCTAAGAGAGATGAGTGCCAGTCCTAAACAAAACAAGAGAGAGAGAAACATTGATTACTAACAAAAGACTATAATAAAAGTAAGGTGCACTAAGGTACCTATGACGAGAGTTGGTAGGTATGGAAGTAAGCAAGAGATAGCAGGTAGGAAACCAAGAGGTGGCAGGCAGGCAAGCAGGTGGCTCAAGAATACAGCTGGATGTATTCGTACGAATACCAAAAATAATAATTGTTTCATATTTATACTATGTTTATTCGTACGAATAACCTCATTTATTCGTACGAATATCGTTATTCATACGAGTAAAGGTTTATTTGTACGAATAACCTATTCGTACAAATAAATTAGGAAAAATCATTGGATTCATTTTAATTCGGGAAAATCGTGATTTCTCGCGTTTTTTCGAATCGAAAAAAAAAATTGAGCGAATTAATGCAACTTACGAAGCGAGTAATCTTGACCCAAAATGTGATGCCATTTTAGTTATTTGCCTAAGCTCTTGCAGTTCTGTAAGGGAATCCTTGAACTTATCAGTGTTATCGGATGCAATCATCAATGCATGTTGAAGGTGTGGCCATGGTGCTTTCGTCTCCTCATCCAATTGTTGGTGCACTACTGCAAGACCTCTAAAGGAGGCTTATCTCCTCCACTTGTTGCACGTCAGACCAATGGTGATAATCTACTAGATTTGCAAAAAGATCAAGGCAGTTTGATGAACATCTTCTTCTGGAGTGCCATTGAAGGGCTTGGGTCACTTTAGAAACCTCGATCAGATGCACTCTTGGAATTGAAAAACGAGAAGTGATATTAGCCAAACTCAAGTTCGATTGTACAAGATCGAGGCAAGGATTTTGGGCATAATCTAAATGTGGGAAAGACTTAGAGGGTTTTCTTGATCGTGATCCATTATCAAGAGGGACTCAGACAGAGGACTGGCATCTCCACAAATGTAGTGAACACTAGTGGCAAGAAAGGGTATGCAAGCGATTAGTTGGGGTGAAGTAAAGATTGCCTTTCGCTTCACTATAAAATGTATTTAAAGAGTACAAGGCTCAACTAATTACTCCAGTTGGCAACCACAAATACAACTGGATAATGCCATGTCTGATGATCCTAGGCATCTATTCTGCTATCCTCATCATGATATCCACAACTAATGGTCCCAAACTCAAATTGTGAATTTTCATTCGAAGGGGGTAACATAATTACAAAAACCCACATGTGTGTGTGTGTGTGTTTTCTTACCCCGATTTAAAGTTCAAAAACTTCCTTGGAGTCATGTCCATTGCTCACGAAAAACCGAGCTTTAATGTTAGGTGAATGCGAAATTTCAGAAATGGACCTGTAAATTGGAAAATAGAAGCTTTTTAGTTATATTTTTGTTGGAAACGTGCAACAATTCAATAACAAGTTGAATACATTCAAAAGGCCTGCCTGGAAGCTGAGAGAGAGAACAAGAAGAAGAAGAAGAGAGAGAAAGGGGGAGAAAACAAAAAGGAGGAGGTTGGCGATGGGGAGGATGATGTTGGCGAAGATGGGAAGAAAGCCTTGAATTGGAAGGGGAAGGAGAGGATGGGTGGCATGGGACCTGCAATTTGCAAGTTATTAATCTACAATCAATGAACTCATTTAAAATTAGTTTGGGCTCTAGGAACAAAACGGCGCAGCTCCCACTTGCATCAAATGCATGCATTGAAAGCCCCCTACAACTTATTTTATCTGAAACTTGAAAGAACTCGAACCTTGAGTAAGACCTTCCCTAAAGGGCGGGCCAAAAACGTGTAAAATGTGCAGCGTGAAGGGTTTGTATCCAAGTTAGTGTCTATTCTCGGAGTATAAAATAGAAACAATAATCGTCGATGATTGGTGATACAATAATATATAAATAATGTGTTTGAGTGTCTTGAAAGTTGAAACCTCAATCCGTTAGAGGGCGGGGGAGGCGCCTTAAAGGCTGCTGGCTGGGAGGGGCAGGCAGAGGTTGCCAAATGGCGAGAGTGCTTTAATCGGCAACAAGCCTTTTTATCTTCCCCACAAGCTCCCAATACCTTCATTATGAAGTCATCTTCTCCCGCCTGCAGCAAACCCACCATACAAGTTCAAAATCCAAGCACCTCCCGTTCTTCTGTTCAACCTCCATCTCCATCACCATCGCCACCTCCATGGGCAACCACTCCTCTTGTCATCCCTCCCTTGCCACCCTCTTCCGCCATTCACATTCCATAGCCCACCACCCCCCTCTTCCTAAGATCTTGCTCCTCGTCCCTGATGGCCGCCTTCTCCACTTCACCCCCCCCTTGAAAGCCGTCCACGTCCTCCTTCACTTCCCCAACCACTGCATTTGCCCTGCTCGATCCCTCCGCTTTGCTCGGCCTCGCAGGCCCCTGTGCCTCCTCCCAGACGACGAGTTGCAGCTTGGCCAGCTCTACATCCTCGTTCCCTTCGACTTGTTTCCGTCCTTTAATGCGGCCTCTGCCTCCACGAAATGGCCTGTTGCTGCAGACGCGCCATGCGAGATTCCATCCCACTCCGAACGTCTCTTCTTTTCTTATGCTCTTCAATGGCAACTCATTTCTGTAAACGGCGTTTCACACAGCTATTCTTCACGGGATGGACAAGCCATCCCGACTAAAATGTCTAATCCTCGGAAGCGCTCCGTTGAGATGCAAATGCGTCCCAACAAAACCTTTGTACGCCGTTGTAGTTCTTGGAGACCCAGGTTGCAGGTCATCAAAGAGCTGCACATGTATTGACATGCAAGCAGAATATTCAGCTCAATAGGAATGGATAGAAGCTCCCATTTGCCTACCTCAACGTGTGCAAAGCGACATGTATATAAGTAACCAGCAGACTAATCATAATTGGTCAGCCTTGTACATGTGTGACATGTCTTTTGTAGCGAGGAAATGGCACCTACTGTCTTTCTAGATTAATTCTTATGTAAGTTTGTCGCGGTATGTACAATACCTTTTGTCAGTTGCTCTTTTGTTATGTATAATGAAAATTTAACGAATGGTGTGTGCTACAATGGCGTTTTGAAACTACTTTTGTGCTTTTCCTCGTCAAATTTTTAGAAAAGAAGTTTAACTTTGCTTTGCATATTGGCACATGGAATCTATTCCTTTGCATGCCTGCCCCTTCTCTTTGTTGCCTTCTTGCCTTACGTGCACACTCTTGGCCTTGCTAGCCTACTCGCTACGCCTTGTACTCTTCTTTCTTTTCATTCTCTTGCACGCATACTACCATTTCATAGCTAGTGACCATTTGCCTCAATTTGCTAGCTCATTGCCTTCTTGCCTTACGTGCATACTCTTAGCCTTGCTACTGTGACATGAAGTTGGGGGTAATAAACTTTACGTACCTTTTCACTTCCTGCAGCATTCGAACTGACTGCCAAAGATACTTATCATTGAGAATGAGACATTAGAAAGAAGCTTTTATGCCAAGATACCACACCATACTTTCCTCCCTTAGATGAGAATGAAGATGGTAACATCCCAAGTGATGTTGTAGTCAAGCATAGGGAGAAGGAAAGGATCAGCAGAGGCCATAATCTCAGCGAGCCGGTCTGTGCCAAAGAGAAGAGCGATACGTTGTTGAAAGAAGATCTTGCGCCTCAACATGACATGAACTGATATATATCGAGGAGTTTGAAGGGGCTGATTAGGTCAGATGGGTAGATTCCGAGGAAACATTGCACCTCCTTTATAGACACCTTTATACTTAGCTTAAAACACTCTACAAACTGTCATTAGACATAGAGGCCTATAACTTTCAATACAGACATGATATCAAAGATTCAAGCACACAAAGAGATGCCTGTTGAGATGGGATTCGCGCTGATATAAGTTTCATTGAAAACAGACAGACGGTTGAAGAGATATGGACAGTTTACTGGAAGGGGGTAAAAACTGTCATGAAAACAGACTGTCAAACACAGAGACTCATAACTTTTTGCAGCAGTATCTGATTCAAGATCTGATTACATACAAACATGTGCCTTGAAGAGAGCTTCGCGCTGATATAAATTTCATGACAATCGGGCTACCGAGCAGAAAGTTATGAGCAAAACACTAACAGGGGGTCAAACTGTCATGAAAACTACCCTCCACCCAGGCTAATTTCGCCTAAGCAAGATGCTCCTTCAAGAATCCACCTTCATCAATGATCGACCCCTCATAGATTTCGCCTAGAAGAGGAGAAGAAGTTTGCATGGTGGCTCGAGAAACAGAGGGACCATGTGTGCACAGTGAGTGGCCGAATAGAAAGAACTTTCAAGGCTTTAAAAGAGAAAAGGGACGACACACTCAAGAGAGAGAGAAACTGAAGTGACCTTCATTACAAATAGAGTGAGAATCCACCTCAACACTACAAACACAAGGGAGAAGAAGAGGTTTCATACATACAAAAGGGAGCGGAAGCTCCAAGACTACTCATAGAGAGAGAATAAACTAGAGAGAGGACTCAAGAGTCTACATAAGAGAATATCTACAAGAGGAAGAGAAGGCTCATGGAAGAGGCTTGGGGAGACTAGAACTACAGCAACATAAGGCCCAATGGTGGAAGAGATTCTGATGAACAAGGGAGAGGAGGGCTCCTTTTATAGAGATTTTGTTACCCTCCTTCACCCATTTACAATTGCTGCCTGTAGATTCCTTTCCCCATCAATCACATAAGCACGTATGTTACCATCCATGTCCTTTTTGGCTACTCTTGCCATGTGTCCCATCAAAAGATGCTCAAGACTCTTAAAATATTGAGAAAGTCAAGAGTCTCCTCACATGGAGCCCATAGGGACTCTCTCTTTTCCACATGTCCACATCCTCCTTATTCCACATAGGAGTTCTAGAAGGATTCTCTTGACTTCACACTCCTCCACATGCCTTCCACACGCTTGGCATGTGGCCTCTCTTATATTATTGGAACACATAGACATGAGCCCACCTCTTTATATGACTCACTCTTCCTATTTTCTAAAAAACTCATAATATCCCATACACAAATAACTCTCATCCCATACCAAGGAGTGATATTTTCAGTGACAAAAGAGAAAGAGAACTCTTGAAGCTCTGACAACCATTTTGCAAATCTCCCCCCAGGATTCGGCTTGCGAACTAGATATGCTAATACAGACTGAGAGGTAAGGAAGAAAAATGGTCGAGGTTATAAATAGGAGTGAAACTTTCTGAGAGAAAACACCAAAGAGAGAGCTTGCTGCTCCATTTCTTCATACCTTGTTTCCACATCTGTAAGCTGTCGGCTGGCATAATAGATGGGTCGCATTCTACCTGCCTCTCCTTTTTGTAGCAATACAGCACCAACTGAATGCAAGGATACACTTGGATTTACATAAAAGTCTTGAGACCAATCAGGGGGCTTCAATATTGGGCCCTTACTCATGGCCTCCTTAAGTTGCTGGAAAGACTCTTGTTGCTCCATACCCCATTGGAAAGAAACTCCTTTTCTTGTCAACAAGTTCATGGGATGCACTATCTCTGTGAAATCATCACAAAAGCGTTGATAATACTTGCTCTTTCCTAGAATTCTGCGAACACCAGTGACACTCTCAGGACTTGATAATGTCATGATTGCTTGAACCTTGTCAGGATCCATTTGTAGGCCTTCTTGAGACACAATATGCCCTAACAAGACTACTTTTGTTTGAGCCAAATGACACTTGCTAGGATTTAGACACCCTTTTGCTTCATCAATCCTAGCTAAGGCCATCTTTAACTTCTCCATGTGATCTATGCGCCGAGAATAAATGCAAAAATCATCCAAAAACACCCGTATGAACTTTCCCAAGTAAGGCTCCAGGACTTGACTCATGAATCGTTGAAATGTAGCTGGTGCATTGGTCAACCCAAAAGGCATCACTCTGTAAGCAAAAACTCCCCAAGGTGTGACAAATGATGTTTTCTTTTAATGTTCCTCCCGAATACGAATTTGAAAGTACCCAGAATACCCATCACATACAGAATACATCTCATGCCCTACTACTTGGTCTAGTATTTCATCTTGGAATGGTAAAGGAAAATGATCCCTCTTCGTGCATGCATTCAAAGGACGAAAGTCCACACAAACTCGCCACTTATTTCCTTTCTTTGGTGTGACAACTACAGGAGATATCCATTCTAAATCATCAATAGGAAAGATGAATCCCACCTCAAGTAGTTGTGTTACCTCTTTCTTTAGTGCCTCAGCTTGGATCACCCCCAATCGCCTTAAGCGTTGCACAACTGGCTTGCTTTCTGGCTTCAACTCAATCTTGTGCTCCACAAGAGAGACTGGCTGAACCTGTGAATAGCTTGTTGCAAAGAGACATGGAAAATCGTAGTAGGTATTTCACATTTTGACCTTATAGTCATTGGACTTGAATTTTAACGTCTCATTTTGGCATGCCAAAGGCAAAAGCCTAAGCGTTTGTTTGTCTTTTTCTCTATCTATTGGGATTGTGCAAGGGTTTTAATGGGGTTTTATTGATTGGTATGATGGGGGGATACGATGGAGTGTGGTGGCTTAACCCACAGGATTGTGCAAGGGTGGGACTTTAAAGGGGCATTATTAATTCGCATAGGGTATACGATGGAGGGTGGTGGCTTAACGAAGGGGAACATGGTAGGATGGGGTAGAACAAGTAGGGTTAGATTTACAGTTTAGATAGGAGCAGCCATCATAGCTCTATGGATATGGTTGCTGGCTGCCATGTTCTCACCCTCTCTGTGCTGCTCACTGTTGTCTCTTGTTGCTTTGCCTCTCTGTGCTGCTCGCCGCCGTCTCTTCTTTGCTCTTGGGCTGACGACGTTTCTCCATTGTGGTTTGCGAGGAGCTGTGTATCTAGGACGGGCGTGCGACGGCCTGTCTGTGTGCGCCTCCTCACATCTGCCATCGTTGGCTCTCCTCTCAGTGAGGAACGATTTTCTGTGGTTGCTTGGAAGTAGTACTTCTTTCTCCAGATCTCTTGGATTCTCTACAGAAGCGGTGAGCAGATCCATTCGATTGTCTTCAGCTTTGCTATTCGATTCTCTCCAGAAGCGGTGAGCAGATCGATTCCATGGTCTTCTATTTTGAATCGCGTCTTCTAGACGAACTGTTTGATACTATAGCGCATGCATCTCCTTGATAAGCGGTGTCGAGATTCATGTAGTGAGGGCGGAGCGATCAAACAAGCTTCTTGTATAGGAAGATGTTGATCGAGATCAGCGGATGCCTTGGTGACCCAAATACTCTGTAGCCAATTATCTGCTTGTTGGTACAATCGATTCTATTCAACCGATGTTACATGCTTGTCTAGAGGCGTCCCTCGATGTCGAAACCTTTATCTTGGTCCATTCTAGAGGCGTCCCTCGATGTCGAAATCTCTATCTTGGTCTTTTCTAATGTCTTCGCATGGTCTTCTTGATTTGTGGCATTTATGCTCTAACGAGTCGATGCTAGGACCATAGTGTAACGACCGTATCTCACTTACTTTGTTTTACAGGGATGCGTGCATGCAATACGATTTGGAGCGATTTTTGCAGCCACCTTTTTGTCGTGTTTTTGCATGCTTACCAAAATGACCTATAGGTGGTAAAATCTTTGTTGTTCTTGTGGGAAGCTAATAATGAAAGCTCTCCATGAACTCATCTCAACGTTGCTATACATTTAAAGCAATGTGATTCTCTCCGATGAGTGGCTTAACCACATTAATTTAATGCACAAGCTGCTATGGGAAGAGACATCTTTGGCAATTCCATGAGTGTTCCACCCGATGACACACTAGACACATACACACTTCTACATGGGCTATATACCTCACAGTAAGTGGTTGACTACAATGACTCTATTACACACATTGCACCATTAGAGGAAAATCATCCACTTGGTCATTTTAGAGACATACATTGTGAGGAGATGTGCTTCCCAACATTATTCTTTGGCAAGCAACCAAAGTACCATGAGCTATGCAACCATAATTACCAAACAATCGCAAACTGGGAGTTGCTACATTGTGATAGAAGGTTCGCAAAGAACATAGAAAACCTTTTCTTCAAAACAATGAAGATAATGGTGTTGAAAGTTTTGTTGTCCACCTAGGTTTGCTTGCGAAAGGCATAAGTGGAAGGGAAGAATCTTTGCACAAAAGATGTGCACCAAAACAAAAATATTGAACAAATCTTAAACTCAAGAATCGGTTACCAAGAATTTGAAGCACTTCGCACATCGTCAGACTTCACGTAGAAATTGGTGAGAGATGTTGGCCAAGACTCCTTCAATGCTTGCAAAACTAAATCCACACATACAGTAATGATTAAGTGAGGATGAGACCTTACATATACGACACCTGTATTGTTCAGACCCAATCACATCCGCACGATACTACATTAATTGATTCCAAGCAATCAAAGTGAAGTTGAAGAGGAACAAGCACATCCTAGGCGAGCTATTGGATTTTTCTTTGTCACGAAATTCTAGCATTGTGGAAGCCAACACGACCATGGGCTATTATGGATCAAAGACGTGCCAAAGTTTGAACAATCATCGTCGTCTACCATATTGTCCTTTATTGACAAGTTTATCTCCATCGATGGATGCTTCCTTGAGGAATCTTTGCGTGGCTCTCAAACACACCATCGAGAGGGTTGCAAAAGGGCAAACAAAAGATGCAAATATGGTTTCCCCAAGCCACAATCTTGAAGTACATGCATACTACTTCTGCTAGTCACAAATGAGCACCTACAAGACGTTGATCTTAGAGCTCTATCAAAGAAAATTAGCATGGCATTGAATGGCTTGGAGCACGATTCTACATTCCGTCAAAAGACCATTGGTTCTACTAAAGAGGGCTCCGAAGGATATTTACACAAACAACTTCAACCCCACACTTGCGACAATGTGGGATGCAAACACTAACATATAATTCATTCTAAATCCCCACGGCACAACCACATATTGCACATCATACATGACGAAGACAGACACAGTGACAACGAAAGCACTAAAAGAAGTGTTTGAGTACATCACTAGAAACAACCTCATCACATACGATCGTCTGCGGACGATAGGCAACACACTAATAAATACCCAGGAATTGAGTTTGCAGCAAGTTGCTTACATTGTGCTATCGATGCCTCTAACAATGAGCTCGCAGCAATTCACATTCATAAACACTAATTTCAAAGAGGATAGAACACTTCTACTAAAAAGAAATTCAACTTTGCAAACTCTGCATGACCACGATACATACATTCTTTTAAAGGACATTATCAAAAAGTATTCCAGTCGACAACAAGCATTGCACAACATCTGCCTAGCAGAATATGCGAGCAAATGCAAAACAGTCAAAGGAAAGCAAATCAAAGCAAAGAAGGAGAAAATAATATGATTCGTTTTCTTCAACCAACATAAAGATCCAACACGATTCTAGAATCCACCACGAATAGTGTCTCCTTTACATCCCCTTCCAAGAATCAAAAGAATCCCATCATAGCGGCACATAAAACGTGGGTAGACATGTATCACGAGCATATCAAGCAATCATCAAGAAAAAAAGAGACAAATGGAAGCGAGGTATCATCTAGAACATTAGGCCTTGATTATATCTGCCCATTATAGCTACATACAAGCTAATACCGAACAACAAATACCATCACATAATTAGAAGTATGAATGTAGAGCATTTTCTCTTGCATGATGACATCATGCTTCAAAAAATAGTGAACCCTACAGAAACAATTCACCTCTTCCTTACAGGTGGCGCCAGCAGCAGCAAAACATTCACCCTACAAACAATAGTCCAAGGCCTCACCTCCTTTGCCACTATGCACGGTTGATCGAGGTAGACATTGACCTACCAATGGCGCTACTAATGGCATACATAAGAAGAGATGCATTTTGTGTGTGTGGCACAACAATCCACTCAGCATTACCCCATAGCTAGTTGTATTCGACAAAGCGTCTCCTATTAGGTAGACTATGTTGAGCTTGATCGACACACATATGCACTTGATCAAGTACAACCATTCAGAGCCCTTCACTAGGTTGAACATGATATTCTACGAGGATTTACGCTAGGCAAGCCCAGTCAGAGATGCTTGGATTCAAGTCTTTGACCATCCTATTTCAGCTATCATACTAGGATGAGAAAATTCCATGCTACGAGCTCAAAATAATAATGCGCCAAAAAGATCGGCAATTCATCGAGACACTGAGTAGAATTCGATCCGAGCGACACAGTGACAGTGACCTGCAATACCAAAATAGCACATTCTTGCAACCACTCTAGTCATTGTGGATGTCCCCCATCTTTTCTACACAAATGGATAGAAAGAGAAGCATAACAAGATGTGTTCGATAGCTTAGTTGGGACCGTCCATGTCCTCACTGCAACTCCGGATCAAAGACTACAACAATCAACTCACAGCAGCATGAGAGACCATGAGTCTAGCAAAAATGGTTCAAGTCATCTTGAATGGACTAGGACAGGGATACGAGAATCTAGTGCAGAGTATTGCCATTCATCAATAGCCAACTCCGACAGTGGAAGAACTTCAATCAGTCTTACTTGGTGAAGAACTCAGGACACAAGCCATTCATGCACGCAAAGGTCATTCTAATGATCACTCATTCACATCTTCAGATAGAAGCAAAGGCAGAGGAAGAGGTAGAGGTAGATCATTCCAGAGAAGTGGTCATCATCAGCAACAATAAAATCATCAACAAAGTCAGAATCAACAAAGAGGAAATCATTCTAACAGCAGAAGATTCCAACAAGGATGAGGGAATGCATCCACAACTGTGTCAAACATCCAGTGCAACTATCGTCATAAGTTTGGACACTATGAAAGAGATTGCCATGCAAGAAGCGGTACGACCAAGGTAATTATTCTAGTAGCAATCGAGGGAATTTTCGCAGAAGAGGAAATCATCGTGGTGGACATCATGGATGATTTTTTCAAGTTAGTTTCATTAAGAAACTAAAATGTTATATTGGCTTTGAAAGTTTGTATGCCCTAATAAAAATAAACGTTTGAAACATTCGCCAAGATTTGAAACTTTTTTGCAAAAAATTTTAAAGTTTCGCCAGGATTTACATTTTTTCCTTCAAAATTCAAAATTCACAATATAAAAAAGTACTACATTCTACCAATATTGTGAAACTAAAAAAATCAGCTTGAAAACTTTTGCCAAGATTTTATATTAATATATAAAAATAGCTTTGATAAAAACATCCTTGGTGGACATTCTAGTCACAGTCATTTTGCAAATGAACATGGGAATATGTTTCTTGCAAATAAGAAAATGCAAAACATTGAATCAGTGTGTCTAGACATTGATTGCAATTCAAAAGAAGATTTCAGCTATCAAGTCAACCAAGCAAATCAAAATCCTTGGTACATCAACAACGGTGCATCATCTCATATGACAAATCATCAGGAATGGTTCACAGAGATGAAATTGTTAAAAGGTAGAATAATATCATCTACACATCATATAATACACGGAATCCAGTTCAAGGTATAGGCATTACCTATGAACAATTTCACTGGTACGAAAGGATTGGTGAAGGATGTACTCTACGTTTTGAAGCTCAGCAAGAATCTCTTGTTAGTAGATCAAATGACAGAACACAACTACCAAGTCTACACTATCAGAGACAAATCCATAAGATTTTAGCTAGTAAGAAAAGGAGTCAAGGAAGGACACTTGTACAGAAATGCTAGCCACTCGATGACTACAACATATATTGTTGGGTCTACTTTCTGAAAGAGAAATCTGATGTGTTTTCTAGATTTCAAGAATTCAAAGCCATGGTAGAAAACCAGACAAACAAAAAAATCAAAGTCATGAGATCAGATAGAGGAGGTGAATACATGTCTTTAGCATTTATCAACTTTTGCAGAACTCACAGCATTCGAAGACAATTCACTTGTGCAGATACTCCTCAGCAGAATGCAAGAGCTAAAAGGAAAAATGCTACTTTAGCAAACAGTGCTAGAGCAATGCTTAGTGAAAGGCATCTTCTGAATCAATATTGGACAGAAGCAATAGCCACTACCAACTACTTGCTTAATCGGCTTCTTACCAAATTGATATAGGGTATGACACCTTATGAAGCGTTCACTAGACACAAGCCACACATTGGGCATCTTTGCATATTTGGTTGCATAGCATATGCCCATACATGATGATCATCATAGGAAATTGGATGCAAAGTCATGCAAATGCATCATGGTTGGCTACAGTGAAGAAAGCAAAGCATACAAGTTGTATCATCCCATCAACCACAAGGTCATTACCTCCAGAGATGTAATCTTTGATGAGGAATCAGAATGGAAGACCTCAAACACACAAGAGATAGACACACTGATTTCACAGTCATCTACAGAAAAGGTTGATGAAGAAGAGCAAGAATTTCCAGAAACACCCCAAGTAGAGCCATAGCAACTTAGGTTGAAACCACCAACTATGCTCTCATGACTACCATCATGGCTACAGAAGAGCCAGTGTACTTCGAAGATGCAATAGACACCACGAAAGAAGGCCATAGCAAACAAATGGGTATACAAAGTGAAGTATAATCCAGATGGAAGCATTCTGAAGATACAAAGCCAGACTAGTTGCAAAAGGATTTGCACAGTAATATGGTCAAGGTTATGATGATACTTATGCTCCAGTAGCAAACATGGATTCCATAAGGGTCTTGATATCACTAGCAATACTCAACAAATGGAATGTGTATTAGCTCGATGTCAAAAATGCATTTCTCAATGGCGTACCTAGACGAGGAAGTCTACATGCAACAACCAGCAGGTTATATTGAACCAAGAAAGGAGAATAAGGTATTCCATCTCAAGAAAAGTCTCTACGGCTTAAAGCAAGCACCCAGAAGTTGGTACAACAGATTTGACAAGTATTTTGTTGATCTGGCATACATGAAATCCAATGCAAATCATTCTCTACTACAAAGTTCAAGGGGAAGACATCACTATTGCACTTTTGTATGCAGATGATCCGATTGTGACCGGAAGCAAGGATAGCTTCATCAAGAAACTAAAATAAGACTTATCTACATAGTTCGACATGAAAGATCTTGGACTTATGCACTATTGTCTTGGAATTGAGTTCTGCAGATATTCAGATAGCACATTCATGACTTAGCTCAAGTGTTGATGACAGTCTCCTGAAGAAGTTTCATATGGCAGATTGCAAGATTGCAGCCACTCCCATGGAACAGAGTTTGAAACTTACAAAAGATTCAAAAAATCCTACAGTCAATGACAGGTACTACAGGCAGCTCATCGGATCTCTTATATATCTAACTATCTCACGGCTAGATATTTGTTATGTAGTAAGTTCACTTGCACAGTTTATGGCAAATCCAAAATAGTCTCATTGGAATGCATCCAAAAGAGTCTTGAGATACATCAGAGGCACAAGACAGTTTGGGATAGAATATAGAGGAAGTCATCCAAGGTTGCATGGATACTGTGACATTGACTATGTCAGAGATCATGAGACCAGGACATCGACACAGGGATATGCATTTTTCCTTGGTCAAGGTGCTATATCATTGTTGTCAAACAAACAGCCAACTGTTTCTTTGTCTTCGACTGAAGTAGAATATAGAACACTCACTACAAGTGCATGTGAGGCTATATGGCTTAGAAGACTATTGTCGAAAACAGATTACTTTGATGAATCAAATCCAACAACAATATACTATGAGAACCAATTGGCTCAAGCATTGGCCAAGAATCCAGTATATCACTCCAAGACAAAGCACATTGATGTCAAAGAGCATTGCTTATTGACAGTAACAACTTTGCTAGGCCAACTCTTGATCCAAATTCAATAAACCAAATATTTTTTGATAAAGTAGCTTCGATCATTCTGGTGACCACTACATCTAAGTGACTATGCTTACTCTTCTTCCCAAAGAAGCAGTCACCATCAAGCAACTGTTGGCATACATCCTTCATTATTTCATGTGGAACAAACTATAATTGTCTCCACCAAACAATAGATAGTTGCTTTATTGTTGCATTTTTCTGACCTACCCCATGTTCTAGTGCCTCGTAGGATATCTTCCTTGCTTCATATTCTTTACAAACATCCAAGATAAGCTGAAATATTGACTCCTCATGAAACAATATGCAAGTAAAGTCCCTATATGTTGCAACTGCAGTCTTCAAGTCCTACACACCTGATTGTGTCTCTCTCTCATTCACTAGGCCCTTGAAGCATTTGTAAAAGTGAATTTGCTTCATAGTATATTCAGTGGTAGATCTCCTTCCGTTTACTGTTTGTGGTGAGCCACATCTGATCCATATCTCCCTTGCCTTTGTTATGATCTCAAAAAGAGTTGAGTTTTTCTTCCTATTTAACGGAACCAGATTCGACCTTTCAAATTCACAAATATATTTTGAATCATCATTAAATAAGCATATGTAAGAGATGACCCATTGAAACTTCTGCACATACTCAGCATAATTCAAGTTTCCTTTTCACCGTGTCATAACTCAAAGTAGATGCTACGGGGAATAGAGATAAAACAACATGTGAAACATTTATGGAAAGAATACAGAGAGCACGAACAAGAAGATCACAACATTGCCTAACTCTGTATTCTTGAAGCAAGAGCTCTCACAACACATGGAAAGAATAGATACAAAATTCTAGTAATAGCATGCATACAAGAACCGACTGTTGGTTAGAGACCGTTGAAGACTCAAACCGCTTGGAGGATTGAACCGCCAATCGTTGTGGCTATGTCTGAACATCCTAGGATGTCATTGCTTGCTTGTGCAATAGCACACCACACTCTAGGTGCTTTTTATCCTCCTGCGAGGCCACCCAAAAGCCATCGCCAGATCTTTACTCTTCATCCGAACTAGAAATGCACTGAACAGGTGCACCAGTTACCCCAACCTTTTCTTGGTCCCCCATCACTGTGTTCATGAAACTCCATCCGCAACTGCTTTGCAGGTACTACTCCACTCAAACTAGCATCAGCAATTTTCTGCTGCCTCTTCCACAACCAGAGATTCAACCTCCGATCCTGCTCCATATTCATCAACCACTGCAAAGGATGCGGCCTTGACCAATCCAACGACTGATGCTTAGACCACTGTTCAGTAAGGCAGAACCTCCTCAATCCATGCACCCTATGGCAATTGCTATTACCAGCCTTCTTCTTATGTAGTTAGCCCCGCTGGATTACCATAGGCTCAAATGAGGGAGGATCAGATAACCCAGGAAACAATGTGTGAAACTTTTCCAAAAATCGATCTGCTTCATTCCACCAAGGAGGGCGAGGAGGCAAGGACAAACTGAAAGAATGGACACACAGCTCTAACCGAAAACACAGAGAACGCCAACATCTTCTACAATGCCTTTAGCCAACTCTTCATACTTTGCATGCCAATCCTCCCTAGGTACTCACTCTGCAAGCGTTGCTTTACCTTATCCGCACTACCTCTCCCACCTGCGGAATTACTGGAACCCATTGGCCTAGAAACTGTTTGTGTTTGAGGACCACTTTGCAGTCTGGACCTTGCACCAGCACCCACATCACCATCCATTCCGGGCCGGCATTGCTGCGAAACTATCTCTCGACATGTTTGCGAAACAATTGTATCACGCCAGCGTACAAATTTCCTATCCCATTATGCATGGACATCCTCTTGGAGAGCATCAAGGAGCGAACCCATCTGCTCCATATTGACGTTGACTGTACCAAGAAGTTCTCACAGATACTTAGCCAGTCCATCGATAGTTTGTCAATGTAACAATTCCTCCTAAATGCTAGAAACATACTCTAAATATAACTTCTGAGTGGCCTCCAAGTGTGCTTTTGCAACTTGTACCTGAGCTTCCAGGACCGCAATCCGGTCTTCTAGTTACTGTATTCGTGCCTACTAACTCCGCAGAGTTTTATTCTCATTCTGCAATTGAATGACTGCAACTCTTGAGAAATCGTTCCTCGTAGAACACTATCTTCCAAGGCGAGGGAGAAACTGCATGCAAAACTGCAGTTGCACATGGATTGGTTGCAATCTAAAGGACATTCTAGCCGAGGGTGTCAGAGAGACCACCCTAGGCTCAGAGACCACTACAAGATCTTCTATTCTTGACACTTGAACTACTTCGGTCACTGCTACCACCATAGTAGAGGTTGCTTCTATGGTAGTTGTTGTGTGCTGAAGTTGCTCCAACCATCTCTGAGTGAGTGAGCCACCCGCTAGTGGACTTCCTTCGAAAACACCCATCTTAGTGGACATAGGTGCTACCAACACCATCCCCCATTCTTCCATTACAGGTGGGGGAGGTAGATGCATTACACTGATCTAGGTTAAAAACACCCCACTGTGGAACAAACTCTCCATCCCACTTGCATGATGAGAAGGAGTAAGGGGAGCAAGAGAAGAAACTATGCCTTGCGTGATCTCGAGGGGGTTACTCATCATATATAACCCTATCACGTGAGTTCAACAGAAGGACATTTTTCAAGAGAGACTAGATAGAATTGCATGAAATGGAGAAGAAACTAAACTGCATGAAATGACGAAAAATACATGGAGGATAACTAAGAACTCTTTCTTCTATAATCAACTCACAAAAACTTGTTACTGCAAGCTTTCAAATCACCAATCTACCACCCTTATCAATAGATATGTGGCCATGCATGTCTCCTCATGTCTACTGACCTTGTTGGAGCTCACAATTCATGGCATCCTTCTCTATAATCTCATAGCCTATCTAGCTCTGAAATCGGCTCTCATCAAGCGGTCTACAAGTCGGTGTTATGCTCCAAGCCTCCAAATAGTGATGCACCTTTGTAGTGAGTAGAACACTCATGAAACTCCAAGAGCCACAACCACATCTTGCATGAGCTGCAGTGTTGCCATGTAGTAAAGCATGCAATAGTGAGCCAATCATATGCTCTTTGGTTGCATGGTCCAATCAAACAACTCGACTTATGCCACCAAGGCAATCACATGCAACATAGTAACCTTAGGGTAATGGACTCCTCCCCATGAGGATGAGCTTAACAAGCTTCAAGCCAACATACCCCCCCTCGGCCAAAATGGGGAAGCAACAGACAAACAATCATCAGCTCATAAAGAGCTTGATTTAAAAAAAACTTCCATGAAGATATCAATGCTCACAAAGAGCTTTCAAATCAAAACACACTATGACTAAATCAAAAAGACCGATTTAACTAAGACACAGAGAATCAAACATTCACAAAGAACATGCCTCTTCTAGAAGGCCCAACCTTGGTCTTTAAAGACATCTACCTCAACTAACATACCGGATTCCTCTTTGCCACCTTTGTCCACAGCTAACACTTTTTCTTTATCCTTACCTTTCAGTATCTCATCACGTTGTTTGGTATAAAAGAATTTTTCGATATGCCCATATTTACCACAATAATGACATCTTCTATCTTTTCGAGCATCTCGAGTAGATCTTCTCTTATCAATTACTACATACACTCTTGGATCATAAAAAGATGCACTACTATGCTTCTCCTCACTGCGAAACATTCCAACACAATCGAGAAAATCCATCTCCTCATCCAGATGCAAGATACGTACCACCTCTCCATGCTGATCGACAAGTAGACTCTTAAGTAGTATCGCCTTCTTATCCTCATCTTTGACTTTTGCTCCCACATCATTTACTTGTCTTAGCAATGCTTGCATCCTATTTAAAAACACTCCAAGTGTCTCGTCTTCTTGCATGCATAGATGAAGTAATTCTTGCTTGATATTGGCTCTGGAATGTTTCATGCATACTCCAAATAGTGTCTCTAGCATCTACCAATTCTCTGATGCCGTGACCTTCATATCAAGATGGTGGAAGAACGCTGGTCCGAGAACTCATCCCATGTAGCCTATAGCCTTCTCGTTCTTCAATTCCCATGCATTCTTATCTGCTTCCGATGCATTACCCTTGGGTTTCTTAATGGATGCCTATTCACATTATTTGATTGCTCCAATTCGAATATGAATTCAAACATGAGAAAATACATGGAGACAACCGATATTCCTGATGTCAAGCACATGGTTGAAGCAACGGGAAAAAGGAAACTCAATGAGCTATTGTGCCTAGGTGATTTTTGATAGGAGCTAATAGGTTTCATCAGTAAAACAGGGTGCTCAAGAGGTAGAGCTTGGCATACATTAGTACCTAGGGTGCACATGAAATTGAAGTGATGAAGTGGACACTCAACATCCACTAATCAATTGACTTCAAATGTTGCCAGAACTGCTCCTGCAAAAAAGACTAAAGACCAACTCATATAGATGGGGACTACACTTGTAGCAATTCACAATTGTCTAGGTATCATAGATCCAACATGATATCAATAAGTGTTAGCAACCACTCAAGGTGTACTAGAGGTATCATCAAATAAGGGATTGGCTACCGATTCATGATAGAAAAAGTTCACAAGTATTAAGCGAGATTTGGGGTCTCAAAAGGGCCTCCAATTAGTGTTTCCTAATTGAAGGGATTAGAAAGAAATTTGAGATGTACCAATAAGAGTGCTCTAAGGTGTGGGGCAATGGTATGTTGCAGTTGACAAAATAATTTAAGGGTGGGGAGACCTCTTATCCATGGTTTACACCCATGATCTTAACTTCTAGTCCCCTAACCTATTGCTCAAATCAATATTTTTTACTGATTTGAGCAACAAGTTGGGTGCACCCCTACCTGTTGCTCACTCAATAGATTTGGGGTGGCACCCAACCTTCTGTTTAAGCAACAAGGTGTGTGTACTCCAACCTATTGCTCAAATTAGTATTTTTTATTAATTTGAGCAATAGCTTGGGTGCACTCCAAAATGTTGCTCAAATCAATATTTTTTACTTGTTTCTCAAATCGGTATTTTTTATTGATTTGAGAAACAGGTTGGGGGCACTCCAACTTGTTGCTTAAATTAAAATATTTACATATTATTGTTTGCATTTTAGGGTTTGTGGCTAGGGTTTAAGGTTTAGGGTCTAGGGTTTAAGGTCTAGGTTTTAGGGTCTAGGAACAAGTGTTAAGGGTCTAGGGTCTAGAATTTAGGAATTTAAAGGTTTTAAGATCTAGGATTTAGGGTCTAGGGCCTAAGATTTACGATCTAGGGTTTAGAGTCTAGAGCTTAGGAGGGTTTAAAGTCTAGGGTTTAGGAGGGTTAAGGAATAGTTTTGTTCTTGATTTGATTAAAAATTGAGCATTTCTAGTGTTAAATATTAAAAATTAGAGATTTGTTGGGTTTTTGGGTAGTTGCTAATCTTATTTTCTTGAACTTATAGATATTCACCCTAACAGAGGGTTTAGATGTGGTGTTATACGAGAAGAATGAAGTAGCCTTTGGACGAATACATAGTCTTGATCATATGAAAGTGTGTCATTTCCATGTTGTGGTAAGAGAAGATGTGTAGTGATAATCACAAATGTGATTAATCCTAAAGTATAGTTAACATATCCACATGGAGACTTTAAAACATTGGGTGATACCTTACAATGTGTATATATTTGAAATCAAGATGAAATTTGTGCCAAAGACATACTTTCAAGATATCAAGAAAACTTATTACCTTGGGGGAAAAGTTGATATGTTGTCCTTATCAAGAGAAGTGTTAGCAGTTGGAAGATTATAGGGCTATTCTCACAATTTTCTCTATATGGTGGAGGTACTTATGTTGACTAGTGAAGGCGTCATTCAAAATGCAATGGATAATACATCACATATACAGGTTCATAATACTATCAAATGGGGGTTAGCTTTCTTGAAATCAGGTTTCCTAAGACAGTTTCCTTCAATGGGATGGAAGACAGAGAAAAGCATTATCATAAGAAAAAAACTACACGAATGGGCTCCAAATCAAGAAATAGTAGTAGCTTTGAAGACTCCCATAGTGGCATACTCACAGGTAGTGAGGACATCATCATAAGTGATGTTGATGGAGAAGAGGTTTCTTGTCTTGCAGGTGACTCAAACATGCTCACTGGTATAGAAGACGTGTCTTGTGCTACAAGTGAATTGAACATGCTCATTGGTATAGAATACTTGTCTGGTGTTGCAAGTGATCCAAACATGCTCAGTGCTATAGAATACTTGTCTTGTATTGTACGGGACTCAAACATGCTCACTGGTATAAAAGACTTGTCTTGTAATTTGTATTGCAAGTGATTCAAACATGCTCACTAGAATTGATGATATTAGTGAGATCATGGTCATGGTGTTGTCATTGGAGTGGAGGGCAGAGATGCTAGAACATCTAAGACTTGTGATGGTCCTAATGTACTTACTAGTGTGGAGCATATAGATGGAAGAACATCTAACTATGAAGGAGAAACAGCTCTACCACAAAATTCAAGATGCATTGTCAACAGGTTGACTTTAATGAAAGCATTGTCTATAAGATTGCCAATTCCAAGATATTATAAAGTGACATCAAATAATTCCTAAGGCCACTATGCATTTGAGTTTAGAGATGAAGATTCAAGAGAAATAGATTCAATGCCAGATAATGGACTCATAACTCAGAAACGCAAGATACTATTCACAAAAAGAAAGTATTTGAATGTCAAGAGGTAATGAATCATGGCACCAATTCCAAAACCCAAGAGACATGTAATGTTATCTGAGGAGAATATAGAAAGGACTATTATGCATGTTTGTTGCAAAAAGTTTGCATAAGAAAAGATGCAAAAGACAATTGTGAAGCCATACACATCAGCATTTGGAGTAAGATAGGGACTAATAGACATAACTATCTTCTTCAAGAGTATTCTTGCTTTCTTTAACAAGGTGCTAAGGACTTGAGGACAAGACACTGTAAACCCAAATTGAAACCGATGGTTACTAGGACATCCATATGTAATGAAGGATATCAATGGTTAACAAGACTATCAGATGGTACAAATTGGACCATATGGGCAGAGGTGAAAGACAAAGTGGTTCATAAAATTCATGGAAATGCCTACAAGCTTAAAGGCAAAAGAAGCACTAGAAATGCAACTACAACATTAAGGAAAATCCTTGAAGACCATGCATTACCACAGCCTCATCTCTACCAAAACTTTCCAGATGGAAGTGTGAAATGCCAACATCATCTTCCTTTGGGAATTTCAAAGAAGGTTGTGCTAGAAACAATGAATAAAACTTTACAAGATAGAGAAGAGAGCATGATTTCAAGGTTAACCTTGTATAAAATTTGGCGTGGATAGTTTTGCCATGTCAAGAAACTAGCAAAGAAAAGGATGTCAAAATGCAAGACATGTGATGCATTGAAAAATGACATTGAATATAGTAAATGTGAGAAACAATGAGGAAGATATATAAAATGGTGAATAATCCATTTATGTCATGTGCAACATGCTAGATTGTTGTATGCCTCTTAGAGAGAGGAAGCTATTGTCCATGTCAAAAAGTCCATGTGCACATCATGATTGATGGCATGGATCAAATACAACAACTTTACCAAGGTATAGACGTACCCCACCACCATTGGAGGGTAAACATGGACTAAAAACACATTTGTGTGGAGTATTTGTGCATGGATTTTGACTCTTTTGCGATGTATGGATTGATTTCTTACATGAACATGATAGTAACCAAGTGGAAATATACATCATGAAAGCAATATGGAAGGTCTGATAAGCATGTGGATGTTTACCTTGCACCTTGCGTATACACACTGATAAACTACTGGAGAGAAAACAAGAATAGCCTTTATATTTGGTTTATGCTCTATGCTGGTTGGTTTGAAAATATTTGAATCAGTTGGTTTTCTTCTTGTCGGCCATACACATGAAGACATAGATCAAATATTTAGTGTTATCTCTAGTGAGTTGAAGTCAAGGGATGTTCCGACATTAGAGGATATGACATCTCGAATTGGGAAAAAAATTGGAGGCTCTTAAAAGAAGGAATTAGAAGTGGTTTTCTTGGAGAGAATAGTAGTTTGGAGAGCATTCATAGAGCCACATTTAAAAGGGGGAGATGATGCATAAAGAGGGAACACAAATCCACACTATTTCCAATACAATATTCCAATGATGCAATGGAAGCACTACTCAGTGGATGGAATTCATTTATGGAGTGAGCCATATGATTTATTACAGAGAATAACTACATTGGAGGTAACTAGATTTGTTCTTGCAAAGACCACAACACTTGACATAGATGAAATGAAAGGCTTGGATGCCTTTATTAAACATCTTCAAAGTAAGATGCAAAAATATCCTGGGCAGCAGGCCATACAGAATGGGGAGATAATGAAGTCAATTGAGGTACTTGTCAGATCTTTACAAAAACAAGAAAATTTAATGAGCATTGAATACCCTAAATCTTTTGGCCCGAACAAGCTATGTCACTGAGATCCACATTGGATACAACTATGGCAATAGATGAGGAAGAAGCTAAGCAATGCCTTTAACCTTGGAAATATTGTGGTAGGAAGGGGGATAAACCCTTACAAAAGTTTGTACCATATGATGAGATTGAAGAGGTAATGTTTGTTGCAGTTTGGGAATCTCATGTAGATTTAGAGTTTGGACGACCAAGGTGGCCCAATTTGGGTGGCAAAGGTTGCTCATATAGCAAGGGATGGGAAGGGAATGACTATAACATTCATAGGTTTATGGTATGTACCAAAGACTTTGAAGAGTCTTCCCAAAAAATATACAATGAAACAATTGTATGAGGGTTGCTTACAAAAGAAACGTGAATGGATTCCAAATAAAGAGAGGTGGAAGTGAGTAGCATTATTCATTGCTAGAAATCAAGGACTCGAAGTTACAAAAAGAAGCATGGCTATGATGTTGAAAAATGTATCACGATTCCTGAACCTATCCTTGCACATATTAAACATCATTTGTCTAGGATTAAACCCATCATGTGAAAATACAATACCAGAATCTGATAACTCTGAATGAGATTCAGAAGCATAGAATAATATATTGTATGCCTTGTTCCTAAAAAATGGTGTATCTTTACACCACCTTTTAATATATTATTCAATCAAATGGTGTATCTATACATCCCACATATATTTAATTCAAGAATATATTTCCATATATTGCATATTGAGTGGAGATGCACAACATTTTAAGATTTATTAGACCATATTTGTATGGAGGTGATCTATTTTTTTGCAAATTTACCCATGATGTATCAAGTAGAGGTCACCATTTACAACCTTGGGAAATTTTTAGGTTTATTATGTGAACTTACACATCTACTGTTCCCAAAATACCCAATTTATGAGTCTACAAAGTGATATTGAGCAGAGGTGGCCAGTTTTAAAAAATAGTTCAAAACGAAGCGAGAAAGTCTAATTTTATAGTGTGTTATATGTTATGAAAACAACCTCCCTTTTATAGGAGCAATTACATATTTTCATTATTTGTTCATAGCCATATAGAGCCTTCTTTCCATGTCCTCACGGGGTTCACCTCACAAAATTTTAGTGTACCACATGCATCCAAAAAAAGGGGTATTTTAATTCCACTTTTGGAGAAAATTTAACAGGATTAAAATAACAGGAGGGGTTTTTTAATTCAACTTCAAAAAAAATTCTGTTAGGTCATAAGGAAAGAGGGGTGGTTTTATTGGGGGGAAATATTAGCTGAGGGGCTTTTTGAATACCCCTTGAACGCACGTGATACCTAGGGTTTCTTATTAGTGCACCCGCCGAGGCTATGTGACAATAGATTGAGACTTGAGATCTTTCATATTCTTTTAACATAACCTCCCTTTCATAAGATTGCATTACATACTTTCATTGATTGCTCATAAGAGTTTTGATTGTAAGAGATTGTCCACATACATGTAATGACTCCTATGAATTGTTAAGTTATCAATGTACCCCATCATATATTACTAAGTTTACATGCTAGGACATCTCAGTGAGTGATGAAAAACCATCACATCTATGGTAGAAAAAATTTGAGATTCTAGCCATATCGAAATATAGTTGTTTGCATGGCCTTGGGACAGTTGTATTCTTTAGGAATTCTTGTACCACTAAGATCATGGTTTGATCTGTCAAAGTTTTAAAATGATTGATAGCATCCTTCTCTATAGCCCTTAGGTTTTCCTGTAGATAGATGCTCACACTAGAACATTTTCCTTGAGAAATTTCTCTCTACAGAAATCCAACAATTCAGACAATTTAGAACTCTAACTATGATATAATCCAAACAATTAGAAGTCTAAGTAGGATATGGGATGCAATGTCTTTGAAGAAAATATCTTAAAACCCAATGGACACAATAGTTTTCGAAAAAAAAAATCACTTCGAAAGTATCACTAACCTTATAGCCTTGAATATCATTGGCTAGGCACACCACTATGTTGACCAAGTTTATAATTTTGTAAAAATCCTTACTAGCAACAACGTCTTGTGGTATTGTTTGTCCCACAAAGAAAAGTGAAGACTATACAATTGGCTCTAATGCTACCGAATGTTTAGCAATCTCAAAATATTCTTGAAATGGTAGAGAATAATGCGAGCTTGTCCACCTAGCTTCAATCAACATCGCAATGATCCATCTTGTCCACTACAACATGACAAAAAATTCTTTTTACTTTAGTAATATTAACTTTACTATAGGATTAATAATACCAAAATGCTATTTTACATATTCTACTTACACTATGTCTTAAATCAAAATAAATGTCTCGTCCTTGATATACAAGAGCCTCTTGACTGATAGTATCGATAGTGTTATAAAGACCCATAAACAATATCCTTGTCTCTTGTGAAAGGCCCTTTGTTAGTGAAGGATCCCAATTGTAAATAAAGGAAACTAACATTCTTAGTAGAATTATCAAAGAAGCTTCTTAGAATTTAGATTAAACAAAGAGTATTGACATGTTATCAAGAATCAAACTAGAGTATACCTCTTCACTGCATCTGAGAACGTAGTGAGCTCTTTACTAGATCCTTTAGTGACAAAAAAATCATCCATTGCTGTTGCAAGAATACAACACCTTCCCAATAGTAGTCTACCAAGTGCATTCTTGGGCTTCGCTAAGCTAGTGAATAATTGTGACGTTATATTGTTGTTGGCTTTGATTCATCAAAGTAATCTGTTTTTGGTAATAGTCTTCTAAGCCATATAGCCTCACATGCACCTGTAGTGAGTGTTCTATATTCTGCTTTGGTCGAAGACAAAGAAACAGTTGGTTGTTTATTTGACAACCATGGTATAGCACCTTGACCAAGGAAAAATGCATATCCCTATGTGGATCTCTTGGTCTCATGATCTTCAGCATAGTCACTGTCACAGTATCCATGCAACCTTGGATTACTTCCTCTATATTCTATCCCAAACTATCTTGTACCTCTGATGTATCTCAAGACTCTTTTGGTTGCATTCCAGTGAGACTGCTGTTTTGGATTTGACATAAACTGTGCTAGTGAACTTACATCATAACAAATATATGGCTATGTAATAGTTAGATATATAAGAGATACGATGAGTTGCCTATAGTACCTATCATTGACTGTAGGCTTTTTTGAATTTTTTGTAAGTTTTAAACTCTATTCCATGGGAGTGGTTGCAATCTTGCAATCTTCCATATGAAACTTCTTCAGGAGACTGTCAACATGCACCTGTAGTGAGTGTTCTATATTATGCTTTGATTCATCAAAGTAATCTATTTCTGACAATAGTCTTCAAAGCCATATAGCCTCACATGCACCTATAAGTGTTCTATATTCTGCTTTAGTCGAAGACAAAGAAACAGTTGGTTGTTTGTTTGACAACCATGATATAGCACCTTGACCAAGGAAAAATGCATATCCCTGTGTGGATCTCTTGGTCTCATGATCTTCAGCATAGTCATTGTCACAGTATCCATGCAACCTTGGATTACTTCCTCTATATTCTATCCCAAACTGTCTTGTACCTCTGATGTATCTCAAGACTCTTTTGGTTGCATTCCAGTGAGACTGTTTTGGATTTGACATAAACTGTGCTAGTGAACTTACATCATAACAAATATATGGCTATGTGATAGTTAGATATATAAGAGATACGATAAGTTGCCTATAGTACCTATCATTGACTGTACGCTTTTTTGAATTTTTTGTAAGTTTTAAACTCTATTCCATGGGAGTGGTTGCAATCTTGCAATCTTCCATATGAAACTTCTTTAGGAGACTGTCAACATATTTGAGCTGACTCTTAAAGGTGTTGTCTGAATCTCTCCAGAACTCAATTCCAAGACAATACTGCATAAGTCAAAGATCTTTCATGTCAAACTCTATGAATAATTCTTGTTTCAATTTCTTGATGAAGCTATCCTTTCTTTCAGTCACAATCAGATCATCTACGTACAAAAGTGCAATAGTAATGTCTTCCCCTTGAACTTTGTAGTAGAGAGTATGACTGCATTGGATTTAATGTATCCCAAATTAGCAAAATACATATCGATTATGTTGTACCAACTTTTGGGTGCTTGCTTTTAGCCGTAGAGTCTTTTCTTGAGATGGCAAACCTTATTCTCCTTTCCTGGTTCAACATAACCTGTTGGTTTTTGCATGTAGACTTCCTCATCTAAGTAACCATTGAGAAATGCATTCTTGACATCGAGCTGGTACACATTCCATCAGTTGACTGTTGCTAGTGATATCAAGAATTGTATGGAATCCATCTTGGCTACTAGAGCATAAGTATCATAATAATCCTCACCATATTGTTGTGCAAATCCTTTTGCCAACTAGTTTGGCTTTGTATCTTTGAATGCTTCCATCTGGATTATACTTTAGTTTGTATACCCATTTGTTTGCTATGGCCTTCTTTCCTAGTGGAAGGTCACATAATTCCCAAGTATTATTCTTGTACAACGCATCCATTTCTTCATTCATAGCAGTTTGCCATTCTGGCTTGTCTACTGCATCTTCAAAGTACATCGGCTCTTTTGTAGCCATGATGGTAGTCATAAGAGCATAGTTGGTGGTTTCAGCCTAAATAATTTCTTTGCCTTCCTGAGCATATGTCAATCTGGTTGGAGGTCTTCTTTCCTGGTAGACTATCGAAGTTTTATGGCTTTGCTTGGGGTTTTTTTGGCAATTCTTGCTCTTCTTCATCAACCTTTTCTGTAGATGACTGTGAAATTGGTGAATCTATCTGCTATGTATTTGAGCTTTTCCATTCTGATTCCTCATCAAAGATTACATCTCTAGAGATAATGACCTTGCGGTTGATGGGATCATACAACTTGTATGCTTTGCTTTCTTCACTATAGCCAACCATAATGCATTTGCATGACTTCACATCCAATTTCCTACAATGGTCGTCATGTATGTGGGCATATGCTATGCAATCAAATATGCCGAGATGCCCAATATGTGGCTCGTGTCTAGTGAATGCTTCATAAGGTGTCATACCCTGAATCAGTTCAGTAGGAAGCCGATTAAGTAAATAGTTTGCAATGGCTATTGCTTTTTCCCAAATACTGATTCTGAAGATGCTTCTCCCTAGGCATTGCTCTAGCACTATCTGCTAAAGTACCATTCTTCCTTTTAGATCTTGCATTCTGCTGAGGAGCATCTGTACAAGTGAATTGTACAAGCTGAAGACATGTATTCACCTCTTCTGTCTGATCTCATGACTTTGATCTTTCTACTTGTCTAGTTTTCTACCATGGCTTTGAATTATTGAAATCTGGAAAAGACTTCAGATTTCTCTTTTGAAAAGTAGACCCAACAATATCTGTTGTAGTCATCGATGAAAGTCAAGTAGTAAAGTAAACCATTGATGATGCGGGTCTAGGCATAACCCCATACATCTGTATGAATTAAATCAAGAATACCTCTTGCTCAAGAGGTGCTTCTACCAAAGTTGGTTCGCTTTTGTTTGCCAAAGCAGCATGCTTTGCAAACTTTTCCAAGAAACTGTAGCTTAGGAATCCCAATCTCAATATTCTGATTCCTAAGATCTATCAAGCTCTTGAAATTGACATGTCCATATCTCTTGTGCCATTTTATGGATAGTGGCATCTGTTGCGGTTGAGCTGACATGGCATGCAAATTTGGTATGGTAGCTAGCATTTTGAACAAGCATCCTTCCTTGATTGCTTTCCCTACTAGGCTGAAATCCTCTAGATTTGTCTCTAATAGTGCATTCATCTCTATTGAAGATGACTCGATAGTTATATTCCGTCATTTGACCTACTGACAAGGGGTTTTTGCTGAGCTTTGGAACATAGAGTACATCTTTCACCAATCCTTTCGTACCAGTGAAATTGTTCATAGGGATCAATGCATGTCCTTTGAACTGGATTCGGTGTATTATCTGCCGTGTAGATGACATTCTTCTGACCTTCTAATGGTTTCATCTCTGTGAGCCATTCTTAATGCTTTGTCATATGAGTTGATGCATCGCTCTCGATGTACCAAGGATCTTGATTTTCTTGGTTGACTCGATAGCTTGAATCTTCTTTTGAATTGTAATCAGTGTCTAGGTACACTGTATCAGTCTTTTGCATTTCCTCATTTGCAAGCAACATATTTCCATGTTCATTTGCATAATGAATGTGACTAAAATGTGTACCACGATGATTTCCTCTTCCACGGAAATTCCCTCAATTGTTGCTGGATTGTCCACCTTTGTCATAGTCTCTCCTACTACTGCAAGTTGATTGTTGTAACCTTTGATCCTGAGTATGTAAGCATGATCGGTTTTATTGCTATTGCAAAAACTCTAGTTGATCTGGTTTCTCAGTGTGAGAATCCTGGAAGTGTTCTTGGACTCATAGAGAGCTGCGAACATATCCCATGCTTCTTTTGATGTCTTGACTATGTTGAGCTGTCCTAGCATGACATCTTACACATTCTACTTGATCAAATGATATGCATACTTATCTTTCATGTCACATTCTGCCTATACTTGGGCAATGGCAGGATTTGCTTTAAGGCATGGAAACTCTTTGCATAGCAAAAGATCCCACTGCATGTGTTGTGATAATAGGTGGAGTAGAGCTACTGCTGGTGGTTGATTCCTAGAAGGGTGCATACAAAGAACTTGTCAACTTTCAAGAGGAAATAAGATCCAAGGAATGAGTTGATAGCATGGAAGAGAATTATGATGGCATTCTAAAAAAATGAAGTTTGGGAATTGGTAGAGCCACCCAAAGGAAAGAAGGTCATGGTTACAAATGGGTCTACAAATTCATTTAAAAAGGGTCTACAAGGTCAAGCAAAAAGCTAGAAAGTCTGCAAATGGGTCTACAAAGTTAAGCAAAAAGCTAATGTGAGTGTAGACAACTACATAGGCAAGACTGGTGGAAAAAGGATATGCTCAATTATTATAGGAGTGCATTGACTATAAGATGACATTTGCACCCATGACAAAAGGAGGACATTTTGCCTATATAGGGTTAGACTTGCTCATAGAGTATGGGGTTACACTTGCATCAAATGGATATCAAGTGCTACAAGAAGATGTTTATAAGAAGCAAAATGTGCATTGACCTAAAGAAGTGGTAGTCTATGGTACTAACAAGCAAGCGCCACAAGCTTAGTACAACAAGATTGAACTTATTTTAGACAAGAAGTCTTCAAGGGAAGTGAACATGATCATGGAGTGTACCACCTAAAGAGAAATGTAGATGCTCTCACAATCATAACACTCTATCTGTATGCCCTCAATATCATGGACAACAATAACAAACTGATCAAGGAGGTCAAGGTCAACCTTTACATGTAGTTTGAAATGCATGATTTTGAATTCTTACATTTCATATTGGGTGTCAAGGTAGAACAGATAGAGGAAGATATATTTATGAGCCAAAATATTATATTAACTCAATGTTGGAGTAGTTTGGAACTCTAAATGTCATTCTTATGAATACACCTATTGATACTGGGCATAATATACTAAAGTTTCCAAGTAAAATTTTCACATTCTATGCTCCACCAACAAGCTATTGGTAAGCTCATCTATGTGATGACATCAACATACCTAATTTTCCTATGCAATGGGACATTAGAGTCAATTCATAAGAGAAGCCATGTTCCCACCATTGGAATGTAGTCAAGAGGATTTTCAAATACCTTAATGGGACAATGAATCATAGGCTAGCATATTATCTTAAAGAGAGCCCATATGTAGAACCCATGCTTGAGGGGTTTTGTGATGCAAACTAGGGATGAAATCCCAAATGCAAGTCTATTTCAAGATAAATGTTTATGATAAATTCTCACTATGTATCTTGGTATAGTAAGAAGCAGGCCACCATGACATCGTCTATACCAAGGCTAAGTATATATCTCTTGCACGGTGTGCATGTGAAGAATAATGGCTTCAAAGACTCTTGGTGAATCTTGGTGTAGCCCAAAATGTTGCTACTATGATCTTCTATGACAAAGAGAGTTCCATTGCATTGGCAAAGAATCCAAAATATCATGAGAGGTCAAACAAATTGATAACCACTACCATATCATAGGACATCAGGTGGAAGAAGTAACTGTCTAGCAAGTTCAGTTACTTCGAGGGCCAAGTAGTGTATTTGTTCATAAAAGCCATACCTTGTAGGAAGTTTGAGAAGTTCAAAATCTTTCCTATCTCTTTTGGATATAGAGACTATCCAAGGATGGGGGAGTGTTGAAGTATATGGGCCACTAGGTTGTTCATCATCCGTGTACATATGGTGCTACATATGTTGATATGTTGCATAGATGAGTAGATGGATAGGAGCATAGAGGACTCGAGAAGGGATCTTGATTCCTTTGTGATGAATAGCCCTTATGGACTTAGGGAAACCCTAACTAGGATTCAATATATATTTAAGCATGTCCATCTTTTTGGTTATGTGAGAGTGTGTATTTTGTATAGCCAATTGTGTGATCTCTTTCATCCTCTCTTTGCTATGTACTTAGAGTGTTGGACTATGTGTCTTGATTTAGAGCTATGTACAATTGGATGTCAAATTGGTTCTCTTTTCATAAATGAACCTGCATCTCGATCCTTCTCCTTGAATTCAATCCCCTTGATTAAGTAAATCCTTTCAATCTTCATCTCCTAGGTACTTTTTCCCATATTCCCACACTATTAGGACCTTTACTTTGGAAGATAATGTATTAAGAGAAAATGGACCTTTAAATTTTTTGCAAAGGAAAGAGAGAAGGGTAAAAAGAAGTCTATCATGTGGATTTTTAAAGAAATTATAACTTTAATGACATGGAAAATCTCTATCTTTAAAAAGAATACCTAGCATGCTTAACACTCTATTCAAAAAAATTACACTTGTTTAAAGTCCAATTTCAAAACTGGACCAAAGAAAAGTCCAAAAATCCTAAATACACTACTAATGCAGTTTTTAAAGGTAACTTTAAAAACCAAAGTTTAATGAAAATACCAACTACTTGATGAGATTATCAAAATACTTACTATTATGAATATTGTGCTGGTGATGAATAGTTTGCTTATGAATTTTTAAGCTTGATTAACTATATATTTCTATGGTTTTTTAAGGTTACTCAAATTATGCTACAAGGTCAAAAAATTTCCATGAACATTCTACTTTCTATAATTTCTTAAGAACATTAATAGGTTGACCAATTCTCTTGCAAAGGTGGTGTACATGTACACTATCTTGATGTGGAAATAAACCCTTAAGTATAAAGTCAAATTAATAAACAATGGATGTAACAATATAGATCCATAAGAGCCACATCGAATGAGAGTTTTCCACTCAAAAACTGAGAATTCACCACTCAAAAATAAACTATATTAGAAATTCTAATATGATGTTCTCAGCCCCACCAAGATTGTTGCAGAGAATACAAAATAAGATTATCAACTTTACTATTACATGTCACACAAGCCGAGACCACAAAGGTTGAGATATAATGCCACACATTTAATACTTGGAAGTGAAAGGTTACAAATATATTTTACTCATCACACATTTAATATTACCTAATAATTGCATCATCACACATTCATATCATAAAATAATACACAATGTGAAATAATGAAATGAAATCATGAGTAAATGGCACTCATGTAATAAGTAACATTGAGCATAATCAACAAAAACATCATGATTCAATACTTCATCATAGAAAAAAAAATGCCCATCATAATTAACAAGGCCATGTACAATGGAGTGGTCTCTTTTGATGCTTCCTCTAGCATTTAACATATAACTACATCATAAGGCTCACATTGGAGTGATCTCTTTACTAGCATATTCTTGAGTACCAAGCTCTTCAATGTGAGTGGCCTTGACTACCAGGGTCCTGACTAATAGGCTACTCTGGAATCTGCTCTTCCTTATCATGATCCACCCGCACCTCTTTACTACTAGTATTTATTATAGCTGCAATATCTTCCACTTCCTTACTAGTATCCCTTAAGGCTATAGGCTCTTCCACCTCCTTCCTAGGATCTGTTGGAGCTACCATCTTTTCCTTATCAGGATCCTCATGCACCTCCTAGTAGGATCCTCTTCCAACTCCTTACTATTCTCTGGGGTAGCAGGCTCTTCCACCTCCTTCCTAGTATCCACTAGAGCTGGCAACTCTTCCTTATGAGGATCCTCATGCACCTCCTTACTAGGATCCACTGGAGCTACCACCACTGTTAAGGTTTTGACTCATCATTACCTTCTATAGGTAAGACTACTTTGCTTAACCCACTCTTCAATGTGAGTGGCCTTGACTACCAGGGTCCTGACTAATAGGCTACTCTGGAATCTGCTCTTCCTTATCATGATCCACCCGCACCTCTTTACTACTAGTATTTATTATAGCTGCAATATCTTCCACTTCCTTACTAGTATCCCTTAAGGCTATAGGCTCTTCCACCTCCTTCCTAGGATCTGTTGGAGCTACCATCTTTTCCTTATCAGGATCCTCATGCACCTCCTAGTAGGATCCTCTTCCAACTCCTTACTATTCTCTGGGGCAGCAGGCTCTTCCACCTCCTTCCTAGTATCCACTAGAGCTGGCAACTCTTCCTTATGAGGATCCTCATGCACCTCCTTACTAGGATCCACTGGAGCTACCACCACTGTTAAGGTTTTGACTCATCATTACCTTCTATAGGTAAGACTACTTTGCTTAACCCACCTTCTAATGAGACTTTGGGTGGCTTAATGGGTTTTAATTTTTCTCTAGTTTCCACTTCTATAGCCTTCCCTTTTCCTTGCACTTCATGGATTACAACTTTCCTTTGGCCTTCCCATATGGTAAGGGGAACCTCCTTGACTCTTCTTTTTTATTTATGATCCTCCCGCAACTTCGAGCGTCTTTCATCCAATGTAGAGCTGTCAACCTCCTTTGAATCATCAGTCTTTGAGTCATTATCTTCTCTATTTTCTTCCACATTTTTCTCTACAAAGAAGGTAGTGCAACTATAATATGTATCAAAGAGTTTCACTTGATGGGGTTTATCAATGACATTTACATTAATACCCATCCATAGAAATGTATCTACAGTGTAACCAATCATGTAAAGTGCTACTATCCATCCATCATTCGATAAGTTTCCTAGCATCTCCTCTATCGGGTTGGGATGGTTTGGGTTTTGATAGTCCTGCATTGTTGCATTTAGTTTAGCCGTTTCTTCCTCAATGTAAAATAGCTCAAAAAATCTATAGGAATTTCAAATAGAGGACCACCACCCCTTGATAAGAAACAAATCAAGAAAGGTTGCAAGACTTGAATGGCGGTGCCATTTGTGATAGTATAGTCATTGTGCTGAATGATACCATGATATACTTTTGAACGGGGGTACCCAATGATAGTTGTCAATCTTGCATACAAGGGATCCCTTTGTGCTTCTGTACAAACATGACCAAAATTGATCTTTTCTTATCACCCAAAGGACCTTTTGTGATAAACCGTATGAGATCAACTATCCTCGACACTGCAAGGTCCTGTAACTCATCCATGAAAAATACACATGTCTTCTCCCAAGCATCTTTCGTCATTGCCATGAAGCGCTTTGTGTCAATGCCATTGATATGTACAAAATTTGTATCCTCCTCTGATAACAAGATATCATAGCAAAAGCTAAAGGCAGAACGAGTTGTTGTACTTTGCAAGGTGTGCTCCAAGACCTTCTTGATGTCTCCATACTCTATCTCTATGACCTTTGGCACTTTTGCTCTAAGATCATTTGTTAGTGTGCCATTAGTATCCATTGTACTCAACCACTTTCTACCCCACCAACTTGTCAAGCATTTGACCAAGCCCAAGTGTTTTTTCATGATCCACATTTACTATTTTTCTGGCTAACGGCTCATCTAAAGTTATAAAAAACAATAGTGCTGAGAGAGCACCTTCACTTTTAACCATTTTGGTGACCATTTTGTCCAAGTAGCCATGCTTGCTCTTTTTTCTAAAGAAGCACTCACCACTAAGCATCTGCAAGCATATATGCTTTGTTAGGGCAAGTAGAAAGGCAGCTCAACTCAAAGAAACTAAGGATTGGAGGACTACCAGACAATTGGAATGTAGCAGAAGATAGCGGGAGTGAGACCTTAGAAAAACTCACCAAATCTCGACCAGGAATTGATTGGGGAGATGTAGAATTTGACATTGGACAGGAAGGAGCTCATGCAATTCCCACTTTTGGAACAAGAGAGGAAATAATACCGATCCTTAGACAATCTAACAAGTTGAAAGGACTTCCTGTGTGGATTGTAGAAGAACTTACAAAAACTCAACTAAAGAGTAAAGCTTCAAAGCTTGCAAAGGTGAAGACGGCTAGAAAGGAAGGCAAATGGGCTGTCTACCGAGATGGCAAGGCATTGATCAAAGACTTCAAATCAAAACCAATAGGCCCTCAATCTATAACTGATGTATGGTCTTCATTTGCTCTCCCTTTTTCTATTTTGGTTTCTCCAATGTACTGGTGGAACTAGTTGTAATTGGAACTTTATGTGATTTTATCAGTCTCTTGAGACATAATATAAAACTAACTTTTTTTGCCCAAAAAAAGTCTTCAGGGTTTTGAAATTTGACATCAGGCAATTGAGGATCATCTTCTGGATGTCTCTTAACTAACATGGGATGTAGAGTGATATTGCCTAAAAATAACAATTTATTGGCCCTCGTATCTTCATACAATTTTCGTGCAAATTTCTCATCAAGCTTTCATTGATTGGTGAATAAGGAAGCATGATCAATCATTGTTGTGAGCACGACATATTGAGATGATCCCCAAATATATCCCTTGTCTTTGGGAGGATATAAGTTTTTCACATCCATAGAAAACTCAACTTGTAGATAAGCTACACTCAAATGATCCGCACATGGCATTGGAGTTATTTTGGCTTTTTTTCTTTGAATAGCGGTGGTAGATGAATCAATCAGAGGATGACTCCTTCTAGTTCCTACTGTTGCAGTTGAAGATAATACATTCTTGATCGAGATGCTATTGGTGGCACACTTATTGCAACTTGTGATGTTGTGAGCGGTGCTCCTTTAGCACGAGATACTATTGGTGGCACAATTGTTGCGAGTACAACAATGTTCGGTAATGCATCCCATATTTTTTTCAAGTATTTCTTGAGATCCTTAAAGTAAATGTGAGTCTGGTATAGCCTTCATGAAGTACTTCTTGTCGCTAACTCTTAGAGTATAGAGTAGCAATTCATTATTCTTACCTATTGTCCACATAACTTTCATCAAACCATTTTCTTCTTGAATATCTATCTTTGTGACCATGCTAGCAGCCCTTATTGCCTCTATACTATATTTTGGGCTTGAAACATGTTACTCAGTGACCAAAAAAACACTGTGCATTTCTCCCTGCCGTGAAGTACCATCCATGATCGATAAATCTATTAATAACCCTGACCTTGGGAGCCACAGACTTTGCCATGATTTCTTGCAAATTTATATTTGTATTAGAACTTATTTCATGGAGATGTAAAAAATCGCATCGAGATGTAAAAAACGAGTGTTTAACTATCTAAAAATGTGTGTCTAACTACCTAAGTCTTTTGGAGTCCATAAGGGATCCTTAGTACTATAAACCAAAGCATAACAACTATCTTAACAATAACTCTACATCGATAGCATCAATCATCCGTAGCATTTCTTCCTTTTTCTTTATTTTAATATTTTCTTTAACATGAAAGTTGACAAAATCTATTCTCAATTTACTTTTTCAATTTTATTTTCAATAAAAATTTAAAATAATAAAAAATTAACTTAACTAAAGTTTTTTTTTAATAAAGAGAGAAATTTTGTTTTAATGTATTCATTTTTTTAATAGATGAAGGGAAAACTTCTAATTAAAAATGACTTAACTAAACTTAAACTACCTAAAGTTAATTTCTTTTAAATAATACGTCTTTATTGTTTTTAAAATAAAATAGAGGAAGTGGAAATTTTTAACGTTAGCAAGTTGGGGGGGGGGGCTTTAAACTTAAACTTAATTAAGCTTACCCTCCCCCTCCCAACCTATGATGCACACTGTAGGTTGGGAAGGGGGGGGGCTTTAAACTTAAACTTAATTAATCTTACCCCCCCTCCCAACCTGCAGTGCGCGACGCAGGTTGGGAGGGGGGGCTTTAAACTTAAACTTAATTAATCTTACCCCCCCTGCCAAACCACAGCGCATCATAGGTTGGGAGGGGGGCCTTTAAACTTAGTTAATCTTACTCCCCCTCCCAACCTGCAATGCGCATCGTAGGTTCGAAGGGAGGTGCCCCCTGCGACCCGTGCCATGCCCATCTAGGGTTTAGGGTCTATGATCTAGGGTCTAGGGCCTAGGGTATAGGACTAGGGTTTAGGGTTTAGGGTCTAGGGTCTAGGGTTTTAAAGGGTTTAAGATCTAGGTTTTGGATCTACTATCTAGGATCCAAGGTTAAAGATCTAGGGTTTAGCGTCTAGAGTTTAGGAGGGTTAAGAAATAGTTTTGTTCTTGATTGCACCATGATAGTTTTACATTGCTGCTAGGATTGAATTCCAGAAGGTTCCAATTAGAACATACATTTCCAATGATCATACAAGACCTTGCAAACTGTTTTGGTAAGATAGTAAAGGTCAATATTTTTGTAAGCTAGTAAAGGTAAAGCTATTTTAAGATGTCAGTGGCTCCTAGTCCTACTCCTACCTAGGTTTGCATAATTCATTAACCAAAAGACCTTACTTAGGACAACATAGCATTTAGCATGATTTTCTCCAATTCTTAGGTCAACGTACTGACATTTTCATTTACTTGTGAGATATAAACTTGGAAAATAATATGAGGTTGGGATCTATGAGCATGTCAATGATGATTGGGATGTCTATGTCAACTTGAGTGATGGATGATGTGTACATTATCTGTAAAATAAAGTACATAGGACCATTCGTCATGTCTACCATTTGACTTTTTATCTTGAACATGCTCCACTAGTACATAGGACCATTCGTCATGTCTACCATTCCACTTTTTATCTTGAACATGCTGTAGTGGAGCTTATAGGTCAGTCTTGTTAACAATTTCACACACACTCTCAAGTTTTAAAGAAAAGAGAGAGATGGATCCATTTGTTTAAGAAAATATTTTTCTCGTTGATTGAAGGCACTACTTAGGCTTCATTGATATGTATATGTATATATATATATATGTATATGTATATATATATATATATATATATATATATATAGAGAGAGAGAGAGAGAGAGAGATAGAGAAATGTTACAATTTACACATTTTTTCCATCTAGAATAAATGTTGTCTTAATCAAAATCCAATCTAAAAGAAATTAAAGGCCACCTTGAGACTTAAGGCAAGTCTCTAACCCATCATACGTCGTAGACAATTCATGCTACTCATTACAATAAAGTGTGTGTGTGTGTGTATACATACATATACATATATATATATATATATGTATATGTATATATATATATATATATATATATATGTATATGTATATATATATATATGTATATGTATATGTATATATATATATATATATATATATATGTATATATATATATATATATATGTATATGTATATGTATATATATATATATATATATATATATATATAGATAGATAGATAGATAGAGAGAGAGAGAGAGAGAGAGAGAGAGAGAGAGAGAGAGAGAGAAATGTTACAATTTACACATTTTTTCCATCTAGAATAAATGTTGTCTTAATCAAAATCCGATCTAAAAGAAATTAAAGGCCACCTTGAGACTTAAGGCAAGTCTCTACCCATCGTATGTCGTAGACAAGTCATGCTACTCGTTACAATAAAGTATAATAATATTTTAATATAAAAATTAATATTATATATATTTTTAAAGGTAAATTTTCTTTTTATTCATATTCATAGACTATTTATTTTATTCAAAAAATATTAATACTCTTTTTATTAAAAAATGATAATAATCCAACCCCCAATTAGGGTGCACCCAACCTATTGCTCAAATCGGTATTTTAAGTAATTTGAGGAGAAGATTGGGTCACCCCCAACACTAGGTTGTGTGCACTCCAACCTATTGCTCAAATCACTATGTTTTACTGATTTGAGAAACAGGTGAGATGCACCCCCAACCTATTACTCAAAGCAACATGTTGGGTGCATCCCTAACCTATTGCTCACTCAACAAGTTCGGGGTTCAATGAACCTTTTGCTTAAGGAACAGGTTGGGAGCACTCCAACTTGTTGCTTAAATTAAAACATTTTATCTATTATTGCTTGCATTTTAGGGTTTGGATAGGGTTTCAAATTTTGGAATCTAGGGTTTAAGGTTTTAGGGTCTAGGAGCAAGGGTCTAGGGTCTAGAGTTGAGGGTTTAGGGTTTAGGGTTTTAAAGGTTTTAAGGTCCAAGATTTAGAATTTACTATCCAGGTTCTAAGATTTACAATCTAGGGTTTAAAGTCAGAGTTTAGGAGGGTTAAGGAATGGTTTTGTTCTTGATTTAATATAAAAACTGAGCATTTCTAGGGTTAAATATTATAAATTAGAGATTTGTTAGGTTTTTGGGTAGTTTTGCTAATCTTAATATTTTCTTGCATTTATAGTTATTCACACTAACAGAGGGTGTAGATGTGGTGTTATGCAAGAAGAATGAAGCAGTAGCCTTTGGACAAATACATAGTCTTGATTGCATGAACGTGTGTCATTTTCAACATTGTGGTGAGAGAAGTTTAGTGATAATCACCAACATGATCAATCTTGAAGTACAGTTAATATATCCACACAGAGACTTTGAAACATTTGGTGATATCTTACAATGTGACATTTTTTATATGCAAGCACAAATAACTCTTTAGAATTGACATGAAATTGTGCCAAAGACATACTTTCAAGATAGCAAGAAGATGTATTTCCCAGGGGGAAAAGTTGATATGCTGTCCTTCTCTAGAGAAGTGTTAGTGATTGGCAGATTCAAGGGCTACTCTTAGAATTTTCTATGTATGGCAAAGGTACTTATATTGACTAGTGAAGGCATCATTCAAAATGCAATGGATAATACATCACATGTACAGGTTCATAATCTTATAGAATGAGGGTTACCTTTCTTGAAATTAAGTTGTCCTAAGATAGTTTCCTTCAATGTGATGGAAGACATAGGAAAGTATTATGAAAAGAAAAAAACTACACGAATGGGCTCCAAATCAATAAATAGGAGTAGCTTTGAAAACTGCCCCACCACAGTGGGATGCTCACAGGTATTGAGGACATCATCATATGTGATGCTGATGGAGAAGAGGTTTCTTGTCACGCAGGTGACTCGAACATGCTAAATGGTATAGAAGACGTGTCTTGTTTTGCAAGTAACTCAAACATGCTCACTAGTATAGAAGGCTTGTATTGTGTTGCAAAGTGACTCAAACATGCTCACACTGATATAGAATACTTGTCTGGTGTTGCAATTGATCCAAACGTGCTCATCACTAGTATACTAAGACTTGTCTTGTATTGCAAGTGACTCAAACATGCTCACTGGTATAGAAGACTTGTCTTGTATTGCAAGCGACTCAAACATGCTCACTGGAATTGTCGATATTAATAATCATGGTCATGATGTTGTCATTGGAATGGAGGGCAAAGATGGTAGAACATCTAAGACTTGTGATGGTCCTAATGTACTTACTAATGTGGAGCATATAGATGGAAGAACATCTCACTGTGAAGGAGAAACAGTTCAACCACAAAATCTAAGGGACATTGGCAACAAGTTCACTTTATGATCAAGTTGTTTACTAGATTGCCAATTCCAAGATATTATACACTGACATCAAATAATTCCCAAGGCGACTCTGCATTTGATTCTAGAGATGGAGATTTAAGAGAAATAGATTCAATGCCAGATAATGGACCCCCAACGCAGAAATGCAAGACACTATTCACAAAAAGAAAGTATGTGAGTGTCGAGGCGATGAATCATGGCACCAATTCCAGAACCCAAGAGACATGTAATGTTATCTAAGGAGAATATAGAAAGGACTCTTATGGACATTTGTTGAAGGAAACTTTGCATTAAAAAAGTTGCAAAAGATGATTGTGAAGCCATGTCCATCATCATATTAAGACAATGACTAATAGACATAACTATCTTCTTCAAGAGTTTTCTTGTTTTCTTCATCAACGTGATGAGGACTCGAGCACAAGACACTGTAAACCCAAATTGAAGCCCATGGTTAATGGGACATCCATGTGTAATTGAGGATATCAATGCTTAACTGGACTATCACATGGTACATATTGGACCATCTAGGCAGAGGTAAAAGACAAAGTGGTTTATAAACTTCATGGCAATGCCTAGAAGCTTAAAGGGAAAAGAAGCACTAGAAATGCAACTGCAACATTAAAGCACATCCTTGATTATTATGGATTACCACAGCTTCATCTTCCCCAAAAAATGCCGAATGGAAGTGTGGAATGCAACCATCATCTTCCTTTGGGAATGACAAAGAAGGTTGTGCTAGAAACAATTAAGAAAACTTTACAAGATAGAGAAGAGAGCATGATTTCAAGGGAAACCTTGTATAAAATTTGGCATGGACAATTTTTCCATATCAAGACACCATCAAAGCAAAGAATTAAATTCCATTGAACATAGTAAATGTGAGCACAAGCGCCAAAAATATATAAGATGGAGAACAATCCATTTAAGTCATGTGCAAGATGTGCATTACCATGGATGGCATGGATCAGAATACAACAATGTTACCAAGGTATAGACGTAACCAACTGACATTGGAGGGTAAGCGTGGACTAAAAACACATTTGTGTGGAGTATTAGCGCATGGATTTTGACTCGATAGTAGCCAAGTGGCAACATCCATCATGAAAGCAATACAGAAGTTTAGAGATGCACCTGGATGTTTACCGTGCACCTTGTGTATACAGTCTAATAACTGTTGGAGAGAAAACAAGAATAGATATACATTTGGTTTATGCTCTATGCTCGTTGGTTTGAAAATATTTGAAGAAGTGGAACTTGGTTTTCTTCTTGTCGGCCATACACATGAAGACATAGATCAAATATTTAGTGTCATCTCTGTCGAGTGAAAGTCAAGGGATGTTCTGACATTAGAGGATATGATGGGATGTTCTGACATTAGAGGATATGATGTCTTGAATTGGGAAAAAAATTGGAGGCTCTCAAAAGGAGGAATCAAAAGTGGCTATCTTGGAGAGAATGGTAGATTGGAGAGCATTCATAGAGCCACATTTCAAAGCGGGAGATGATGCATTAATAAGGCATGCAAATCTAGACTATCTAGGATTTAGCATGCATAACAATATTTCAGTGATGCAATGGAAGCACTACTCTGTGGATGGAGATCATTTATGGAGTGAGCCATATGCTTGATTATAGAGAATAACTCCATTGGAGGAAACTAGATTTGTTCTTGCAAAGAACAAAGCACTTGACATAGATGAAATGAAAGGCTTGGATGCCTTTATTAAACATCTTCAAAGTATGATGCAAAAATATCCTAAGCAGGGAATAAAGAATGGGGAGATAATCAAGTCAATTGAGGCACATTGTTGGAGAAAAATCCTCGTTGGTTCGTGGTTGAGTTGCATGCTTACTTGATCGTAAACTCGTGGCTAGACCGAGGGGGCTCCTATTGGACCATGTAATGGATCCATGTTGATTGGCTGAGTAGTGCATACACGAGTATGTGGCATCTTGGCATGAAGCTGACTGGCATGGTATTCACGTGGAGACTCTAGTTGTATCCATTCGAGGTTATCTTCAAGCATATATGCAAGGTTGTGATCTATAGTCAGCCCTTTTGTCCATGAGAGTCGATGTGAGGAGCTTTGGCGGCTCTTAGCTTGGAGGAAGCAGAGTGACAAAGCCATTGGAATGATGGGTTGAACCCTTGGTGAGGATTGTTTTCACCATCTTGAGATGATGAAGTCTGCTACAGCAAATTGGAAGATCCTTGAAGCATTCATATTTGGGGTTAAAATGTGCCATTCGAAGGTGAATCTAAAGCAACAGCTATACGATTTATGCATGCAGGACAGTGAAGAACGCACCACCTTCCTAGATCGCATGCATTCTTTGATAAAGCAACTTTCAGAGCTTGGTTCAAATATTGAGGATGAAGACCAAAGAGTAATCTTACTGAAGAGTTTACCCTCCAGATATTTTGAGACAGCACGTATACTTCGGTTAGATGATGAAGCGGATTTAATTGACTGCATGGGCTTGCTAATGGCAGAAGAAAAGCAAGAAGGGTCTACATTTACTGGGGACACTGCATATGCTATGAAAGATAGAAGAACTCCGACCAGAGATAAACGTGCATGCTACTACTATGGTAAACAAGGACGTATTGAGAGATTATGAGTCAAGAAGCAAAAGGATGAGGACACAAAGAAAGAGAAGACCAAGGCATGTATGGTTAAGGAATCAACGTCAGAAGAAGTGGCTGCACTAGTATCCGATGATTTGCCCGATCACGATTGAGCATTCTAAGTTTGTGTTTTTGGTGGTTTGTTTGGCTATGATGCCAAACACCAAGCTACGATGCTTGGTAAAACGTTCATGTTAGGGCACTGATGAGCTCCGATTCTCAGTAGAGTTTTGGGTGGACCATGATGTCTTTTGTTTTGAGAAACTATGAGGCTTTTAGTTAGTTTGAAAGGTTAGTTGTAATGGCGACAAGTCTGATAGGAGCCATATAGAAGGCAGCAACAAGCTTGGTAAAGATGTGCTGCCTTTAGTCGTTCTTTCAGAGTCTAGTGTAGTTGATTGTCCTCAACATAGAGTTGCCAATATAGATTTAGTCGTCTCTATTTACATGTATTGATGTTGATATTGTTATTTCATTATTTTATGTGAGTATAGTAGAGGACAAAAGTCAACACACTTGTCAAATCTTTACAAAAATAAGAAATTTAATGAGCATTGAATACCCTGAATCTTTTTGGCAAGAAAAAGCTGTCACCAAGATCCACATTTGATACAACTATGACAATAGATGAGGAAGAAGCTAAGCAATGCCTTTTACCTCGAAAATATTGTGGTAGGAAGGGGGATAAACCCTTCTAGAGTTTGTAACATCTGATGAGATTGAAGAGGGTATGTTTGTTGCAGTTTGGGCGTCTAATGCACATTCAAAGTTGGATGAAAAAGGTGGCCCAATTTGGGTGGCAAAGGTGGCTCATATGGCAGATTTTTAGGTTTATTATGTGGAACTTACACATCTAGTGTTCCTAAAATACCCAATTTATGAGTCTACTAAGTGATGTCGAGCAGAGGTGACCAGTTCAAAAAAAAAGTCCAAATGAAGCAAGAAAGTCCAAAATTTTTGAATAGTGTGTTGCTTTTGATTAGAAGTCCATCTTATGTATAAAAATGTCCCTACCAATGGGGTTACTTCTTGCTTCATAGGTAACAATTGGCAAGATCACACACAACCACCTTGTCTAATGTAGGGTAGTCATATCTAAACAAACTGTCCAGGTTTGATTCCTTAGCTTTACATTAACCTCTTCCATCGGGCATGGAAAAGAATCAAGTGGTCTTTGCTTAAACGTGAATGTGGCCCTTAGCTCCACCATTTTGAATGGACTGAGAGGAAAAGGAGGCTTAAGTAGAGTGAAAAGTAAGTGGATATTGAGTGGAACATCCAATAGAGTTTTGTTGTTGATTGAAATACTGGAAGTGCCTTCTGAATCCACCTGTTCTTATAGCCTTCAGATAGGATCAAGACATTTGAAACCGTAATCTTATTGCAAAAGGAAGTGAATCCATGCAAAATTTATTTTCCTTATTCGAGGCATACAATATATTATCCTATGCTTCTGAATCTCATTCAGAGTCATCAGATTCTGGTATTGCATTTTAACTTGATGGGTTAAGCCTAGCCAAATGATGTTTAATATGTGCAAGGCTAGGTTCAGGAATTGTGATACATTTTTCAGCATATTCCTTAATGCGCTCCCTATTTTGGCACAAAAGTTGAAATTTTAACATCCCTAATTTACAAGTCCAAATGTTAAGGCACTCCCTTTTTTGGCCCAAAAGATGACTTTTTCACATTATTATATCTTTGCGAGATGTCAAAATTTGGTTGGTTGGGTCAAAAAACGAGTTTTTGACATCCCTGCGTCTTTTGATTGTCAAATCCAAATGGCATAATGTTGCATATAAAATCAAATGAACACGAATGACCCCCTAGGGAATTTTCAAACCCAAATAGGTCATGTTAAAATAGTCCTTAACTTTGGACTACTCAATTTCAAGAAATGTGACACATAACCCCCCTTTTGAATACTTTCCACTTCAAGCAATTATTTTTTTGGGACACTTTAGATTCTTTCTTTGCTTGCTTGATTTTCAACAAATTCTCGCTCGCTTTTTTGGGCTTGCTTGCTTTTCTCGCTCCCCTCTATTGGTTGCCTAGTCTCATCACTGCCATTTTATTGGATCATTAATTGCAATGAACTATAGCTTGAACATAGATAGTTGAGAGTTTCCCATTTTATAGTAAACAATTTCTAGCCTTTGCAAGTGCTCTATCTTTCTATTACTTGGATACAAACGATGTAGGTCTTTGTACTTCGTTCAATCGACTTTAAGTGAAAATGCCTATTCTCCCTTTGAATCTTATTGAAAATCATGGTTTCGTGTTGTGGAAACAATTCCAACACCTACCAGAGAATAGGGCATAGTAACACCATTACAATGTGTCCCTTGGCAAGCCTTTTGTCCCCTTAAAGGGGATCAAAAGTATGCATTGTGCTCCTTCAAACACATAGAATCAAAAACAAATTTTACTACACTATGTTTAAGGCACACCCCCATCAAGAAACACGCTATGTGCTACCACTTCCAATTGAAGATTTTGTTAAAAACATCCAATCATGACAAAAAGGAGATTCCCATTTGTTAGCTATTTTAAGCAACAAGATAGTACTAAAGATGAGTTTCCAACACAAAGAAATTGTCCAGAATGAACAAGGTGAAAAAGCATTTCAAGTTGCTATAATGATAACAAAGATAGAGACTTTAATACCTTCACATTGGAAACAATTCCAACACCTACCAGAGAATAGGGCATAGTAACACCATTACAATGTGTCCCTTGGCAAGCCTTTTGTCCCCTTAAAGGGGATCAGAAGTATGCATTGTGCTCCTTCAAACACATAGAATCAAAACAAATTTTACTACACTATGTTTAAGGCAAACCCCTGAAGAAACGCGCTATGTGCTACCACTTCCAATTAAAGATTTTGTTAGAAACATCCAATCATGACAAAAAGGAGGTTCCCATTTGTTAGCTATTCTAAGCAACAAGATAGTACTAAAGATGAGTTTCCAACACAAAGAAATTGTCCAGAATGGACAAGGTGAAAAAGCATTTCAAGTTGCTATAATGATAACAAAGACAGAGACTTTAATACCTTCACATTGTTCCTTTACTCTTGGAATAAATTGAAACCCATATTTTTATGGTTCTATAAAATTGGTAACATTAGGGATATGATCTTCCAAAGATTGAAGGGAACTCATATCACTCAATATGGAACATGAAGGATTGCCTCTCATATCACTCAATATGGAACATTAAGGATTGCCTCTCATATCACTCAATATGGAACATGAAGGATTACGTACAAGGCAGAGGCTATGGAGGAACCACGTGCTATATAAGAGAAGATCTCAAAGACTACATCTCAATTGCAAAAGTGGATATATTTAAGAAATACATGTACCTACAAATAGAAATAGGATAGGAAAGGATATATATGGCCTTATGCTATTTTCCCCCCCTTTCAATCACCCACTTATAAAAGGCAACATGTCTCAAATGAAAATCCTTTTCTACAGTTGAGCAAAGATATAGATACCTTCCATCAAGGAGAGGTTATCCTAGCAAGATATCTCAATACAAGAACACAATCATCCTAAATACAAGGGACAAAAATAGAAAAGAATCGATTATGGTGGGAAGAGGACAATAATGTGAAAGAGGAAATCAAATAGTTAAGAAACTTAAAAGATAATAGTGAAATAACACAAATGGGTAGACATTTAATAAATCTTGGAGGCTACAATTGCAAATGGTAGAGCTTGGTACCCCAAAACCACAAGATTCACATGCCAAACTCCTCAAGGGAGCAGTGTGGTGGACTGTCCTCATGTAGCCTCAAATAATGAAAGTCCAAATTTTGCAAATTGGGAAGAAATTACCACCCCCCCCATAACCCCTACTCAATATTGTCTAGTGGGTGTTAGTGCCTCACACACAAAAATAACACTCAACAAATATGATTTGTCTATTACAAAATTCTTTTTTATTTTATAACCACCATGTGCTTTTTTGTACGTCTTCTAGGGATAGTCAATCATGATTGAAATTTTTGGCTTAATGGTTTTTTTGCCATAGTGAAGTTGGTCAAATGTGTTCTTGGCATTTCTACCAAAGTTTTCATCTCTTGCGTCGTAGGTCACTTCTCGTGACTCAAGAATGTCTTGGGTGAACCTTGAGAGGGCATCCTCGCAAGGCATGCAAAGGTTATGGTCTCTTGAAGCTTAGAGCCTATTCTCACGTAAGGGGTAGGTTGCAAACAAGGCTGGATGTCAAATTTGAAATTAGGTTCACGTGAAGTGGTTTTGGAGGGAAAACCTAGTTGCTCTAGAGTAGGGGCCAGTTTCTGATCAACTATGAAAAGGACAAGGTGGTTTCCAAACCACCTGTAAGCTACAGGGGTGAAGAGGCCCTGACTAGTGTGAACGACTTTTCTTCATCTATTACAAAGGCCCCCAAAAGGAGAGACTTAATTTACATAGTAAATGTACTTGGTAGAGCAATGGAATACGCATAACTCAATCTCTCACGTTTATAGAGTCGAAATTTGGAATTTCCGAAACCTCGCTCCAACCTGGAAATAGAAGCATCACTCCTCTAGGTAGGGATTTCAAGAGAGCTTGCTTGCTACAGTCGACTCCCCACAGCAGAAACGTGCAGAGACGTCAGGCAACACTCACACTCCATGTGCATGCCATGTAAAGAAAACGCTGCAGACCTGACGATAGAACACTGAAATTACAGCCAAAAGAATAATTACATACTGTACGAATCCATGTATAAAACATGCCAAAATCTATACCAAGACCTCTGGCTGAGGTAACAATACATCGGCTGAAACTGGCGTCGAAATGCCTGGGTAGCTAGCCTTTTTTGCCATCTCCCACAAGGCAGTCCAATGCCAATAGGGGGCTATGAGAGAAAAAATTCAATTACATAGTCAGGGCTTCGCACGGGAACCTTGTAGGCATCAAGAAATGAGGCATTTTGTGGCAAATATGCTCTAAGGCACCCAAAATGGTTGCACCACATGATGCGGACGACTCCTCTTCACCACATGCCTTCCAGGCTTCAGTAGCTACAAGGGGAGTCCTCCTGCATCGCCCTCCTGTGCACCACATTGTGCAGAATGTGCTGTGCCAATGCAGCCAGTCCGGCCAGTCTGTAAGCCTTAGAGACCAGGCCAACTGATGCCAAACTGACCGACCTGGTCTGCTGCTCGAGTTGGCCAACTAGACTGGTCTTCCCAACCTGGGGTCAGGCCTTAAATGGCCCCCGACCTCCATAGTTGCTGCTGCTTGTGCTGGCCCTGCTCCAGCGCTTTGGCCCTATATATGGGAACGTTGCTGGTGTAACTCCACTCCCATACACAGCCCTAAACTTGAGCTACATGTCAGCCCTAAGTGCTGACCAGAATTGCCCATGTGGCGTGAATAAAATAATCCAACAAGGATGTCTATGTGCAGCACATACGGTAGTCAAATTGCTGCCCACATGGAAGCCCTAATCCATCCGATGATGTATGTTATCCTTTCTCAGGTCCTGTTTATTCCAACAAATAGTGTGCCATTACAAACACCCTAATATATCGTGTGTTGCCCTCTAATTGTCAGTTTTGTTAAGAGTTTTTCAGAACTCTTGGCTGAGACAAGCTGTGCAACATAGGAAAAAGGATTCCCTAGGAATGATAAATCGTCTACAGACACAAGATGTAGAAAATCCTGCTGCAAGAAGAGAAAGGGGGGGCAGGAGGGGAGGGGGAGAGACAAAAGTAAAGACACCCTTTGAAATTTTGGTATCTTCTCTTTATAACTTTGACTTTTGTCTTCACTGTTTATTTTTTCTCTCTTTTCTTTATATATACCATTTTTTGTTTAGCTAGTCTTCAAATGCTTTCAGTTATGGACAAAATCTAACTTTTGAGCAGGGGAATTATCAGGAGTACTGAAGCAAGAAAAATTAAACAAGTAAACCCTTTCCATACAACACAGAGCTTCTGTTTATCGAGTTATATTTTAATGGAGATCTCTGGTTTCAAAAGACAGCACAAGAAAAAAGTTTTCAGATATATCAAAATATTTGTGTACTCGTGGACACCCAACCGTCATGGCCCAGATCTGAAGTAGGCCTGTTGTATGATAAAAGGAGTTTCGAGAAGCTCTGGTGAGTGTCTTGTATCCCTGTTACTGAGTTATGAAAATCACATTCAGCCTGTGGCAAACTGCATTCCGACCTTGCCATAAGATTAAAAGTTTGTCAAATGTCCGTTGTAAGATGTGACAAATAGCATCTTAAGCCACAGTCAACGGGTGAGGTGGGCAGTTTTAGGTACCAATAGCCCACACCCCAAAACGTTGGAAATTTAAGGCCCTTCCAATAAAATTTGCATTTTGCTAATGTATGCACCAGAAAGGCTGAAGAAACTGTTCACTCAGCAGGCATAAAACAAGTGCAAAAACTAGATTCTAATGCAGGATCACGAAAGTAACGATGAGACTTCCAGACTTGAAGGACATCACCTCAATCTTAAACTGAATGCCATCATTTCTAGTCAAGGAAGGTTCAAACGTTGGAGATTATGGGTGGCATTGAAACTTCAAGGCTTGCCTAGACCTCTCTCATTTGAAAGCAAGCATTCATGTGGACGATCTTCTGGAAAGACAAAAATTTCCTGCAAACATATTTCAACTACGTATGACACCTTTGAGGGTAGGAGGAGGTTGGCATCGAGGAGTCTTCTCTCCATCTCGAGCATCTGCTGCCTCAACAACATCTGTATGCGAAATAATCTTCTCAAATGCTTCAACCAAAACCTTCACCTTGGTTTCTCCCTTAGGAGCCAGCTTTTGCACAGCTTCTTCTATTGCATAATTAAGCATCCACTCTTCTGCTTGTTTCCTTTCCTTCATAAGCTGTTTTCTCAGGGTGACCGCCCCTGCATCTCCCTCCTCTAGAATCCCCATGGATCTCCTTCGCATCCTATCAAATCCACCCAGCCTCGTATTGTCGAGTGTGTCAGGTGAGTCCCTGTTCTCCCTGCCAATCAAGGGTAAACTGCTGCGACTGCTATAAATTTCCCCCGATTGATCATGTCCTTCATTTCTGACTTCAGGGGACCCCTCTCTGTGAAAAGACAGTAGGTTACCTGCAGAGCTCTTGTCAAATGCATAACGACTCGAAGCGGAATTCTGGTGGAGAATTTTACTGCCATCTGAGAGGGGAGTTGAAGGATTGGACGCATGCTGGGAAGGTGACTCAGGGGTCTGATCAGCCCTTGGAGATTTGGCATGGGCTGGCATGTTCTTGGGTGCAAACTGAGCTTTAAGCAAATGCCTCTTGGAGATCAAATACTTCTTGGGAGCAGCATTCAAAGAAGCTACATACTCAGGATTGTTAGCAGCACAGTTGAGATTCTTACAGACACGAACTGCAGATCGAGTGGTGCAAGCAGACACTCTACCATCGTTTCCAATGAAGCAAAAGGCACCTTCAGAAGCTGCTCGGCACTCGCTACAGAGAGTCTTCTCTGATGATGAAGATGGCAGTGCAGCCTTGAGATCATGAGTTGCTGCTGCGTTGATCGTCTCTTCCGATCCACCTGCACTCCTCAACTTTGCAGGAGCATCTTTGGATTTGCGGAGTGGATCACCTTTCATGGCATTCCCGTTGTGAAAGTGCTGAACCTTTGGGCTTGTGGCATGCTTTGGAGAAGCTTCCGCGGGCTTTGCAAAGGGATCGGATCGTCTGTGAGCTCCGTTGAGCACCTTGCTGCTCTCAGAAGATGTGGCTTTCGAAACGACGACCGGGAGCTTCTGTTCTTTGCCAAGCTCAGAGTTCGGCGAGGGCGATAGAGGCTTAGGTAGTTTGGCCAACGATGGGATTGCTTTCGACGATCTGTCGCCATGGCCGACGGCAATCCTGATTTCTTTCCCGAGGGCAGCAGGCTTTCGAGACGGATCCCCGACCATACCTTTCTGCACTGCGGAAGAAGCTCTGCCGGACATGTTGGTTCAAGCAAGCATTCGAAGGATTTCTCGCATGCAAGCTCTGCGTCCGACGGTCGATGAGATTGTTGAAGAATCGAAGAAAGCTCACGGCAAAAAGCCTGCGTCTCCTTTCCGGCGAAGGTGGAAAGCGATCCGGAGCTTGATCATCGATTGCAGGGACGAACTCCTTTACGACAATGGCTACCGCGAGGCTCCACCAGTCGTAGCTTTTCCTGTTTCTGTGTCATCTTACGGTCGGGGGAAGGGAGGCATGGAAGCTGTAGTGAAATTTTCCGCCATCGCCGACTCGCAAAAGCTTCAGCGGCTCAAGATGAGACTCTGGAACTGCCATCGCCATAGCTGGTCCTTGCGATGTTGCGATTCAAGGTAAGTAGAAACGGAGAAGACGACGACGAAGAAGATGGACGGTCACGTCGCCGTTGCAGCAGGCGATCATGGGATCCACGCACTCGCCATTGTCTCGCCCTCTTTCTCTGCTTTACACCGCTTCGCCTCTCGCCATAGCTCTCCTGTCACTTCTCTCTCTCGCCATAGCTCTGTCATCCACACTCTTGCTCCGTGTGCCCCTGCTCGCCTTCCTCGCCTTGGGATGCTACTTCCAACTCACTCTGCTCGCTCATCTCCCTCTCTCGGGTCTCTCTCCCTGTCCCTGCTCGCCTTCCTCGCCTTGGGATGCTACTTCCAACTCACTCTGCTCGCTCATCTCCCTCTCTCGGGTCTCCCTCCCTGTCCCTTCTCTCTCTCTGTCCATGTGCGCATGCACCTTGTTCAAAATGCCTTCCTTTCCCATCTCTCCACGCCTCCATCCCTCTTTCCCTCTCCCTCAAGCACCTGTCGGCACTCATCCACTAGCTCCTGGCACTCTGCCGACGTCCTGCTCGCTTGCATCTTCGTCCAGCCCCCCTTGTAAGTCGTTCCCGCATCCATTCCTCACGACTCACGAACGCGATCGCGACCGTGGCCCTCCACTACGCTGCCACCGCAGCTCCCCACCAACACGCCCATTCATCCATCCCTTTCATTGATTGTTAATTCGTATTTCAAAGTTTTTTTCCTCACACCGTTCTCCAGTCTCCTGCACGTTGCCCATGGTGTAACCGCAACTGTTTCATCGTTCTCAAATCCATCGCCGTCGAGCTCTCACCATTTCCCATTTATCAGGCTGACATCCATGATCCCAGCTCCACCTCTCCGGAGCTTCTTCGTTTGCATATTTTCCTCATGGTTGGGTCTCTGCGCAGGTTCCTTTTTTTTTTTTTTAATTGAAAGAGGTATTTTCTGCGCAGGTTTCTTCAGCGGGACAATGTTCTCGAGGTTCAATGATGCATACGGCAATGTACCCTGGGACCTGATCCATTCCGTTCTCCCTCATCCATGAATTTTCACGCCTCGCTGAGCTTTCCTAAAATGTCGGGATGAAGATTTCTTCCGCAGATCCAGCTCTTTAACACAGTATCACAAGCCGTTTATTTGCGTATTGTGCACCATCTATCTATGGTTGGAGTCCGTTGGACATCTCATTCGGAGGACCACAGGCTATGTCCTTGAGGCTTGCACATTTGCGGATCCACTATAATTATAATCATTCATTCCCTTCTTCCCGACCTCGAGATTTCACTCAAGCTAGGCGAGCTTTCCTAGAATGTCGGTACTAAGATTTCTTCCACAGATCCACCTCATGATTCTGCATTGCACACAGTAGTATCACACGCAGCCGAGCGTATTGTGCACCTTTGTTAGCCGCGCATGTTTGTCAGATTTTCAAATACAAATGTCTTTCCGAGACGGCAAATCTTCTTGGGAATCCCAATATCATCAGAAGTTGAAACCCAGAAAGCTTATCCTCGTTCACACAAATTTCGGACTCGGTTGCTTCGGCAGTTCAAACTAAATAGAAGGGCTTCCCCATCCTAGGGACTCGGGAAGCTTTGCAATAAGAAGACCTCCCCACGCATGCTAGTAGCACTACTAGCAGCCAATCTACATACACTCTCCCATGCTTGTTAAGCTGCTGAAACTCAGTTGTGAAATGCTAGCTCCGCGGCTCCTTTTGAAGCCCTACTAGCCTAGCAATCCAATGCCCAAGTGGTCCAAAGAGAGCATCTTCATTCCTGTTGGCTTGAATGACTTGTTAAATCTTGGACAGGCCCTCATTAAGCATAGGGTGGGATGGGAGAAGGCTTCATGGAGACCTGACTTCTAGAATGTGGTTTGGCATCTCAATGTTGGAGTTGCAGCAGCCGCTCTAAGGCGGCCCTACCACTCAGGTTAAAAGAAATGGCAAGGTGGTAGTTGGAACCACACCACCAGAGTACTAACTAATTACCTGACATGGGAATTAATGTCAATGAAATGCGATTGGTTTGGTGGAAAGAGTAGATTCCTTTGAACTAAGTGCCATAAGTTTTTGGGTCGCCCATGGAGGTGGCATATTTTTTTGGAGTGGGCGGCCTCCTTATACCAGACATCTATTCTTCTTTTAATGTCCGGGCCTTGCTTCGCTATTGGGCCACGTAGGCCTACTACCCTGTCCTCATTTTGCCCATGTCCAAGCGGGTGTTTTGAACCCAACCTAAATGGGACAATCCCCACAACACCTTGCCAGCACCTCCCCAACTAGCCACACCAACTTTTTTGTTTTTAAATTGAAAGTGGTATGTTCATATATTACTTAGTACACAACAAAAGACATGTCGAACAAATCTGTTCTCTGGGGCATTATTAGAGAAATATGTTCTCTGGGATGTTATTAGATAAGCCACACCAACTTCACAAAAGAATTTGGGGGGTGCCTAGGTACCCCCATACCTCCTACATAAGGCCAAGATCACACCATGCGCTCAGACAAAGAGGAAGAAAATGGAGGGGAGGATGGCTACCGGGGGAGGTCGTTCACACCACCCAGTGGCACCTGGTGATCATGATATAAATAAAGGATGCCACATTGCTACATGAAAAGGTGATTGGTTTAGTGGGCTAAGGAAATAGTTAATGACCAATTGACAAAGGTTCATTCTCCAACCAACATATTTGGTGCCCTTTTTGATTGCTTACCCAAGGAGTTGGGTGGCCTTCTCTAGCCAGCCCCTCTCACCAATTGGTCTAAGTAGAACTAGGAACCTGTCCTCCACTTCTTCTCCATGTCCATGCAGATGGTGTGAACCCACCCTAAGTTGCGAACTCATTAGGGCCAGTTTTCAAACATGGGCAAAGTATCTCCTGCTTTCACTGAGGGGGGACAAAAGGACCAGCTCTATCTCCACTGGCTGTGAACCAGTCCCAGCAATGGCTCGAAGTAGTGTATGGGGACAATCTCCAAGGTTGGAGGCCCCCTAATAAGCCTCCTCCAAAGAAGCCCCTCCATCACAGCTGGCGATGGTATGGGGCGGTCTATAAGGGCCAGACCACCATCACACTACCTCTTAATAGCAGGTGCAAGTGGGAAAAAGCGCACCAGTGGCCATAAGGATCCCTAAGAATTCGTTTCACCACCTAGTGCTTCCAACATGGAAGGCTTGGGGTAGTGAATGGCATGCTCTATTCTCCTAGTCACGATCTCTGCTCTACCCATCCCGCCCACATCTACTCGTCTTTCGCGCTCACCGTAGCACCACACCCTGCATGTGGCCTTTTGTCACCCCTCCCAAGAGAATTCCCACACCTCCACCAAAGAGAGCCCGAATGCATGCACCTAGGTGCACCGTACAACACTTGCTTCGGTTCACGTGTGTGAGAATGGAAAGGTGGCAAGGGCTGTTAGTGCATTTGGTGCCTTTTTTGTAAGACTCCTTCAACTAGTTACATGCACCAAGTGTTGCATGGGGGTTGGAGCACGACCAATCATGTGCTCCTTTCCAAGTGCATGCCACACGTGCCACATCCATGTGTCCTCCACATTCTACCATGTGTCCCTAGGTGTGGCGTGGTGCATGGTCCGAATGCCCAAGCCACCCCATGTGCCTTCATGGGTGCCCAAGTTTGCACTGCATTCTTCATGGGTGCCCAGACTAGCACCGCGTTCAAGCAGTGTAAAAATAGGCTCTAAGAGTAAGTCCCCATGCATCAGGGATTTACACAAGACTGGATATTTTAGCCCATCATTTGGTCCACATGCAAGAGTCCACCAAATCACCCCAAAAGTCAACTCATTCAAGGTCTCCGAGGGGCCACCCCCTAGTAGTCAAAGCTTTGGACTGGATGGGTTGTTTAGTGCAAAGAGTTGGCCATTCATTGCATGCAACCGGTTGAGGTTCTTTGCCACGGACGGGGAATTGCCAGTCCAAGCCTGGTTGATCGGGAGATGTCCACCTTCCATGAGAACTTTCACATATTAAGATGCACTAGCTTGTCACATATCGCAAGGTTGGTCAAGATTGCAACCCCTCCAACTCAAAAATTTTGAGTTATGGGGACCTACCCTAATCCATCTTCGTACGATTTGTAATCACTGTGACTCTGAGAAAGCTTAGAGTTTGTATTCCCCAATTTAATTTAGAGAGAGAGAGAGAGAGGCAGAGGCTATGTAATAAGGGAGCTGGAGGTTGCCAACAAAACGTGCATGTGTATACTGAGCACATGTGCATCTAGTACCAAAGTAAACAAAGAAGCAATGTAAAGGGTGTTAAAATTATTAATATAGTCTAGCTAGTGGCCAATGTAATGTAATAAGTGAGTTAGGGGCACTTTTCCCTCTTAGAGGATTTTCCTCCTAACCACAGTCTAATCTCTAACTACAGTTAGTGATTAGATAGGGTTTTGTCACTTAGACAAAACCCTTATCTTTTTCCTTGTACTCACACTTCATTCACTTCAATTTAGTGCATCTTGGGAGTGAACTACATTCAGCTCACTCTCCATCTTGCTCACTCTTGCTCTCTTGCTTTTTCTCACATTTGGTATCAGAGCACTTCCTTCCCGGACTTGCTCCCTGCTCCCAACCTCTTGCTTCCAGCTTTCGCATTTCTGCTCCATCCCCAAGCTTCAGCTCTCAGATGTCCACACAACTCCAAATTGTCAGTATAGTCTCGTACAACTGTACAAATTTCATATCGCACCTGCCTTTGTCCGTACACCTACGCATTACGTCCGTATAGTCTGTAGGATTGTACAAATTTTCATACCTGCGCATCAATCACCTGTACAGGCCATACAGTTCTGCATTTCACCGTCCGTACAAATTTTGTTGTACTGTCCGTACAGGCTGTATAGTTTCGCATTTCACTGTCTGTACAGATTTTGTCGTACCGTTCATACATTCCGTACAGTCGTCCATACACTGTATGAATTTCGTACAATTTTGCACTTGCAGATATTTTTGTAGGCTGAAGGTGTCCGATGTCCGTCAGCTGTTGGCAGGATTCATTTGCGGGCTCAGTTGTGCATCAGCTATTGTTTGGCTTCGCTTTTGGGAGCACATTTGAAGCTTTAGCAGACATTGTAGTAGATCTGCAAATTTTGGTGAATTTTGGGGGTTTTGCAATTGCACTACAATCTAGAAGTGAAATTTGGGGCTTTTGCAGGCAGAGTGCAATTTGTGCAACATTTGGGGCTTTTAGATCATTTGCCCTCTTTTGTATGCAATTTCCTGCAAGAAATTGGGGCTTTTGCATTTGGGTTGCAATTTGCAGGTAAAAGAGCATTTTGGAAGTTTGCAAGCAGTTCTGGACTCAGTACGAGTCAATTTGCAGACTTTTGCCACTTTTTGCAGATTTTTGGGCATTTGATAGAGCATTGAAGTGCATTTTGAGCCTTTGATAGGCTGTGACAGTATTTGTCACTGTGGTCATATTTTCTTTGCAAATTTTACTTGTGCATTTGACATCCCAGAAAGGGATTTTACTTGGTCAGTTTGTTGTGTTTTTTGAGATTATTTGGTGAAAATCGCTCAGAACAACCCCAATGAGGTGTTCGGAGTTCTCACACAGGAGGATAAGTTGGATGGCACCAACTACTCCTTGTGGAGTTTCATGGTTCGGAATATCTTGGTTGTTAGACATCTTTGGGATTATGTCAATGGAGATGAAGCAAGACTAGATATAGTGGCTACACCTGTCACTCCTATAGTTGGAGGCAGGGGTAGATGTGCAAATGCAACACAAGTAGTCGGAGTAGCCGCTCCATGAGCTCCCACAGTAGAGTAGAAAAGATGGGACTCTAGAGATGCACAAGCTCTTTCACTGATTTCTCTCTTTGTCAAGAGGTTCATTATACCTCACATTTGGTCATGCAAGACATCTATGGCAGCTTGGGAGATACTAGAGAGTATGTTTGCAGCAAGAAATGATGCCAGAGTTTCCTTTCTGAAGCCAGAGCTTTCCCATACGCATATGGATGAGGGACATTCCATGAATTCTCACCTCACACAGCTTCACGACTTGAGGGAGCGGTTGCTGAATATTGATGAAGTCATTCCGCATTCAGAGATGATCACCACCAGTCTGAACTCTCTTCCTGAGCCCTATCTCGGTTTCCACACCTCGCTAAATTTGTCATTGAGGGGGGGCAGCAATCCTCTCTCTTTTCATGAGTTGGTAGGACCTCTATTGTAGGAGGAGCAGACACGTAGAAATATGGCAACCTTGGCTGGCGAGCATGCCATGCTCTCCAAGTTCAAGCCCAAGGGTAAAGGGAAGCAAAAGCCACATACCAATCAACCCGCATATCAGCATAAAGCTGATTCAGGACAGCCCTGTTATAAGGAAAAGGGTGATGCAGATAAGCAGAAAAAGAAGGGCATTTGTCATTATCACAAGAAGTCAATTCATTATATTCGAGAATGCAAGAAGCGCATAGCCAAAGAGAAGAAAAGGGATTCCAGTATGGCTGTGTTAGATGCATCAGCTGCTATGATCCTTCAAAGGATGCATGCTCTCTCAGTGTCAATGAGACACTACTTGGTATTTTGATCGCGGTGCTTCAAAGCACATCACTTCCAAGAAGAGTCTATTTGTATCTCTCCATCCTCCACCCACCAAAAAGAAGGTGACTTGTGCAAATAATTCAGATGCTACAACCACTAATGATGATGACCCATATGCTTTTTTGACTTGCAGCTATGATCCTTCAAAGGATGCATGCTCTCTCAGTGTCAATGAGATACTACTTGGTATTTTGATCGCGGTGCTTCAAAGCACATCACTTCCAAGAAGAGTTTGTTTGTATCTCTCCATCCTCCACCCACCAAAAAGAAGGTGACTTGTGCAAATAATTCTTCTTATTCAGTGTGTGGAGTGGGAGACATTATTCTCACATCCATTGATGTCACATATTTCAGATTTTCAGACATTCTCTATGTGCCAGGCATAAAGAAGAATTTGCTTTCAGTGTCCTCACTCAATAGAGGAGGATTTCAAGTTGTTTTTTATGATGACAAGTGTGCAATCAAAGACAAAGAGAATGATGATGCTTTGATGTTGTCTAGCACTTTATATCGGTTTTAGCTTGATCTATATGAAAAAAGATCCGATCTTGCATTATCAGTGAGAGCACTCCCACTGCTATTGCTACGATACAGAATGCGGAGTTATGGCATGCCACGTATAGGCACATGAGGTATGGTAGCTTAATCACACTTCAAAGCCATGATATGGTTGATGCATTTCCTCCTTTAGAGTCGCCTCCTCCTCATGCATGTGAAGGTTGCATCCTTGGCAAGGTGCATAGACTTCCCTTCAAGAAGGATGGTGCAGTGAAAGCTACACAAAAATTACAACTTATTCACAATGATGTCTGCGGTCCCATGAGGACACCTACTTTTGGGGGTTATCTTTATTTTGTTACATCCATAGATGACTTCACCAACTACACTTGGGTCTATGGTCTCAAGGCAAAATCAGAAGTGTTCATGCATTTCAAACACTTTGTGGCTATGGTTGAGAATGAGACAAGATTCAAGGTTCGTGAGGCTTACACCTTAGCATAATGGCAAAGATGAGCAGAAGAATCGCATTGCCATGGAGATGGATAGATGCATGCTTACAAGTAAGAAGTTGCCTCACAGGTTTTGGCTTGAAGGCCTCATGTGTGCCAACTATATTTTGAATCGGGCTCGTACAAAGGCTTTGAAGACAATCACTCCCCATGAGGCATGGCATGGGAGAAAGCCTTCAGTAAACCATTTCAGAGTTTTTGGTTGTGTTGCATATACCCATGTGCTTGTGGAGTTTAGACACAAGTTGTTAGATAAGGCACTTAAATGCATTTTTGTGGGATATAGTTCACAAAGCAAAGGCTATCGTCTCTACAATCCTGCTACACACAAGATTTTTGTTAGTAGATATGTTATATTCTCTAAAAATTTAGCACATACACTTCTTCAAATATTGTTTTTGAGGGGATGCTTCCTATAGCATTTGGTTCCCTCACTGAAACTCAGAATTTATAGCAACCTCCTCCAGCAGATCCACATGCCCCAATTCAGCCACCAGCTGATTTTGTACCACCTTAGGGTGTGGATGAAGTTGTCAGGCAAGAGATTCAAGAGATACACACAGCCAAAATAGTTCCGAATTGGTTGCTTCAGACTCTTAGGGAGAGTAGGCTTGAGACCCCATTGCTTGATAGAACTCATAGTGCAGTAAGGCACGTAGGGGGCTCTGTCAGTTGAGACAACTTATGTAGGGACTCTTCTTGATGAAGAGGAGCCTGACTCTTTTGAAGAAGCAAAGGATAATGTGCATTGGATGCATCCCCTGCACAATGAGTCGCAGTCCATAGAGAAAAATCAGACTTGGCATGTTGTGGATTTGCCACCAGGTAAGCATGCCATTGGTACCAAGTGGGTTTTCAAGGTAAAAAGGAAACCAAATGGGTCGATTGATAGGTACAAAGCACGGCTGGTTGCCAAAGGCTATGCACAGAAGAAGAGGAGACTTTTTCTCCTACATCCCGGATGACCACCATATGGTCAGTTATTGCAATGGCTGCAAATTTTGTATGGAATGTCCATTAGTTGGACATAAAAACAGCTTTCCTTAATGGGGACTTGCAGGAAGAGGTTTATGTCAAGCAACCTCCTGGATTTGAACTTTTTGGCAATGCACTTCAGGTATGCAAGCTTAACAAAGCTTTATATGGGCTGAAACAAGCCCCACGTGCATGGTATGCCAAGATAGATGCATTCCTAGTAAGTAAGGGATTACACAATAGTCCTACGGAAGGGATTACACCATAGTCATATGGAAAGCACCCTCTACATCAAGAAGGATGGGGGAGATATTTTGGTTATCATTCTTTATGTAGATAGAGGATATAATTGCAGATTTCAAAGCTGAATTTGACATGATAGATTTGGGCATGATAAATTTTTATTTGGGGATCCAGTTTATACAAGATAAGCATGGCATCATTATGCCTCAATCCAAGTATGTGCAGAAGCTCTTGGATAGGTTCAACATGCATGATTGTAAGCCTATTGCCACTCCCATGGAGTTGGGATTGAAGCATATGATGTTGGTGAATCAGTGGATCTCACACTTTATAGCCAGGCTGTTGGATGCCTCGTATACTTGTGCAATACTAGGCCTGATATTTAGTATGCAGTATCTCAAGTGAGCAGATATATGCACAGCCCAAAGACAACACATTGGCAAGCTGTAAAACACATCTTGAGATATTTGGGCACAAAGTCTTTTGGCTTGATGTTTCCTAGGGGGGTGACTTGCAGATGCATGCTTACAGTGATTCAAATTGGGCAGGAGACTATGATACCAGGCAGTCCACTAGTGGTAAATGTTTCTTTTTAGGCAACACCTGCATTTCTTGGCTTAGCAAGAAGCAATCTACAGTGGCTACTTCCTCATGTGAAGCTGAGTATAGGGCAGCTTTCGCAACAATAGTTAAGTGTTTTGGCTACCATGTGTGTTCGCTGATCTTCGTCTCATATTGGAGGGTCCTTCTCCTATTCTCACTGATAGTCAAAGTGCTATTGCAGTGGTAAAGAATCATGTGTTTCATGCTCGCATGAAGCACGTTGAGGTTCATTATCATTATGTCAGAGAGAAGTTGCATGCAGGGGAGATCAGTATGATCTATGTGTCAACGCATGACAATGTTGCAGACATCTTCACCAAAGCACATCCACTTGAGAAGTTTGAGGCATTTCGCAGTGCCCTAAACTTATCTCCTTTTGGTGATTGATCACTACCTTGTACACCACATTCGCACTACAGGGGGTGTTAGAATTATTAATATATTCTAGGCAGTGGCCAATGTAATGTAATAAGTGAGTTAGGGGCACTTTTCCCTCTTAGAGGTTTTCCCCCCTAACCACGATCTAATCTCTAACTACAGTTAGTGATTAGATAGGGTTTTGTCACTTAGGCAAAACCCTTATCGCTTTCCTTGTACTCACACTTCATTCACTTCAATTTAGTACATATTGGGAGTGAACTACATTCAGCTCTCTCCATCTTGCTCACTCTTGCTCTCTTGCTTTTTCTCACAAAGGGGCCCTGAAGGAAGAGAACCGAGTCAAAATGGTTCATGATGAGAAACAAAACAAAAAGGAGGGGAACAAGACCTAAGTGAGTGGATAGGCCATTGGGAGGGCTTGCAAGAGGTTGGCGATGTGAAAGATCACCCTAAAAGGCAACGATCGTCAATACAAGTATAAAACAAGAGGCACCAAAGAGAGGCTTAAAATGGTCCTGCTCGAACGTAAGAACCCATGGTGAGCTACGGTATGTACGAGCAGGAGACTAAGGGGGCACAAACTGAGAAGAAAAGGAGAAAGTGAAGTGGACAAATAATAAATAGCTATAGAAGGGATAGAAGGTAGAAGACAAGTATCTAGTCATGAAGAGTAGCCATGAGGCAGCCTTGCAAGGAGCTAGTTAGTAGCAAAGTGCAGACATAGAAATGTGACATGAGAGTAAAAAAGAGTGAAGAAGTTGACAAAGTATGAAGAGGAGAGAGGAGAAGAGTGGAGATGAGGAGAGAGGGCACAGCTAGAGAGCACACCACAAATGACTAACTGTACACTAGATTTAGTTGAAAAAATAGAATATATACAAACCCATTTAGGGTTAGGGTTAGGGGATCTAACCCTTTCCTTTATAGCACTCTATAAGGCTAGTTTTATGCACATATGATCACGTGATGGTGCCATGCACACATGATCACATGATGTTGAGCGTGAACTCTCAACACCTTCCCTCAAGATCAACATCATGAAGTAGGCCTTCCCTCAAGATGATGATTCTGGGGAATTGAAGAAGGACTGAGCATTACATTCCATCACACCCCTTTAATGGGAATGTCCTTCCTCTGCGTCAAACCAAGAGCTAGTCGGTGTTTCTTGAATAGCTCTTTACCGAGTGGTTTGGTAAAGATGTGTGTAACATTTTCTTTGCTATCACAATGCTGCAGTGTGATGTCACCAAGTAACACTCTTTCTCTGATGAAGTGCTCTCTAACATCAATGTGCTTTGTCCTGGAGTGATATACTGGATTTTTGGCCAATGCTTGAGCCGATTGATTATCATAGTATATTGTTGTTGGTTTTGACTCATCAAAGTAATCCATTTCTAACAACAGTCTTCTGAGCCATATAGCCTCACATGCACATGTAGTGAGTGCTCTATATTCTGCTTCAGTCAAAGACAAAGAAACAGTTGGTTGTTTGTCTGACAACCATGATATAGCACCTTGACCAAGGAAAAATGCATATTCCTGTGTCGATCTCCTGGTCTCATGATCTCCGGCATAGTCACTGTCACAGTATCCATGCAACCGTGGATGACTTCCTCTGTATTCTATCCCAAACTATCTTGTACCTCTGATGTATCTCAAGACTCTTTTGGCTGCATTCCAGTGAGACTGTTTTGGATTTGCCATAAATTGTGCTAGTGAGGTTACTGAATAACAAATATCTGGCCGTGTGATTGTCAGATATATAAGAGATCCGATGAGCTACTTGTAGTATCTGTCATTGATTGTAGGATTTTCTGAATCTTTAGTAAGTTTCAAACTCTGTTCCATGGGAGTGGCTGCAATCTTGCAATCTGCCATATGAAACTTCTTCAGGAGACTGTCAATATACTTGAGCTGACTCATGAATGTGCTATTTGAATCTCTCTAGAACTCAATTCCAAGACAATAGTGCATAAGTCCAAGATCTTTCATGTCAAACTTTGCAGATAAGTCTTGTTTCAATTTTTTGATGAAGCTATCCTTGCTTCCTGTCACAATCAGATCATCTACGTACAAAAGTGCAATAGTAATGTCTTCCCCTTGAACTTTGTAGTAGAGAGTATGATTTGCATTGGATTTCATGTATCCCAGATCAGAAAAATACTTGTCAATTCTGCTTGACCGACTTCTGGGTGCTTGCTTTAATCCGTAGAGACTTTTCTTGAAATGGCAAACCTTATTCTCCTTTCCTGGTTCAACATAACCTGCTGGTTGTTGCATGTAGACTTCCTCGTTTAGGTAACCATTGAGAAATGCATTCTTGACATCGAGCTGGTACACATTCCATTTGCTGAGTGTCAGCTAGTGATATCAAGAACCGTATGGAATCCATCTTTGCTATTGGATCATAAGTCTCATCATAGTCTTGACCATATTGCTGTGCAAATCCTTTTGCAACTAATTTGGCTTTGTATCTCTGAATACCGTCATCTAGATTGTACTGCACTTTGTATACCCATTTGTTTGCTATGGCCTTCTTTCCTAGTGGAAGGTCGCATAATTCCCAAGTATTATTCTTATACAAAGCATCCATTTCTTCATTCATAGCAGTTTGCCCTTCTGGCTTGTTTACTACGTCTTCGAAGTACACTAGCTCTTCTGTAGCCATGATGGTAGTCATAAGAGCATAGTTGGTGGTTTCCACCTGAATTGCTTTGCCTTTCTGAGCATATGTCAATCTGGCTGGTGGTCTACTTTCCCTAGTAGACCGTTTGAGATGATGTGGCTCTGCTTGGGGTGTTGCTAGCAATTCTTGCTCTTCTTCATCAACCTGTTCTATAGATGACCGTGAAGTCAATGCTTCTATCTCTTGTGTAGGTGAGGTTTTCCATTCTGATTCCTCATCAAAGATTACATCTCTGGAGATAATGACTTTGCGATTGATGGGATCATACAATTTGTATGCTTTGCTTTCTTCACTGTAGCCAACCATGATGCATTTGCATGACTTCGCATCCAATTTCCTGCGATGATCATCATGTATGTGGGCATATGCTATGCAACCAAATATACGGAGATGCCCAATGTGTGGCTTGTGTCTAGTGAATGCTTCATAAGGAGTCATACCTTATCGGTTTGGTAGGAAGCTGATTAAGCAAGTAGTTAGCTATAGCTACTGCTTCTTCCCAATACTGATTTGGAAGATGCTTTTCACTAAGCATTGCTGTAGCACTGTCTGCTAAAGTCCCATTCTTCCTTTCAGCTCTTGCATTCTGCTGAGGAGTATCTGCACATGTGAATTGTCTTCGAATGCCGTGATTTCTGCAAAAGTTCATGAATGCTGAAGACATGTATTCACCTCCTCTGTCTGATCTCATGACCTTGATCTTTCTACCTGTTTGGTTTTCTACCATGGCTTTGAATTCTTGAAATCTGGAAAACACTTTAGATTTCTCTTTCAAAAAGTAGACCCAACAATATCTGATGTAGTCATCGATGAAGGTCAAGTAATAAAGTGAACCATTGATGCTGCGGGTCTGGGCATAACCCCATACATCTGTATGTATCAAAATCAAGAATACCTCGTGCACGAGAGGTAATTCTAACAAAGTTGGTTCGCTTTTGTTTGCCAAAGCAACATCCTTCACAAACTTTTCCAAGAAACTGTAGCTTCGAAATCCCAATTGCCATATTCTAATTCCTGTGATCTAACAAGTACTTCAAATTGACATGAACATATCTCTTGTGCCATTTTGTAGATAGTGGCATCTGTTGCATTTGAGCTGACATGGCATGCTTATCTGGTACTCTAGCTAGCATTCTGTATAAGCATCCTTCCTTGACACCTTTTGCTACTAGCTGACATCTTTTGGATTTGTCTCTGATAGTGCATTCATCACCATCAAAGATGACTTTGTAATTGTCTTCCGTCATTTGACCTACTGACAAAAGGTTCTTGCTGAGCTTCGGAACATAGAGCACATCTTTAACTAATCCTTTTGTACCAGTGAAATTGTTCATAGGGATAACACCTGTCCCTTGAACTGGATTCGGTGTATTGTCTGCTGTGTAGATGACATTTTTCTGTCCTTCTAATGGCTTCATTTCTATGAACCATTCGTGATGATTTGTCATATGAGATGATGCACCGCTAATCCTCTTTGGGATTAAAATCAGTGTCTAGGTACACTGTCTCAGTCTGATGCAATTCCTTGCTTGCAAGAAACATATTTCCATGTTCATTTGCAAAATGACTGTGACTAGAATGTCCACCACGATGATTTTCTCTGCCTCGAGAATTCCCTCGATTACTGCTGGATTGACCGCCTTGGTCGTATTGCTTCTTGCGGCAATCTGTTTCATAGTGTCCAAACTTGTGACAATAGTTGCATTGAATGACACATTGGTGGATGCATTCCCTCGTCCTTGAAATTTTCCTCGGTTGGAATGATTTCCTCTTTGCTGATTCTGATGTTGCTGAGGATTTTGTTGATGATGACCACTTTTCTGATATGATCTACCTCTACCTTTGCCTTTGCCTCTGCTTCTATCTGAAGCTATGAATGTCTGATCATTAGAATGACCTTTATGTGCTTGAATGGCCTGAGTCCTGAGTTCTTTACCAAGTAGGATTGATTGAAGTTCTTCCAGTGTCAGAATTTGCTATTGGATGGCAATACTCTGGACTAGATTCTCGTATCCCTCTCCTAGTCCATTCAGAATGACTTGAACCATTTCTGTGGGGTTCATAGTCTCTCCTGCTATTGCAAGTTGATTGTTGTAGTCTTTTATGCGAAGTACATAAGCATGACTGGTTTCACTACTGTTGTGGAAACTCTGGTTGATCTGGTTTCTCACGGTGAGAATCCTAGATGTATTCTTAGACTCGTAGAGAGCTGCGAACATATCCCATGCTTCTTTTGACGTCTTGACTGTGTTGAGTTGTCCTAGCATGACATCTTCCACATTCTGCTTGATCAGGTGATAGGCATACTTGTCTTTCTTATCCCATTTTGCTTGAGCTCGGGTAATGGCAGGATCTGCTACTGGTGTGGAAACTGTTTGTGTAGATGTAGATCCCGTTGTAGATTCCATTGCTGGCGCTGTGACAACAGATGGAGTAGAGCTACTTGTGGCTGGATCGGTCAATGGTCTAGGTGTAGACCCATCGACATACTCCCATTTGTCTTGAAGCAGAAGAATGGTTTCCATTCGGTATTTTCATGTACCGCAATTGGAGTTGTCTAACTTAGCAGATACCTTCAGATTGAGGTTGCTAGTCGACATGGTGTAAGAAATGTACTCAAAAGTGTCATGAAGATCTGTGTATGAATCAACTGCAAATACACTGAATATGCCAAGTGAAATATCTGTACCGTCGGTGAAGATAGAACTACAGTATATAAAATCTGATCTGTATTACAAGGCTTGTGGCAATGATGCCGAGAATAGCCAAGAGGCTTTACAAGGCTAAAAATGATGTGCACGATGCCGTGAGATAGCCGAATAGGCTTTACAATGGTGGCATGTGTGTGTGAAATCAAATGCTATCTGCCCACTGAATCAATCTGCAATGCCTCTGTACTCTCTGAAGTCTGCTCACTGAACTGATGAACGTAAGGTTTCAGGTAATGTAATGATGTGAAATTGTATGTGAGCGTATGGACTGGACTCCGAGTAGGTACTAGTCAGGAATTTTAGGCATGGATTAGATTGGCAACTTGGGGAAATTCAAAGCGTCCCCTCTATGGCAATCTAGGCTACTATGATCTAGATCTAAACCAACCATCAATCGATGAAAGAACAGCAAATAATTCATTTTCTTTTGTTCTTTTTAAGTGCTGGGTCAGATGCATTGATGTAGAGGCAAATGTGCGTGAAGGAAGTGGTTTTGTCAGCGAGGCTCAAATGTGAGTGTAAATTGTGCCAAAATATGCATGTGATGTTACGAGCGCGTAGAGCACAAAAAAACGAGCGACTTTCCTTTTTGGAGCGCCCTCAAATTCTTCCTGGATCAAGAGATACGACTTGATCTAGGTGGAGGGGCAAAAGGAGTGCAAATGGTGCTCAATGATGATGTGTCCCTGTGAGTCACATGTAGTGATGATGTGGCACTGTGCCTAGCAAGAGGTGTGCCTATGAAGCCTGTGCTGAGTGGTCACATGAAGTGACTATGAAGCACTGTGTGTGCTTGTAGAGGTCAGTGCTGACTGGATAGCTGAGGTGGCACAAATGATGATGTCAACAAGGTGACATAGCAATGATGATGTGGCACTGATGACATGGCCTGATGATGTGGCAAGATGATGTGTCTTGATGATGTGGCAATATGACATGTCTTGATGATGTGATAGTGGTGATGTGGTAGTGATGATGTGGCTGCCACCGTGGCAGATAAGATGACACGTGGCTGGTCCTTGACCAAGCCCTGTGGTGTGGTTGAGTAAACTCCTTGAAGATAAGAAGAAGGCCACGTGTCCAATGGTGACCACTCTTATCCAGTATTGACCTACGGTTAACAGTACCTGGGTCAAGTTAACCACTCTCAAATCCACGGTTAACTAACCCAATATTGATTAGATCTTATCTTCCACCTGTCATCTCCTAAGGTTTGAGAACCTTGGAGATGTGTTGTGAAAAAAAAAGTGATGGTGGAGGCGGTCAGCGATGAAGAAAAAATTTGAGAAGAAAAAATTCGGTTGCCCCGGAGGCTTGCGGTCGCAACTTTCTTCACTCTTGAAGTTCTCAAGCCCAGCATTCGAAGTGTTGTTGGGCACTACTTTGTTGGTGAAGGTCAGTCAGGGCGCCGTTGACGATGGCAAAGGAGCTGTCGATGGGCTGCACTGATGAGACGGAGCTGTCGCTAGAGCCGTCGGAGATGCAAGGTAGTCGCTGGCTAGGAGCTCACGAGAGGTCACATGGGCTGGAGCTCATTGGAGTCAGTCGTAGGAGGCTTGGAGCTATTCACTAAACCCACTTGCTGCGCGCCTAGAACCTCATGAGCTCGTCATGCTTTCGCACGACTGTGCGTTGCGGAATTGAGGAGCTCCACTGAATGGAGCTACTATAGTAGGAGATCCTCTACGGCTAGTCATTATGCAGCACTCGGAGGAGCCCGTTAGAGCTATGTTGAGCTCGTTGTGGGGGTTTGCTGAGCTAGACATTCATGGACGACTACCATTGATGAGCCAGTTGGGAGCCTATGTTGTAGTAGTGGAGCTTGCTACAAAGCGCTACTACACAGATGGAGCCAGGAGTCGGGAGCCGCACGTAGGAGGTGGCTAAGATGGTAGGAGTCGATGAGCCTTTATGCTTAGTGCTTGTCGTAGTAGGTAGTCAATTAGGTCCTTAGCTAGTCTCTCTTTCTCTCTGAGATGGAGGCTCTTTCTTCTCACAAATTAAAATCTCTCACAGTCCTCTATTCCTCACACAAATGAGATCTCTCAATCAGAACCTGAACTATCACTTAAGAGGCATGAACATGAATCTATCTCTCTCTCACACAAAAGATCTCTCTCTCATGGAATAAGCTAAAAAACTCTCTCTCTGTCTCCCTAAGAAGAACAGAAATTTTCTCTCAAATGGATGGATGAAGATCTCTCACCGGAAGTGGACTCTCACGAAGAACACTCAAGAGAACTCTCAATCTCACAATCTCTCTCACACTCTGAAGAATTGCAATGCCTCAGCGGAAGGCAAGGGAGCTTTGATACCATGACAAAATATGAAGAGGGGAGAGGAGAAGAGTGGAGATGAGGAGAGAGGGCACAGCTAGAGAGCACACCACAAATGACTAACTGTACACTAGATTTAGTTGAAAAAATAGAATATATACAAACCCATTTAGGGTTAGGGTTAGGGTTAGGGGATCTAACCCTTTCCTTTATAGCACTCTATAAGGTTAGTGCTATGCACATATGATCACGTGATGGTGCTATGCACACATGATCACACAACAGGCTTGCATGCACACATGTGCGTCGAACAAAATCTCACATTCCCAAGGACTGGCGTGGACCTATTTCCACACTCTTAAGCTTGCAAGGACCATCGTAGTAGGAATTCCTTGTGTTAGAACCTGGCACTCAGCCTTTAGCTTGAACCACTGGGGGGGGGGGGAGTCTCCTGTCAGTCATTCAGTAGAGTTCAAATGAGTAGAGTTTATAGGGGTAGGAGCGTAGAGTCAAATGAGTGCATGGTCTTGGTATCACTCTTCAGAGAGGCAGTCGATAGAGCGAGCGAGGAAAAGCGAGCGGGCCCAAAAAAGCGAGCGAGCTTTTCTACAATTTCCTTATCAAGGTATTCGACATAGCTTTGTGGAAACCACTATTTGGGAAGATTCTCGAAAATAAAACTTATGTTACTATGTGTAACTATACCAATATTGCGAATTATAGTCTACCTTAACTTCCAATTGGAGCCATACTCACATTATGCAACAATAATATGTGGGTTTGAAAGAAACCGAATTTCCACTCCAAAGCGGATTCCATTACTGATACAACAAATCTTTTGCATTTGAAATGGGTCTTATTATCAAACTCCTTCAATAATCAAAACAAATGTGTTGCTTGATATGTTGAACTTAGTAATGTAAACATCACTTCACCCATATGCAGGGAAAAAAAACTGTCTATAGACTTCATAGCATGGGATTGCATCAACACTTATAACATTCAAAATGGTTCTTCTTATTAAAAGTGTTATCAACCATGAAAGTTCACCCATATGTTGAAAAACCCAAGTGTCATTTATGACATTCAAAATTGTTCTTGCAACCATCCTGTAGTTCCTAGAGATTTTGCCCATACTTCCAACCCCTTCCCTTCAACCACTAAGAGGTATCTAATAGTTTTATAGAACACTTGAGATATCATCACCTCCTAATACAAAACCATTATTACTATTTGTAGAACACTTGAGATATCATCACCTCTTAATGCAAGACCATTCTTACTATTTGTAGAACACTTGAGATATCATCACTCCTTCCCTTCAGCCACTAAGAGGTACCTAATACTTTTGTAGAACACTTGAACCATTCTTACTATTTGTAGAACACTTGAGATATCATCACCTTTTAATACAAAACCATTCTTACGGTTTGTATAACACTTGAGATATCATCACCTCTTAATATAAGACCATTCTTAGTATTTGTAGATCACTTTAGATATCATCGCCTCTTAATACAAGACCATTCTTACTATTTGAGAGATTAATGGATTAAAGGTTTGAAGCTCATAGGAGATGAAGGAAGAGAAAGTCAGTTTCAACATGAGGACAATAAAACTAATTGGAATATTTTGACTTATGTATTATACCTTTTTGAAGACTATGAATTTAAGTCAGTTTCAACATTAGGATGATAAAACTAATTAGAATATTTTGACTTATGTATTATACATTTTTGAAGACTATGAATTTTAATGAGGAGAGGCACGCACACTACTCAGTAAATACACTAGTACTACTACTAGCCTATGACTATTAAGCCTAGTAGCACCAGTGTGATTTTGAGCCTTGTATCAACCTTTTGATAATTTTCTTTCATCATTAGTGCAATAGAAATTATTCCTTCTATCAGAAGAATCTTGCCAAATTTATTCAAAGTGATGATTTTGTAGTCTACATCCACTATCCTCTGACTCTCAAAAGTATATTAAATGTGAGCACCCATTTATCTTGTATGATCAACCCTAGACTATGCTGCGATAGGACATTACTAGAACAAAAAAAATATGAATTGATATGGCGATGTTCGGTGTGAAATAACCAAATTAAGGATTTAATAAGAAAGAAAACAATCAGAATCAATAGGCTATTCAATGGCTCAAATCTGCACAGAAATTATAATGTGCCTCCCATCTCTTATGCATTCCAGCTCCTCATGTTTGACAAGAATGCAAACAATAATGAAATCACATTATCTTTAGTTTCAAAGTAATCAAAGCACCAAAAATAAATGCAAACATATTGGATGAGGAATAAATAGGTATAGATATAGATAGACCTATATATATGCATTTATAGATATAATGATGATTAAAGTTGGATGGTCGTAATAATATTATGTGTACTATCATTGGGATTAGGACTACTATTGGTAATATTGTATGTAGTAGTAGGAGAACTACCATTAAGGAACACTCAAATAAAATTACTAATGGTGGTGATAAAACTACCACTAGTAGTTTGGTAATTACCCCTAACATCTACAACAGATATTTGATGGGTAGCTAGTATTAGGTCAAAAGGCCCCAATTGTGCTATAATAATGGACCAAAAAAGGGAGTTCTATAGCATCACCTAAGGGTCGCTTTTTATCCATGAAAGAAACAAGTTGGTGCAACCTAGGTCATACAGATCTAGGTCATGTGGAGTGGTTCGCGTCTCTTTCCTTGACAAAAAAGTTACATTACCTTTGATAGTAACTACAAAGATTGCTGCCATAGTGCCGTAGAGTAGCCCCTAGGTTGCACCATCATCCTTTTTTGCTTTTGAGCCATTAAGTTTGATCCATTGATTTTATGTAGAATTATTCTACTATATGTTCACATGTCCTTAATAGGATCTTAATATAATCCCTTCCATTGTAAGTACTTTTACTTTAAGTTTCACATATCCTTAACAAACCACTAGGCTTCAACACAGATTCATTCTTATGTTTCAAGCCTCAAAATCAAACACCCTTGTAAAAGGGATAATGTATTTAAGCTACATTCAATCCATCAAATCTTTGAATAACATTTCTATTGAAAATTCATGTATCATCAATAGGATTTCATCCATTATATGCTCATTTGTCTTTAATAGTATGTCTAAAAATTCATGTATCTTCAATATTATTTCTCTCATGTGTTCCAATATCTTCAAAAAAATACCTTTATTTATGTCCAAACTTGAGCATTGATTTGTATTTATCAAACACAATTTCACTCCACCTATTCTTTAGAATGAAATTTTTTCGCCAAAAGTGGGCCAAATGTAAGGTCTTTTCACATATTCTTAAGAATGAAAATTTTGGCCTTATGTTGGCAAGTCTATGGAATGAGGGTAAGGCCAAAGTCTCTGGTACGGTGCATTAGGTCTTGATTAATTCTTCTTTAGGCTTGAATATTTAATGCATTAACTTCACGACTATTATTTATGCTTGAACTTGTAATGTATTAATTTCATGACTTAGGATTTTATGAAGTTATATCTAACATGTCCCAAATTTAATGGAAATTAATATCCTACATAACACAACAAAGTATCATCGTATCCCTTCCCAAAATCAATGTTACCTAGCAACTCTCCTAGCATTTTCACTGCCTTGCATTTGAGTTAGCTATGATGAAGAATGTTGCCTACCTTTGGAACCTCTTAGAGTTACCGTTAGCATGATCTAATTTCATGTACCCCAAAACTTGAGACTTGGAGATTCCCATATCACACCAGCGGTAGCTATCTTGTCCACTCTCAATGCCAGTAAGAGCTAGGCCCCATAGACATGTAAAAGAAGTCTTTTTGGAGGTTCAATTTTTTCCCTCCGTCTTCTGCAGGCCCCATGATAAAATAGGATATATTCATCACCCTACATTTAATGCAAGAATTGACACAACTTTTTTGGACTTGACTATGTAGTTTACATCTCAAACTTGGTGCTAAAATTGCAGACTGGGAGATTCCCATATCACACCAACGGTAGCTGTCTTGTCCACTCTCAACACTAGTAAGAGCCGGTCCCCATAGACCGGTAAAAGAAGTCTTTTTGGAGGTTCAATTTTTTGCCTCCGTCTTCTCCGGCCCCATGACAGAATAGGATATATTCACCACCCTACATTTAATGCAAGAATTGACAACTTTTTTTCGACATGACTATGCAGCTTACATCCCAAAATTGGTGCTAAAATTGCATACCAGACATCTCCATTTGCTGGGGGGGTGTCCCTAGCAACCCCTTGGACTTGCTCTATTTGTCTAGTTGTGTCTCTCCACAAAAATCGGAGTGGGGCCTATTTTCCCCATCTAGTAAAACTATATGCATCAATATGTATGTATGTATGTATGTATGTATGCATGCATGCATGCATCCATGTATGTATGTACACACACACACACATGTATGTATGCATACCCCCCGAAAATCAAGACCCCCATTGCAAAGAAAGGTAAAGAACACAAGTGCTTGTTCTTATGCTCATGAGACAACAAAATGCATGACATGGGAAACCAATGGGGTCTTACTTTTGATGTTTGTATGTATGTATGTATGTATATATATGCATGTACATACATACATACATCTATATATATATATATGTGTGTGTGTGTGTGTGTGTGTGTGTGTATGTATGTATATGTTGATGCATATATGTATATATTGATGCATTCAATTTTGATATATGGAGAAAATTGACATGAAAATCATCTAAATTGGCTCTTGCCGTTTGATTTGATATATGACATGACCCCATTTGAATTTGTAAGTCCAAAGATACGGGGTCCTACTTTTAGGGCCTAAATGCTTGAAATAGGCAGCGCGTTAACGTGCTGCCTATTTCATGCATTTAGGCCTCAAAAGTAGGACCCCATTGGCAACACAATGGGGTCCTACTTTTGAGGCCTAAATGCATGAAATAGGGAGTGCATTAACGCGCTGCCTATTTTAGGCATTTAGGCCCTAAAAGTAGCACCCTGCATATTTGGACTTGCATATCCGAATGGGGTCATGTCATATATCAAATCGAATGGCAAGGTCCAATTTAGATGGTTTTCATGTCCATTTTCTCCATCGACTAAAACTATATTCATCAAATAATGGTGTTTATCAATTTTTGGCATACCTCCCCCAAAATCAAGACCCCCATTGCAAAGAAAGATAAGGAACACAAGTGCTTGTCCTTATGCTCATGAGACAACAAAATGCATGACATGGGAAACCAATGGGGTCCTAATTTTTATGTATGTATGTATGTATGTATATATATGCATGTACATACATACATACATCTATATATATATATATATATATATATATATATATATATATATATGTATGTATGTATATGTTGATGCATATATGTATATATTGATGCATACAATTTTGATATATGGAGAAACTGGACATGAAAATCATCTAAACTGGCTCTTGCCGTTTGATTTGATATATAACATGACCCCATTTGGATTAGTAAGTCCAAAGATACGGGGTCCTACTTTTAGGGCCTGAATGCCTGAAATAGGGAGCGCGTTAACGCGCTCCCTATTTCATGCATTTAGGCCTCAAAAGTAGGACCCCATTGGCGTAACGCGCTGCCTATTTTAGGCATTCAGGCCCTAAAAGTAGTACCCCGTATCTTTGGACTTGCATATCCAAATGGGGTCATGTCATATATCAAATCGAACGGCAAGATCCACTTTAGATGGTTTGCATGTCCATTTTCTCCATCAACTAAAACGATATTCATCAAATAATGTTATTGATCAATTTTTGGCATACCCCCCCAAAATCAAGACCCCCATTGCAAAGAAAGGTAAAGAACACAAGTGCTTGTTCTTATGATCATGAGACAACAAAATGCATGACATGGGAAACCAATGGGGTCTTACTTTTGATGTTTGTATGTATGTATGTATATATATGCATGTACGTACATACATACATCTATATATATATATATATATATATATGTATGTATGTATATGTTGATGCATATATGTATATATTGATGCACACAATTTTGATAGATGGAGAAAATGGACATGAAAATCATCTAAACTGGCTCTTGCCGTTTGATTTGATATATAACATGACCCCATTTGGATTTGTAAGTCCAAAGATACGGGGTCCTACTTTTAGGGCCTGAATGCCTGAAATAGGCAGCGCGTTAACGCGCTGCCTATTTCATGCATTTAGGCCTCAAAAGTAGGACCCCATTGGCAACACAATGGGGTCCTACTTTTGAGGCCTAAATGCATGAAATAGGGAGCGCGTTAACGCGCTGCCTATTTTAGGCATTCAGGCCCTAAAAGTAGTACCCCGTATCTTTGGACTTGCATATCCAAATGGGGTCATGTCATATATCAAATCAAACGGCAAGATCCACTTTAGATGGTTTTCATGTCCATTTTCTCCATCAACTAAAACTATATTCATCAAATAATGTTATTGATCAATTTTTGGCATACCCCCCCAAAATCAAGACCCCCATTGCAAAGAAAGGTAAAGAACACAAGTGCTTGTTCTTATGCTCATGAGACAACAAAATGCATGACATGGGAAACCAATGGGGTCTTACTTTTGATGTTTGTATGTATGTATGTATGTATATATATGCATGTACATACATACATACATACATACGTACATACATACATACATACATACATACATACATACATACATACATACATACATACATATATATATATGTGTGTGTGTGTGTGTGTGTATGTGTGTGTGTGTGTGTATGTATGTATGTATATGTTGATGCATATATGTATATATTGATGTATATATTGATGCATAAAATTTTGATATATGGAGAAAATGGACATGAAAATCATCTAAATTAGCTCTTGTCGTTTGATTTGATATATGACATGACCCCATTTAGATTTGTAAGTCCAAAGATACGGGGTCCTACTTTTAGGGACTGAATGCCTGAAAGTTGCCAATGGGGTCCTACTTTTGAGGCGTAAATGCATGAAATAGGCAGCGCGTTAACGCGCTGCCTATTTTAGGCATTCAGACCCTAAAAGTAGCACCCTATATCTTTGGACTTGTATATCCGAGTGGGGTCATGTCATATATCAAATCGAATGGCAAGATCCAATTTAGATGGTTTTCATGTCCATTTTCTCCATCAACTAAAACTATATTCATCAAATAATGTTGTTTATCAATTTTTTGCATACCCCCCCCCAAAATCAAGACCCCCATTTTGTTGTATGTATATATGTATGTATATACATACATATGTATCTATATGTGTATATATATATGTGTGTGTGTGTGTGTGTTTGTGTGTATACACACACACATGTATGTATGTATGTATGTATGTATATATATATACATACATACATACATACATATGTATATATTGATGCATATATTGATGCATATCTTGATGTATATATTTATTCATACAGTTTTGATTGATGGAGAAAATAGGCATGAAAACCATCTAAATTGGCTCTTGCCGTTCGATTTGATATAGGACATGATCCCATTGGGATTTGTAAGTCCAAAGATACGGGGTCCTACTTTTAGGGCCTGAATCCCTAAAATAGGTAGCTTGTCAATGTGCTACCCATTTCATGTATTAGGCCTCAAAAGTAGGACCTCATTTGGTCCTACATGGGGTCCTACTTTTGAGGCCTAAATGTATGAAATAGGTAGCGCATCGACACGCTGCCTATTTCAGGCATTCAAGCCCTAAAAGTAAGACCCTGTATCTTTGGAATTACAAATCCAAATGGGCTCATGTCATACATCAAATCAAATGGCAAGAGCCAATTTAGATGTTTTCATGCCTATTTTATCGATTTAATAAAGCTATATGCATCAAATAATGTTGTTTATCAATTTTTGGCATACACCCCCAAAATCAAGACCCCCATTGGAAAGAAAGGTAAGGAACACAAGTGCTTGTTCTTATGTTCAGGAGACATTAAAAGAGAGGCCTGGTAGCCCAAAAATGGCAGCGCATCAATGCGCTATCATTTTTGGGTTGCCAGGTCTCTTTTTGTTGTCTCACGAGCATACATATGGAGGTTACTATACAATATAACTAAGAAGTAGTATTGAAGTAGTTCTACAATTTGGATGCATTAAGAGCATTCATATAGCAAGGAAGAATATAATAATTGAATACATTTTTTTTTCAATACATATTGCTAGTGAGACTACCAAAAAGAGGCTCTACCCCTCATGATGTCTCTGGATATAGAATATGAGATTGCTTGATGCTTGGATTGCAGTTGGAAACGTTGCGTGGGCAAAGCCACTATATGCCTCAAGTGTTGGATATTGATGTATGGCTCCAGTGCTAGAATGTGCAAATCATGGCCAAAATCAAGACCCCTTAGAGATTCCATGAGGGCTATCCTTTTACTACTACACACATCACCTTTAGTTGAGGGCAGAACCATTTGTCATCACAGGCAGCAAGTTCATGGGACCCCATCCCATGATCCAAGGCATTATTCAAAGACAAAGTATTTCTGACCATTCCCAAATTGAGTTTGCCAATTCCTAATCTAATTGATTTCATTTACAGGACTTGCAATGCTTGCAAAGTCCTTGCTTAAGCTTGAATGAGCCTCTTGATTTTGGGGGTATGATGGTCAAAAATGGCTTAACACGCCCAAAATCAAGAGGCTCATTCAAGCTTAAGCAAGGGATTTGCAGGTCTTGTTTTTGGGTGGCAAAAGCACAAAAAATGACAGCGCATTAAGGTGTTGCCATTCTTATGCTTCCCCCCTCCAAAAACAAGATCCCCAAGCTATTCATTAGAGACACCAAAATGAGGAGAAGGATGACATGAGGAGTAGAGGAGCTAGCCAATGAGGGGAGGGACAGCCTTGGAATTGCCAGCAACAAGCATGATGCAAGGAGGTGAGAAGGCAAAGAAGCAAGGAGGTGAGGAGGTGAGGAAGCAAGGAGACGAGGAGGCAAGAGGCAGTCTTGAAGGGCAACAAGAGGGTGGAGGTGGCCAAAAGAGTATGCAGGAAAGGGAGGGATGGAGATTGCTTGTAGGAAATGCTTGGATTAATGCTACAAATGCCTTTTTTTTTTGTGTGTTTTGCAGCATGAAATTTTTATGGCATTTTTCTTTTAAAAAATACAACGTTGTTGTGATTAATTGGGCTACAAACAACTCAAGCGGTAAAGCACCATGGATTAGTACAACAATATACATCACAAATGGATGCATACACTCATATACATCACCGATGGATGCATACACCTATACTCACATCAATTTCCAATATTGTATTAGATGGACCCTTAGCATATATGTGTGCATAGAAGACCATTTCCTACATTGATCCCTGATTTCATAGTTAAATTATTCCCTTTCTCACATTCTAACATGTGAAGATTTAATGTACATGCATTATGGGCACATTATATTGTAGTTTATGACTAACTTTTTTTATGAATGCATGATACTTGTATATGGTCAAGGAAGGTATATTATCATTTTTGAATGACAAGATTACTCTATGCTCCATTTTATCCTATATTAAAAACTATGATCACTAGATATTACATAAATGTATTGCTCCATTATATCCTATACTAAAAACTATTTTGACCCAAATACATAATGCCAATTGAGGTTAGTACTCATGACAAGTGATGAAAACAATCTAATGGTATGAATGAGATCTTATAAATTTTGGATATATAATATGGGTACTATGTTGATTGAGCTATTTTTCTAAGGGAATATTTTCAACTTAATTACTAAATACATACTTACAATGGTGACCTGATTCCCATCTATATGTATAATCAAGTTTTACTTTGTGTTTAAAAAAAAGCTTTTGCATAAGGTTAAAATTCGAATAGTATTTATATTTGTTTAAGACTACCCATTGAGCTGGGTCCTATCCTTATATTGAACATGATAATGTTCATAAAGATTTTATGAATACAAATAGATAGCATTGGCTCTCTTTTTAGTGGTTGGGAATGAACCCTAAAAGTACCCTAAAACGACTATGTATTCCCTTATTTGTAGCATGGAAGTGATCATGGTAGAGTGGCATAATCCCTATTTTGCTTTTTTCATAGGTTTTTTTGCTACTCGTGGTCGGCGGATACACCACGGCATAGATCCAAATAGATATTTGGTTTTTTGCTTCAACTTGCTTGACTAGACTTTCCTTGATGATTGTTCGATTGTGCATCATGAGTAGTCACTGGCTTAATTGATGCATTAAGTGCAATGTTTTCCTTAAAGTTTTTCATACTACAGGATACGAGTTTGCTTATAGGGGTGGAAATAGAAGCTTGTTAACGCCTGGTGCATATTTTTTGTTAGATGCAGTAGGATACTAGTTACAGAGTGTCGGCCAATTATTTCACTTGAATCATGATCCTCTTATGCTTGCGTTTATGGTCACGTATTGAGTTTAACATAATAGTCTACAGGATACTGGATGAGCACTCAACATAGTGGTTGGATGCATTCATTTCTAGTTCCGATAGAACTATCATTCAGACATTGGTCATAATAGAATTATGGAGGGCTAAAATCCTTTTTTGGCTCCCTAAGTTTTTTAAAGCATGGTATTGTCCAAATTACATAGGTATTTTCACTAAGCAAAATTAATGCTTATGATGAAAATGTGTTTTTTTTCTTTTGGCATAGTTAGTTCTGTTTCCATGTTTTTGGATCGAATGTATGGATGATCTTCTGCAAGCATAAAAGACATGATATGTATATGTAGCACATGATCATGTTTACATATTTTCAGTCATATATTCTACCTTGTGATCTATCATTATCTTGCTATGTGGATGTTCAATCTGAGTAGTGTTTGCTTTTTTTATCGCAAATTTTATGTATTCTTATGTCTCTACCTCTCCACAACAACTCAAATTGATAGTATGGGGATGAAAGAGAAGTTAATTGTGAGTTTCAGGCATGCCTTCATTGTTGGAATATGTTTAATTTGCTTATGATCACATCAATTGTTCCAATGATATTGAGGGGAATAAGATGCTGGATGAGGTTCTCGCTCGCTTGAAACCTATTTAATCTTGCTCGCTTATTTGGGGCTGCTCGCTTTTCTCCGCTCACTTTTTGGTAATCCTCCTCTTCAGATAAGCAGGGGATACTACAAATAAAGCTATTTTGGCCTCAAGGCAATAACCAAAGGCTAGTCTCACAACAACAACCCACTTGTTGGTCATTAATTCATAATACTGGAGTAGTTTCCTCAATAGTAGTTTTTCCAACCCAAGAAGACGTCCCTAGCCGCAGATGAGAGCTTCACGCCTCTTACCTCAAGTCCATCATCTAGCAGGGAAAAGTCACTTAGATTATGGAGCCTTTCATCTGGACAGTCCCCAAGAGCCTACCACTTGGATATTCCCCAAGAGCCAGCTACTCTTTCATTTCTCGAGGGGATAAGCTTGTGTAGTATGGTGAATGGGCAAGAGTCCCAATACAAAAGAAGGGGGGAAAGTAAAATCGGCATGTGTCCACTTTCCTCTTCACCCCCAAGTACCAATCTTTAATCATCCTCATTAAACTGCAGCTAGGACTATGTGATTGTTCCATATTTCCTACCCATCCTCCTTTTAATCAATCCATAGCTCTCATCCACTCTAAAGTGGTCCATTGCTCCCAATAACAAAAAATATACATCACACTATATATCTTGACACAATCAGCTCAATATGTATCAATGGTAACCCCTTAAGATTCCTCGTGTCATTGTTAGGGATACGAAATTGGTCTCCATCAATTCATAAATCATGGCCCTTCCATTAATAATAATTTCGAGGAACCCCAAGTCATGTAGTAACACATAAATAATTGGAAGAACACAAGGATCACCAAGGGGATGTGTGTGTGTGTGTCTTTGCCACCGACCGCATTCTCGCAAGTCTGACGCACAATCCAAGTGAGGCCCGCAATCCACTTATCATAATGGATTGGGTCGGACTACTGTCCTAGATAAAATCAAATCCATAATAAGGAAGAAAGATGACTTTTTCATTACATCCACATATCCTATTACCATTAGGATGAGTGCAAACGGGCCTTACAGGTACCATCAAGAACGCCGATGGTTTCTTGAAGGTCATGATAGTACTCATAACTCAAGGGAGTAGATCTATAATAGTATTCATTAAAAGGTAGAAGTATAACCCCTCCCCAACCAGCCAGTGTGGGGTAACCAAGTATTCATAACCATGAGAGAGCCTCTCGTGGTGGAAGGTCGCATAATTCCCAAGTATTATTCTTGTACAAAGAATCCATTTCTTCATTCATAGTAGTTTACCATTCTGGCTTGTCTAGTGCATCTTCGAAGTACACTGGCTCTTCTGTAGCCATGATGGTAGTCATAAGAGCATAGTTGGTAGTTTCATCCTCAATTGCTTTGCCTTTCCGAGCATACGTCAATCTGGTTGGAGGTATGCTTTCCCTAGTAGACCATCGGAGTTGCTATGGTGCTTCTCGGGGTGTTTTTAGCAATTCTTTCTCTTCTTCATCAACCTTTTTTGTAGATGACTGTAAAATCAAATACTAGTCGGTCGAGGCATCTGTAGAATGTAGGAAGTGAAAGGCCTTTGACCAGTCACTTGAGGTTATGCGTATCAAGGCTTAAAAGTAAAATTTTAATAATAAAATCATAAACTTTGACCATAATAACAAATTATCCATGATAATTGGAGAATTTTCTTAAAACTCATGGCAAGTAATATTTCCCACAATTGATTATTCATTCCATAAAAGCTAAGTGAAAAGAATATGGATACTCTCATAATCCGTGTAAACCTTGGGCCATGTTTGTATCCAATAACTACATGCTATCAAAGCGTTAAGCCTGGCACCTAAGGGAAGGAGCTGATCTTATAGTCCTAGTGCCAAAATAAGGCCTAAAACCTACATTTACAAGTATATCCATTACTTGCATTATTTTTCTTATCTTACAATCGATATATGAGTGTGTGCTCATCCTAGTGAATAATCTATCCTACTTCACTATGAGACAAATTTCATCTCCAACAATATGTCCAAGCGAACCAGGTTCCCATGTGCTATTGCCCATTTCCAAAACACAAGTGGGAGTACTCCATTCCTATTCAACCCCTTCAGACAAATTGCTAAAGCTGGCATCAACTTAAATAGTCACAAATGGGAGGTATCCATTAAGAAACTATAAAAAAAGACAAACAATTAGGTCTTTCCTAAAATACAATAGTTGGAGATAATCTGTTGTAGAATAATCCCCGAAGTTGCCAATGTCTTTTCTCCAATCCATCAAATCATGCCAAAGAATCAACTATGTGAATCTGATGGAGAGGTATGCCACCTCACCTGGCACCATCACAACCAAATGCAAGTTAGAACAATTCATTCCAACTATGGTAGCCAGGCTTCAATGCTGGCACACATGTTGTCCATGTCACGAGCTCTTTAGACCAACATAATCAAATCTTGGCATTCTAATATTAGAAAGTATTCATAGGTTGGTATTTGGATGGTTAATGAAATTCTTATAAAATGTTAGAGCAATTCCCAAGGGAGTATATGGATAATTCAAAGGCCCTGTTGTGCTTTGATCAGTTCTCAATTAATCATGATTTTGAACATATTAGGCCTGCAAACACGAACCATTAGGCATGTTTGATCGATCAATGAGAAAATTGTAAAATAAATATTCATGAAAAGGTAGTTAGTCCCAAGTTTCTTAGTATAGTAATCAAATAACATTTCAAAAGATATTCCTCCCTATTTAACCTTGGACTCTTGCCAATATTACTCCTTGATTCCAATCAATATCATACTTATCATATACACTATATATATCATCAAAAAGTTAAAGAAATGCTTATGAATGCTAAAAAGTTCTAAGGGATTATAGGCAAACCCCAAATATATGGGATCTAATCCACTTTCTAGATGAGCTTCCCTTGTTACTTGGTAAAAAATCCCTAAGAAAGACTTGATAAAATTCACTGTGAATTTGAAATGACTAATGTCTAGGACCAATTGTGAGTGCAACAATATTTCCATGTCATAAAAAATCTTCCAATAATAATCATAGAGAAATCTTCCCAGTATTTCCATACCATAGAGAAATATTCAAAATTTCTTTATATATTACAATAAAGAAATCTTCTAATAATAACCATAAATGATATTCTAAAAGGGCCCTTATTATTCTCACCCCCTTACTAAATTGAGATAGTTTATGAAAATCCAAATAAATTTAAGAAATTGATAAATATGATAGGATATATAACGAAAAGGGGTATATAATGACCTGAGAAAATCCCTCTTAGGTTATGCCAAGTCACTCTACCAAGGTTGGCCATTGTAAAAAATGATGAATTATTAAAATAATTATGTATTGAATTCATAAAGCATTAAATCTATCAAGCCAAGTTTCTATGGAACTCTTAATCCATATTCTTCCTGCATCAATAAAGAAAGTAGAGTTTTCTATAACAATACAATGCATCCTTAATTTAAATATAGTAAAATAAAATATGTCTTCCATCTCTAATTATGTTGTCTCAAAATACACATAGTAAAAGAGGTGCCCTTACTCTAATGATGCTGCTTGTGAATAGGGATATGTATAGTGCCTTGATTCGAGTGGCTATAATATCACTGTTGTACTTGAGGCAATGCTAGCCATGGTGACTATTAACATCCATTGAGCATGCTAATGGATCTGGCCCATCCAAACCCTACGGGTTTTGAGCCACAAATGGCTCAATTTCAAAGAAGTCATTGGGATCACCCAAATTGGCAAAGATAACAAAGAGCCATTTGGATCCCGTATATGGATAACACAAGAGCCATTTGAAGACAACGAGAAGGTTGAGAGAATCAGCATATGCCTTGGTGCCATATGGGCCCAAGTGGTTGTAACAACAGAGAGAGAGTGCCACAATGAATAGGGTTGGCCCTCCCTTCAAAAGGTGACATGTATAAAAGGCCAAGTGGTTGACTTTAGTCTTCATTGTTGTATGCAACCTTTGAGAAATATAAGCTCTCTTCTTGCTCATGTGTTGAGATTGAGGTTTGCTTGCTCTCCTTGTTTGCCTTTGGTGTTTGCCACAATCCCCCTTCACCTTCTTCTCCTTCTGCATCCCCTTCCCTTCTTCCCTCCCCCTCCCCTCTCTCTTTCTCACCCCCTTCTTCTCAATGGAAACCCCATTGTAATGATCCAATAGGCACTCGAGTTGCACGAGTGAAGGTTTTACTATGCAATTCTCCCACAAGGAGTAGTGCAAGAGTGAGGAGCTCTATCGGCACACTTCTAGCATCTTGAGAAAGTTGTTCCAAGGGGTTACAATGTTTCACCTACATCCTTTCAGATTTTAAAACATAACTTCTGCTAAGTATGTATCTTGAATGCTAATCTGGGGTAAAATATAGCATATCCCGATGAATAGTAATTTTGGAACAGAATTGCTAACTTGATCCCATGAGAGCGTGATCAGGAGATTGCATCTTCTACCTTCACAATATAGGTGATGAGCCTTGTTTGGCACAACATCTCATGAGTCCAAGACTATGTGGTTGGATGTCAGTAGAGCTTGGTGGAATACCAAGATGCCGGCCATCCTAATACATAGCTTTCCCCTATGTTTCTAAGTAGAATTTTCTTACCAGGCTTTCAAAATCAAATGGTAATAATAATTAGAAAATTCAAAAGTCACGTAAGAGAAATTAAGGTATGTTGTTAGGTTTGTTTAAAAGTCCTTGAGCGTATTTTACTATTGTGGTATCAAATTTTTTTAAACAAATCTACTATGGTATCATCTTTTTTAGAATGGTCATTTAACTTGGAGGCTTCCTTCATCTGAACATTCAAATATGAATAGTCCACAAGTTTGACAACTGGTTTCTACACTGTGTCATGGATTTTTCATCCACAAGCTAAGGGATTGAATTGCCTTAATCCACCACTTTATCCATTAACTCATCCAATGTTTGAATTATCTCCTGCAAGTCTCTAGACCATCGTCTATTTTCTTAACCTCATCTATCACAATTGCCTTGGTCCACCACTTTATTTATTAACTCATCCAATGCCTGAATTATCTCCTCCTAGATCTCTAGACCACCATCTATTTTCTTAACCTCATCTATCACAATGGCTTTGGATGCCGTAAGTAAAGCTTCTATAGCATCTATATCTATAGCTTACACTAGCTCTTATGCGCCTATCTTTTCTATTGTATTTACAACTTTAGAAGAGATTTCTAGAACATTTTGTTGAGCATCAATTGAAAATACCAGGAATGGCTTAAATGGAGAAGTAAATCTTACTAAAGATGTTTCCTGTTCATCTTGTGCCACCTACTAGGGAGTTTTCCTCCAGGAAAGAATCTGTCATAGGTAAGCTTTCCAAGTAAGAGTTTTGAATTCTAACAAGTAAATTCCTTCTGTAGGAGCTGCTAGACTTTCTTCTACAATATGATATTACCTCCCTCTAGTGTTGCCATGTGTACAAGGGTTCCCTCTCCAAGTGAAATAATATATTTTGTATCTATGCCCAGCTCCCTACCATGTACTCCATAACGTTGGTTTTTAAATTCTCAAAATCGTAAAATACTAATTTCTCATTCAATATTGACTTTGGTTTCTCCTCCACCACTTGTAAGGCTGCCAGTTCTTCCTTTGTCATTATATTTTCCACATACATTCCTTATTCTATTTAGTTAGTTGTTCAAACTCAACTGAGATATTCCTCTTAATGTCTGTGGGCCAGGCTTCTAATTTGGATTCCACTTGGGCTTTCTACTACAATTTCTCCTTAAATTCCTGAATTGAGGTTTCCAAAATATTTTCCTGCTCTATAAAGTCATCCTGCATGATCTTCTATTCCTCTTCTTTAAAATTTAGATACTTTTTAAGCAATCAATTTGATGCTAGATGATATCATTGCCCTGTTTCAATTGCCGACACCCTTTGTACACTTTGTGCATTCCCACATATCTTGTTTCCACCTATTGGTGGAACATGTAGAGCCCGACCTACTTGTTCAAAAGTGATTACTGCTAAATCTTCAAGTGGCTCATCCTTTGCTTGGGACTGCTCATCTAAAGCCATCTCACCTTTTGATGGTGGTGAACTATCTTCTTAGCTTTCTCAAGTGTGCTGAACTAGCTCGGCTATTGCACTGGTGGTAATGCCAGAATTGGATTATCCTCCAAAATTGGTGTCTTCTGCTCTTTTGCTAGGTCTTGAAGTTTGCCTTCTATAAACTTATTGCTATCCCATGGTGTTGGTCTTCTCGGGGTTGTCTTTACCCTCACATTTTTCTAGTTTTCTTTGGGGCAAAGTTTCCCTTCTCTCCCTTCTTTGAGTCCAATAAACTTGATGGCTCATTCAAGCCTTTCTTCTAGTCTTCCATGGGGGTTGCAATTTTTGTTGAGATATCAAGCTCTACCCCCGATATATCTCCTGGATGACTATCATTTATGTCACCGCCTATGTTAGTTGTACTCGTGGTGTAGTTAGACTACCACGTATGTTTTTGGTTTGGGTTCACATATGAACCACGTATTCTAGGTTTTGACATATAGGGTATTTCCCTCTTCTATTGTATTGTTGTTGTGTGCAAAAGTGAAGAAAGGCTTCACCCTCCAACCTTGTGTCCTCTCTCTTTTGTGTGTTGTGAAGAAAGCTGAACTTGAGTCTCCTATCTCTCTCCCTTATTCTTTACATGGTATCAGAGCCTTGTTCGTGGTAAGGAGCTCAAGAAAGCAAGCCAAGTTTGTGGTGTCCTGGTAAGAGGACCAGTGTTGCTTTCCTATTTCGAGTTTGGGAGCAAATCTCTGCAGGTAGCACAGCCAAAAGTGCAGCAGTGCACTGTTTCAGATTGAGAGGCCCTTCGCGGTGTGGCGAGAGCGCAGTATATGCTGCGGGCGAGGGCGAAGCCCTCGGTGACTTTATTTTTTTGATTTGAGGCCATTTCGGGGCCCGTTTTGAAGGCGCAAGTTCTTCGCAGGCACTCAGAAAAAGGCCCTGTTTTTCGCTGTGCGACCACTGTGCGGCTAGTCGGTGGAAAAGTGCCACAGAAATTGCATTGTATGCCTGCGTGCAGAGATATTGGGAGTTGCAGATTCATGCCTGTTGCCTGTTGATGCAAAATCGTCACTAGGAAGTGACTGTGTGGTGAAATACCACTTTCGTCAGTGTTGCAGATCTGCCCCTGTGAGGCTTTTTGCAGAAGTTTTGCTATTTGCCCTTGTGAGGCATTTGCTGTGTTTACAGGTTGCTGTTGCAATTCGTGATTTGTAAAATGTCTGAGAATCTGTCTACCATTGTCAGTGAGAAGCTTGACAAGAACAACTTCCAAGCATCAGGATGACAAACTTCCTTATGGGAAAGGGAGTTTGGGAGTACATCAGTGGTGAAACTGTAGAACCAGTTTTGGGTGCTGCTCCCACTCCTGCTGAATTGAAGGCCTTTAAAGAATGGCATGAAAAAGCCAGAAAATGCCTGTATTGGCTGTCTGTTAGCATTTCAGATTCTATGATTGTGCATATACAGGATGTAGAGACGCCTAAGGAGGCATGGGATACATTGGTGAAGCTGTATAGCACAAATACCAAAGCACGAAAGATGCAGCTAAAGCAGGAGTTGCACAATATGCAAAGGAAAAATATGAATATAAATGAGTATTCCTTGAAGGTGAAAGGCCTTGCAGATTCTCTTGCCTCGACACAAGGAGAATACATGCTATAAAAAGCAGAATGACATCAAAAGTGGGAAGTTGCAGCAAAGCAACTATGCATCATCAAGTGGGCATGGTGACGACAGAAATGAGCACCTTTTTGTGATGCAGCATATGGTTAACTCCATGTCAGGAGATGCTGCAGCTTGCAATGATGTTTGGTATGTTGATTCAGGTGCCTCTAACCACATGACCAGTCATGGTGAGTGGTTTCATGATGTTAGAAATTTGGATAAGCCAGGTTATGTTGAAACAGGTGATGATACTGCGCACCCAATTACGCAGGTTGGTAAAGTGCCATTGGCTATGCAGGATGGCAAAACGAAGTACTTGGCAGATGTACTTCATGTTCCAAAAATCACTAAGAACCTGGTTTCAGTTGGCCAGATGGTTGAGCAAGGTCTACAGGTTAGATTTAATCCTGATGGATGCTTTGTTGAAGACTTGAAAAATAAGTGCCGCTTGGTTGCAAAAGGCAACAAAAATGGGAGAATGTTCACCTTGGATGTTGATATGCCTGAGGTGAAAGCTGCTATGTTTGCGCATGGGAGAGGTGTCATTGCAGATATTGAGATATGGCACAAGCGCATTGGGCACGTGAATATACAAAGGCTGAAATCTATGCAAACGAAAAACATTGTTGCAGGTTTGCCTAAATTCAGAGTTGAGGGAATGCAAAAGGTATGTGAAGCATGCCAAATGGGTAAGCAGGCCAGACATGCATTTCCCAAAAATGCTAAGGTGAGTAGAAGACCTTTGGAAGTGATCCATTCAGATGTTTGGACAACCAAAGCTGCTTCTATTGGTGGATGCCATTATTATGTGACGTTTATTGATGACTACACTAGGAAGGTGTGGATTTATTTTATGAAGCACAAAAGTGAAGTGTTCAGCCATTTCAAGGCTTTTAAGGCCATGGTTGAAAAAGAGAAAGGTGTGCATATTAAAGTGCTAAGATCTGATGGAGGGGGAGAGTACTTTTCAGAAGAATTTTGTGAATATCTGAAAGAATAGGGAATTCAAAGGAAGTACTCATGCAGGTCTACCCCTCAGCAGAATGGGGTTGCAGAAAGGAAGAACAGGCATATTGCAGAAGTAGGACGGGCGATCCTAAATGAGAAAAACATGCCTGATTATTTTTGGGCTGAAACAGTAGCAACTGCAGTTTATATTATGAACAGAACCCCCACTGCAGCTGTCCATGGCTTGACGCCTGAAGAAATGTATACAGGCCAAAAACCAAATATTTCTCACTTGAAGGTATTTGGTTGCATAGCTTATGTTCATGTTCCTGATGAGAAGAGAACAAAGCTAGATCCAAAGGCAGAAAAATGCATCTTTATTGGATATGCTCTGCACCAGAAAGGGTATCGCTGTTATAACCCTTCCACCCGCAAAATGCAAGTGAGCAGAGATGTTGTTTTTGATGAAATGAGCAGCTGGTATGCACCAACTGTTATGGTAGGAGATGCAGATGCAGGAAATGGGAATGCTGCAATAAATGCAGAGCAGCAATCTCAAGCCTTGAGTGGACCCAGAGAGTCCTCTACTAGTGGATCTAATGCATGGACAGGGAGATTGAGATCTAGTGAATCGTCACATGGCAGCCCTGATAGTGTTGTGCAGGTATCACATAAGGGAAAAGAAAAAGTAGACCATGCTCCAGTGTTTGATGTGTCTGCTGGTAGCTCTCATGTTGATGGAGAGTCAAGCGGCTCTGAAATGAGCCTTGATGAGGAACTTGGGATTCCTTCTGTTGTTACACCTGGTGCAAGGAAAAGCAAGCATGATTTAAAGACTCCTGCAACTGATCCAGTTGTACGGAGGTCCACTCGTATTAAGTATCCAGTTGACAGGCTGAGATATGATGGGTATACAGCACATCACTATGCTTATATGGTCAAGGTTCTAGAGGAGCCAGAGCCCACATGTTTTGAGGATGCAGCAGGGCATAAAAATTGGGAAGCAGCTATGGATGAAGAGATGGCTGCCTTGGATGCAAACCACACTTGGGATTTGATGCCTTTGCCTCATGATAAGAAGGCTATTGGCTGCAAGTGGGTTTACAAAGTAAAGCACAATGCTGATGGGTCTGTTAGCAGGTACAAGGCAAGATTGTTTGCCAAAGGTTTTGCGCAGACATATGGAATTGACTATGAGGAAACTTTCAGCCCAGTTGCAAGGATGGCAACCGTGAGAGCAGTAATTGCTATGGCTGCTGCAAAGGGATGGTCTTTGCATCAGATGGATGTGAAAAATGCCTTCTTGCATGGTGATTTGCAGGAAGAGGTTTATATGATGTAGCCAGAAGGTTATGAGGATAATTTACACCCCGATTTTGTATGCAGGAGGTTGCGCAAAGCCTTGTATGGCTTAAAACAGGCGCCGAGGGCATGGTCAGACAAGATAGGGCAATATCTTGTCACTATTGGATTTCAGATTTCCAATTCAGATTTTTCACTTTATGTGAAAAGGACAAACAGAGGGATTGTGCTTATAGTCATCTATGTTGATGACTTGATTATTACAGGTGATAGTGATGCAGACATTAATGAAGTGAAGCTGCTGTTGAAGCAGAAATTTGAGATGAAGGATTTGGGAGAGCTGCGTTACTTCTTGGGCATTGAGGTTATTAGATCCCCGAGTGGGATATGGCTATTGCAAAGGCAATACGGTTTGGACATGCTGTCCAAATATGGGATGACAGGCTGTAAGCCTATCTCTGTTCCATTGGAACAGAATGTGAAGCTCAATGCAGAGACAGGTGAGCTTCTTGAAGATATTACTATGTACAGGCGCATAGTAGGTAGCTTGATTTACATGACTATAACCAGACCAGATTTGAGCTATGATGTGGGGCTGGTGAGTCAGTTTATGCAGGCACCGAGGAAGCCACATTTGGATGCGGCTAGGCGCATACTGCGGTATGTGAAGTCCACATTGCATTATGGACTGTTTTATGAAGCTGGGTGTGCATTACAGGTACATGGATACACAGATGCTGATTGGGCTGGTAGTGTCTCAGACAGGAGATCTACTAGTGGTTTTATGTTCTCCCTTGGGAGTGGTGCCATCAGTTGGAGCAGCAAGAAGTAGCCAACAGTTGCCTTGTCGAGCACAGAGGCTGAGTACAGGGGTGCAGCAATGGCTGCATGTGAGGTAGCTTGGTTACGGAAGCTACTTGCAGATATGGGACAGTCAATTCATGCAACAGTTGTCATTCATTGTGACAACATTAGCAGCATCATGCTTGCTAATAACCCAGTTTATCATGCTAGAACGAAGCACATTGAGGTGCATTATCACTTTTGAGAGAGAAGGTTCTAGCTGGTGAGATTGATCTTGTCTATGTCAGCACTGAGGAGCAGGTGGCTGATATTTTTATGAAGGCATTGGGTACCGAGAAGCTTCGCAGATTTAGGAGCTTGCTTGGTGTACGTGAGATGGATTTGAGCTTGAGGGGGAGTGTTGAGATATCAAACTCTACCCCCGATATATCTCCTGGATGACTATCATTTATGTCACCGCCTATGTTAGTTGTACTCGTGGTGTAGTTAGACTACCACGTATGTTTTTAATTTGGGTTCACATATGAACCACGTATTCTAGGTTTTGACATATAGGGTATTTCCCTCTTCTATTGTATTGTTGTTGTGTGCAAAAGTGAAGAAAGGCTTCACCCTCCAACCTTGTGTCCTCTCTCTTTTGTGTGTTGTGAAGAAAGCTGAACTTGAGTCTCCTATCTCTCTCCCTTATTCTTTACAATTTTGTCTGCTTTGTATCCAAATGCTTTAAATACCTACTCTATCTTTGCAAAGACCTCCTTGGAGTGCGTGCAATTCTACTAGAGCCTCTTCTTCAAAAGATTTTGGAATGCACTGTTGAGGCCAAGGCAAATTCAAAATACGAGCAAATAGTGCAAAAAGAATAGACTAAATCTTGCTATGGATCGAGCGTTTGTCCTTCCTTGTGACTTCACCCATAATTCTGCCATAAAATAATTGTACCCAATTCACTGGATTTCTAGTTTTGCATAATTTTCTCGAGAGATGTAGTCGTATTTGGCAAGAAACAAAACTCATTCTAGAAACCAGTATCATTGTTTCTTTGTTGCTAACTCAATGCCTTTTTCACTATAAAGTACCCTTTTGAATGGGTTGGCTCCATATTCTTTAATCATAATATCATTTGGGTATGTTTCTAGAGAATTTATAGAAGAATCTGGATCCAAAGGTAGAATGGAAGATTTTGGCAATCACTATATAACTCATAATATGTCAAGATTCTATGCTATTGAACAATTTTTAGTGCCATATAGAATTTAGTCTAACCTTTCAGGCATTAATTGAGCTATATAGCTCATATTGTTTGCTACATACAATATCTTTGATTTATAGAACTTAATGTATTCTTTGAAGCTATATAGTTCATACTTTGTGCTATACATTATTTTTCTAATATCTTACTTTGTCTAATCTTTTAATCATATAATATGAGCTATATAGCTCATATTAAATGCTATGTACATTATATCCACTATATAGCACTCAATATAATCTTTGAAGCCTACTGAAGGAGCTATGTTACACACTGCTTGCTTGACTCTACTGACTTATATGCCCATAGTAACTCCTCCTTTCGCTTGGGGTCCTCTTCATCCTAGTCTTTGTGCTCTATTACAGACCATTGCAAAAATATTCTGTCACTGCAAAAAACACAACTTTTGCCTCACAAGGGCAATTCTGTAAAGCTGACGAAAGTGGTATTTGACCACACAGTCACTTCCTAGTGACGATTATGCATCAATAGGCAATAAGAATGATTCTATCACTCCCAATATCTCTGTGCATAGGCATATGATGCAAATTCTATGGTAACTTTTCACCGACCTACGAAACAGTGGTCGCATAGCAAAAACATGGCACCTTTCTAAGTGCTTGTGGAAACTTCCACCACCAAAATGGGCCCCAAAATGGCCTCGAATCAAAAAAATAATGTCACCAAGGGCTTTGCCCTTGCCCATAGCATATACTACCCTCTCGCTGCACCGTGAAGGGCGTCCCAATCTGAGATAGTGCACTCTTGCACTTTTCGGCTGTGCAGCCTATAGAGATTTGCTCCCAAACTCGAAAAAGGAAAGCAACATTGATTCTCTTACCAAGACACCGCAAACTTGGTTTGCTTTCTTGAGCTCCTTACCATGAATCGAGCTCTGATACCATGTGAAGAGAGTGGGAGAGAAGTAAGGCGTCTCACTTGCAGCTTTGTCACATACACAATGGGGGAATACACACAAAGGTGGAGGCTAAAAACAGTTTTCCTCTTCTTAGTTGTGAAAGCCAAAAAAACTCTCTCTCTCAATACAAAAGGAATAGATGAACCCTATATGTGGGTTTCAAACCAAACTCAACTAACCTAGGTGGCATACTAACTGAGCCACTAACTCGAGTACATAAAGATAGATGTCATCTAGCTATTATTCATGGGCGGTGTACCAACTGCATCTTCAGCTAACAAGTCGATGACATAAATGCACAACGGTCACCTTGGCATATCACGAGTGGAGCTCGATATCTCAACAATTTAGGGTTCAAACCCCAACCAATTTTTTTTCTTTTAAACCCAAGCTATCTTGCATGCATACCAGGCATGTATATGGATTTTCAGCCCAAAATATGCCCTGGAAGCATGATACACGATTGTGCGACTAGGTGCCTATATTGAAAAATGATATCTGGAAGCATGATACCTGATTGTGTGACTAGGGCCCTGTATTGAAAAATGATATCTTGTTTTTTCAAAATAGGGCCCTGGTCACACAATGTTGGATATCATGCTTCTAGGGCATATTTTGGGCTGAAAATCCATACACATGCCTGGTATGCATGCAGGATAGCCTGGGTTTAAAAGAAAAAAATTTGGTTGGGGTTTGAACCCTAACTTATATTTTCTATTCCTACCACCTGAAATTGAGTAAATTAAACTCTACTCTCACAACCCCCTCTCACTTGCCCCAGACACTCCCTTTGTGGAAAATATTAGGGTTAGGGTTTTCTCACATAGGGAAAATATAGTTTTAGGGTCTTTATACATCCAAATAGGGGATACAATTAGGTTTAAGGTTTTCTCACACAAAAAAATCAATCGATTAAAACAATCATTTCTGGGAGGCCATTGAGACATAAGTTACCATGTGCATGAATTTTATGTTAAAAAAGCCCTTGCAAACCCTAAATCTGACATCGTCAACCAGGGCCTTGCAAACCCTAAATATGACATCATGCGACCAAGGCCCTGGTCACACGATGTTAGATTTAGGGTTTGCAAGGTTTTTTTTACATAAAAGTCATGACATGGTAACTTATGTCTCAATGGCCTACAAAAGCTAGGCCCTGGTCACATAATGTAGATTATTTTTCTTGTGTGAGAAAGTTCTAATTCTTATTAATTCCTAAAAAATGATGTTTTCCTAATTTATATAATCATGAATCATGGTTTAGGGTTTTGATATAATGTGTTGGTTGCAGGATATCTTATGGGTTGATGAATATGATGGATGCAAGGGTGGAGCCAGAGGGTCTTCTAGTGGGGGGATGGCTTCGATTGGCCACTACATCAATAGAGTGGCTTAACACCTTTTGGTCTTCCATCGGCAATTAACACCAGATGGAAAGTTGAATATTATGAAGTTCAAGGTCCTTAGTTGGATGGTGAAGATGAAGGACATCCGTCCTACTGTGGATCATGTTGTTTTGGTTAGGCGTAGTGTAGGTTTATTTTTGTTCTCAAACACACGATCTGGCCCTCTTCATAGCATCATAGCTATTGTAGGGCTAGCTAGTGTTATGGATCCCCAAGCTATAGAGAATAAAATTGTGCAACCCTCTCTTCTTTAGCAAGCAAAAAATGGACCTAAACCAAGAAAGAAGAACCATAGGCTAGAGTAACTTGTGCCTTAAAGTGGATGCTCTTTGTAATACCACTCTATGTCAATAAAGAATACAATTTTCAAATTATTTTCTTACTTTTTACGGAATATTGTTTCCTTTTGCATGTAGGTAAAATTGAGTATTATTTCCTTTTGCATGTTCCATTGAAATTTGTTGTTTATTATTTCATTTTACATGTAAGTAAATTGCAATTGCATGTAAGTAAATTGTAGATTGCACATACAAAGACAATGCAAAAAAAGACACTTTATTATATTGAAAAGATGATGACACAAAACTGATGCCCAAAGGTAGAGTATATGAACTCTAACTTTCACCCAAGGCGTATATACAAAAAACCTAAGTGCACTTGGGCTTCCTAGGACGGACAATAAATTGCATATCTTTGGGGGTCACAGTGACCCTTTTCCTGTGGATTGTAGCCAGCTGGGTGTCATCCATGATGTCTACCAAGTAGGCCTCAATTATATGTTGCAAGGTAAGCAAGGCATCTCTAGAAGTATGCCATGGAGCATCCACAATTCCATGCCTATAATACCGAGACATGGGACTATTGTTGAGGTCCTGCATGACCTTGCGTACCACCATTGTGAAGCTTGCCATCGAGATGAGCAGATCGATAGAATTTCTAAACTTTTTGATTTCCCGAAGTGCCACAGTCCTTGGCATGAGCATGTATTTCCTCAATAGAGGAGGGCCATTTTGCCCTTGATGTGGAGGGCCTCTTCTTGGATGTGGAGGGCATGGAGGTGGCTATCCTCTTTCCCGTGGGCGTGAACACTAATTCTCTGCTCTTGACTTGTTCCTCTACTCTGTCCTTCGCTGTTGCTCTTTTTCATGCTCCTTTGTACTCTCTAAGTTCATCAGTCTCTGCATTGTGATCCTCCTGTGCTTCCTCTGTCCCTTTGTCTACGGCCCTGTCCCTTGCTCCCTCTCTAGTCTCTGGAATGGCAATTTCTCCCTTTGACGGGGATCATTGGGGGGAGAGGAGAGGGGCTATCACTCTCTATCTCTGAGTTTGGAGGTGAGTTTTGATGTGTCAATCTCCTTGCTGCCTTGATCTTAGGCCCTGGCCATGGAGGATGGAGAGAGTGTGTGAAAGAAAGGGTGGAAATGTCAGGGGCAAGTGGGAGATGGTGTGGGAGTGGAGAGCTCTTCAAACAATGAAATGAAAATGAGGGCCCATTCTTTTATATAGGGCCCAAAACCCTAATTTTAAAAAATACTTGTTTTTAATAAAAACTCTTAAAAAAATAAAATTGGTGCAACCTTGAGCTAAATACTTATAATTAACATCCAATAACTCAAAATTTCTCATTCGTACTGCAATTCATGGCCATTATATGTTGTCTTTACTGCAAATCACATAACTAAAATTACAAAGAAATTTTGAAACTTATGCATGGGCATCCACATTGGAAGAGTCTACACCATCATTTTCATCTATCTCCACCCATATACGTCCTTGTCTATGATGGGTTGCATGCCACCTTGCATGATTCTATCTTGCATTTGATAAGTTGTATATTCTTCTTTGGTGTTCCGCATTAACATCTTGCACTGCATGGGACATAAAAACTCTTTGACTGCTAGTGTTTCAGCTGATCTTATTTCGATATGCCTGTACCACCATGGAACCTATTGAACCATCGGGCTTGACTTAGTTCTACCACCCCCATGTTGGGTCGCTTTGTTATATGCACAATGTGCTTGCCAATGCGATCTTTCCATGCCCTAAGTGGACCACACTCCGATGCTTCCATAATCAATGTCCAAGTTAGAGACTACCATGTACATTGTGAAATGATTCTTTCCCCAAGCTATCTCCATATTCTAGCTAAAGTCATTCACAGCATTGATGAAACGATGGGCATCATCATCTTCGAATCTTTTCTTTTGTAGTAGTAAAGGTACCAAGCTATCAAGAGCTAACCACACTCAAGCCTTTTCCTTTTTTTTTTGTCCCTTCCCCCCTCATTCACAACAGGCGTTGTGTAACTTTCTCCATACATCAAACTTGTAACTTTCTCCATACATCAAACTCATTAGCACATTTGAACTTATCATTCTTCTTCTTTGCAAAAAGCTTACAAGGAACATTACCTATTATTCCTGATCTTTTCTCATCTTTTGTAATATTTACTTGCCCAGAGTGGTCCCATATTTGAAAGACCCTTTTCAATTCTTGTAATCATCCTCTCACTCTCTTGTTGGGTCTTCAAGTTATATGCATCAAGGATGTATGGATGCACCAACTTTTCAATTATTCTCACAATAGCACGAAGCGCACAAATGTGTACTCTCTCAAGAGGAATTTCAAGAATTGGACTCCATGATGGATCTTTTTCTGGAACATCCCTATCCGCTAGTGCCTTAGTTTGATCTATCTTTGCAAGTTCATAATCCCATTGCTTTTGATTCTTTTTACCACCCTTTGTAGGTACTCTTGTTTGCATGCACAACGAACAAGGATGGTTTGTATTTGCTTCATTCTGGCTTGTCTAAGGTGCTTGTCTTTGTCAATCCATTCCACCTTGTCTAAGGTGCTTTTCTTATTGAGCAGTGTACCTTTGACAGCATTTAGATCGTGTTATATTTGCTCCATCTTGGAATGTTCTAATAAATGCCTTTTACTCTTCCATCCAGACATCTATGGATGCATAGGATCTAATAAGATGCAAATCTTCACTTGATGCCCATATCACTACTCTAAATTGGGATATCAATCCAAAAAATTGGCATAGATTGTGCCTTGTTAGCATGAATACTTGTTTGCTCACTAACTATGCTGTCATGGCTAGAGACTTCTGACCATCACTCCACTTGACCTACACTACTCTTTATAACACTTCCCCCTATGATCGCCAAACATTGCTGGTATTTTTCCCTTGGTCTACTTGGGTACTCATTATTGCAACCTATTTCATCCTATGTATGTTGCTATAGATGCTACAAGGTATGGGAAAATTTGAGTCACTACACTATTCATTTGTTGTAATGTGGCCATAGATGTATGAAGACATGTTGAGGGATTAGCATTGAAGAAATATACCACACAATGAAGGAATGCTAAGTTGTATTAAGGAAAGTAGGGAAATTTGTACCCAATTATAGATTTCCCTAAGCTATATGTTAGTGCTCTCTTTATGTATATGTGAACCTCATTCAACCAATGCAATCATGCGAAAGAGTACGATAAATGATTAGCATTCAATAAAGAGACCACACAATGAAGGAATACCAAATTGAATAGGAAAGTAGTGCGATAGGAGGGCGAATTGGACCCAATTACAAATAAACCAAAACTCTGTGTGAGTGGTCTCTTTATGTAGATGTGCACCTCATGTTGAGAGTTCACGCTCAACATCATGTGATCATGTGTGCATAGCACCATCACGTGATCATATGTGCATAGCACTAACCTTATAGAGTGCTATAAAGGAAAGGGTTAGATCCCTTAACCCTAACCCTAAATGGGTTTTTATATATTCTATTTTTTCAACTAAATCTAGTGTATAGTTAGTCATTTGTGGTGTGCTCTCTAGCTATGCCCTCTCTCCTCATCTCCACTCTTCCCCTCTCCCCTCTTCATATTTGTCATGGTATCAGAGCTCCCTTGCCTTCCGCTGAGGTATTGTGATCCTTGAGAGAGTGAGAGGGATTGAAAGATTGAGAGAGTTCTTTCGAGTGATCTTCACTTCCGTTAGTGGAGAATTTCCGTCCATTTCCATTTCTCTTGTGAGATTTTCTTTGAGAAAGAGAGATTTTGGATCTATTGCATTATTGCGATAGGGAGTGTCTTCATTGCACTTTTGTATGTAGATGATCTGACTGTGACAGGAATCAAGGATAGCTACATCAGAAAACTAAAACAAGACTTATCTGCAGAGTTCGACATGAAAGATCTTGGACTCACGATTGAAGCTTCTCGGCCAACCCACACGAAACATACGAAGCTCTGATACCAATATTACGACCCAGAGGGCTTTCTCATGCACAATTTCACCCGACCACGACTAACCAGAGTGCTCCCTTCAAATCCTTCTTGCCTTTCCTTTGTGGAGCCTCTCTCTAGAAGTCTCCCCCATGCCCAGTGCATGCCTGTGGACTCCTCCTTGGGATGCTAAGTGTCATTTCCAAGGTTCTCACCCTTTTAACCTCTCTTGGCATCCCTCTAAATATTAGATCTATTTTGCCTAGGCATGAATTGTCCACCGTTGCACTGTCAAGCCCTCTTGATCTCCCGCCTCATCTTTATGCAAATATGGTTGACATAACACATTGCCACTCTTTGCCATATTGACACCATGTTCTCATGTTGCCATCTTGGCCATGTTCACCCTCTCTTCTCATGTGATTTCCGAGGGTCAACATTTAAAGCATATAAATACTAAGGCTTATTGTGGTCACCACATGACAATAACTTCATGCATGCAACATTTTGCAATGAAAGCACCTATCATGCACATTTTATATATATAGCACATCATAATCATGGAAATTGATCGCAAAAGGATTTATAAGAGTAATTAGTATGCAACCAAAGTCGATCCTACCTCATTCAAATGCACACAAATGCCTTTATTTTAATACTATTGGAAGCATTCCATTCATTCATGACAAATAGTGCCAGAAGTTGCTAAATGCAAAAGCAAAAGGAGAGTATTTTAATTAACTCCCATTGAGCAAAAGATGTATAAAGTGCACATTCTCCTACTACTCAACCAATTCAGAGAGTCCCAAATTTATAAGATTGCTCCACTTTTCCTAATATGGTCTTTATGACAAGCAAGTATATGCCTTCAGTCATGCCATAAGACCATCTCTCAATAGTAATGCATCAAGTCCAAGACTAAGCATCACAAGGTCACTAGCAAGATGTCCCTAAACAAATATGAGGAGAGAGAGGGAGAGGAGAGTGAACATAAGGAGAGATGGCATAGCTAGAGAGCACACACCCAATGACTAATTGTACACTATACTACTTAAAGAATGAAAACACTCTTTAGGGCTAGGGTTTCTAACCCTTGTGTCTTTTAGCACTCTTTTTGTTATGTGCTATGCACCATATGAACACACGATGTTGAGATGAATCCTCGACACCTTGCCTCAATATTAACATAATGAAATAGGCCTTCCCTCAAAATGATAGTTATCAAGAATGGAAGAAGTGTGGAACATTGCATTCCACGACATTCCTTTAGGAATGTCTTTTCTCTGAGTCTAACCAAGAGCTTGTTATCATTTCTCAAAAAGCTCTTTCCAAAGAGATTTGGTGAAGATGTTTACAACATTATCTTTGCTATCACAATGTTTCAAGGTAATTATTTGATGAATTGTTCTCTAACATTAATCTACTTTATTTAGCAATGCTATGATGGATTTTTGGCTAGTGTTTGAGCTTATTGATCATCTAAGTAATATGTTTTTAACATGATTCTTCTAAGTCATATAGACTCACATACACCCATTATGAGCGTCCTATATTTTGCTTCTATTGAAAAGAATTGGCTGTTTGTTTGACCATGTTATAGCACCTTAATCAAGGAAAAATGCATGTCCTTGAACTCAGGGTGTTTACATACTAGCTCACCCGTGGGCATGCCCAAGGGTGATGGACGGGTAAGATTGGCTACTCATCCCACCCATGGCATAGATTCATTTATTATTTGAGCGACAAGTCATAGTGTAAACCCCCTCAACCACCTTTTGAAGGTCCTCATTTTCAAAATACGCATGGAAATTTGAGGTTTTCCAATTGGTCATATATTTTCCATCTTGGGCTACTTGCTTTTTGATGTGGAAGTGTGCTTTCGTTCTCCCCAAGAGGTATAACTAAGATAAGGCAAACTGATAGTTGTAAATTGTGTTGTAGAATTGACTAGATATTTTCAAGGATTATTAAATTTCTCAATAATTCAAACTTAGGTTATCTTTCACTTCTACAAGCATGTCTTTGACCATTTAAGAGAGACCTTAGAAAAAGTTTGGCCTAAGGCAAAAAACAACATGCAATCACTGAGTCCAAAAGAAAGGGGTTTTGTTAGTGCACCTCCCTTGGAATTATTCCAATTTCCACATGTTTTGTTTTGTTCTGAGAACCAGCTTAGCTGTGCGAGGCGCTTACACCCACCAAGACATCTCGTGGAGAACTCTTTCCCCCCTCCTCCTTTACTCGGCGCCTTCTCAAGTAAGGACGCTTTGTACTTTAAAGGAAACTTAGAGAGCAGGAAAAATACCAAGACCCTGACGGACCTAGGCATACGAGATTTGCCTTCGAACCCCATGCCTCCAACTCACCATGCTAAAACTCCATAAACCAACGGGTGCTTGAACTATATCTGCCATACCCATACCGAGTGTCGGCTCCACATTTGAAGAGACCCCCTTCACAACTTCTTGAAGGAATAACCTACCAAATCACTCATGAGACCGATGGGAGGCATAGCTGAGTAGCAGCCTATGGATGAGGGTCTACATACAGTAACATCCCATAGCGCATCAAAGTGTTGCAAATTGAAGATCTTATCTTAGAGTATTGTATATCACGGTTCCAAAAAAGCTGATGATCAATATTCACTTAAACACTTCTCTTTTGAGACATTCACAACACGTACTTTAAAACGAAGGATATAGGGAAGAGAAGGGAAAAAGTCACTTTTGAATGTAAGAAGGGAGACACTTCTCAAGCGTACATTCATTTGGCAAAGGGCACCCCCATTTTCTAGAGCACTTAGTCGTGGCAATTTCACTGGTTTCGTTTTTTGCACATCTCCTAGTTTCTCCCTCCCCTTCCTTACCCTTCTGCCTGAACTCATGTTTCTGCAGTGGAAGAAATCTGTAGATTGGTTGAGACTAGATTACTTACCATGCTATATAGCTGTAATCAAGGTCTACCCTATTTCGAGACAAGACTGTAGGCATAAGAACTGCTTAAAAAGTTTATAGATCGGTAGCATTTCCAGGAGAATCAGGAGATCCCCTCTCTAAGATCACAATCACTACCAACCTCAAGCCTCTTAATTGTTAAATAACTGTCACTTTGATCTCCTCTTTCCATTGAAGTATGATACAGGCATAAGGACGCCCTCCACCAACATGTGGAGCAGATAACAATCGTTACTAGTGAAGGTGAGCAGGCGGATGCCTTGTTCTCTTAAGAGAAAGAAAAGGTACAATCACTTCACCAACCAGTATCACATAGTACCTTGATTAAGATAATATATCTTATTCAAAAGACAGGAGGAAAAGTATCAAAGCGTAACGCATATACATCACATTTGGGATGCAGAGATAAAGTCCATAGCCATTTTCAATAACTCATATGATGTTAGGTTGGAAAACACCATTTCAGATAGAAAGCGGATGCTCAGATTGATAGACTTGAAGCGCCTCTAAAATTGATGGTGTAATGAAGGAAGAACTCGTCTACAAGACCTCAGTTCATAGAGAGCAAAGTATTAACGAACAAATTGGGACGCTAAAGAAGACACCATCTGGGGAACCTTAAAATTTTTTAAGGTAGGAGAACGATTTAAGGTACAAGCTTGCAATTCAAGAAACTGCAAGATCAGGTGAAGCCTTCAAGCGATCTTGGCCAGGACGTCGTTCAGTGCAGTGACTGTCTCCGCGTAGTATTTTTCTGCCTTAGGTACGCTCTTGCTCCTTGCTGCATAATCGAGCTGAAAACAGAACAGAGGGACATCAGTCAGATCAAGATGGATAGCCTCAGAACTGAGAATTCTCAGAATAAAGGTCGGGGAACTTACATTATTGATGGTGTCAAAGAGCTTGGAAACCAAAGGCTTGATGGCCTTTTTCTCGTCCTTGTTCTTTGAGTCGATGACTGTGTTGAGATCGAACCGCAAGTATGAGGCCTTGAGGCGCAGGTCGTTCTGCACATAAGGCCACGCCTTCTTGTCGATGAGGGCTTTCACTCCAACGATGTCTTTGGCAGAATCCTTGGCTCTGGCAGCTGCTTCCGCAGGAGAGAGTTTCTGAAGGTAAAAACGTTCTTTCAAAGGAAGATCTGTATCACGAGCTTGATCGGCATTTTCAGTCCCCGCTGCAGGAATGAAGGAGCGTCAGGACTGAGCAATTGATCATAGAAAAACTACATACTACTTTACATACTTTCATTGCAATGCGAGACTAAAAGGCACCCATTATCTGTGACGCCTACTGTCTGTCCCTCTAAGCATCACAACGTTGCACGCGCAACAAAAATGAGATGCTCAAGGAAACAATTCGAATCCACCTTCGAGAGACCAAGACATCTTTAGCAGCACGAGTCTGATCTCCCAGACGCTAATCAAATCCGAAGGCATACAAGACCGATCGACGGACACATTGGAGACCATGAAGGAAGAGTTGGGAGAGACTTACGAAGGCCACCGGACGGAGGGGGAGGACCTTCGACCTTGATGCTGGAGGCGGCAGCGAGGGCGTCCTGGGCGAGCAAAACGGCAGGGGCGGAAGCAAAGAGAAGGCCGAGCAAGGCACGGCGGGAAGCGGGCTGCTGGTCGGAGAGGGGAGGAAGCTGTTGGGGGAGGGAGGAACGGATGGAGGGGAGGAAGGAAGGCTTAAGGGAGACGAATTTGGAGGGGGAAGGGGAAGAAGGGGGGAGGGAAGGGGAGGAGATGCCCGCCATAGCCACGGTTGCAGATGAGGTCGCCATAGCCAGGACGCTCCAAAAGCTCGAGTGAGAGAGTTGGAGAAGATGAAAGCCTCTATTCCTTTCACAACATTGTGTGATGACTTGCTCTTTCTTTCCTTTTCATTTCATCCTGATAGGATAAGGCCAGATATCCTCCCATCCAACCATCCCCCCCCCCCCCCCCCCCCACTCATCTCCTTTCCCCCATCTTCTCTCACCCCCCCCCAACTTTCAACAGCTCCCCCTCGCCCTCATAGGATTGGTGTATGGTAGCTGGTCACGGTAGGGTTCCGGCTCGATGCCCACACGGCATGGTGTGCATGACATGTCCGTCGGTGTGGTGGTTCACATCGGCAAGGTTCAGATTAGGTGCCCGGACAGCCCGTCGGCGTGCATGAGACAATAGACATGCCTGTCGGTGTGGCCGTTCACACCACCCGACGAAAAGTTTTAACATAAAGTGAGCTCTCTTAATTACAAACCAATGTTTATTGACTTAGTGTTTCAGTGGCTCTGGAGCCCACGGATCAAGTCCGATACCCAATAAACACAATTTGCGCATAAAAAATTTCAACCACCCATCATCGCTTGGGCAGCCTATAATTTTCTTTCAGCATTCAGGCCCGCTACGTTGATTAGTCCAAGCAAGATAGCGGCCCTTGATCTTTTTTTTGGCAGGGTGTCCGAGCACCTAGTCTGAACCTGCCCTAAGGTCATCCATATCATATGGCAGTCATCAGGTTATTGCTGATTTTGTTGTCACCAATGTGTGATCAGTGTAGCAGCTGGAGGAGATGGAATGGGCAACCATGTCGTAGCTAGAGTGGAGGATGAGTGCCATAATAAGCATATATGAAAACATCATTAAGCTTAGACTGCAACACACAACTCTCTTAAGAGCGATGAGTGCCAGCCCAAGAGTTCCTACAAACAAACATGTCTACAAACTGAGACTGCAACACACAACTCTCTTAAGAGAGATGAGTGCTAGTCTCAGATAAAAAATAATAATTTATATAAAAATGAAACTGCAACACACAACTCTCATAGGAGAGATGAGTGCCAGTCTCAAACATAAATCAAAACAAACATTAAAAAGACTACAATACAAAAAAAACATTAATTAACAAAAACAGAGTGTAGCACACAACTCTCGCAAGAGAGATGAGTGTCAATCTGGACACTAAAATACAATACAAAACAAACATTAATTAATATAAAAAGACTGCATCACATAACTCTCGTAAGAGCGATGAGTGCCAGTCCAAAACAAAACAAACATTAATTAATAACGAAAGACTACAACACATCTCTCGCAAGAGAGATGAGTGTCAGTCGCAAACAAGGGTGAAGAAGGTACCTATGAAAGGTGGGTGAGTTGGTAGGTACCGTAAGCAAGCAGGAGGTAGCAGGGCTAGCAAGCAAGTAGTTGAGGTGGCAACAAGGAAGGCATGTGGTTGTATTCATACGAATACCAAAAATGAGAGTGGTTGTTTTTTTATACTACTTTTATTCGTACGAATAAACTGTGTTACTCATATGAATAAAGTTATTCATACGAATAGCTAGTTATTCATACCAATAAAATGGAAAAAAGCGTTTGAAACATTTTAAATCGTAAAAAACGTAAATTTAAGCGCTTTTTTTGAATTAAAAAAAACGTGCGAATTAATGAAACTTAGTCCATATATACTAGTGACTTGTCCAATTCATAAGGCTTGCCCAAAATACTCCATAATCCATGGGAACTACATCACCAAGGACTTGATCTTGGAAAGCAACAATAGAAAACTTGACAAGTCATTGTTCAACAACCCTCAAAATTTGACCTTTGCTCATCCATGACATGGTGTATTGTTGTCACTATTTTTCCAGGTTCCGAGGGTGTTGGTCACCAATAGTCATGTCGTTCCTCATTATAGCATAGGTGTTCACAAGTGTAGCATAGGTTCTCAAGTCGTGTTTCGGTGAGAGGTGTAGGCTAAAGCATGGAAAGTAGATCTCATGCACGTATGGGTGAGAAAGAGGGCTTGATTATAATGATTGATGGAGGCTCACACCTCCACGGGAGTTCAAGGGTTTAGAAGGGGATTTTAGGGTTAGAAAGGGGGACAAGGTTGAGAGAGCGAACTAGGAGTTGTAGGGTTCAGAGGGGGTTACAAGGTTTAGGAGTCCAAGGTTGAGGAATGGAGAGCTAGTCTTCTTCGCGGATTCAAGGGGGAAGGGTTGAGAGGAGGGACAAGGAAGGAGGAGGAGGAGAGAGGTGAGTGGAGGAGGAGGAGAAGGAGAAGGGAGGAGGAGAGGCAGGGAGGAGGAGGAGGGAGGAAGGAGTAGGAGTAGGACTAGGAGTAGGAGGAGGGAGGAGGAGGAGGAGGAGGGAGGAAGGAGGAGGAAGGAGAAGGAGATGGGAGGAGGAGGAAGGAGGAGGAGGAGGAGGGAGGAGGAGGAGAAGGATGAGGGAGGAGGAGGAGGAGGGAGGAAGGAGGAGGAGGAGGAGGGAGTACAAGGGTAGAGAGTGCAAGGGTAAGGGCATGCTAGAACACGATAGTGTAAGAGAGCATGGACGCAATGGAGATCAATCACATGAACACAATAGTGAGCTTGAACACTGAACCCCAAAGAGTCAATTTCAAAATGGATGTGAATTTTAGGATGGTTAGGGTCACAACCTTGAGAGAAATTTCCAATCGTTGGATTTATATTATGATTTACCTCTATCCACTCCTCTACTTTGATTATAGAATGGGTTCTAGCAACACTTGCTTTTCTTCTACATTAATTCTTATTGCTATCATGCTTCTCACAATGCTGCAATGTTCTTGGACTTTTTCTTAGTATATTCCTCTAGGGGAAGCCACTTCTTGGCTCCCTTATGATGCTGATGTTGCTATTATTAAGGTTAGTGTTAGGGGGTTTTGTTGGAGAGGATTTGCTGAAATTTATAGATTCATTGGATTGCTTCCTCTCAACTCTTTCTACAACTAGAAAATGTTGATTCAAAGTGTGTGAATTGAAGACATGAACCTCTTGCTAGATATGTGGAAGAAGCCCCCTAAAGTACTTGATGCTCTTTGTGTATTGTGAGACTAACTATCCACGCTTTTGCTTAAAGAATTACCATGTGTGTAGTAGCATTCTTTGTTTGTAGACAAGTGGCCCACAAGGGTTATAAATTGCTTCTCCATGGCTTGGACTAGATCATACCATGTGGTGATGGGAGTGTGGAGTCCTATTTAGATCCTACTTTGGATGGATTCCCATCAATGCAAAGCTCCCTTAGTGAGCTTGATGGTGGCTAGGTAGAGGTTCTTCTTTTTAGTGAATGATTGGGGCTAAAAGTAAAGTGTAAGCTTCTTCTTTATAGTGAATGTTTGGGAATAAAAGTAAAGGTTAAGCCTCTTCATAACTTCTTAGGGTTAAGAGCTCCATCAAATGCTTACAAGTCTAGGTATGTATCCACCATAAAGCATTTAGATAGGTGGGAGCCTAAGATTCCTTAACACTAGTTTGATAGAAGGACAAAAAAAAGTCCTAAGACACTTTTATGACTTGTTAATGTAGCCACTTCCTAGAATTATTCTAAGGTGTTGATAAGGTATTTTGGGGTTTGATTATTGACCCTAATACTTATGTGCTAAAAAAAATTGGAATTATTATGGTTGGAACTCACACCTATGATTTTACATAAACTTTTTAGGTCAAGTTATCACTAAAATTTCAAGCTCTTTTCTCAACTTTTAGATAGCATGGCCATCATCCTTGATTACAATGAGTTTTCTCATAGTTTTTGGTTCTCATAGTCTAATAATAACTATAATAAAAATGCTTAGATTTCTTTTGGATTTGGAATAATCATACTTTTTAGGTCAAGTTATCACTAAAATTTTAAGCTGATTTCTCAACTTTTAGATAAAATGGCCATATTTCTTGATTAGAATGAGTTTTCTCATAGTTTTTGTTTCCCATAGTCCAATAATAACTATAACACAAATGTTTAGATTGATTTTGGAGTTGGAGAATCTACTTACTACGATTTATGGATTCCAAATTAAATTTTTGTGAATGTTGATAGTTAAGCGAATTTGATCTTTTGCACATTATTTAACATGTACTAAAAAAATATAAACTCAATCATATGTCTTCCATATGATATTATGGAGTAGAATGGTTTTTAGGGGACCTAATATGAGGTGTAAAACATCAAATTCAAAGTTTATTTTGATTGTTGCTTATTGATATCATAGGAACATTCAAAGGCCTAAATTAGTTTTATAGAGTGTCTCTAGTCATGAATGAGTGATACCAACAAAAAATGCTTATATGTAGAACACTTATGGTTCCTTCAAATTTATGAAAGCAATATTTTCTATAAAACCTCTTTTGAATCCTTTTAAGAAGAAAAATTGTGTAAACTATATTTTTGTGTGGGGACTTTGTAACATGATTCTTTTTATGTTCCTTGTATTTTTTCAAATAGTCTTATGAGTCTACCTTAAGCTCAAGAGGGAATCCTCAAAAACTATATCTAGATCAAGTTGTGAATTTTTTTTCAAAACATCAAAAGGGAATTTTTATGTCCTATTTAGTTACCAAACTAGTGTTAAGAGTGATGATACCCTCCTCTAGGAGAACTACCTTAGGCTATGAGGACCTAGAGCCCCAAAGTGGGTTCCACTATTGTGATTTGAGTTTGCTAGTCCTTACAAAGCTTGAGTAGCTTGATCTATGCTTTGAGAAATTTGTTGAGACATTTTTTGGCCAAATTCACTCATCTCTGAAGCCATCTTTCCCTCCAAAGTCACTCATCTTTGAAGCCATCTTTTCCTCCAATTTAGAAATTTTATTTTGGATGGCAATGTGTCCATCTTGAAGTTGTTCTTGGAGCATAGCATTCCTATTCGTCAATTATTTAGCTCTTGATGAACTTTTTAGCCTCCTCCTTTGGGACATTATGGAACTCAAAGAAGTGGGATTCTATGGAAAGAGATAAAACTTTAGAGAGAAGGATGGAATGTGTAGGATATGGGAAGAGTAAGGGATGTGCACCGCTTCTTCCAAAACTAAGTTATGATATCAATGATGCATACTCTAATTAAAACATTCACTCAAAGATTCTCTCCAAAACCCAAACCAACTAACAAAACACAAGAATGGATAAAAAATGCAACTGTATTAGTCAAGAACAGACAATAGAGGAGGAAACACTCAATACAAGTTAGAAGTGCATAATGGACATCAAGATAATAGGAGGACGAGCAGTGTATAAACCAAATCACTCATATACTATAGTAGGATCTTGATTTTCTTTTTGAAAACTTTTGCTAAAATCAAGGATCACTAATATAGGCTCTCGAAGGTGGGTAGGAATCCCCTCCATAGGTCACCACCATCTATCTTACCAACCACTCAAATGTAGCTGATCATTGTTTGGTGAATATATCAAGGTCCCCACCCCGCATCTGTGAGATCCCTCAAGTAAGGATGTAGAGTAAACAATAAGCTCCATTTAATCTAAAGCAAGTGGTCAAATCTAATGGTAGAATTATTAGGTAAGTAGCTCCATTTAGGGTAGATCTATGAAGCCTCCTAAAGTCAAGGGGCTAACTCCCAAAAAGGAGGGTGGAACTCTCCTAGCGTGGAGTACCCACCATTATGTTTGTGTGACCTAAAATTGACATGGCAAGGCCTCCATTATGATGGGAATATTATTTCATATTACTTCAAGACTATTGCTTGTTGCCCACTTTTAAGATTCCTTGAAAATAGTACTAGATTTCAACCAAAGTTTAAAATTGAGGTGAAATTTAAACCTATCCATTTAAAAACATATTAGTTTTATATAGAATTTTGTTTTGGGGATAATTTTAGAAATCCTAAAATTAAAAAAAACATTGCTTTTTTTATATGGGATCTTTTAAAGGAAATATATATATTTAAAATCCTTGATAATTTATCAACAAGTTTTTTTTATAAGATGCACTTTGTGATCCATATTCTTTTATAATAGATTAATATTCATGACATTGGGTACATGGTAATAATTTTTTCTTGAGAATTCTTATTTCCAGAAAATTCAGGACCTACTATACAAGCTAGGATGAACACTTTAATGAACATCAAACTACATAATAAGATAATATACAACTACTCTCAAAGGGAGCCTCTCTTTGAGATGAAAACCCGATGAGAAGAAGTATTTGTTTCAAAATTATTCTTCATTGCATTTATAGTCAGTGCTACTTTAATCTCTTTTCCCTCCTATAAAGAGAGTTGAGTATATTCCTTTATTCTTTACACACTTTACATTTGCAAGCTTTCATCAAGTGGATGTTTTAACTATGAGTTTTTAACCTAAAAGCATTAGATTAGGAGACCTCCTACCTAAAAATGATAAAACAAAGATGTATGAAAGTGTGGAGACAAACATTATTCTTTATTTATAATTATAATGTTTAAAAGTATCTAATAACATATATTAAAGCTTGCTTAATAATACATTGATTAACAACAATTCAATTTATTATGTAGCATCATTATAAACAAAATTAAAAAATATTCAATAATCAAGATTTGTAAAAGAGTTGATTGTAATGACACATAGACAATATAAAAGAAAGGAAAAAGAAGTAAAGCTTACAAACTTAATACATTTATGGATGAAAACTCTAATTTATTATTGTTGAATTACTAAGAACAAAGTGAAAAAAAAATAAATGAGCAAGAATTTTAAAGACTTAATTTCCATGACACATGAATACTATGAAAGAAAGAAAAGAGAGCACATATTTATTGAAAGTTTATACTATTATTACACCAGATGTGTGTTACATCATATGAAACGTCATACATACTAAATGTCATAGAGTTGATCATCAAGCTTGACATTAGATTTCTGACCTACATTTTGGGTGCCATTTGTACTACTACATTTTTTTCCAACTTCCTGGTTAGCACCAAGATGATCATTGATTGCATAGACCCTTTGCAAGATGAGCGTAGCTTGCAAAGGATCCTTCTCAATGGCAATCTAGTTTCTATGTTTTTTCAAAGCACAAATAGTGGTTGTTCCTATCCTAGCAAAAAAGACACAAATTCACTTGTAAACAAATCCAGAAGCTCATTAATGTTATGGCTTTTGGTATGGATTGATAATGGATTTGTTACTGTCTGCATACTCAAGCTCGACTTGATAGCTGAAATGTTCTTTTGTATTGCAATCAGTGTCTAGATACATTTCTAGATACATTGTATCAATCTTCTACATTTCCTCGTTTGCAAGAAACATATTCCCATGTTCGTTTGCAAAATGACTGTGACTTTCTAGAATGTCCACCACGATGATTTCCTCTTCCATAGAGATTCCCTCGATTATTGCTAGATTGACCACCTTGATCATACTACTTCTCGCGGCAATCTCTTTCATATTGTCCAAACTTATGACAATTGTTGCATTGAATGTTTGACACGTTGGTGGATGCATTCCCTCGTCCTTGGAATCTTCCTTAATTGGAATGATTTCCTCTTTGCTAATTCTGATGTTGCTAAGGATGATGCTCATGGATGCTTTTATTGAAGCTATGTTTTTTTATTAATATAAAATGTTGACAAAGTTTATCGAGATCATTTTTTTAGTTTCACAATATCGATAGGATACAGTACACTTGTATATATTTTCCTTTGAATTTTGAAGTAAAACCTATAAATCTTGGCGAAATTTTAAAATTTTTGGCATAAAAGTTTCAAATCCTAGTGAATCTTGATGCTGATGTTGACTTTGCTGATAACTTTGTTGTTGATGGTGACCACTTCTTTAGAATGATCTACCTCTGCCTCTGCTTCTGTCTGAAGCTATGAATGCCTGATCATTAGAATGACCTTTGCATGCATGAATGGCTTGAGTCCTGAGTTCTTCACCAAGTAAGACTGACTGAAGTCCTTCCATTGTCAGAATTTGCCATTGAATGGCAATACTTTGGACTAGATTCTCGTATCCCTCTCCTAGTCCATTCAGGATGACTTGAACCATTTCTGCTGGATTCATAGTCTCTCCTACTGCTATGAGTTGATTGTTGTAGCCTTTGATCCTGAGTACGTAAGCATGACCAGTTTTGTTTACTGTTGCGAAAACTCTAGTTGATTTGGTTTCTTAGTGTGAGAATCTTGGAAGTGTCCTTTGACTCATAGAGAGTTGTGAACATATCCCATGCTTCTTTTGATGTCTTGATGGTGTTAAGCTGCCCTAGCATGACATCTTGCACATTATGCTTGATCAGATGATATGCATACTTATCTTTCTTATCCCATTCTTCATGTGCTCGGGCAATGGCAAGATATGCTATGGGTGCGAAAACTGTTGGTGTAGCTAGAGATCCCTTTGCTGGTGCTGTGATAACAAGTTGAGTAGAGCTACTGCTAGTTGGATTGGCCAATGGTCTAGGCGTAGATCCATCCACATACTCCCATTTGTACAGAAGTACAAGAATGGTCTCCATTCAGTATTTCCATGTGCCGTAATTGGAGTTGTCTAGCTTAGAAGATGCCTCTAGATTGAGGTTGCTAGTCATAGACATGGTGCAAGAAATGTACTCAAACTGTCATGAAAATCACTGTTTGAATCAACTACAAAACATTGACTATAGTAAGTGAAATCCTCGTGAAATTGGAACTGTCGACGAAGATAAAACTGCAATATATAATCTGAACTGAATTACAAGGCTTGTGGAAAATGATGCCAGGAATAGCCAAGAGGCTTTACAAGGCTGGAATAAAGTGCACAATGCTGTGAAATAGATGAATAGGCTTTAGAATGATGGCATGTGTGTGTGAAATCAAATCATGTGCTATTTGTCCACTGATCAATCGACAATGGCTCTGAACACTCTGAAGTTTGCTCACTGAACTGATGAATATCAGGTTTCAGGTAATGTGATGATGTGAAACCATATGTGACTGTCGAGATTGACTCCGAGTAGGAACTAGTCGAGAATTTTGGGCATGGCTTAGATTGGCAACTTGGGGAAATTCAAAGCGTCCCCTCTATGGTGATCTAGTCTACTCTGATCTAGATCCATACCAACCGTTGATTGATGAATGTATAACAAATAATTTCTTTTCTTTGGTTCTTTTTGAGTGCTAGGTCAGATGCGTTGATGTAGATGCTGATGTGCGTGTAGGAAGTGGATTTGTTGGTGAGGCTAAAAAAAATAGTGATACTTGTGCCAAAATGTGCGCATGATGTGACGAGCGCCTAGGGCACAAAAAATCGATCATTTCACCTTTTTGTAGCACCCTCAAATTCCTCCTATATAAAGAGATACGGCTTGATATAGGTGTGGGGCAAAAAAGACTGAAAATATGCAATGATGATGTGGCATTGTGAGTCATATGTAGTGATGATGTGGCACTATGCTTAGCAAGGGATAGTGCCTGTGGAGCACTGTGTGAAGTGGCACCTGTGTTCTTGTGCAGTGGACTGTGTGTGCTTGCCAGGGGGTAAGAGTGCCTGTCAGGGGACTACCACCTGGCCGTGATGATGTGGTAGTTGATTAGACTAATGACATGGCAAGTTGGTGATGTGGCATATGATGACATGGATGCCACGTGTCAACTGGTTGACAAGCCCTTAGTGTGGTGACCTAACCATGGGTAACTTGACTCGGGGGTTGGTGTAACCAACCTTATCCAAACTTAACTGTACCCTAGTTACAATTGACTAAAGGGTGTGACCTTATCCTACCACATGTCACTTAAGTTAACTAACCCTATCCAAAAGGGTAATCTTACCCAGGTCAGTTTGACCCAACCTTATCCACACCTCTGAGGGTTTGTGGAGTGGCACATGTCAGAGTTAGCCTCATCAGATTTTGATAGAATCTGCGAAGATTTTGTTTCGCTGTGCTAATTTCCGTCTCGTTGATGTGCTGGCTATGAGTCTTCGTCTTTGCTAGAGTCATGCTGTTGCAGAGTTCGTGGCGCAGTGCTTCATTGGGGCGGCCATTGCTAGACTATGGGAGATTGCAAATCTGAATTTCCGCTCATGTATGGGCTGAATCGTTGGTTGATGATGCGTACTCATGATTGGGAGAGTTGTGGAAGAAATAGACGTCCATAGGCTGTGTGTACTCTCTCGGTTGCTACGTGCTTGGAAATCGAGATTCCCTGAGAAGGGTAGGCGATGAGAAGATTTGATGCTTTCAACGAGAGATATGAGGATGGATTGTTTCTGATCTATAACTTCCCACGCTTGGGTTGTTGATGTGATTGGTTGTATAAGGAAGAGTGGGCTGGTTAGGGAAAGAATTCGCTCTAGCTTCTCAAGGATGAGATTCCTACCCTAGAGACCTAGATTTGCTGCAGTTGAGAAGTAGGAGGAAAGAGAGGGCATTCATAAGCCAGAGAATGGCTTGTGTAGGAGATTCGGGCATCAGAGACAGGGGCGATATGATTGAGGCAGACGCTTGGCTTTGGGCAGGAGTGTATGGCCTGATTTTAGCGCGTTTTGGCTATTTTTGGCTGGCTGGAGAAAAGCAGCACCAAATCTATTAAAAGCGAGACTGTTTTTTCGTGAAAAAAGCAGGTTGCTTTTTGGCTTTTCTCTAGCAAGGAAAGCACTTGTTCTAGAACCTTAGGTTCTAGAACCTTGGCGCTCTAGAACCTTAGGTCAAGGCTATTGCTGCTGTTGTCGAGTAGCCTAGAGATCGATGATGAGCACTCGTTGGCCTGTGGGCTGCTAAGGAGCACAGCTGCTCTACTGATGAAGCGTTTGTTGAAGCGTTTGCCTAAAGACGCCCGACAGAAGGCGGGAGTGCTTGTTGTGAGCGTATGTGCTCAGTTGAAGCTGCTGGTGAGATGGTGGAGAAGCTGCTGCCCTTTGCATCGTGGTGCAGAGATTGTGAAGACATACAAGTTGTATGATCCCATCAACCGTGCACACACACACACACACACAATTTTCTCAATAAAAGTTTTAACCCCTTTTCTCCCCCTCTTTTTTCCACTTCTATGTTTGGCTCTTGTTTCAAGATTTTTTTTTAAAAAAAGGAGAAGAAAACTATTAATTGCTCCCCCTTCATTTTTCTAAAGTTTTCTACTTTCCAATTGTGTCATTTTTTGCATTATATAAATCCCCCCTGTTTTATCTTTTTAACTTCAACTTTACTTGTAAAACTTTATAGCTTTTTATATATAATTAATTTTACTAGTAACAAGAAAACCTATATGCTATATATTTACATTTAATTAATTTTACTAGGGATAAGAAGACCTATATTTCACACACACACACACACACAACTCTCTCTCTCTCTCTCTCTTCCAATTTCCTTGTCACACTCATACTTATGTCTCTCTCTCTCTCTCTCTCTCTCTCTCTCCCTCTCTCTCTCTCTCTTCTAATTTCCTTGTCACACTCATACTTATGTGCCACAATAAATTTCGCTCCTCGGTATGATTTAATTTAATTTTACCTTGTATTTCTTTTGCCTTCCTCTAGGCCTAATCTCTTTTGTATTGAAGTAGGTATTGTATAGAACTTCACGTGTATATTTATTTTCTCTCTTTGAATTTTTTATATATAAGTGTATTAGCTTTTATATAATTGTTGCCTCACTTACTTTTTCATTTATGAGTTTGAAATTAGTAATTGCTCTTTGGACACTCATAATATTTTAAACTTTTGATTTAGAGTGCTCTAGTATATGCTTGATAATAATTAATGGAGTTCTAGATAAAATGAGGATTAATTTTGGGATTACTAGGCTTAGTAATGACCATGTGGAGTTGGATGGAATGGCGGTGGAGTCTTACTTATTTTGGAGGTGGCTTGGGAGGTTATCATCCTCCTTGCCTTGTTTATCCTTGGCGATTTGGCGCTCTTGATGGCCAGCCGTTATTCCTTGGCGGTGTCTCCGTTTACTTTAGATCTTAGTAGCTATCCATTATGGCTTTTTATCATAGTGGTGCTACCTTCTCGCATTACTTGTGCTTTGGTTCTTTGCTTTGCTGCCTTTCATCTTACGCGGCAAACTTCTTTGGTCACCGTATTCTACCCCAACTTGAACAAGCCTCTGAGCGGACCACCCTTCTCTTATAGCTTGCTTTCGACGGTAAGTGTTTATGGTCGATTTTCTCTCCAACTTTTGGAACGATTATAGAACTAAGGGAAAAGATGCATGAACATCCTCAACAACTCCCCATCTGAAGGTGGATCTTTTATTCTTAAACTGCGAATCAATTCACCTTGCATCCTTGGATTGGATTTTGAAAGTTTGGCTAAGTCTTAACCCATGGCCGTGAGACCTTCCATCTTCTCCTTTCATTCCATTAACCTTCGACCATCTCCTCCTTCCTCCTGAAGGTGACACTCCATCTCTCCGTTCCATTAACCTTCTATCTCTTCCTTGCCCCTAAAGCTGCCTCTTGTCTTTCCACCTCCTCCCCCCTCCAAGCCTCCATCCAAGAGCTCCTTCTTTGTGACACATGGCAGGCTCTTCTCCTCCAAGCTGCCACATGCCTCTCTTTTTTTTTCAAGGTGTCTGTGGTTAATAGGTTAAAGAAAGATTGTGGCAGAGGCATTGGAGAAAAGAACAACTAACGAGATCATAGGCTTTTCTAAATCCATATTAATAAGAAAAAAAAAATGATACGCACAGGCTTTTTTTACTTTTTACTTTTAACTGCATTTGAAAAGTAATGTCTTTTACATCCCCCAGTGTACTTAGCTAATCATAATAACGCACCGGTTAAGTATTGGTTATGGTTTTTAAACCCGAATGCCTTCAACTCCTTTTCATCTGTAAATTTGTCCTCGCTGCCCACCATGATTAACCTGCATCTGAATCTTTTCTCCCTTCGCAGGTGTTCGCAAACGGACAGACGACATTTGGAGGTTCTATCTGCTTTGGACAAGGCCAAGACTCAATGGTACCACTTTACTGCGATCATCATTGCAGGGATGGGTTTCTTTACGGATGCCTGTGATCTGTTTTGCATCCCTACGGTGACCAAGCTGCTAGGCTGTCATTTGGCAGCACTGCAAAGTCGACTTGAGGAATCCACGAAAAGATTGATATTCAGCTTCGATTGATGATTGGATTTGCTTCATAGGATGCATAGGGTCGGAACAAGGTGCTCACGTTCTCAATATAAGAGAACTACTACCCAAGCACTAGTAGGTTGTAATACAAAATGGAAATGAGCTTTGAAATCTAGAAGGTGGCTCGCATATGTAGTTGAATGTTTACATTGAATTGGATGTCGTAGCATAAATCTCAAAGACTCATAGCATTACGTGCATTAGCACAGAGAACCACAACGATCAAAAGCGATAAAGACTGTTCAAGCAGAAAGAGAATCGCTTCCCGAATCCCAGGTTTTCCAAAAGCCACCCACCTTATGGACGTGATACACTCACACTTCTGTGACTAATAGATCCTTGATTCCTTCCTATATCATTTCGAGTTCTGGGGACAGCACAAGCTGTAGGGCTATCCATTGATATGTACATGGCGAAACAATGAGGGTGGGTGCTACAGTGCCGCTAATCACTGTACGGAGACCTATGGGGAGTTCCTTTCCTCTTGTGCCCTGGCCGGAGACTCTGTATTAAGTCTGGGCATTTGAGGAGCAGGAGCGTGCTCCAGGCCGCTTCCAACGTCTCCTATTATTTTCTCAGTGTTGAAATGTAGCTGCTTTGACAGTTTCTTTGGGATGGGACCATAGTGAGTAGCCGCCATCAAATCCTCATCTGTGTGGTGCTGTTGGGTTTCCGCATGGACGAGTTTGCATACGATGGAACAATAACCCCTTGCGTTCGCTAGACTCCTTTCACAGGTGATACAGTCGAAGGTGCCCTGATTGTAGCACGGCTGCTTCTGGGGCTTGAAGCGAGGCCGCTCTAGCAGAAACACGATCCTGGCATTGTTGATCGTGTAGCTCTGGATAGAGAAGATGTCCAGAAAGGTGTGAATGTCAGCAAATCGGATGGCGGGGAAACAGGAGGCCTTCCGTATTTGGAGGGTGGTGTGGCCGCAATGTTGATAGAGGCAGGCATGGCAGAGGGGGCCTGAGGTGCAGTCGATGTAGAAATGGTTGGTGTGGGCGGATGGATGGACGCTGCAGTGTAGCAATAATGAAGTCATGTCAACAATATAACATAATAATAATTATGCTAACGCATCACGTTTATCGGTATACTAATTCTACTTAGAATACTTGTAAGACCTTGTGCCAATCATGGGACTTGAGGCCACTAAGCTTATTGTCCTTTGAAAATGCTCCTTTCAAGCAACGCATGTACCCTGTCGGTGTTTGAAAAGAGGCAATGTCTACCTTGACCACTGCCTCCTCCCTCGTAGAGAGGATCCACGTTGCTTTCGGGAGGACAACTTTTCCCGAAGCATGCACTTGGGGCCACAAACGAGACATCCTATTCATAGCACGCAAGTCTTCTCGCACTCCTCTTGAGTCCTTGGAACCAACCAAGTGTGCCCAAATAGTAGCCCCCACATTCTTGAAGATATGCATGGGATCCAAGAGATGATTGATTTGTAACTGACCCCAATAAGGAAGCTCATGAAAGATCGATAGCCTCTTCATACCAGGAGGAGGTTCCTCTCCATTCGCCCTCCAAGCTTGAATCCAATCTTTTGCCTTCAAATATGATGGTGGTGGATCAAGCTGACCTCCACATGCGAGATGGTCGAGCAGAAGGTATCGAGCATGACCTTCATAAACATTTTTCCTCATATGTTTGGAGTAGCGTGCAAGCGATTTTAGAGCCGGTCCACAAATAGGACAAGCATGGTACCCACTTGTAACAAGTCCTGCACATGTGCATGAATGTGTTAGTACAAAAGACATGCGTGCAAAAGAGAGTAAAAAAAGCATAATCCCTCATTGTACATGTGAAGACACAACCACGTACCTACGCACTCTCCATATCCTGGGTAGTCATGCATGGTCCACATCAAGATACCCCTGACCAAAATATCATTGGTATGTCTAGGAGCTCTGGAAATATCAAAGACCTGCACTCCTCTCCATAATATCTGTAACTCCTCTATCAAAGGTGTCATGTACACATCCATGTTTTTTGCCTTGTACTTTCTTGGCACAAGTAGTGCAAGCATGAGGTGTCCGTTTTTTATTATTAGCCATGGTGGGATATTGTAATTCACCACGACTATGGGCCATGTCGACCAAGATGTCGAGCGTAACCTGAAAGGATTCATGCCGTCCATGGCTAGCCCAAGATGTAAGTTGCGTGGCTCCCTCGCAAAGTCCGGCCACTGATTATCTATGTGCTACCAAGCTGCACAATCTGCGGGAATCCTCAATGTGTGATCAGTGGACCGATGAGATGCATGCCATGTCATCAACTCCGCTATGGATTTGCATCAGAACATGTGTTGTATTCTTGCAATGATGGGAAAGTGTCTTAAGATCTTTACCGGTATCTGCTCACCCTGCAAGTCATCTCTATATCATTGTTCCCCACACTTTGGACAACTAGCCAAATCTCCATGCTCACGACGAAAGAGAATACAATCATTACGGCAAGCATGGATGGTATCATAATCCATACCCACCATTGTTAGCATCTTTTTCGCTTCATCTCTTGATGCAGGCATGGTATTTGGTGTAGGCAACATCTTCTGGAGCAACCTATGACAAAGACACTATCCAAGTGATGATTCTCAAAATAAACAATATCCAAATAATGAGTCAAATTAATGCAAGGGCTAACCTCATTAAGGCCGAGACACTTGTATCCGACCACCCATACTATACTTGTAGATTCAAGATTGAGAGACAAGCACATAGTTTAGACATCCTAGCACCCTCATACAATTGTGTTGATTGCAACTCTCGCATTTTGACCTCAGACTCTGACATCACGTGTACGTGGGATGTAGTGCCCCTAAAAATGGAATCCATCATGTTGACCATACCCTCGTCGTCATCCGGGAGACTATAGTCTTGCTGAAACTGAGAAGGTATATGTGTACCCTCGTCACCCTCCTCATCCTGTTTTAAGATTTCTTGTAAATATAACATCTTCATATACAATAAGATTGCGAACTTAAATAGCTTTGACTTACCGATGATCCATCAACATGTGCCACACCAACGGGGGGTACTGGTTCCGACTCCTCCCCATACATCCGCAAGTGGCGCATGATAATACGACGTTGATGTCGTACTTCTCGCTTGCAATGAGTGCAATGACAATATAACCTCTCTATAATCCACTTCGTGCTCCCGGGCATTGGCGCATCATCGGATGAGCTTCCACTCATCCCTTCCATCTACACTTATAAAATCACAACATAAGCATGAAGAGGAGATATTAACAGTTATAAAATAGCATGTTTGAGCTTCTTTTGATGCCACATCAAAAAAGTGACTGTAAGCGTCGCTATATAGCAACCTTTTGCTCTGTTCCGTCGCTATATAGCGACGTTTTTACTTAAAAACATCGCTATATAGCGACGAATAAGCATCGCTATATAGCGACGCTATGGGTTAAAACCCGAAACGCTAAACGCGCGGCGTTTTGTTCATACTATTCCCTAATCTCTCAAGTAAGCAAGCCAATATCTCCTCCCACCTATTTTCGATGACCTCCCACCTATTTCAAGCAACCTCCCACTCTATTTTCCACTCCTCAGCCTTCTCCTACCTCTTGTACTCCCTCTCTATCCTTTTCCCTCTTTGGTTTCTTGAAAGGAAGTTCTTCAAGAGGTGAGTTTGTTTCAACAATGTAGGTTGTTTGTTTGTTAGCTTTAGTTTTGTGAGTGTTTCTTCTTGTATTGCTAAACCTGTAAACTAGTTTTCATGCTTGTTTTGAAAGGATTGAAACAAAAAATGAGATTTCAAGAAAGAAAGAAAACTCACCTCTTTTTTCTGTATTTCTCTTCCTTCTCTTTCTCCTTGTCTCCTCAATCTCCTCCTTTCCTTGTCTCCTCAATCTCCTCCCTTCAAGAAGTTGCTTTTGCAATCTCCTCCTTCCACTAACATCTTATTTGAAAAAATGGGTTGTTTTCTCTCTTTTGTAGGGCCAGTCCACTACACCAAGTGGGACATACTATTTCAGGTAAGTGCTTCCTCTTTTTTCCATTTATTATTTTTGTTATTTGCATTAGCTTGCAGGTAGCGCCTTAAGCGCTAGCTGCAGTGATGGGCGTAGGAACCCTCTCTTCCCCTCACAAACTCTTTCCTTCTTCCCCCTTCTCTTTTTTCCCCCTTCTCTTATTCTCTCTTTCCCCCTTCTCTATTTCCCCCTCATCTCTTTTCCCTTCTCTCTTTCCTTTCCCTCTTATTCTCTATTTCCGCATAGCATGAGAGCATGAGCTTCTCTTTTTTCCCCCTTCTCTTTTTTCCCTCTTCTCTTATTCTCTTTTTCCTCCTGGATGAGGAAACTTTATGATCACTCATGAGCAATCATTCCCAGGCTTGAAATACTATATACATTGTTGATCATGCTTACATTTTGACTTATTAAATATTGTGCTAATTGATTGACATCATACCAGTTTTGTTAATTGATGTCATACCTATTGGAAATTATGCTAAAGCATTTTTTTGTTTGACATCCACATCAATTTGGTTAATTGATGTCATATCAATTGGAAATTATGCTAGAGCATCTAGATGGTACAATCATGCTTACGTTATGTTAAAATAAAATTGACGTACATTGATGTCATCAATTTTGTTGATGGATATCATACCAATTGGAAGTACTGCTATAGTATTTGGATGGTATTATAATTTTTTTACTTCAATGTTCAAACTCGGAACATATTATCCAATTGCTTGCAACCTTAATGTACTTGTGTAAGCGATGCTAGCTGCTTCTACACTAGTGTGTAAAATGACGGTATCCGTCAATAGAGCATGATATTGTGGATGATCATAATGCAAATAGATGCTTACTAAGGAGAGAGAAGGACGTGGGAAAAGGCGATTTGCCATCCCACACCTATTTTAATAGGTAGATTACCATGTTTATAATCATCAAACCACGTTGGGAGGGGGCAAGACATGGACAGTGGAGATGTAATGTATGTCATCATACATACATTGGCTCTTGCTTAAGAAGGAGGTTGCATTTCTTAGGTGATGTGCATGGAAGAATTTCAAAATGCAAGGGACTAAGAGATAAGGGCCCTGCAAACTCTTGTTGCTACCATTTTGGGACTTGTTTAACATTACTGTTTTGAGGCATTGTAAATCACCTTTTTAATTTTGAATTGACGTATGGTGAAACTGATTTTGCAAAGGGTGAATATGGTGAAACTAACATTGAATTTTTTTTTCACTTCAAATTATGCTCATAATAATTACTTCAGTAATTGCACTTATTCCTAGTTTTGCAAGTTGACTGGAGGATGTTACAAAATTATCATTGCAAACTATGATCTCTTATTAAAGTTCCTCGAGTGGACCCTGTTTAAGTGGAGTAGACGTTGCATTATTTACAATTCCACTTTAAAGTATGACAATAATAATGCATCCACATTAATTACTTCAATAATTTTCAACAATCAATGCATCCACGTCAATTAATTCAACAATTGTCAACAAACATTGCATTTTTAAAAATTCAACATGGAGTACTTCGGCCTTTTTACAATAATAATTTGAGTTGGAGATTGCGTGTCCGCCATTCGAAAATATTATTGTTACAAAAAATGGGCTGGCACTATCCATACAAAATGAGCCCATCAAAAAAATAGACTGTAACATGGTTCCACCATTCAGATGGGCAAATAATGGCCTGAAGATGTAAAAAAGGCACTCTAAAGTGTTTTCTTGGCTTGGTTTGTGTGCCCAATTCTAAATTCAAATTGAAGCCTTAGATAACGAGTTTGGGCAGAAAGAGATGATGATAAAAGTTGTAGGGAATCAAAAGACTGTTAAAAGTTATACTATGAATTATTTTCATATCTTGCATTATTTAGAAGATATGGGCCTCCAAACACGGCTGTTTTTTCCCAGTGTTCTTTTTATTTAAAAAAAAGAGAGAGAACTTGCTATATCAAATCAATTGCACCTACATGTAGGCATGATATTTGGTTGCATACTTGGTTGGAACTAAGGGGTCAAGATTGCCTAATTTTTCCCCAATTCACCTTTTTGTTATTTTATTTGTTGGGAACCGCCATTTGGGACATGGAGAGACATTCCCCCAACAAAATTGCCAAAAAAAAAGCCAGATGGCCCTAGGTGTGAGTAGGCATGAATTTGGGCTAAGCGGGGATGCCGTCTATCCAAAGTCACACCTGCTCACACCTAGGCCCATCTAGCCTTTTTTTGTCAAAATTTTTGGGGGGGATTGTCTCTCCATGCCCCAAATAGTGGTTCCCCCAAATCAAGGTTGCCTAATAGTGGTTCAAGATTGCCTACTATTTTTCAAAATAACTTTTTTTTCTCTTTTATTTGTTGGGGACGAGTATTTGGGGCATGGAGAGACACTCCCCCAAAAATTTTTTTGAAAAAAATTGGCCAGATAGCCCTAGGTGTGAGTAGGTGTGACTTTGGGCCACACAGGGAGCCCGTCTAGCCCAAAGTCGCGCATTTCCTAATAGTGGTTCCCCCAAATAGGTTTTTTTTTGGGGGGGGGGTGTCAAGATAGTCTAATATTTTTCCAAATCAAGGTTGCCTAGTAGTGGTTCCCCTAAATAGGTTTTTTGGAGGGGGGGGTCAAGATTGCCTAATATTTTTTCATATAACTTTTTATGTTTTATTTGTTGGGAACCAGTATTTCGGGCATGGAGAGACATTCCCCCCCCAAAACTTTTGAAAAAAATGGCCAAATGGCCCAAGTGTGAGCAGGGGCGACTTTGGGCTAGATGAGGAATATCTCTCCATGCCCCAAATACTGGTTCCCCCAAATCAAAGTTGCCTAATATTGGTTCCGTCAAATAGGTTTTTTGGAGGGAGGGCTCAAGATTGCCTAATATTTTTCCATATAACTTTTATTTTATTTTATTTGTTGGTCCCCATCTGGCCCAAAGTTGCGCCTGCTCACACCTGGGAACATCTGGCCATTTTTTTCCAAAATTTTTGAGGAGGAATGTCTCTCCATGCCCCAAATATTGGTTCCCAACAAATCAAGGATGCCTAATAGTGGTCCCCCAATTTTTATTTTTATTTTTGGGGGGAGGGGCGGGGCTCAAGATTGCCTAATATTTTCCCAAATAACTTTTTTTCTATTTTACTTATTGGGAACCACTATCTGGAGCAAGGAGAGACATCCCCCCAAAAAACATTAATAAAAATATGGCCAAATGGCTTCAGGTGTAAGCAAGCGCGACTTTGGGTGAGACGGGGACCTCGACTAGCCCAAAGTCACGCATGCTCACACCTAGGCCATCTGGCCATTTTTTTCAAAATTTTTTGGGGGGAATGTCTCTCCATGCCCCAAATAGTTTTTTTTCTTTTTTTGGGGGTCAAGATTACCTAATATTTTTCCAAATCATCTTTTCTCTCTTTTATTTGTTGGGAACCACTATTTTGGAGCTCAATCTTGTTGAAGCCTAGTTCAAGTGGTTGCCTTTCTTTGTTTACACAATACTTGTTCTTCTTGGCTCAACTTATTTTTTGTATAGATGTGTGGCTAATGGGGTGTACTGGTGTTCATTGAAACTTGCTAATCACCAGGAAGGTGCTGATTAGGGGCAAGAAGTAATGTCATAAAACACAACAAAGTACTCTTGGTAAAGCACACATTTGGTCCAAACTTACATTGTTTGATCCAATTGCACACCCACATGCACATTGAGGCCAAGAGGCCTTTTTGAAATTGAGTTTTGGGTAAACTTCAACAAGTAGCAAGAATAAAACAACAATAATAAAACAACATAGAATATGATTTTACTTTATTTCATGAGAATGATAACATTTATTTATTTTAGAATGAAATAATATCAAACACCATAGAAAGCATTGGGGAGCCAAAATATAGTGTCTACAAAAGGACACACTATAATATAATAGGTGTCGTCTAAAGGAAAAGAACACATACAAGACAGATAAATGTTGATGGGTATAGTGGTAAATGCTAAAGAATGACCACTTCCATCACGTTGAAGAAGATTCTTCCCTCTACCTTTGATTGCCTCAATGTTCTATCCATCCATGCTCAAGTTCCTTGAAATCCAATCGAGATTACTTCCACATTTGAAAAGATTTGAATAATGTTTATCCAATAAGCTACAGGGAGAAGGTAGTTCATAATCCCTAGACGTAGCCCTCATGCACCATGTAGCTTGCACCCTTTGATTGATTGCTTGCTCCACCGCAACCTACCAAGAACACATTTTGCAACATGCACTTGTAACTCAGGGAACACTTCTACTTCTTGTTGGTAACATTGAAATGGAACAATGAGAGGTGTGAGAAAATAGATTTGAGTTACTGAGTGAATATAATTTAAAAAATTAGATTACAAAATAGCTTTGTTGTTACACTATCAACTACCAAGCACCACATTGTAGGAGAATCTTACAATGGAGCCATGAGAGGCTTAGAAAAGAAAATTAAAAATAATTATGGTGAGAAGAAAAAGAATTCAGGGGTTAGGAAGTGATTAGGTGAGAAGAAGAAGGATTGAGGCATTGGAAAGTGACTGTGGTGAGTAGAAGAAGGATTCAAGTACAAGCAACCTCCGTTGGGGAGCCAAAATATAGTGTCTACAAAAGGACACACTATAATATAATAGGTGTCCTCTAAAGGAAAAGAGCACATACAAGACAGATAAATGTTGATGGGTATAGCGGTAAATGCTAAAGAATGACCACTTCCATCACGTTGAAGAAGATTCTTCCCTCTACCTTTGATTGCCTCAATGGTCTATCCATCCATGCTCAAGTTCCTGGGAATCCAATCGAGATTACTTCCACATTTGAAAAGATTTGAATAATGTTTATCCAATAAGCTGCAAAAAGAAGGTAGTTCATAATCCCTAGACGTAGCCCTCATGCACCATGTAGCTTGCACCCTTTGATTGATTGCTTGCTCCACCGCAACCTACCAAGAACACATTTTGTCACATGCACTTGTAACTCAGGGAATACTTCTACTTCTTGTTGGTAACATTGAAATGGAACAATGACAGGTGTGAGAAAATAGATTTGAGTTACTGAGTGAAAGTAATTTAAAAAATTAGATTACAAAATAGCTTTGTTGTTACACTATCAACTACCAAGCACCACATTATAGGAGAATCTTGCAATGGAGCCATGAGAGGGTTAGAAAAGTGATTAAAAATAACTATGGTGAGAAGAAAAAGAATTCAAGGGTTAGAAAGTCATTAGGTGAGAAGAAGAAGAATTGAGGCATTGGAAAGTGACTGTGGTGAGTAGAAGAAGGATTCAAGGATTGGAAAGAGATTTGGGTGCATATGCATGGTTTGGGGGAAGGTTTGAAAGGGTTTCAGGTCGTTTTTGGCACTTTTGAAAATTTTAAATTTTTAGGGGAGTAATACCCGTGAGATACTTTTTAGGAGCGGGGACCACCTTGGGGTACAAAGAGGGTGGAGTTCTTGCACATGGTGGGGATCCTCCAAGTGGGAGAGGGAGGTGCACTTTTTGGGACCATCAAAACCTAGGGAGGTGTACTTCTTGGACTCATATGGGGGTGATGGGACCCTTTATAGACCTTATTCATTCTTAATCCATTTTGCTAATCCACTCCTTATGAGGCCCTTTTTAAGTCCAAAATTCGCCTAATGATCAAACACCTCTGGGGACCACTTCTCCAACCCTGTGGAGGCAAACTAGAATCTCCAAATGGGATGTGTCTGAGAGCCCACTTGATCAAACCCCCCTTCCGAGGCTACAAGACCATAAGCGTTACCTTGAGCGGTAAAGGATAAGAGTCCTAAATCTCCAGATAGATCTAGGATCCCAACCTTCAGAAGTCCTATGATAAGGGACACCCAGGCTGGAGGTTGGGGACTGCTCACCAGGATGACGAGCCCCGTCCCTCTGGCTCCCTCCTTGAATGGAGCTGGTGCTATGATGAAGCAACAGAAGGGAAGGTCGTCTTACCCTTGCCTGCTAGTAGGGGAGGGAGGCTGAAGAACCTGCTACGGAGGTGGAGAGGGGGGTGGTGGGGGAGGGAGGAGGGAGGGAGGTGGAGCGAAAGGGGCGGATGGTGAGAGTGATCATAGCAAGAGGGGTGAGGGGGGGGAGGGGGCGGCAGGGGGAACCTAGAAGGGGGGGGGAGAGTGGAGAGGAAGAGGGGGAGGGGGGGGAATAGGGGCGACCACAAGCCCCCCTACTGATCAGGCTCGTCGAGGCTCTAAATCCGCTCCTCCTCATCCACCGCTGCCTAACTAACGTCCGCCATCACCGCATCAAGAGCTCATGGGGCTCGCTGCTGATGCAAGGGTGAATGCAGACACTAAACCTCCAACACGGGAGGATCATTTGGCTGGGCGGTGGCCCCTTCCACTAGGGGAGATGGGTCTCCACGTAAGGGCTCCTGCTCTGCTCCTCCTCCTCATGTGTCTCTCGGATAACCCTGTCTCTGTCTCTCTCTCTCTCTCTGCGTCTGGCCCTCTGCCTGCGGCGCTTGTAGGATTGTTTGCTTGGTCTCTTTTTCTCTTTAATCTAGGTCCAGTCCCCTTCTGAGCAGGTCACCCAGAAGGTCTGAGACTTTTGCTACTCCTGTTTGAGGGGGTGCTAGACTCTTGCTTGCTGACTCTGCCTGTTGTGCGGGGGTGGGGGGAGAGGTGCTCAGCCATGGCCACGGGGTCAATCTCTAGCTAGGTGACCCATCTGTCTGCACCGAAGACACTGACCTGGTAACCCAAAAATCTCCACTTGCTGGCGAAGTGTACCCCCTTCAAGGGTCTCTAGAAGAATCAAATCAGGGAGAGACTCTGGGCTCTCAACCACCAGTCTGATCCTGGGGACCCCGTCATCTGCTACTAATGTTGCGGTTGAATTTGGAGGAGACTCGTGCATGGTGCCAAATGCCCGACCAATGGAGGGGAGGATGGCTCTATACTTCTCTAGGAGTCCTGGGAAGCAGAGCGTAACCAGGACGTGGGGAACATGGTGTGTCATGTCCATGTCCTCTATCGTAAAGCCATGATACCAAGGAAAGAGGTACACCAAATGCGGTCCAAGGAGGATGGGGCTCTGCTCCACAAGTGTGAAGGCAGTATTGGGGAAGCTCAGCTTGATAAGGAAGACATCTCTTCCATAGATGGTGGCCTCCTGAATGTGGTCACCCTCTAGTGCCAAGCTTGCCTGGATCCACTCTCGCACCTGTCGCCTTGTGGGTGTGAGGCCCACAATTCTGCCCACGATCACCTTGTTCTGGAGGGATTGAATTGCTTGTTGTACCTGTTGTTTGTCAGCAGGAGAATGGACCTTAACGGCTGTGGGATTCGAGGGTGCTACCATAGAGCCCCTCTAGCCAAACCAAAGATCACCACCAAGATTTTCCTCCTCCTGACAAACACAAATGCTCCTACTGCGAGTGAAGTAGGGGAAGGAGAAGAAGAGGTGAATGCAAAAGACAGGGGAAAGGAGGTAAGGAAAGCAGGCAAAAAAAGAAGCACGAGGAGGCGGGGGGCAGCCTGATGAGGCGGGTGGAAAAGCATTGGGGGGTAAAGAAAGGGGGGCGCAAGAGGACAAGAGGGAGGCGGAGGGGAGCGGGGACGAGACAGAGGAGGCAAAAAGGGCAGAGATGGAGGCAGGGGTGAAGGCAAAAGCAAGGCGAGGAGGCGGTGAAGTGGAGGTGGAGAGGGGGGAGGGGGTGGAGTCGGGGAGGGAGGGCGGGGTGAGGGCAGAGAGGGGGAGAAGGCAAAGCGGTTGGCAGAAGGGCGAGGAGGGAGCAGAGGCAGAGCAGAAGGCGGGAGGGTGAGGAGGAGGCCGAGAGGGATGGTGAGGAAGGCGAAAGGGCGGAGCGAGGGATGAAGGAGAGATGGAGAGGATACGACGAGAAGCGAGGGTCGAGGCGGGGGCAGAAGGCGGAGAGGAGGCCGAGGGCGGAGAGGCAACGGAGGCAGAGACGAGGCAGGGGCAGAGAGAAGGCTGAGGCGGGATGGCGAGGGTGGGATTGGCGGGCAGCGGGAGTAGCTAGGGTAGAGGGAGCCAGACAATTGTGGAGAGCTGGCTTTGATACTATATGTTGAAGCATAGAGTAGGTAGAGGAGGTAGGGTAGGAAGGGGAAGAGGAAAGCAAAGAATGCAAGTAATGGAAATGGAAATGGAAAGAATTGAAAGAGAAATGGAAGAACTAAATCAACAAAAGACTTACATTGAGAAAGCTTGATGACTCCTATGATGTGATACACAACACAAGTACACCCTCATATAATCTAGACACTAGATGCTAGAATACCAAATGCATGTGGGATATCTCCCAATATGACACGTGGCATCTATAGGACACACCAGACTAAAACACACATAAAAATCACTCAACTTGGCTCCTTTTCCTAGCAAAAGGAAGGTAGAGGGGGTGAATCTAAGGTAGACAAAGGAATGCAAGAGCTCCAGCTGCTCTTGGTCATAATGCTGCTGAAGCTGAGACCAGCTTTCACTTGGTGTAGCCCACTTTGAAGATGACCAGCTCCCCTGCGCAGCTTTCCTTATGTTAATACAGTCACCACCTCAACACTCACATCAACTGAGGCTAACCCAAAGCGACTAACCTACTAAGCCTGTGCAGCTGAAAAGAAACACTAACCTACAGTGTCAGATATAAATTGTTAGAAAGACAAGGCTAGAGAAGAGCTTAGTTAGCCAGTATACAAGTGAGACATGCAGAGTTGAAGAGAGCACGTCAATTACACAAAACACTCACCCAGTTTATTTAATTGAGAGCCTCGTAAGCAAGGTTTTACATGTATATTGCATCATTGCTTTGATCTGCAAAGCATCTCAAAATCCACCTTTCCCTCCTTGAATCTCTGCATCACCCCTTGATTCATGCCTCCATATAGAGGAACGATAGGGTTTGCAGTGGAGCGATCAAAATAGACGATACTCAAACACAACTGAAGAACGAAACTCAGAAAACATAGTGCCTGTCGGTAATATGAAAAACTGAATACAAGAACCTCAAGTCGTCGTGTCTCAAGGACCGTGGCTGAGGCGAATCAGAAAGATGATTCCATGTAGAGAAACTGTAGAAAAGATAGCAGCAGAGGGAGCGAAACACAGTCCTCCGTGTAGCTTGATGATGACGAAGATGATGAAGAAAAGGAGCTCATCCGGCTGTAGATTTGAAGGTGTATGAGCAACAGAGGATGAGGAGATGTGGAGGCTTGTCAAGCAGCAGTCAGGAGCAGATCTGGAGCAGCAACGGGAGGTCCAGGGCTAGATCTGGAGGAGAGGAATAGAGAGACAGAGTTGGGGCAGAATTGGAGCAGAGGAGGCAGAGAATGAGTTGGGGCAGGCTTAATAGCCAGTTCTGGAGCAGGAGGGGCTGCAGCAAAGGATGGAGATGGTGAGGAGCAGCTGCAAGTCCTGTCCTTGAGAGTGAGGAAGTAGGGAGTCTTTTATAGGCCTGACCCAGAAGGTCGGCCAGCTGGTCGGTCAGTTCCTAGGTCGGTGGGCTGGCCAGCTGGTCGGCCAGTTCTGGTCGGCCATTTTTGGCCTTTCTGGCCACTTGTTTGGCCCTGCTGGCTGTCCTTTTGGCTGGCCTGTTTGGTGCCTTTTGTGCCTTTGGCTGGCCTTAATGCCCCTAAAATAGGGATTGCTGATAGGTGGTATGTTTGCCCCTAAAGTGGGGATTGTAGTTGCTTAACACTCCACGTCTCAATCACACCTACCATCAATCACTCCTACCACACACAAACTAAACGAGAGGTAGTCACACACCATAGTTATCGCACAGACATGCAAGGCTCCAAGGCTCTTAATCCCTCATTCCCATATACATTAATTTGTCCAGCATGCTTGACCGATTTTGTACATGCTAGTCTCGATCGTAACGACTTGAACGTTTTTAATTCACATGAGGATTGACATGAGGATTCAATTGGGGACTTCTTATGGTGAAAGAAATGCATATGCAATAGGAAAACATATGCATAGGTGTGTTGTATGTTTACCTTCAAAATAGTAAAATTGTGTTGCTGTGTGTGGATCCTTGCTCTCTCTAGCATACTCGGGGAGACATACGAGGGCCCAAGAATGACGGCCCGGCTCATGTCCCAAAAAAAAAAGTGTCTTTATGGAGAGGCTGTTCAATAAGTGCAGATATCTAATGCACTGATTGGCAAGCAAAAGAGCAAAGCAGAGAGTTGCAAGGTTGATGTCCAAAGACCATAATCTTTGAAGAGACTATTTGTTATGCTCAGCACAAGCAAGTTGCATAGTGGACAACTCTTCAACCTCATTCTCATAACTGAAGAAAAGGAAAAAAGTTGACAGGCATATGTCGTACAAATTGTGAGTGCCTCAGACAAATTCAAGAAATCCAAATGAAAGTTCAGTTGAGGCCAACTAACTGACTGATACCAAAAAAAACTGTAAGCCTTGCAAGGTAAGACAAATGTCTCTGTGAAAAGGGTGGACCTATGAACCAACAAATAGCCACCATGCCAAGCTCATACAGTTCAAGTACTTCCTCTTCCATGTTCCATCAAAATATAAAGATGGGGTGGTGTCATGTACAAAAGTATCACCCACACATTCCCTTTCCTTGGAAGGTTTAGAGACCTGGGAGTGACTACTTGCCTTCGCAGATACACTTGATTCCAAAAACTGCAGATTAAGAATTCACACCACCTTGTTTTTAGGAGATTCACCATCTGTAAACGCAACTCACTGTAGCACAAATCACGATCAGACTCAATTTCATCATCCTCTGAATACATCTCAACAATTTTTCCATCATTCCAGCAGAAACATTTCACATGAGAGACACTGGCTGTGGTAGATGCAATAGCATCACCAATAGTCTCCATGAGCAGAGTCTTTGATTGCAGTTTGCATCTCTGACAAGGATACTTTGCTGTTCAATGTTTGATACCATTGCATTGGCCTCACGACAGTCATTACAAACCCGGAGATTCTTGACCACCCATACAGGTGTCTCCTGGGGTGTTTTGATGAAGGCGGGATCTCGCTGTGCCCACAACCCATTTTTCTTTGCCTCAATGGATATGGCTCATGACGCCGAAGCCAAATTTGGGATAGACCCCTCCTCATTTGGAGGGAAATGTCTTTTTAGAAATATAGAGAATGTCGTGTATCCCCCACCAAAACCGAATGCACAATCCTGCTATTGTCAGTCAACCAACTGTGTTCTGGCTCCATCCATGCGTGTTCTTTCACACTCATTGCCTTGACCTTCTCTTCCTTCTGAATGTGAGCATCTGCATAGATGTTAGACATTAAAACATAAGCTGCAGCATCCTTTTCATCCAATTGCACTGCATTTTCGAAGGCCAGTCTTCCAAGCTCCACATTACCCCACTTTTGACAAGCACCCAACACTATAAGCCACACCACAATATTAGAATGGAAAGGCAGCTTCTTCACCATCGCTACCGCCTTGTCTAATTGGCCTGCACGGCCAAGTAGATCAACCATGCCAGTATGATGCTCAATAGTGGGAGTGATGCCATAATCTTTGCTCATGGCCTCAAAGTACTTATGGGCCTCAACCACGAGACCTGTATGACTGCAAACAGTAAGCACAATAGAGAATGTGACCTCATTTGGCTTTACCCCTACTGCTTTCATCCTCTCAAGCATATGGAAAACAATGACACTTTCTCCTAGTTGGGCATATCCTGCCATTAGTGCACTCCATGAGACTACGTCTCGAATTGGCAGCTTGTCAAACGCTTCCTGTGCTTCTTCAAGTGCAGCACTTTGGGCATACATATCCACCAAGGTGCTGCCAATAAAAAGATCTCTTTCTAGCCCCCTTCTGGCAATGTCCTCGTGTATTTCTCTGCCCTTGCCTATGGCTCCAGTGCTCCCACAGGCTTTCAAGCTGCATACAAATGTGACGGGATCTGGAGAGAGGCCCTCTACTTGCATCTGTTTGAGACAGTTCAGCACGTCCTCACCAACCCCGTGCTCAGCATATACTGCCATTAGTGCATTCCACGATCCCTCATTTCGAACTGGCAGCCTGTCGAATGCTACCCGTGCTTCTGCAAGCGAGCCGCATTTGGCATACATCTCCACCAACGTGGTGCCAACAACAAGATCTCTTTTTAGCCCCTTACTGGAAATCTGGATGTCTATTTCTCGTCCCTTGTCTATGGCTCCTATAGTACCACAAGCTTTCAAGCTGCAAACAAATGTGACAACATCTGGAGAGAGACCCTCCAATTGCATTTGATCAAAACATAACAGCGCTTGCTCACCAAGCCCTTGCTCAGCATATCCTGCAATTAGTGCAGTCCATGAGACTACGTTTCGAACTGGCAAGTTGTAAAACACTTCCCGCGCTTCTGCAAGCGAGCCACATTTGGCATACATATCCACCAGGGTATTGCCGACAGAAAGATCTCTTTCCAGCCCCTTTCTGGAAATCTCGGCATGTATTTCTCGGCCATTGTCTATGGCTCCTATGCTGCCACAAGCTTTCAAGCAGCACACAAATGTGACAGCATCTGCAGAGAGAGCTTCCAGTTGCATCTGTTTGAAACAGATAAGCGCTTGCTCAACAAGCCCATGCTCGGCATATCCTGTGATCAATGCAGTCCACGAGACCACATTTCGAACTGGCAGCTTGTCAAAGGCTTCACGTGCTTCTGCAAGCAAGCCACATTTGGCATACAAATCCACCAAGGTGTTGCCAACAAACGCATCTCTTTCCAGCCCTTTCCTGGCTATCTCAGCATGTATCTCTCGGCCTGTCTCTGCATCTTTCAGCCTCGCACAAGCCTTCAGTACGGCCACAAAGGTATACTTGCTAGGGGGTACACAATCCTCTTGCATATTCCAGTAGAGGTCGAGGGCATGCTTTGAATCCCCACATTCAATATAACCCCAGATGAGAGAAGTCCAAGAATACACATTCCGATGTACCAGCTTGTTAAAAACATGCTGAGCGTCACACATGCTTCCAACTTGAACCAACATTGGGACAAGGTAGTTCCCAAGAGATCTATGATCTTCCAACCCACTTTTGCACAGGTAGGCATAAAAGCGCTTGGTATACGCTAGACTTTTCTTTGTTCTGCACTTATGCAAGATGCATGTAAGGTTCTGAGCTGAAGGGAGCTGGGGCATCTGTTCCATAGAAATGAGTGCCTCCTCTAAGCTTAGGATTTTCCGGCCACTGTTCTTATTCAGTTCTTGTACATCACATGCATTCATCGTTACTCCACACCTGAAGCTGACCTTGCCACAATCCTCCATCAAACCACGTACTTGGGACTGACCAGTGGATGCTTTGAGGCTTTTCTCGAGCGTATTTTTAACCCAACCGGGATTGTACAAGCCGTCTCTCCATAGCGCTTCTTTGGTAACCTTATGCTTGAAATCTGTAGATTTTGGGTTAGTCTGTTGTTAAGAAGCGTCAGACTAGCCAATCTACGGATATACCAAGAAAGTCGCACACTTACTTTGCTCTCTCGGTTGTACCGCCAGCGGAAGGGATCCGTGAAGTAGTCCTTCCATAATAACTCAGCAACTGCGAAGGGTGACCACAAAGAACCCAATTAAGTGTCTGCTGCGATTAATAAAAGTAAGAACAGCCCTCTATTAACTGAGTTACCCATCAAAGACGGAGAAAAATCTTAGGCGGATGTTGTCAATACGGCCAATACCTGAAGGCTCCGCCACAGCTCCAGAAGCCATCAGAAGGTTAGGGCTTGATTGACTGCGCAGATGCGCGAAGTGTGGATCTCCGCTACGCAAAAGCCCTGGGTTACAGGGGATAGGGCTGTATATAGTTTCGTTATGGCCGGGTGACGACTACGACAATATAAACGTTGATCATGAGATGGTGCCGTCAGGTGGCCATTCGGACCACATGCCCAAACGCCGGACTACGTGCATACGTATAGGAGAATGGGCCGGGGGAGCGTTTTTCGGGGCCCAAAATCCGGCGAGGGGCCGGCACCTTGTTTCGGGGCACAACCGTCCCCAGAAAATGCAACCCCGGTTGGGGTTGCTTGGTTTATGTGGACCCTTGGGGTTAGTTGTGTGTGCCATGTTTGTTTCTACGTTGGCTACGTGTGTTGGTTTTGTGCATGTTCTCTATGAGTGGTGTGTAGCTATGTGCTTTGGCTATGGCATTCTATTGTCTTTGTGCACCGTTTTGCATGTGTGCTTCTTATTGTTGATATACGTGCTTTCTATGAGTTTTTTTGGTGTCCGTGAGGAGTCTTATCGATGGAAACTATTAACGAACTCTTCATTATATCAAAGGGAGATTGGATTTATGTTCGTCGAAATTTGAGTCTTGACAGAAGTAACAAACATTCAATATGAGAGGAAATTTATTTGGAATTACTGAAATTAGAATACATGATACAAACTTTGAAAGGAACCTTGTTACCAACGATTACATTACGAGATTTCAAAAGTTTTCACTGTAATCCTATGCAAACTTAGTAATGGTGTGACATGAAAAGTATGCATCGTCTGAAACTGGCAAAACTATGAAAGTTTTCACTGTCAAAAACTTGCTAAGTGATCAAAACAAGTGGAGTCTGATGTAATGTTGGAGTATGCATCTGAAATCCTATTCTTTCTTTGCTCTTCTGGTGAAGTTCCTGCATGGAAGTGAATGTGGCAATTATTGAAGACTGGATTTTGTATTACAGACGATCCGACGTAGAGTGGAGTTGTTTATTTGTAGTGCTTTGCATCCTTCTGGCCAAGAATCCTGTATGAATTTCAAGTTGGAGTTATGAGTATTGTCAAAGATTTGAAGTACTTTTTCCAAGCCTTCTTTTGTTGCTGCTGACAAGCCAACAAATTTTGTAGGACCCACATGCTCCAGAGGCCAATGATGAACATTGCATGAATTCCAATCGATGCTCACACAAACATGCATCTGGGCTGCGTGGAAATAGCACATAGCACCTACACTACTGCAGCCTCTTTTTTCCCAGCTCTACAATGCCAAACCAACAACTCCATTTGAAGGCTTGCTAGCATAGCATTGCAATGCCCAAGCATTTTTATTGGCCCAAAGACTTTGATTCTCCAATTGATTGGCTAAAACAACCTGCAAGGATGGGTAGGTAACACATAGGGAATAGTTGTCAAGTCTCATTAATCCTTCTCTAGAACTAGAGTAACCCTTCATGTAGACCCGTTTTTTTTGCAATGCGAGTTGAGCACTTTAATGCAAGAGTTATATCCCTAGCAAGAACGTGGGGAGCCTCACTTATAAGCTAGAGAGGAAAAAGAGGAGAGACCAAGATGGCTTTCTTGGATGTTTTTTCTTTGGAAGAGCATATTTTGGAAGTTCTTCATTAAATAATGATCTGACAAAAAATGGGAGAGGGCTATAAACAGAATTGCAAATCCAATGGTCCTCAAGGATATACAAAATAGCACCCTAAGGTTTAGAGCATGGAGTGCTCTTGTCCATGGTCCACGCTATTTCCCTTCTATTTTCCATGGCGCATTTTGCACATCAAAAGGGAATAAACATAGCCCCCTCCCCCCCCCTATGACATAAGACACGTAGCATATGTGAAGAAATAGGGTGGGGAATCAGTGATCTAGACAAAAGAACCAGGGGATGGGTTACATGGGAGGTGACACATGCATCATTTCATATGTGGTTGATGGGTCTTGAGGCAATGGGAGAAAAAATGGATGTTCCCATCGTAAACCCATCTTATGCTACTTGGTGTAGGATGGGAGTAATGATGACAAATAGATTCTATCCTAACCCCATGGTAGTCCCATCCATGTGTTAGGGCCCAATTAAGTGGTTGTACAAAGGACCCAGCTAGGTTCAGTGGCCTTCCTATGCCATCTAATAACTTTTTGCCTAAAGACTACTATGTCCCAAAAAGTTCAAATGAAATGAGTTGGCATAGTGTGCAAGCAACACTCCTATTTCTCAAAAAGACTTAAAGGTATACAAAAACAAGCACATGAAATGCAACCCAATAATGAACTGACAAAAAATAACCATGTGGGACAAAAAGTCTAATCCTTAAGGAATACCGTAGCAAAACTCAAAATGTCTTATTACCATTACCTTATGGGCATTACAAAAGCACAAGTGTTGTCCTCTCAGCTTAGCAAATTAAAATCTTGATTCTTCAAGCCATGAAAGATCTAGCTAGTGTGAAAAAAATGCATGTGAGAAGTTCACACAATTGAGTGCCAATACAATGGAAACCTTTTAGTAGATTAAAAGCTCTACATCAGTAACCATCATATTTGCAAGACCATGAGCATAAGATGATAGGAGATGTAGAGTGTTACTAAAGCGAGGGTAGTCATGCACCTTTTCTACACCTTAGTAAGTAACACGAAGGTATGTATGAAGTATAATATTTGCAAAGCTTGCAACACCCTAGTTGCAAAGCTACTACAATTACTTGATAGGAGTAGCTTGGTAGCTACTATATTGGGCTTCAGCAAAGGCTAATTCTTGTAAGAAAGGCCTCATTGTTGTAGGCAATTCTTTTTTCTAAAAAATGAGGGTTTATATTAATAAATCCAAAGCTCATACTTTTTACATCAAAAGGTTCTCTGCCCCAATACACCAAAATGGGAAGATATAACTTGAGATTGACTGCATGTTGAATCTAAATCTCCTCTTTAGCTATGACCATATTTGATTGGAAGATAACAAACACTAAAAGTGTACTGGGAGGAGAAGGAGACATGTATTTTGGAAAACTTTTCCATCGAGGTGTTGTCGCAGGTTCACAGTGTGAAAATGCTATTTCCATGCTTACATTAGAACTTTGTGAGAGGCACCGCTTGAGTCCATGGGAAGAACCAATCTCTTGTACCGAACTTGGGGGATGCTCCCATCATGGGTAATGGGAGAGGCAGAAGGTAGCATCACCAGGTGGTCTTTGGTAGATGCAGGTGGAGGAAGACTGGTTGCTTGTCTGGCCATCTTCTCCTTTTCCTATTGCAGGACAAGCTACTCTTTGTATGTGGTACTTCGTGGATCACTTGGAAGAACTGGTCTCTTATACAGAATCTGGGGGATGCTCCCTTCAAGAGTAATGGGGAGGCTCTGAACCACTTTTAGTTAAGATAGGTAAGCAAACTTGTCTTGACATTCATTTATGATAGGTATAAGATATAGTTAATTTCTACCCGCCCATCTAAATTCTTTAATCTGGGGGATGCTCCCTTCAAGAGTAATGGGGGAGGCTCTCAACCACTTTTAGTTAAGATAGGTAAGCAGACTTGTCTTGACATTCATCTATGATAGGTATAAGATATAGTTAATTTCTACCCACCCATCTAAATTCTTTGATATCAAGGCTTTTCCTACCCTCCATCCACACTAGAATTTCATTTTCTCAAAGGTTTTGTCTTTCTCTGATCAGGATTAAGTCAAAATGATTGATTTTGAACCTTCCCCTCAGCTCCTTTTCACTCTTCCAAGTTCTTTCTATCCTATCCCATAAGTCATGCCAACACTACAAGGAACAGGCCCTTTTCCGACGGAAATACCGACCTTTTTTACACTAAAAGTTTTTTTTTGACGGGAGCAAAAATGTCGCTATTAGCATCGAAAAAGAACGATCACTATATAAGCGTCACTATATAGCTCGACACTAATAAACATCGCTATATAGCGGCACTAGTAAACGTCACTATATAACGACACTAGTAAATGTGGCTATATAGCGACGATTAACAGAAGCTAAGAAAAAACATTAGTGAGGCTAAATAGGGCCACAGCAAGCCCTGTTTTGCCCCACTAATGTTTTTTTTAAGGTAATTCAAAAGAATGTTCTTTGTTACAAAATTTCCTTTGTGAAAAGGGTGATACAAAATCACTCAAACGAGTCGAGCGATAGAAGCATATACATGTTAAAGATATACAACATTGTTTGTTACAAAATTACCCTTTCTAAAGAGAGGAGAAAAGATTGAAAAGAGGGGAAAAAAGAGAAAAAGAGAGAAAGCATATGCTTATGAAAAGAAAAGAAAAGAAAATGAAAGAGAGGAAATAAGAGAGGGAAAAAGAAGAGAAAGAAGAGAAAGGAAGAGGGGAAAAGAGAAGGAAAAAAGAGAGGGGAGAAGCATATGACCATATGAGCCTATGCTCATGAATAAGCATAAGCATATGAGCATAAGCATAGGCAAATGCATGTGCTTATGAAAAGAATAGAAGAGAGGATGAAAGAGAGGAAATAAGAGAGGGGAAAAGAAGAGAAGGAAGAGAAAGGAAGATGAGAAAAGAGAAGGAAAAAAGAGAGGGGAAAAGCATATGAGCATATGAGCATATGCTCATGCATAAGCATAGGCAAATGCATATGCTTATGAAAAGAAGAGAAAAGAGGATGAAAGAGAGGAAATAAGAGAAGGGAAAAGAAGAGAAGGAAGAGGAAGGAAGAGGGGGAAAAAGAAATAAGAAAGAAAGGGGAAAAGAAGAAAAGAGAGAAAAAAAGAGAAAGCATATGCATATGCTTATGCATGAGCATATGAGCATATGCTCATGCATAAGCATAGGCAAATGCATATGCTTATGAAAAGAGGAGAAAAGATGATGAAAGAGAGGAAATAAGAGAGGGGAAAAGAAGATAAGGAAGAGGGAAAAAGAGAAGAAAAAAAGAGAGGGGAAAAGCATATGAGCATATGCTCATGCATAAGCATAAGGATATGAGCATAAGCATAGGCAAATGCATATGCTTATGAAAAGAAGAGAAAAGAGGATGAAAGAGAGGAAATAAGAGAGGGGAAAAGAAGAGGAGGAAGAGGAAGGAAGAGGGGAAAAGAGAATGAAAAAAGAGAGGGGAAAAGAGAATGAAAAAAGAGAGGAAGAAGAGGAAATAAGAGAGGGAGGGAACAAGAGAAGAAAAGAGAGGAAGAAGAGGGAACAAGAGAAGAGAGGGGAAGAAAGGGTTCCTACGCCTATCATTGCAGCTAGCACTTAAAGCACTAGCTACAGGCCAATGCAAATAACGAAAACAAAAAAAGGAAAAAAGAGGAAGCACTTTCTTACCTGGAAAAGTCCCGGTCAACAATGTTTCATGCAGCAACTTTCCAAAAGGATTGGATGGAGGAGACAAGCATAAGCCTACAAACAAGGAGAAAGCACCGAAAGGAAGGGAAAGAGGAGAAAGAGAAATACCAAAAAGAGAAGAGCAAATCTCGTTTTTTGTCCTTAATCTCTGAAAATAAAGCATGAAAATTAGCACATAGGCTTAGCAATGCAAGGAGAAACATGCTTCAACACTCACAAAATGAAATCTCACAAAAAATGAACCTACATTGCTTAAAGAGACACACCTTGAAAAACTTCCTTTCACACAAGTAGAGAGAGAGGAGGGTGGAGAGGGAGCACAAGTGTCAATGGGAGAGGGGCTTGGTAGGGGTGAGGAGTGTGGGGAATAGAGGAGGAAAGCGAGATCACCAAATATAACGTTGGAGGAGAGAATTTCACTTTTCTCACAATAGAGTTGTGAAAGACGGTGTCGTGCGGGGTTTCGGGTTTTAGTCCCCTAGCGTCGCTATATAGCGACACTAGTCAGTCGTTATATAGCGACACTTATACCCTAAAAGTGTCGCTATATAGCGGCCTTTAGGGTATAAGTGTCGCTATATAGCGATACTTATATCCTAAAGGTCGCTAAAAGTGTCGCTATATAGCGACACTTATATCCTAAAGGTCGCTATATAGAGACACTTATACCCTAAAGGTCGCGATATAGTGACACTTATACCCTAAAAGTGTTGCTATATACTTATACCCTAAAAGCATCACTATATAGTGACGAAACAGGGCAAAGCGTTGCTATATAGCGACGATTCAGGGCACTTGATCTAAGAAGAGAGGGAAGGAGCTCATGGGTGGCTATTTTTTGGATCTTAATGGATTTCCTTGCATTTTGTGTTGTGATTTTGGAGGTGTTGTGACACCAAATATTTTTAATTTGGCATTGGTATTGTTTTTCTCTATGTTTGATAAGAGTTTGAGTATCAAGTGATAGCCTAGCGGCTCTCACTTATTTCTATTTTCTATGATATTGTATGGGATGGAGAGGATGAGTGGAATGGCTCATTGTAAATACTATAGGTATGAATTATAAATACCTTGGTATGGGGTGAGAGTTATTTGTGTATGGGATATTATGAGTTTTTTAGAAAATAGGAAGAGTGAGTCATATAAAGAGGTGGGCTCATGTCCATGTGTTCTAATAATATAAGAGAGGCCACATGCCAAGCGTGTGGAAGGCATGTGAAGGAGTGTGAAGTCAAGAGGAATCCTTCTAGAACTCCTATGTGGAATAAGAAGGATGTGGACATGTGGAAAAGAGAGGGTCCCTATGGGCTCCATGTGAGGAGACTCTTGACTTTCTCAATATTTTAAGAGTCTTGAGCATCTTTTGATGGGACACATGGCAAGAGTAGCCAAAAAGGACATGGATGGTGACATACGTGCTTATGTGATTGATGGGGAAAGGAATCTACAGGCAGCAATTGTAAATGGGTGAAGGAGGGTAACAAAATCTCTATAAAAGGAGCCCTCCTCTCCCTTGTTCAGCAGAATCTCTTCCATCATTGGGCCTTATGTTGCTGTAGTTCTAGTCTCCCCAAGCCTCTTCCATGAGCCTCCTCTTCCATGAGCCTTCTCTTCCTCTTGTAGATATTCTCTTATGTAGACTCTTGAGTCCTTGTCTCTCTAGTTTATTCTCTCTCTATGAGTAGTCTTGGAGCTTCCGCTCCCTCTTGTATGTATGAAGCCTCTTCTTCTCCCTTGTGTTTGTATTGTTGAGGTGGATTCTCACTCTATTTGTAATGAAGGTCACTTCAGGTTCTCTCTCTCTCTAGAGTGTCTCTTCCCTTTTCTTTCTTTCAAAGCCTTAAAAGTTCTTTCTATTCGGCTGCTCACTGTGCACACATGGTCCATTTGTTTCCCAAGCCACTATACAAACTTCTTCCCCTCTTCTAGGCAAAATCTATGAGGGGTGGATCGTTGATGAAGGTGGAGTCTTGAGGGAGCATCCTGCTCAGGCGAAATTAGCCTGGGTGGAGGGTAGTTTTCATGACAGTTTGACCCCCTGTTAGTATTTTGCTCATAACTTTCTGCTCGGTAGTCCGATTGTAATGAAATTTATATGAGAACGAAGCTCTCTTCAAGCCGCATGTTCCTATATAATTAGATCTTGAATCAAATACTGCTGCAAAAAGTTATGAGTCTTTGTATCTGACAGTCTGTTTTCATAACAGTTTTTACCCCCTTCCAGTAAACTGTCCATATCTCTTCAACCGTCTGTTTGTTTTCAATGAAACTTATATCAGCGCGAAGCTCATCTCAAGGGCATCTCTTTGTGTACTTGAATCTTTGATATCATGTCTCTACTGAAAGTTATAGGCCTCTGTGTCTAATGACAGTTTGTAGAGTGTTTTGAGCTAAGTATAAAGGTGTCTATGAAGGAGGTGCAATGTTTCCTCGGAATCTACCCATCTGACCTAATCAGCCCCTTCAAACTCCTTGATATATATCAGTTCATGTCGTGTTGAGCCGCAAGATCTTCTTTCAACAACGTATTGCTCTTTTGTTTGGCGCAGACCGGCTCACTGAGATTATGGCCTCTGCTGATCCTTTCCTTCTCCCTATGCTTGACTACAACATCACTTGGGATGTTACCATCTTCATTCTCATTTACGGGAGGAAAGTATGGTGTGGTATCTTGCATAAAAGCTTCTTTCTAATGTCTCATTCTCAATGATAAGTATCTTTGGCAGTCAGTTCGAATGCTACAGGAAGTGAAGAGGTGCGTGAAGTTTATTACCCCCAACTTCATGTCACATCTTTTGGTGGAGACGCCGGGTACGTTTGGTATTGGATTCATCCCACCTTACTAAACGGTCTCGGGTGTACTTGATTGCATGTTATGCCTAGAAGAGGCATGTGTTTGTATGAGATAAAGAAGATGCCTGGAAGAACTCCGTTAGAAGAGATTGCAACCCGTTTAAGAGAACTTGAAGATTGTGAAGGTGATGCTCAAGCTATTCGCACAGTCACCATGATCATATCCTTTATGTTTGCATTGTTGAATATTTTGGTGAATCGACAACGCCGGCAGTAGGCACAATGATAAATTGGGGATTGATCCATGCACTAGCAGCTTGGTGTGAAGAAGAGTTGAGTCTTTGGGTAGTTTTCGACTATAACAGTGGAGTGGTGATTCTTAATGCTTTCGACTTCTTTTGCTATGCAAATGATGAAGATTACAATATCTTGAAGCTTTTATGTGCACTTCCTATTGTGAGAAGGGTGATTCTAGAATGCATGTATACACAATGTTTTCATGGTGCTGGTTGGTCACTTATTTTTGAAGATTTTGTTGAGGATCACATTGTGGAGGGTTTTCAACAAGTGGTTATGCATAATAAGTTGGTCTTGGTATACTAAGGCTCTATGGGATCTTGTTCGGATCTTGTTTGGGATATTATTTGGATCTTGGTGTTTCCTTTTTGTGTTTCATCATGGTGAAGATTCCAGTGTTTCGAGGGAACCAAGGGGAAGACCCGGAGTCTTATCTTCGGGATTTTGTTCGAGGATGCCGGCTTTCTCGATGGTCTATGAAGGATCGGGCAGAGATTTTGCCTGATTTTCTTGAAGGTGTAGCCTTGAGTTGGCATGAGACCTTGCCGAACTCTACCAAGGAGGACTGGGACCAAGTGGTGGCAGCAATGAAGCAGAGATTTGGGGCAGTGGAGTCACCAAATGCTTTGATGTTGCAGTTGGACCGGTTCTATCAAGGAGAGGGTGAGTTGGTCTCTACATTGGCAATTCGGTTGGACAAAGTATGAAAGGGCAGCTTTGCGAGCTGTGGCAGCTGCATCATCGGCCCCTCAAAGTCTCTCAGGGATGGAGCACTTAAAGATGAGCAAATTTGTTATGGCTTTGGAGCCTCGTCTTCGCTCAAAAGTAATGAGTAAAGATCCAACAACATATGTGGAGGCGCTTCGCATTGCAACCAAGAAAGAAGCTTCTCTAAAGATCGAATTCTCTTTTGTGTCTTCAACAGCTTCAACTTCTAAGGTGGAGTTAATGGGCACTCCTCAGGTACCAAAATCCTCTGAGTTAGATCATAATATCTCCCAATTGATGGCAGAGTTTGCTGATTTGAAATTGCATTTGGTTAATGCATGACAACCTAGAGCACCAAAGAGTGAAGATAGGCCTTGAGATAGGAGTGGGGTCACTTGCTATGAATGTAATGAAAAAGGTCACTATCGCCCCGAGTGTCGTAGATTGAGAAAGAAAGAAGAAAAACAAGTATCCTTGTTAGAAGCTTCTTCAGGGGATGAGGAAAGAGAGGTAATGATGGCTAAACGGGGGCGTGGTAAACCAAAAGAAGAAGAAGAAAGCATGGAAGAAGTAGATGAGGAACATCAGGAACAGGAACACCGTAGTAAGAAAAAGAAGGCATCTAGAAGGAGAGTTAGCCAGTCAGACTTTCCTTTAGGACAAGGAATTCAAAGCTATGACTTGTTGTCCGACCTTAAAGAAAAGGAAGCTCATATCACCTTTGGTCAATTACTTGCTTTGTCTCCAAAACTACGGAAGGAATGGGGAAAACTAGCAAGCACAAGGGTGTCAAAGAAGAAAAAGAAGAAAAGTGCCAATCCTATTGTTCAAAAGGTAGATATAGATGTTGGTGATGATGTACCTGTGGTTGATGTGATCATTGATGGTCAAGTGATTTCTAATGTGTACATTGATGGAGGTGCATCGATTAATGTCATGAGTGAGAAGACCATGATTGATGCTGATTTAAAATACTCTAGTACTACCTCTCCTTATCGCATCAAATTGGCTGACAACACTAGGGTTAAGACCTTGGGAGTTGTGAAGAATCTAGAAGTGGATGTATGTGGAATTTCTGTGCCGACTGCTTTTCAGGTGATCCCTACCAAGCCAGATGCACGTGCCTATCCATTGATTTTGGGAAGGCCTTGGTTACGCAAGGTGAAGGCTGTTCAAAAGTGGGATACTGGAGAATTGATTTTGCAGGGAAATGAGAAGAAGGTACGCTACAACATCAGAAGCCGCAAAAAGGAAGTTGTCAAGGAGGAGTCTTCAACATCAGAGAGTTCAAGCTCTGACTTAACCGATGAAGAAGAAGAGACAGGGTGTAGCACCGAGGAGTCCAATTCAGAGGGTGAGGTGGAAGGAGTGGCCTTTGGTCTTTGTCTTAGTGCTGATCGGGATGAGTCAGGAAGGAACAAGGTGGTGGTGCAAGAAGATCCTATAGAGACACTTCATGTGGAGGATGTGGAGCACATTAAACGACGCCAATGCAATGAAGAGCTTCTTGTTGATTCTCTATCAGGTAGTGAGAAGCTCCAGTACTTAGATATGCTAGATGATTTTCCATGTCTCTTTGCAACAAGCTATTCATAGGTTCGGCCAGTCTCTCTTGTGGAGCACAAGATTGAGTTGAAGCCAGAAAGCAAGCCAGTTGTGCAACGCTTAAGGCGATTGGGGGTGATCCAAGCTGAGGCACTAAAGAAAGAGGTAACACAACTACTTGAGGTGGGATTCATCTTTCCTTTTGATGATTCAGAATGGATATCTCCTGTAGTTGTCACACCAAAGAAAGGAAATAAGTGGCGAGTTTGTGTGGACTTTCATCCTTTGAATGCATGCACTAAGAGGGATCATTTTCCTTTGCCATTCCAAGATGAAATACTAGACCAAGTAGCAGGGCATGAGATGTATTCTGTATGTGATGGGTATTCTGGGTACTTTCAAATTCGTATTTGGGAGGAAGATCAAAAGAAAACATCATTTGTCACACCTTGGGGAGTTTTTGCTTACCGAGTGATGCCTTTTGGGTTGACCAATGCACCAGCTACATTTCAAAGGTTCATGAGTTAAGTCCTGGAGCCTTACTTGGGAAAGTTCATATGGGTGTTTTTGGATGATTTTTGCATTTATTCTCGGCGCATAGATCACATGGAGAAGTTAAAGATGGCCTTAGCTAGGATTGATGAAGCAAAAGGGTGTCTAAATCCTAGCAAGTGTCATTTGGCTCAAACAAAAGTAGTCTTGTTGGGGCATATTGTGTCTCAAGAAGGCTTGCAAATGGATCCTGACAAGGTTCAAGCAATCATGGCATTGCCAAGTCCTGAGAGTGTCACTCGTGTTCGCAGAATTCTAGGAAAGAGCAAGTATTATCAATGCTTTTGTGATGATTTCACAGAGATAGTGCATCCCATGAACTTGTTGACAAGAAAAGGAGTTTCTTTCCAATGGGGTATGGAGCAACAAGAGTCTTTCCAGCAACTTAAGGAGGCCATGAGTAAGGGCCCAATATTGAAGCCCCTTGATTGGTCTCAAGACTTTTATGTAAATCCAAGTGTATCTTTGCATTCGGTTGGTGGTATATTGCTACAAAAAGGAGAGGCAGGTAGAATGCAACCCATCTATTATGCCAGCCGACAGCTTACAGATGTGGAAACAAGGTATGAAGAAATGGAGCAGCAACCTCTCTCTTTGGTGTTTTCCGTCAGAAAGTTTCGCTCCTATTTATTACCTCGACCATTTTTCTTCCTTACCTCTCAGTCTGTATTAGCATATCTAGTTCGCAAGCCTAATCCTGGGGGGAGATTTGCAAAATGGTTGTCAGAGCTTCAAGAGTTCTCTTTCTCTTTTGTCATTGAAAATACCACTAGGTCCACTATGGCAGATTTGCTCACAGGGCGGGAGGATCTAGGAGAAGAAAAGAAATGTAAGGAGAACATTAAAGATGAAAGGGATACACCACCAATAGCTTTTGTTTTGTATTTTGATGGGGCTTTTAGTCCTTCATGCCAACAAGGAGCCGAGGGGATAGTCTTGATGAATCCTGAAGGTCAAGAGGTATGGGCAAGAGGACAAGAGCTTCGAGGTATCACAACTAACAATGCAGCTGAGTATAATGCTTTGATTCTTGGTTTGGAGGGTTGTCTTCAAAGTCAAGTTAAAGAATTGGAAGTAAGAGGAGATTCTCAGCTTATTATAAAGCAAATGCAAGGGCATTACTAGACAAGAAGTCCTCATTTGAAGGAGCTTAATCAAAAGGCTATGGCACTATGTAGTCAGTTTGATTTTTGCAAGTTTGTTCATATAAACAGAAAAGAAAATCAAAGGGCAGATGAGTTAGCTACTCAAGCCATTGTAGTCCAAGACCGGGGGATGGTTTCTTTGGTAGACACTGGATGGCCAGAACTGCAAGATGTTCAGCAATATGTGGAAGAAGGCATGTTTCCTCAAGGGTTAACTCCACAACAGAAGCAAAGATTGGTAAGGAAGGCTTGTCCCTATACTATTGTTGATGACATTCTTTATAAATTGGGAAAAGATAAGGTGCTCCGTCGGGTGGTGCATCCCATGGAGACTAGGAGAATCCTAGAAATGTGTCGTGAATGCTCTGGTCATTTTGCTTTAGCAAGCACAGCTAGGAGAATTCTTAATGCAGGATACTTTTGGCCACGCCTCCATAAGGATGTATATGAATGGTGTCGAAGTTGCAAAGTATGCCAAAAGTTTGGAAGGTGACAGTTGATTCCTGGGCCCTTGAAGCCTATTCCAGCATATGGACCATTTGAGAGGTGGGGGTTGGACTTTGTGGGACCACTCCCTCGCTCATCTCAAGGTAAGTATTATTTATTGGTGGCCACAGATTATGCGACTCGATGGGCAGAGGCCAAGGCCATAGACAATAGCAAGGCAAGCACAGTTGCAAAATTTCTCTTTGATCAAATTTGTTCACGCTTTGGTTGTCCTTTGGAAATTCTCACTGATGGAGGAACCTCTTTTAGAAATGAACTAATTGAAGATGTGGTGCATAAGCTAAAGATAAATCATAGCATGTCCACGCCATACTATCCTCAATGTAATGGCTTGGTTGAGAAAACAAATGGATTGTTGTGCAATTCAATGGGAAAGCTTGTTGACACCAAGAAAAGGCATTGGGATAGGCACTTGGCAGAAGTTTTATGGGCTTACAGAACCACACACAAGCTAGCTATTGGGTTTACACCATTCCAACTAGTGTATGGAATAGAAGCCATTTTACCCATTGAATTGGAGATACATAGTCTTTGCACAGCTATTGCAAGAATAGAAGGACAGGAGGATGCCTATGCTCAACGCTTGGTACAGCTAGAAGCCTTGGATGAATGCACATTACAGGCCTTACAAAACTTGGAATCTTCTCAAAGAAGACGCAAGGCCCGTTTTGACACCAAATTACGCGAGAATTATGCAAGAAGAAAGATATTACAGAAGGAGATTTGGTAATGAGATTTGATAGCCGTCTGGACAAGCGGCTAGACAAAAAGTTTATCAGTCGATGGGAGGGACCATATCGAGTCAAAAAGAAGTTCACGAATGGAACCTTTCAGCTTGAGGATGTTGATGGCATGGTGATACCCGGACGCACCAATGAGTATCGCCTTAAATTCTTCTATACTCGACCACCTTGAGGGCTAGGATACCCTCTCTGTACTAGAGAGGATCTGCTGGTGGGGGGGGGAAGATGTGACACCAAAAATTAATATTTTTAATTTGGCATTGGTATTGTTTTTCTCTATGTTTGATAAGAGTTTGAGTATCAAGTGATAGCCTAGCGGCTCTCACTTATTTCTATTTTCTATGATATTGTATGGGATGGAGAGGATGAGTGGAATGGCTCATTGTAGATACCATAGGTATGAATTATAAATACCTTGGTATGGGGTGAGAGTTATTTGTGTATGGGATATTATGAGTTTTTTAGAAAATAGGAAGAGTGAGTCATATAAAGAGGTGGGCTCATGTCCATGTGTTTCAATAATATAAGAGAGGCCACATGCCAAGCGTGTGGAAGGCATGTGGAGGAGTGTGAAGTCAAGAGGAATCCTTCTAGAACTCCTATGTGGAATAAGAAGGATGTGGACATGTGGAAAAGAGAGGGTCCCTATGGGCTCCATGTGAGGAGACTCTTGACTTTCTCAATATTTTAAGAGTCTTGAGGATCTTTTGATGGGACACATGGCAAGAGTAGCCAAAAAGGACATGGATGGTGACATACGTGCTTATGTGATTGATGGGGAAAGGAATCTACAGGCAGCAATTGTAAATGGGTGAAGGAGGGTAACAAAATCTCTATAAAAGGAGCCCTCCTCTCCCTTGTTCAGCAGAATCTCTTCCACCATTGGGCCTTATGTTGCTGTAGTTCTAGTCTCCCCAAGCCTCTTCCATGAGCCTTCTCTTCCTCTTGTAGATATTCTCTTATGTAGACTCTTGAGTCCTTCTCTCTCTAGTTTATTCTCTCTCTATGAGTAGTCTTGGAGCTTCTGCTCCCTCTTGTATGTTTGAAACCTCTTCTTCTCCCTTGTGTTTGTATTGTCGAGGTGGATTCTCACTCTATTTGTAATGAAGGTCACTTCAAGTTCTCTCTCTCTTGAGTGTCTCTTCCCTTTTCTTTCTTTCAAAGCCTTAAAAGTTCTTTCTATTCGGCTGCTCACTGTGCACACATGGTCCATTTGTTTCCCGAGCCACTATGCAAACTTCTTCCCCTCTTCTAGGCAAAATCTATGAGGGATGGATCATTGATGAAGGTGGAGTCTTGAGGGAGCATCCTGCTCAAGCGAAATTAGCCTGGGTGGAGGGTAGTTTTCATGACAGTTTGACCCCCTGTTAGTGTTTTGATCATAAATTTCTGCTCGGTAGTCCGATTGTAATGAAATTTATATCAGTGCGAAGCTCTCTTCAAGGCGCATGTTCTTATGTAATCAGATCTTGAATCAGATACTGCTGCAAAAAGTTATGAGTCTCTGTGTTTGACAGTCTGTTTTCATGACAATTTTTACCCCCTTCCAGTCAACTATCCATATCTCTTCAACCGTCTGTCTTTTTTAATGAAACTTATATCAGCGCGAAGCCCATCTCAAGGCGCATCTCTTTGTGTACTTGAATCTTTGATATCATGTCTCTACTGAAAGTTATAGGCCTCTGTGTCTAATGACAGTTTGTAGAGTGTTTTGAGCTAAGTATAAAGGTGTCTATGAAGGAGGTGCAATGTTTCCTCGGAACCTACCCATCCGACCTAATCATCCCCTTCAAACTCCTCGATATATATCACTTCATGTCATCTGAAGATCATTCAGGGCCTTGGCTAGGTCATTGACTCCAGGTTCTGTTGCAGGGGGGGCCTCTTTAGTTGGAGGGGCCACAGGAGTAGAGAGGAGGGGGGCTCGTGGGCGAGGCTGGGGAAATCTTCAAGGCGGAGGGTGAGGATATACGCCTTGTTGAGGGTAAGCATCTAAGGGAGGACCATACATTTGAGGTGGAGGCAGTGGATACATCCCTGATGAGGGGTGGGGGTATGCCCCTGAGTTAGACCCCCCAGGTTGTTGTTGCAGGAATTGAGGGGGTTGCAGAGGGACAATCATATTGTTTGAAGCGGTGTTAGACTGAACTTTATCAAACTTTTGAGCAATCTCATGTGCTAGCACCATAGTTTCTGGATTCTCCCATTTAAGTTTGAGGCGAAATTCATCACTCGCTTCTGCTACAAGGTAGCCCAGCACATGTTGAGTCATTCCAGCTTGAAATCCGGCATTGTCCTCCTGTGTGGCAATCAAACGGTCCAGGAGCACGGCCGCTCGATCCACATATCGATGTGCCGTCTCACCTTGTGACTGCTTCAAGTTTGCCACCTGTAGGTACACATTCTCCGGCTCCTCTTCTTTGCCGAAATACTCAATCATCACTGCTGTCAACCTTGGCCAGCTTTGGCGAACGTCTTCGGCTTGCTTCTCATACCACACTTGAGCCAAACCCTCTAGAAATGTGGGAAGAACCAATAGCCATCTATCTTCAGTAAGAAAGTTGAGAGAAACACAACGGCGCTTGAAGGCCACAAGATACTCATTTGGATTTTCTTCCACCCGTCCACAAAGCACGGGAATGTCCGCCATGCTTGGAAGATGGAAAAGAGAGGCTTATCTATGGACAAACAATAGTAAGAGGAAGCTTGAACTGAAAATCGGCGGGTGAAGATACATTCACAAAGCACACATAGGCAGGGTAGGGTGTGACTGGTGTAGTGTGAAATACTACACGAGAAGAATCTTCAGCATAGAATAGCACATAGACAATCTTAAAAGGACCAACCCTCATGATATCACATAGATCTTTACAAGCGAGGGTTAGAGGCGCGGCGTTGCATGAGGTTGTTCATCAAGGCAAACAAGAATGCCATGACAAATGTCAATAGTTAGAGAGCTTGCACATCACCTGCAGCTTCTTCCAGTTCTTGTAGTCGCCATGCTATTTCTTCAAGGGGTGTGCGGTCTGGCATCCTTCTTTTGAGCAATGTCCTTGAGAACCCTCCTAATGATCTTGCGAAGTCGGTGAACTCATATCAAGTATGCCCAACACTTAGTTTCATGATGACCACAACCTTTGCATTCCTTACAAATGAGCACCCTCCTTCATGGCTTGCGGCTTTGTTGGGGTGGTGCTTCCACTCGCGTCATGCGTGATTGAAGTACAAGCTTTACGTGCCAAGAAATCAGCAACTAGATTTCGAGCTCGAGGGATATGCTGAATTTTTACCTCTTCAAATTGGTTGCAAAGTTCCAATGCTTGTTGATGTTGTGGAACCGAGCCTTTGCTTTGCACCTTCCACCTTTCACTAACTTGTTCACACACTAGTTGAGAATCTCCTTGCACCTCCAGTTGCTTGGCATGATGTTCTTGTGCCTTTTGTAGCCCAAAAATGAGCGCCGAGTACTCAGCTTGATTGCAAGTACTTGCAGGTGAAGACTTGCTGTAACAATACTCCTCACCACCTGGTGAAGTGAGCTTCACACCCACACCAGTAGCCTTGGTTGAAGGTTTGTAAGCTCCATCAAATTGAAGAATCCAAGATGTCATCACACCAAGACTAAAATTCGGACATCCCAAGTTTCTTGGTAGTCCAAGATAGGTAGTAGGAGAGGGTGGGGAGAATTCAACACTTGAGCCAAACATTCAGCACCAAATAAACTTGCAATCCTTTGTTGATAGTTTATCTTAAGACCAAAAAGAATTACAACTTGAGGCTCGAAATGAGGCACAAAAGGTTGATTAGGTACAAATGGATTCCTTGGTCGAAACATTACCAACCATAGCCGAGGCCTAGAAACCTTTGTAGTGAGATTGTGAATAAACCATTCAAGACGAGCTTATCCACAGGAATCAACAAGCAGATGCGCCAAATCTCCCCCCAAGCTTGGGGAGCATCCCACCCTTCGATGAAGGACACCGTTTTAATTACCTTTGAAGCAGCAAGTAGCTCGATCACCGCACAATGAGTAGAAGTAAAATCAAAATCCTCCCAGCGTATCAGTAGTTCTTCACCATGAATCATCCACGGTGTATCATTCCACCCGTCATCTCCTTCAACAATGCACTAGACAATCAGCCGTTGAAGGTCGACATGAAGATCAAGGAAGACATCTCGTGCATTGGTAGCCGTAAGGTGCGGAGGACCAGGCACCAATTCCTTAAATGCATCGAGAAGTGACATAAATGTCCACCCTCCTCGTGTGGCGTGCGTCCGTGAAGTGAGCTTGGAGAAGTTCTGAATCAGTGATCTAGCAGGAGATGTGGGTTGAGCACATAAAATGAAGTATTTTTGCTTTTTACAGCAAGAGCAAACTCCCTACGGTTAGAGAGTTACAGTTTCCGTGATTTCAATATATGAACAAAAATCATTACATTTTTACCACTTCCAACTTGTTGGCCCAATGATAAGTCTTTCTTTTGTAAAGGGGGAGGTCTTGGGTTCAAATCCTACTCCTACTCTTTAATAAAAAGAGAGGAGAGGAGAGGAGAAGGAGAAGAGAAAGAGAAAGAGAAGAGAGAGGGGGGCGCGGGATCTGCTATTACAGTTTTGCATGAGCTCAGAAAACTGTCCGCGACCAGAAGCCGCAACAGTCCAGAGAACTGTCGGAACTGTCGCACAGGTGAATGCAAAAAACTGTCCACAACCAGAAGCTGCAGAGTCCAGAGAACTGTCGGAACTATCGTGCAGGTGAATGCAGAAAACTGTCCGCAACCAGAAGTTGCAGCAGCCCAGAAGACTGTCGCACGAGTGAACGCAGTAGATGGGCGAAATGAGAAAACTGTCCGCGACCAGAAGTTGCAGCAGCCCAGAAAACTGTCGCACGGTCAAACACAAGAGACGCGCGAATCGAATGCACGCGCAGTAGCTTAGAAAGAGCACAGATGGTATAGTTTTGTAGATGTGACCCGTACGAGTAGAAGATTCGCCGCTAGCCATGGAGATTCGTATCCTAGTAGCCACACCAATTCTATTAGCCGGAAAAGAAATCGAGACCAGAGGCTAGAGGCTAAGCATGGTGACGCTCAAGGGCCATAGAGAAAAGAAGATCATGTGGGCGAACGGTTGTCATAGGAGGGAAAAAGGAATTAGAAGTGGAGGGAAGGAAGAGGGAGACTATGACACAAGGGGAAAAGGAGAGGGGAAAGAGAAGCATGTACATGATAGGAGGAGGAATGTAGAGATGGAGACATCAAGGGAAGAGAACCATGCTTTATTTGAAAGAAGGGATGAGAGGGAAATATCAAAATACTAGCTAGGTGGCTTTACAAGAATGAGCGTGTCTCATCAAGGAATAGCCCCTTCCTTTTATAGCCAAAAGAGGGGGTCTCTCCCCATTAATGTATCCTCCCACATGCATGGTGTGTGTGGAAAAGTCTCCCATGTGGGCTAGGTAGTTACGCACTCTCAATTGTGTGCGATAACCCTTTGCCTCAATTTTCCACATAAATCAAGCCCCATATCTCAAGTCTATGATACTCCCTTGGTCTCTTTCCAATTTTATAATATGTTCAAACCTCTAGGAGGACAAGTGGAGGGTTGGCACAAGGAATCTTGCCACCTAATCCTACTTTCCCCATTATTTAACTTGCTCTCTTGGACCTTCTATACCTCCCCCACATGGGCCTATCCCATATGGAGGGAATAACTCAATATAATAGCCATCTCCACCTATTTTATATTCCTTCTCGCATGGACTTTGAGCCATATCTCACTAAATGCAGCCTAGGTGGAGGGGTGGCACATGGAGGAGCCATGCCACCTTACATTTTATAATATTACTATCATGGATTATGTACAACATGAGAGTGCTCTCAACGGAAGCAAGAATGGAAGAAGGAGAGAGAGACAGAGAGCCACACAAGTTTTGGTGGGTGCAGAACCACCCTAATCTTCTTTTTCATTCATTTATATATATTTTTGAGTATTGTACATAACCGGGGTTAAGGCACAGTGACCTTTAACCCCCACAACCTCCCACTTAAAGGACAATGTGCCTTTAAGAGAGAACAACTAGTGAGCATACTATCCAATGCCCATCAATACACGACAATACTCAAACCGCTGACTAGGTAGACTCTTCGTCAGCATATCTGCAGGGTTATCATCTATATGAACCTTGACAAGCTCTATGCGCTTGTCCTCAAGTACCTCCCTGATGAAATGGTACCTGACCTCAATGTGTTTGGTCTTTGCATGAAAGACCGGATTCCATGCTAGCTGAATAGCACTCATGGAATCACTATGCAATGTCGGTACACCTCTATGAATCCCCAAATCTCCCACTAGCCGATCAAGCCATATAGCCTCCTTGCAACCCTCTGTGGCTGCAACATACTCAGCCTCTGTGGTAGACAAAGCAATGCACTTTTGTGCGCGAGACATCCACGACACTGCACCACCTGCAAAGGTGAACACATAACCAGAAGTGGATCTCCTACTATCCACATGCCCTGCATAGTCTGAATCTGTGTACCCAAGTACACGCATGTCTCCTTTACCAAAGAAGGTGCACATCTCCTTGGTACCCTTCATGTACCTCATGATGCACTTAACTGCCTCCCAATGCCTCTTTCCTGGATTAGCCATATACCGGCTAACAACTCCCACTGCAAATGCAATGTCTGGTCTAGTAGCTATCTTAGCATACATAAGACTCCCAACTGCTGATGCATAAGGAACCTTGGCCATCATGGCTCTCTCCTCATCTGATTTGGGACTATCTGTATGACTCAATTTCACATATGGAGGCAATGGAGTACTCATTGCCTTCCCCCCCTCCATATTGAAATCCTGCAATACTTTTGTAACATACTCTTTTTGTGAAAGCCAAAGGAGTTTCCTACTCTGATCACGCGTGATGCACATACCAAGAATATGACCTGCAAGTCCCAAATCCTTCATATCAAAGGCCTCATGCAACTTGGCCTTTAAAGCATCTAGCTCATAAGTATTCTTGCTAGCCAATAGCATATCATCCACATATAGTGCCAAGATTATCAGGCTATTATCCTTAGCCCTTTTAGTGTAGAGGCAGTGATCAATTTCACTCCTTCTAAAACCATGGGACCGAATGAAAGCATCAAACTTCTGATACCATTCTCTAGGCGCTTGCTTAAGACTATAGAGACTCTTCTTTAGCTTGCAAACTAAATGCTCTTTGCCCTTTTCTTCAAAGACTTCCGGCTGCACCATGTAAATTTCCTCACGCAAATCCCCATGCAAGAAAGCTGTCTTGACATCCATCTGCATAAGCTCCATATCCTCTGATGCCACTAGTCCAAGCATGCATCTTAGTGTGGTCATCTTCACAAGTGGAGAGAATATCTCATCAAAGTCCACACCCTTCTCTTGCTTGAACCCTTTAGCAACCAAATGGGCCTTGTACCTAGGCACATCATCACCTGTGACCTTCATTTTGTAGACCCATTTACATGGCAATGCTTTCTTTCCATGTGGCAAAGAAACCAAGTCCCAAGTCTTATTCTTCATAAGTGAACTCATCTCTGATTGCATAGCATACTCCCACTTGCGTTGATCCTCACGCATCATAGCCTCTTTGTAGCAAGAAGGCTCCCCACAATCAGTAAGCATCACATAGTCTACCCCTGGAACAAACCTATCAGGTGGTCTAGACACTCTAGATGATCTTCTCAAGGGCATTTCAGCTTGCTGTCCCATTTGCATATCAGCCACATTTGGCTCATCATTTCCACCAATAGATGATCCATCATCTACCCTTGATTGTATACCTGTGGGAGTACTTGGTGGCACCATTTCTTGCACATTTGGTGCATGGACACCTTGCTGTCTATCAAAATATGCAGGTGGATTCACATCCTGGAAAGTGATTCTCCTCATTTCCACATCCCTCATGGGTGCCTTATGCATCTTCTTCTCATTGAAGACCACATCATGGCTACGTATGATCTTCTTTGCTTCTGTATCCCAGAGACGATAGCCCCTCTCTCCACTTTCACCATAACCCAGAAAGATGCATTTCCTAGACTTAGGATCTAGCTTCTTTCGAAGCTCTTTTGGCACATGTGCATATGCCTCACACCCAAATATACGCAAATGAGAGTATGAGGGCTTCTTTCCACTCCATGCCTCTTCAGGAATACCACCATCCAAACTCTTACTAGGTGATCTATTGATCACATGCACTGCAGTCTTCATTGCCTTAGCCCAAAAACCACCAGAAAGACTTGCATTGGAAAGCATGCATTGCAACCTTTCTTGAATAGTACGGTTCATCTTTTCTGCAACTGGATTTTGCTCTGGAGTACGAGGGGATGTAAGCTCCCTCTTAATCCCACGAGTATCACAGAAATGCTGAAAGTCATGAGAGAGATACTCTCCACCATTGTCAGTCCGTAGGCATTTAAGCGTTCTACCTGACTGATTCTCAACCAAGGCCAGCCATTTCTGAAATACCTGGAACACATCACTCTTCCGAGCTATAGCATAAGCCCACACTTTCCTAGTTGCATCATCAATGAATGTCACATAGTATTCAGCCCCGCCTAATGACCATGTAGGCATGGGACCACATACGTCTGAATGCACCAAATCAAGCATTTCAAACTCTTTCTTTCCCCTTCTTTTATGGGCTGATTTAGTTTGCTTCCCATAGAGACAGTGCTCACAAAATTCAAAATCAGAGAAACTCAAATGCGGTACATAACCCAAACGGCATAAGAGTTTCATTCCATTCTGGCTCATGTGCCCCAACCTGCAATGCCACAAAGAAGTGCTTGGCTACTCAGTTATTGCAACAACATGATCAAATACCCCTGATACATGTAAGGGATACAAAGTCCCACACTTGGCACCCCTAGCCAAAAGCATAGAGCCCTTTTGAATTTTTCAACTTTGAAAGTCAAAAGTGGTGTGAAAACCAGCATCATCTAGCTGACCCACTGAAATAAGACTCTTGGTCAACTTAGGCACATGTCTCACATGTTTTAAAACAAATGTAGACCCATTTGCAAAAGAAAACTTTATGTCACCTGCTCCCACTATGTCACATGCATAGTCATTTCCAAGATGCACACAACCCGTCTTTCCACTATCATAAGTGGAGAACCATTCCCTATGGGGAGTAACATGGAATGAAGCACCAGAATCCAAAATCCAATCCTGGGAATATGCATCATCTGAAGTGGTAAGAAATTCTGCAAATAAACTAGACATGAAGAGAACATCATTGTCACTATCATGTGTGACTGCATTGATCTCCTCGATCTTCACTTTTCCTTTGTCCTCCCTTGGACTCTCTTCCTTTTGATTTGCACCCCAATTTGCATTCTTTTTCTTATCCTTTTGCTCTCTTTTCAGCTTGTAGCAATCCTTTTTCATATGGCCCTTCTTGCCACAATGGTAACACTCAATGTTCCATGCCCTGGATTTGCTACGAGACTTCCCTCTTTCTTGGGACTTCCCCCTGAACTGTGATCTACCCCTTTGCACATTTAAGGCTGCATCCTGCTTATTGCCATCCATAGACTTCCGTCTAATCTCCTCGGCCAACAAGCTACCCACAACATCATCAAATTTCAGTACTCCACCAGGTGTAGAGTTACTGACAGCTGTACGGAAGGTATCCCATGAGGATGGCAATGAAATAAGAGAAATATTGCCTTAGTCTCCGCATCAAAATTCATTTTCTGAGCCTAAAGCTGGCTGAAAATAACATTGAATTCATTCAAGTGAGAAGCAATGGAGACCCCTTCCTTTATTTGCAGCTCAAACAACCTCTTCATGAGGTAAACTTTATTAGAGGCAGTTTCCTTCTCATAAGTGGCACACAGTTTCTTCCACAAATCTTCCGTAGTCTGCTCATTTTACTACTGTGAAATAAACTGACTCTGCAAGATGAAGTCTAATAGTAGACTTTGCTAATGCATCCAATCATTCTAATCATCCTCAGACATATCTGCAGGCTTAGCTTCAATCCCTGCCAAGGGTTTAATCTGCTTCTTTTGAATAAGCACATCCCTTATCTGTTCTTTCCACAAAGAAAAGTTTGTCCCATCAAACTTTTTAATGCTGAAAAACTCCTTTTCAGACATGGAAGAGGATGCCATGATGCAAATGAAACAAAATCCCAAATGCTAGTGCCTGCAAGAGAGAATCACACCAAATACCAGGTGCACCCAAATGTGTATGCCACAATAGAGTGAAATATCACCAAAATTCAAAGCTCAAAGCATCAAAAGATGCATCTGACTCATGTGCATATACTATGCATCCATATGAGCAAATCTGGCCCAAAAGAAAATGCCAATAAGTGCCAAATGACTCAAGCATAAACACTGTCCACTGGCATATGCATCAATAATATCACATCCAAGAGAGCATAGCACTATCAGTGCATCACCTGCAATGTGTCAAAGCTGTCCCTCAGCTTAAAATAGCATCCATGTGCAAAGCATCCATAAAAATAGCATCCCACAAGGAAATTTGGGCCTATCAGCGCATCCAATAAGGACCGTAATGCATCCAAATGGCCTATAAATCATCCACTGCAACCAAAAGCACACCACGAATGAGCGCACACTGCTCAAACTGCAACCAGAGTATCTGCATAAGGTATGCTCAAGAAATCATAGTCCCACGGTAATGAGCGCTACTGAAAATAGAACCTGAGATGCTTCAAAACATGGGCGACATTGCATAATCGGACTCAGCAAGAAAATCTACAAATATCTCTCTTCTGCCAGAACTCCAAAATCCCAACCGATGAGTGAGAAATGGGAGTCAACACTTATCCACTGCCATGTGGCATAAATCTAAGGTTTCAAAACCTTAGTATGAAAAATGCATAACAGAGAGACGAAATCGAATACACAGAGATTTATAACTCTGAAAATCCTCCACCGAATCACGCAAGAACTGATAGGTAGGGGTTTTTGGGCATCCGGAACGCAATGGGACAGACGGTTTTGGAAACCGTGGTCTCAATCACTGGGTCCAACACACGGACTGAAAAACGTTTTTTGAAACAGAGCTGTTTGTAAACTCCATCGGAGTGTGAATGATGAGCAACATAGAAATCTAGGACCTCTGGAGTCCACCGGAACTGACAGATCTGCAAATGGTTGCTCCAAACTTGAGTTCCAACACCCAGGCAAAAAATGCAGAAACTAAGACAGTAAATCAAAAATCTAATTAAATAATCCCAGATTCAAGAATGAAGGTGTTTCCAAGCTCCTGAAGTAATGTGGACACCAAAAGCAAGCAATAGTTGCCTCTACAAGTCAATATGGAGTCTTTGTCATCGAACGGAACAGGGAAAAGCTCAAAAAACGACTTTTTCTTTCAAACCACTTAACAGGCTCTCAAAACCACTTCGCAAAGTCAAAGTGACTTTTCCAAAGGTTCCTCCAAGGTCTCTGCACACTCGGATGCAAGTAAAGTCACCCACAAAGCTTCCCACAAAGCTTCTCTTTCCTCCCACAGAGCTACTAAGCTTCAAGCATTCACGCACGCTTAGCTAGATCACCCGAGCTCTGATACCAGTTGAGAGTGCTCTCAACGGAAGCAAGAATGGAAGAAGGAGAGAGAGAGACAGAGAGCCACACAAGTTTTGGTGGGTGCAGAACCACCCTAATCTTCTTTTTCATTCATTTATATATGTTTTTGAGTATTGTACATAACCAGGGTTAAGGCACAGTGACCTTTAACCCCCACACAACACACCTTATGGGTCCTCTTACATGGAAGGGTGGCACATGGTCATGCCCTGCCACCTCAACCTTGGGCCCTATGCACACCATAGTTTATTATACTATTGCCATATATACAAACACACATACATATTAATGCCTTTTTCCTTAGACAATTTTATCCATAACAGCACATATCTAAATTAGCCATGATATTATTGTTCTATTCTCCTCCTAGGTTTGGGATGCCAAACATTCCTATTCCCAAGATGAATCTAAATATGGAAGGGTTTGAGATTGTGCATCCAATTTAACCTTTTATTGCTATCTTGATTAGAGTTCATCGGCAATCTTGATCTTGTCTATTCATACACCTAGTAACTTGAAGAATTTTTGAAACCTTTGATAAGGGAATGCACTTTTCTTCAAAATCAACATTGTATGTCGGATGTGACACCGGGGAATTAGAATGCCCATGTTTGCATGTGGATGCTATGTATGTGAAGGAAAAATTCACAATGGACATTCGCGTCTATATATACCACCATCGGATCATCTCAAAATTTTGCAAGAGTTTTTTTTTTTTGAATGTCTTTGCAAAGTTTAAGGTGCATCTGATGCTGAATTTGCAACCAGGGAACAACAATGCTTATATAATTAGCATGTGGATGCTATGTATATGAAGGAAACAAGTGCAACGAAGACTGACATCCATATACCACACCGTCAGATTAGCACCAAACTTTGCAAGGGTATTAAAACAAGTTTTGGTAATGTCCTTGCAAAGTGTAAGATGCATTGGATGTCGGATGTGACACCGGGGAACAAGAATGCCCATATTTACATGTGGATGCTATGTATGTGAAGGAAAAATGCACAATGGACATCTGAATCCGTATATCCCACTGTCGGATCAGCTCCAAACTCTTCAAGGGTCTTTAAAGACTAGTTTTTTATTTCCTTCCAAAGTATCACATGGGTCAGATGCTGTATGTGCCATTGGGGAGCAAGAGTGCACATATTTGCACATGAAGGAAAAATGTGCAATGGACATCGAGATCTATATACCACACTGTCGGATTACCACCAAACTTTGCAAGGGTCTTAAAAAATGTTGTTTTAATCTCCTTGCAAAGTGCAAGGTGCATTGGATGCCAGATGTGACACCGAGGAGCAAGAATGCCCATATTTGCATGGGGATGCTATGTATGTGAAGGAAAAATGCAGAATGGACATCCACATCCATGTATCCCACTGTCAGCAGATCAGCACCAAACTTCGCAAGGGTCTGGAAAAAAATATTTTTAATGTCTTTCCTCAAAGTATCACGTGGATCAGATGCCGTATCTGACACCGTGGAACAAGAATGCACATATTCTCACGTGGATGCTACATGATATGAAGTAAAAATGTGCAGTGGACACCGACATCCATATATTCCACCATCAGATCAGCACCAAACTTTTCAAGGGTAATAAAACAAGTTGTTTTAATGTCCTTACAAAGTGTAAGGTGCATCGGATGCCGGATGTGCCACTGGGGAACAAGAATTCTCATATTCACACATGGATGCTATGTATATGAAGGTAACAAGTGCATTGGACACCGACATCCAGATACCACACCGTCAAACCAGCACCAAACTTTGCAAGGGTCCTTAAAATAAAAATTTTAATGTCCTTGCAAAGTGTAAGGTGCATTGGATGTCGGATGTGACACCGGGAAATTAGAATGCCCATATTTGCATGTGGATGATATGTATGTGAAGGAAAAATGCACAATGGACATCCACATCTGTATATCCCACCGTCGGATTAGATCCAAACTTTGAAAGGATCTTAGAGAAATTGGTTTTAATGTCCTTCCAAAGTATCAAGTGGATCAAATGCCATATGTGTCATTGGGGAGCAAGAATGCACATATTCACACGTGGATGCTACACGATATGAAGCAACGGACCCAGACATCCATATATCCCACCCAGGATCTTTATAAACGAAAGCTTTGATTAATTAAATCATTAGTATGCACCTGCTCACAGTGCTCGGGAAGAACAAAAGTATCACTTTCATCTGTCTAATGTTTGGTGGAGTCTATTGCAAAGAAACTGCTACTATCTTTTCTCACTGTCGCATGGGGACCGTTGTAAATAGTTCTAAACCATTTTACATCAAGAATGAAAATACTAAATCATCTGAAATCAACTTCATAGATTTTGTGTATGGTTCCACAATAATCCAACTGTGAGAAGAGAAGATTGGTATCTGAAGCACTTGCTCAGCTATCTTGTGTGGAGTTAGCCATGACTCCACAATCATATGTGACTCTCTTTGAATCGATGCGTTCCACGTGAAAATGTCGTCCATATGACCATAATGCATTGTACTTTTTCTACTATAAAAGAGCATCATTAAAACAATGAAAATGCATCTATTTTATAGCGTATATTGCCACAAATAATTACTTAATTATGTCAAGAGGTAAGAAACTTACATGCATCATACATCCAGATGATAACTATCACTCACGCTCGTTTATTGTCTCTCCATCGTGTTCGGCTTTATGTAGAGCCAGTTGTAGCTAATCAAGTGACATGTGAGTGGGGAAAAGAGCCGGATCTTGTGGATATGGTTGCGATCACCTGTACATTACTCTGAATCTCGTCGTTGCATTTATTCTTTCTACTTTGGCCACTTCATATCTCTCAATCCACTTTTGCATCTTAGGGCTATTGAGGATACAAAACTTATTGAATTTCTCCATTTGCTCTTCTCTCATCTTTCTTTCAATCCCTTTTCCTTGGGGAACCTCACCAACGATGCAATCATCATCCTTGTTATGCCAAGCTTACGGCATATCGGGATCCGTGGATGCAAGAAACTCCGTGATAAATACTAATGACTCTTGCACAAGCCATCTCTCTGCCATGCTTGCTTCTGGTCTTGCTCTTTGTCTTATAAATCCCTTCAAAGTTTTGATAAACCGCTCGAGAAAAAACATCCATCGACTATGAACGGTACCTGCAATAAGCACCTCATCAACTATGTGCACAAGCAAGTGGACTTGAGTTGTCATAATGCTCGAGGGAAAGTGCTTCTCAAGCAAGCATATGGCTTCGATGGATTACACCCTAGCCTTCTCGATGCTCGATATGGAGATCTCTTTTTGAGATATCCACCTATTTCACATGTCCATGTAAGATATTTTCATAATTAGTCTACAGATTAATCAGCTTAAATTGAAGAAAATGCAATCAATGCGATTTGATAGTAAGCATACCTCACAATACCACTGATCTTGAATATAGCATTTCCAACATCTTCTTGTAAGAACCCTTTTATTATAATTGGGAGGATGAACTATCAAAGCAACAAAGAAGTAATGTCAACAATATAACATAATCATAATTATGCTAACGCATCACGATTATTGGTACACTAATTCTATAGCTTAGAATACCTGTAAGACCTTGTGCCAATCATGGGACTTGAGCCCACTAAGCTTATTGTCCTTTGAAAATGCTCCTTTCAAGCAATGCATGTACCCTATCGATGTTTGAAAAGAGGCAATGTCTGCCTTGACCGCTGGCTCCTCCCTCGTAGAGAGGATCCACGTTGCTTTCAGAGGACAACTTTTCCCGAAGCATGCACTTGGGGCCACAAATGAGACATCCTATTCATAGCATGCAAGTCTTCTTGCACTCCTCTCGAGTCTTTGGAACCAACCAAGTGTGTCCAAATAGTAGCCCCCACATTCTTGAAGATATGCATGGGATCCAAGAGATGATTGATTTGTAACTGACCCCAATAAGGAAGCTCATGAAAGATCGATAGCCTCTTCATACTAGGAGGACGATCCACGTTGCTTTCGGGAGGACAAATTTTCCCGAAGCATGCACTTGGGGCCACAAATGAGACATCCTATTCATAGCACGCAAGTCTTCTCGCACTCCTCTCGAGTCTTTGGAACTAACCAAGTGTGCCCAAATAGTAGCCCCCACATTATTGAAGATATGCATGGGATCCAAGAGATGATTGATTTGTAACTGACCCCAATAAGGAAGCTTGTGAAAGATCGATAGCCTCTTCATACTAGGAGGACGTTCCTCTCCATTCGACCTCCAACCTTGAATCCAGTCATTTGCCTTCAAATATGATGGTGGTGGATCAAGATGACCACGTGCGAGATGGTCCAGTAGAAGGTATCGAGCATGACCTTCATAAACATTTTTCCTCATATGTTTGGAGTATCGTGCAAGCGATTTCAAACCTGGTCCACAAATAGGACAAGCATGGTACCCACTTGTAACAAGTCTTGCACGCATGCATGAATGTGTTAGTATAAGACATGCGTGCGAAAGAGAGTCATAAAAGCATAATCCTATATTATACTTGTAGAGACACAACCATGTACCTGCGCACTCTCCATATCCTAGGTAGTCATGCATGGTCCACATCAAGATATTGTTGACCAAAATATCATTGTTATGTCTAGGAGCTCTGAAAATATCAAAGACCCGCACTCCTCTCCATAATATCTATAACTCCTCTATCAAAGGTGCCATGTACATGTCCATATTTTTTGCCTTGTACTTCCCTGGCACAAATAGTGCAAACATGAGGTGTCCCTTTTTTATTGTTAGCCATGGTGGGATATTGTAATTCACCATGACTATGGGCCATGTCGACCAAGATGTCGAGCGTAATCCGAAAGGATTCACGCCATCCATTGTGAGCCCAAGATGTAAGTTGCATGGCTTCCTCGCAAAGTCTGGCCATTGATTGTCTATGTGCTTCCAAGTTGCACAATCTGCAAGAATCCTCAATGTGTCATTAGTGGACCGATGAGATGCATGCCATGTCATCACACTCCGCTATAAATTTGCATCGGAACATGTGCTGTATTCTTGCAATTATGGGAAATTATCTCAAGACCTTTACCGGTATCTGCTCACCCTACAAGTCATCTCTATATCGTTGTTCCCCACGCTTCGGACAACTAGCCAAATCTCCATGCTCACGACGAAAGATAATACAATCATTACGGCAGGCATGGATGGTATCATAGTCCATACCCACCATTGTTAGCATCTTTTTCACTTCATCTCTTGTTGCGAGCATGGTATTTGGTGTAGGCAATGTCTTGTGGAGCAACCTATCATAATTCAAACATACGTAGGCTTCGAATAATGATGATTCGGTACACTAATCCATACATGATGATTCTCAAAACAAACAATATCCAAATAATGAGTCAAATTAATGCAAGAGCTAACCTCATTAAGGCCGAGACACTTGTATCCGACCACCCATACTTTACTTGCAGATTTAAGATTGAGAGACAAGCACATAGTTTAGACATCCTAGCACCCTCGTACAATTGTGTTAATTGCAACTCTCGCATTTTGACCTCAGACGCTGACATCACGTGTACACGGGATGTAGTGCCCCTAAAAATAGAATCCATCATGTCCACCATACCCTCGTCATCATCCGGGAGACTATAGTCTTACTCAAAGTGTGAAGGTATATGCATACCCTCGTCAGCCTCCTCATCTTGTTTTAAGATTTCATGTAAATATAAGATCTTGTCTCAAGGTTTTGTACCATAATGGTATCCAATATTAACCGTGAACTTAAATAGCTTTGACTTATCGATAATCCATCAACACGTGCAACACCAATGGTGGGTACTGGTTCGGGCTCCTCCCCATACATCCGCAAGTGGCACATGATAATATGATGTTGATGTCGTACTTCTTGCTTGCAATGAGTGCAATGACAATATAACCTCTCCGTAAGCCACTTTGTGCTCCCGAGCATTGGCACATCATCGGACGTTGTCCCTTCCATCTACACTTATAAAATCACAACATAAGTTGCAAGGAAATATATTAACAGTTATAAAATAGCATCTATGAGCTTCTTTTTTAACTTTAAACATAAAGTATCCTGAAGCGTCGCTATATAGCGATGTTTTGACCTGTTCCACCGTCGCTATATGTCGCTATATAGCGACGATTTGCTTTGTTCCATTGTTATAAAATCCGAACCTCATGACGCACGATGCTTTCTTTAGCAATCTCTATTGTAAGCTACAATCTGTCCTCCCACCTATTTCTGATGACCTCCCACTCTATTCTCCACTCCTCACCACTACTCACCCCTCTCTTAACACTTGTGCTCCCTCTCTACCCTTCTCCCTCTTTCTTTTCTTGAAAAGAAGTTTTTCAAGAAGGTGAGTCTCTTTGAACAATTTAGGTTCTTTTTTTGTGAGATTTCATTTCGTGAGTGTTGAAGCATATTTATCTTTGTATTGCTAAGGCTATGTGCTAGTTTTCATGCTTGATTTCAAAGGATTGAAGCCAAAAAATGAGATTTTGTGAAAGAAAGAAAACTCACCTTTTCTAGTCTTTTTTGTATTTCTCTTCCTTCTCTTTCTCCTTGTGTCCTCAATCCAATCTCTTTGAGAAGTTGCTTCTTTACTCCTCCTTTCTCTAACTAGTTATTTGAAATGGTATGTTTCCTCTCTTTTGTAGGGCCAGTCCACAAAATACCAAATGGGACGTACTATTCCAGGTAAGAAAGTGCTTCCTCTTTTTTCCTTTTGTTATTTTTGTTATTTGCATTGGCCTTAAGCGCTAGCTGTAGTGATGGGCGTAGGAACCCTCTCTTCCCCTCTGTTCCCTCTTCTTTCCCTCTTCTGTCCTCTTGCGTCTCTTCTTTTTCCCTCTTCCTTTTCCCCTCTTCTTTTTCCCCCTTTTTCAATCTCTTTTTCCCTCCTTTCCTTCTCTTCTTTTTTTCATCTTTCAATCTCTTTTCCCCTCTTTTAATCTCTTTTTCCCTCCTTTCCTTCTCCTTCTCCTTCAATCTTTCAATCTTTCCCCCTCTTTTTCCCTCTTTCCTTTCCCTCTTCTTCTCTCTTTCCCCCCCTCTTTCCCCTCTTCCAATCTCTTTTCCCTCTTTCATGCTCATGCTTTTATGCTCATGCATAAGCGTAAGCATAAGCATGAGCATATGTCTCCTTCTCTTACACTCATGCATAAGCATAAGCATGAGCATATGTCTCATTCTCTTATGCTTATGCTTATGCATGAGCATATGTCTCTTTCTCTTATGCATGAGCATATGTCTCTTTCTCTTATGCACAAGCATGAGCATAAGCATAAGAGAAGGAGACATATGCTCATGCTTATGCTTATGCATGAGCATAAGAGACATATGCTTATGCTTATGCTTATGCATGAGCATATGTCTCTTTTTCCCTCTTTCCTTTCCCTCTTCTTCTCTCTTTCTTTCCCTCTTTCCCCTCTTCCAATCTCTTTCTCCTCTTTCATGCTCATGCTCTTATGCTCATGCATAAGCATAAGCATAAGCATGAGCATATGTCTCCTCTTATTCATAAGCATAAGCATAAGCATAAGAGAAGGAGACATATGCTCATGCTTATGCTTATGCATGAGCATAAGAGAAGGAGACATATGATCATGCATAAGCATAAGCATATGTCTCTTTTTCCCTCTTTCCTTTCCCTCTTCTTCTCTCTTTACCCCCCTCTTTTCCCTCTTCCAATCTCTCTTTCCTTTCCCTCTTCTTCTCTCTTCCCCTCTTTTCCCTCTTTGATGCTCATGCTCTTATGCTCATGCATAAGCATAAGCATGAGCATATGTCTCCTTCTCTTATGCTTATGCATGAGCATATGTCTCTTTTTCCCTCTTTTCCTTTCCCTCTTCTTCCTCTTTTCCCCTCTTTTCCCCCCTCTTTCCCCTCTTTCATGCTCATGCTCTTATGCTCATGCATAAGCATAAGCATAATCATAAGCATGAGCATATGTCTCTTTCTCTTATGCACAAGCATGAGCATAAGCATAAGAGAAGGAGACATATGCTCATGCTTATGCTTATGCTTGAGAATAAGAAACATATGCTTATGCTTATGCTTATGCATGAGCATATGTCTCTTTTTCACTCTTTCCTTTCCCTCTTCTTCTCTCTTTCTTTCCCTCTTTCCCCTCTTTCATGCTCATGCTCTTATGCTCATGCATAAGCATAAGCAATATAAGCATGAGCATATGTCTCGTTCTCTTATGCTCATGCATAAGCATAAGCATGAGCATATGTCTCATTCTCTTATGCTTATGCTTATGCATGAGCATATGTCTCCTCTTATGCATAAGCATAAGAGAAGGAGACATATGCTCATGCTTATGCTTATGTATGAGCATAAGAGAAGGAGACTTGCTAGTAGCACGGCTTTGTCAGGAGTCCCGACGAGTTTGTAGTGCAGATGACCGATGAGGAGGCAGCAAGATTCTTCTCTCTGCTATCTTAGAGGACCTCAACCATTCCCTCTCTTACACTGATGGCTAGACCTACTGCCCAGCCATCCCCTCGTGCCCCTTTGACCGAGGGGTCATCACCTACGCGTGCCTATCGTAAGGGAAGGAAAAGTAGGAGGGGTCGCTTATGTTGTGCTGACTCGGGAGATGTAGACAAGTCAGCACACTTAGATCCCTACAAGTCTCCACTTGGTCCCGAGACATAGTTTCTGTTAGGTCCATTGCCCTCTCCTACTCCCACTGCTACTCCTCGCTCTGACTCGCACAGCTTCCACTCGCTCTGACTCTGCCACTACCATCAGTCCTCCTTACCCAGATGAGGACCTCTCCTATCAAATCATGGTTGCCAGAGAGATAATAGAAGATAGAAAGGGCAAAGTAGTGATGGGCACCATGAGGCGATTGATGAACCATCACTTCAAGAGTGGCATTGCTACTGATTGGCGGTATCAAGATGACCAAAAGAAGCAGGCAATTATCAATGAATTAAAACAAAAATACCCTAACCCACCAAATTGGGAGTTTAATGAGAATTATATGCGAGAGCACATGGGTTTGGTCTTGAAGCATTGTAGATTAACCTTACATACTTCCATCGCAAAGGGGATGGCTAAACCCAGCTACGTAGACAAAGCTGATTGGAAGTTCTTCAAGAAGCAGAATAGGGACCATCCCGAAATGTTCGAGGGTCACAGGAGGACTGCGAGGAGATGGCTAGACACTGTAGGTACTTCGCACTTTGGTGCAGGTGGATGGTTGGCATTCGAGGCAACCGTGGTAAGTCTACTTCTTCTCATTTAATGTATTGTTCTATTTGTTTTACTACATATTACATGCACTTTATCTAACTCTAACTCCTATAAATTGGATCCACAGCAAGTTGCGATGGGTCCTCTTCCTACAGATGTAGAGACACGACGCGCTTTTCGCATAGGAACAAAGCCGTGGTTTATTGAGCAAGAGGCAATGGGAGCGACGGTCGATTGGGTTGCGGTGGCTGCTCGCATGGTATAAGTCTACTCCTACTTGTAATCTCACTTTTTAAATTATTTTATTCTTTAAGTTCCAATCTAAATTTCAATTTATATGGTTCACTCTTAGGGTCAAAGCTCGAGCGTCCCATCACCGGAGGTGAGCGATCACCAGGGCCAGGGATCAGATGCATTGACGAGGGTCATGGAGAAGGCGCAGCTCACGAGGACCAAGGAACAAGACAACAAGACGAGGATGAGAACGAGGATGAGGATGATGAGGATGATTCGAATGAGTAGTAGTAGTAGTAGTAGCAGTTTGCATATACTTCGCCATATGGGTATGTCATTTTGTATATCCGCTCGTTTGAGCGATTTTGTATCACCCTTTTAGAAAGGGTAATTTTGTAACAAACAATGTTGTATATGTTCGACATGTATATGATTTTGTTGCTCGATCATTTCATTTGAGCAATTTTGTATCACCCTTTTTGCAAGGGAAATTTTGTAATTAAAAACTTTTTTTTGTAATTACAAAAAAAAAAAACATTAGTGGGGGCAAAATAGGGCTTGCTATGGCCCTATTTAGCCCCACTAATGCTTTTTTTTAAGTTCTATTAATCGTCGCTATATAGCAACGTTTACCAGTGTCGCTATATACCAACGATTATCAGTGTCGCTATATAGCGACGTTTATCAACATCGCTATTGTTATGGATAAAATTGTCTAAAGAAAAAGGCATTAATATGTATGTGTGTTTGTATATGTGGCAATAGTATAATCAAATATGGTGTGCATAGGGCCCAAGGTTGAGGTGGCAAGGCATGACCATGTGTCACCCTTCCATGTAAGAGGACCCATAAGGTGTGTTGTACATAATCCATAATAGTAATATTATAAAATGCAAGGTGGCATGGATCCTCCATGTGCCACCCCTCCACCTAGGATGCAATAATTGAGATATGGCTCAAAGTCCATGGGAGAAGCAATATAAAATGGGTGGAGATGGCTATTATATTGAGTTATTCCCTCCATATGGGATAGGCCCATGTGGGGGAGGTATAGAAGGACAAAGAGAGCTAGTTAAATAATGGGGAAAGTAGGATGAGGCGGCAAGATTCCTTATGCCAACCCTCCACTTGTCCTCCTAGAGGTTTGAACCTATTATAAAATTGGAAAGAGACCAAGGGAGTATCATAGACTTGAGATAAGGGGCTTGATTTATGCGAAAAATGGAGGCAAAGGGTTGTCGCACACAATTGTGAGTGCGTACCCACCTAGCCCACATGGAAGACTTTTCCACACACACCATGCATGTGGGAGGATACATTAATGTGGAGAGACCCCCTCTTTTGGCTATAAAAGGAAGGGGCTATTCCTTGATGAGACACGCTCATTCTTGTAAAGCCACCTAGCTAGTATTTTGATATTTCCCTCTCATCCCTCCTTTCCAATAAAGTATGGTTCACTTCCCTTGATGTCTACATCTCAACATTCCTCTTCCTATCATGTACTTGCTTCTCTTCCCCCACTCTCCCTTTCCCCTTGTGTCATAGTCTCCCTTTTCCTTCCCTCCACTTCTAATTCCTTATTCACCCCTATGACATCCCTTCGCCCTCGTGATCTCCTTTTCTCTATGGCCTTTGAGCGTCGCCATACTTAGTCTCTAGCCTTTGGTCTCGGTTTCTTTTCCGGCTAAAAGTTTTGGTGTGGCTGCTGGGATACGAATCTCCACGGCTGTTGGCGAATCTTCTATTCGTACGGGTTACATCAACAAAACTATACCATCTGTGCTCTTTCTAAGCTAATGTGCGTGCATTCGCTTCGTGCGTCTCCTGCGCTTCAGTTCTCTGGACTGCTGCGACTTCTGGTTGCGGACAGTTTTCTGCGCTTCAGTTCTCTGGACTGCCGCGACTTTTGGTTGCGGACAGTTTTCCGCGCGACAGTTCCTTCTCTTTCTCTTTCTCTTCTCCTTCTCCTCTCCTCTCCTCTCTTTTTATTAAAGAGTAGGATTGGAACCCAAGACCTCCCCCTTCACAAAAGAAAGTCTTATCATTGGGCCAACAAGTTGGAAGTGGTAAAAATGTAATGATTTTTGTTCATATATTGAAATTGCGGGAGCTGTAACTCTCTAACCATAAGGAGTTTGCTCTTGTTGTAAAAAGCAAAAATATTTCATTTTATGTTCTCTATCCACTTCTCTAGCTAGATCGCCAATTCAGAACTTCTCCAAGCCCACTTCACAGACGCACGCCTCACGAGAAGGGTGGACATTTATGTCACTTCTCGACGCGTTTAAGGAATTGGTGCCTGTTCCTCCGCACCTTACGGCTACCAATGCACGAGATGTATTCCTTGATCTTCATGTCGACCTTCAATGGCTGATTGTCCAGTGCATTATTGATGGTGATGATGGGTGGAATGACACACCATGGATGATTCAGGGTGACGAACTACTGATACGCTGGGAGGATTTTGACTTTACTTCTACTCATTGTGCGGTGATCGAACTACTTGCTGCTTCAGAGGTAATCAAAACGGTTTCCTTCTTCGAAGGGTGGGATGTTCCCCAAGCTTGGGGGGAGATTTGGCGCATCTGCTTGTTGATTCCTATGGAAAAGCTCGTCCTGAATGGTCATTTCACAATCTCATTACAAAGGTTTCTAGGCCTTGGCTATGGTTGGTAATGTTTCGACCAAGGAATCCATTTGTACCTAATCAGCCTTTTGTGCCTCATTTCGAGCTTCAAATTGTAATTCTTTTTGGGCTTAAGATAAACTATCAACAAAGAATTGCAAGTTTATTTGGTGCTGAACGTTTGGCTCAAGTGTTGAATTCTCCCCACCCTCTCCTCCTACCTATCTTGGACTACCGAGAAACTTGGGATGTCCGAATTCTCGTCTTGGTGTGATGACATCTTGGATTCTTCAATTTGATGGAGCTTACAAACCTTCGACCAAGGCGGCTGGCGTGGGTGTGAAGCTCACTTCACCAGGTGGTGAGGAGTTTTGTTACAGCAAGTCTTCGCCCGCAAGTACATGCAATCAAGCTGAGTACTCGGCGCTCATTTTTGGGCTACAAAAGGCACAAGAACATCATGCCAAGAAATTGGAGGTGCAAGGAGATTCTCAACTAGTGTGTGAACAAGTTAGTGGAAGGTGGAAGGTGCGGAGCAAAGGCTTGGTTCCACGACATCAACAAGCCTTGGAACTTTGCAACCAATTTGAAGAGGTAAAAATTCAGCATATCCCTCGAGCTCGAAATCTTGTTGCTGATTTCTTGGCACGTGAAGCTTGTATTTCAATCACGCATGACGCGAGTGGAAGCGCCACCCCAACCAAGCCGCAAGCCACGAAGGAGGGTGATCATTTGTAAGGAATGCAAAGGTTGTGGTCATCATGAAACTAAGTGTTGGGCCTACTTGATACGAGTTCACCGACTTCGGCAGACCATCAGGAGGGTTCTCAAGGACATTGCTCAAAAGAAGGATGCCAGACCGCACACCCCTTGAAGAAATAGAATGGCGACTACAAGAACTGGAAGAAGCTGAAGGTGATGTGCAAGCTCTCCAACTGTTGACATTTGTCATGGCATTCTTGTTTGCCTTGATGAACAACCTCATGCGACACCGCACCTCTAACCCTCGCGTGTAATGATCAAAGTGATATCATGAGGATTGGTCCTTTTAAGATAGTCTATGTGCTATTCTATGCTGAAGATTCTTCTCGTGTAATATTTCACACTACACCAGTGACACCTTACCCTGCCTATGTGTGCTTTTTGGATGTGTCTTCACCCGATTTTCAGTTCAAGCTTCCTCTTACTATTGTTCGTCCATAGATAAGCCCCTCTTTCCCATCTTCCAAGCATGGCTGACATTCCCGTGTTTTGTGGGCGGGTAGAAGAAAATCCAAATGAGTATCTTGTGGCTTTCAAACGCCGTTGTGTCTCTCTCAACTTTCTTACTGAAGACAGATGGCTATTGGTTCTCCCCACATTTCTAGAAGGTTTGGCTCAAGTGTGGTATGAGAAGCAAACTGAAGATATTCGCCAAAGCTGGCCAAGGTTAACAGCAGCAATGATTGAGTATTTCGGCAAAGAAGAGGAGCCGGAGAATGTGTACCTGCAGGTGGCAAATTTGAAGCAGTCAGAAGGTGAGACGGCGCGTCGATATGTGGATCGAGCGGCCGTGCTCCTGGACCGTTTGATTGCCACACAGGAGGACAATGCCGGATTTCGAGCTGGAATGACTAAGCATGTGCTGGGCTACCTTGTAGCAGGAGCGAGTGATGAATTCCGCCTCAAGCTTAAATGGGAGAATCCAGAAACTATGGTGCTAGCACATGAGATTGCTCAAAAGTTTGACAAAGTTCAGTCTGACCCCGCTTCAAAGAAGACGATTGTCCCTCCGCATCCCCCTCCATTCCTGCAACAACAACCTGGGGGGTCTAACTCAGGGGCATACCCCCACCCCTCAGGGATGTATCCACCGCCTCCACCTCAGATGTATGGTCCTCCCTTAGATGTTTACCCTCAATAAGGTGGATATCCTCATCCTCCGCCTCGAAGATTTCCCTAGCCTCGCCCACGAGCTCCCCTCCTCTCTACTCCCGTGGCCCCTCCAACTAAAGAGGCCCCCACTGCAACAGAACCTGGAGTCAATGACCTAGCCAAGGCCCTGAATGATCTTCGGCTTGAGATGGTGGGCATCAGAAATCAAGCCAACTGCCCTCCAAGAGATCGTGCTAATGTTGTATGCTACGAGTGCCACCAGAAGGGTCATTATCGCACAGAATGCCCCAATATTCCAAGGGTGAATCTTCTAAGTGAGTCGGGCACTCAGGATTCTGATGTGGAGATCCTTGATCTCGGGAAAAGAACTCGTGCTACCTCGGACCCCTCTCTAAACCGTGGACCGGGCCGCCCCAGGAAGAAGGTGTCCTTCTCAGAGCCCTCAGACGCTGAGATGGCAGACCCACCAACAGAGAAGACTAAAAGATCTCGCAGGAGTAAGTGGTCACCCTCGGATTTTCCCATCGGCTCAGGGCAAGAGGACTATTCGGTCGTTCAAGACCTTGCTCATCGTTCTTTGAGCGTCACACTCCCTCAACTAATAGAATTAAGCCCTAAGGTGAGACGTGAGCTGCAGCAAGGTCTCTCAACAAGGAAGAGCAAGAAAAAGGGAAAGGTACGAGAGGTATCTTCTATCTCTGAAGAAATTGATCGGCACCCACACACAGTAGATGCCATCACATAGATAATTGCCGTGTCAAAAATGTGTGTGTTGATGGGGGAGCTGCATGTAATATCATGGTGCCCCATATCATGAAGAAATTGAATTTGAAATGTACAAGGCGTTCCTCCACTCGAATCAAGGTAGCAGATGGTCGACGACTCGCCACCATGGGAGTCATTGAGGATTTGCCCATCACTGTCAACGGGCTGACCACCACTGTCAATTTCTATGTAGTGGACATTGAAGATACAGGCAGAAGTTACCCTGCCATACTCGGGAGACCATGGTTGAGAAAAAGTGATGCAGTCAGCTATTGGAAGACAGGACACATGTCTTTTGGTGCTTCCAAGGAGAAAATCCCTGTGCAACCTGGTGCTATGGAACCGGAAGAAGAAGAGGAGCATGACAGTGATACTCTCTCATCTTCAGTGTTTGAGTCCATGGAAGAATCAGATGGGGGGGAGGAATTCTCAGAGGAGGAAGTTTACATGATGGGGGTGTCTCCGACCCTACCACCTATAGAAAAGATAACAGCTAGTCCTCAACAGCTCGAATCAATGCTTTCTCCAGACCTTACTCCGGGTGAGAAAGATGAGTTTCTTGAAATGTCTCGGGGGGGTCACTCATCATATGTAACCCTATCACGTGAGTTCAAAAGAAGGATATTTTTTATTTCTAAAATTTACAGAAATAAATATACATAAGGGAATTTTTAAAATAGTTTTGGAAAAAATTTACAGATTTGTATAGAAAAGGGGTACATTTTATTAATGAAAAAATTTACAGATAAGGGATTTTAAATATAGGTCTTGATGAACGCACGTGATATAGAGGGTTTATACATAGTGACCCCCCCGAGTGAAATGTTCAAAGATTTCCCTGACCTCTTTGCAACTAGCTACCACCACCTTCGCCATGTGACCGCCATAGAGCACAAGATAGAGCTGAAGCCTGATGCAAAGCCTGTGGCTCAGAAGTATCGGAGATTAGGGCCCCTACAGACCGACGCTTTGCGATCAGAGTTGCAGAAGCTTGTAGAGGCTGGGTTTATTGTTCCGGTTCACAATACTGAATGGGTTTCACCAGTGGTAGTCATCCCAAAGAAAAACAACAAGTGGCAGGTCTGCATCGACTATAAGAAGCTCAATGCTGCCACCAAGAGGGATCATCATCCTCTACCCTTTCAAGACCTCATTCTTGAGAAGGTAAGTGGACATGAGATGTATACTTTCTGTGATGGTTACTCTGGGTTTTATCAAATCAGAATTGCCGAGGAAGATGTGCTTAAAACCACATTTGCCACACCCTGGGGGACATTTGCATTCAAAGTAATGCCATTTGGCCTCACCAATGCTCCGGCCACCTTTCAAAGATTCATGCAGATGGTGTTTGTTTGGGGGATTTCTTGGAGGTGTCTTTAGATGATTTCTGTATATTCTCATCACGTAAGGAGCACATCATGAAGGTTAGATTGGCCTTCCAAAGGGTCAATGATGCAAATGGCAGTCTCAACCCTGAGAAATGCACCATTGGAGCCACTCAAGGGAGGTTATTGGGACATGTTGTCTCATCCGAGGGCATCAAGCCTGACCCCGAGAAGGTAGAAGCCATCCTCAAGCTCTCCCCACCTACAACCAAACGTCAGGTACGCTCATTTGTCAATCTAGCAGGATACTATCGCCGCTTCATTGATCAGTATGCTGCTTTGACACGGCCCATGACTATGCTATTAAAAGATGGGGTTGATTTCTCTTGGAATGAGGATTGTGATCATGGGTTTGCACAAATCAAGAATGCTCTGGCTTCAGAACCCATTCTACGCAATCCAAACTGGTCAAAGACCTTCTATATCAATCCTGGGTTTGGAGAGCACACTCTGGAAGGTATTCTTCTCCAGCAAGGTGAGGATCGGTTCATGTATCCCGTTCGATTTGCTTCTCGACAATTGCTCGACACCGAGCGACGCTATTCAGAGGCCGACAAGCATGCCTTGTCTTTGGTGTTTTGCATTGAGAAATTTAAGCATTATGTGGCTGGAAGGTCCTTCTTTATACTCACTGACACTAGTCTTGCAAAGCAGGTTCTTCAATCACCAAATCCCATGGGCCGGTTGGCCAAATGGTTGGCAGTTCTACAAGAATATGATTTTTCTTTCAAAATTGTAAAAGGGGGTTGTTCCAACTTGAAGAATGCTTTGATTGATTTAGAGGAGTGCCTTGATGTAACCCTGGTAGCAGCCATAGAAGTTGGGGATCCTTGGTATGGTGGTATATATAAGTTTTTGACCGCTTTCTCCTTTCCTTCAGAAAGTACAAGCTATGAGAGAAAGAAGATCCGCAGAGATAGTAGGCGCTACACCCTCCTTGATGGGGTGTTGTACCGTCAAGGCATGGATGGGGTACTCAGACGGGCCATTGATGCAGATGAAGTGCCTAAGGTATTGAAGCATTATCATGATGGGTTTTGTGGAGGCCACTATGCCAGTGACTATACAGCTAAGAAGATTTTACATGCTGGATACTATTGGCCGACATTGTTCAAGGATGTCACTTTGTATTTGCAAAACCTGTGAACCATGTCAATTCTTCGGTAGGAAGGATTTGCGTCCCGGGCAACATCACCCAGTGATGTCCATCCATCCGTTTCAAAAGTGGGGAATAGATTTTGTCGGGCCCTTGCCCATGACTGCCCGCAAAAAGAAGTATCTTTTGGTAGCCACTCAGTATGTCACTAAGTGGGCTGAAGCTATCGCTCTCTCTGCTGCAAATGGCAAGGCAGTTTCAAGTTTCATATTCGAACGTATCTGCACAAGGTTTGGGACACCCATGGAGATAGTCTCTGACCATGGGGGTCCATTCTTAAATGAAGCAGTGGACTTACTCATGGATCGCATGGGCATTGATCATCACACTTCTAGCATCTATTATCTAGCATCCATGGGTCAAACAGAGCGGACCAATGGCCTCCTCTGTAAAACCATAGGAAAAATGGCTGCAGGGAATAGGAGCCAATGGGATCAGAAGGTCACTGAAGCAGTGTGGGCTTACAACATCACTCATAAAACATCTACAGGTCACACCCCTTTTGAGTTGGTGTATGGTACTGAGGCAGTTTTACCACTTGAGATAGAGATTCCGGCCTTGAGATTGGTGCAAGAACAGAGGATGATAGAAGATGAACATGTAGAGACCAGATTGGTACAACTTGAGAAGTTAGATGAGACCCGACGCCTTGCACTACATCAAATAGAGATCCAAAAGAATCGACAAAAGGCCCGATTGGATGCTAAGATTCGCAAGGGATGGGTAAGACACTTTGCTGAGGGGGATGTTGTGCTATGCTTTGATAACAGATTGGACCACCAAATGGATAAGAAGTTTCTGCCACTGTGGGCTGGTCCATACAAAGTCATCAAAGAATGTAGCAATGGGTCTGTACAAGTTCAGGAGCTACATGAACCATATGGCAAGAAGGTGATCAACAAGCGCTACCTTAAGCCTTTCTTTGTGCGTGATGGTCCCAGGCATGGAAATGCGGTGCATTCCCTGCCTGGGGGGGGGAGCTGTTATGGATAAAATTGTCTAAAGAAAAAGGCATTAATATGTATGTGTGTTTGTATATGTGGCAATAGTATAATCAAATATGGTGTGCATAGGGCCCAAGGTTGAGGTGGCAAGGCATGACCATGTGCCACCCTTCCATGTAAGAGGACCCATAAGGTGTGTTGTACATAATCCATAATAGTAATATTATAAAATGCAAGGTGGCATGGCTCCTCCATGTGCCACCCCTCCACCTAGGATGCAATAATTGAGATATGGCTCAAAGTCCATGGGAGAAGCAATATAAAATGGGTGGAGATGGCTATTATATTGAGTTATTCCCTCCATATGGGATAGGCCCATGTGGGGGAGGTATAGAAGGACAAAGAGAGCTAGTTAAATAATGGGGAAAGTAGGATGAGGCGGCAAGATTCCTTGTGCCAACCCTCCACTTGTCCTCCTAGAGGTTTGAACCTATTATAAAATTGGAAAGAGACCAAGGGAGTATCATAGACTTGAGATAAGGGGCTTGATTTATGCGGAAAATGGAGGCAAAGGGTTGTCGCACACAATTGAGAGTGTGTACCCACCTAGCCCACATGGAAGACTTTTCCACACACACCATGCATGTGGGAGGATACATTAATGTGGAGAGACCCGCTCTTTTGGCTATAAAAGGAAGGGGCTATTCCTTGATGAGACACGCTCATTCTTGTAAAGCCACCTAGCTAGTATTTTGATATTTCCCTCTCATCCCTCCTTTCCAATAAAGTATGGTTCACTTCCCTTGATATCTACATCTCAACATTCCTCTTCCTATCATGTACTTGCTTCTCTTCCCACTCTCCCTTTCCCCTTGTGTCATAGTCTCCCTTTTCCTTCCCTCCACTTCTAATTCCTTATTCACCCCTATGACATCCCTTCGCCCTCGTGATCTCCTTTTCTCTATGGCCTTTGAGCGTCGCCATACTTAGTCTCTAGCCTTTGGTCTCGGTTTCTTTTCCGGCTAAAACTATATAGCGACCGTTCTTTTTTGATGATTTTAATGACTTTAATAACGACGTTTGTGCCCGTTTAAAAAAAAATTTTAATGTAAAAAGCGTTGGTATTTTTGTCGAAAAAGGGCCTATGCCTTGTAGTGTTTTATCAAAAGAAATTATGCATCACTCAACCCTTTAGAAAAATTGTAATGGAAGAAATGCACCAACCAACATATATGGGACATAGGGGAGTGAGTGCCACTTTACAAGTGATAGCAAGAGAATTTCATTGGCCTATTATAAGAAAAGATGTGGCTAAGTCTGTAGCTGAATGCATCACTTGTAAGAAGATCAAGCATTACAAAGGAAAGATCCCTGGATTGCTAATGCCTTTGCCTATTCCTATGCAACCTTGGGAACAAATATCTATGGATTTCATAACAGGTTTTCCTACTACAGTGAATGAAAATGATATGACATGGATGATAGTAGATCACTTTAGTAAGCAAGCTTATTTTATCCCATGCAAAAAGACTTTATAGCTCAGCAAGCTGCACATTTATTTATCAAGCATATCTTTGTTCATCATGGCTTGCCAAAGATTATAGTGTTTGATTGAGATTTGAAGTTTTGCAGTAATTTTTGACTGTATTATTTCATAATATAGGCACTCTTTCACATACATAGCATCCACATGCAAATATGGGCATTCTTGTTCCTTACTTATTCTCTCAAAAGATCAAACATGTATGAAAATTTAAAAAATTTTGTCATTGGAAAAAACTAACTTTTAAGGCCTATATGAGTAAAAAAGCTCTTTGAAAAACGTCGCTATAAAATAGTATCTCAGTGTCGCTATATAGTGACACTTATATTTCTGACAAACGTGACTATATAGTGATGCTTTATAGGATGCACTTCCCATACCGACGATTAGCACCCCGTGTGCACTAAATGTTGGTACTTAAACATCATAATAGGATCTCTGTGTAGTAGTGAAAGAGGTATCCATCATTGCATGAATAGTCCAACATAGGATTCCAATTATTATTCTCTAATTTGTTCCATATATAAGAAAAGTTTGGATCCTCTTGATAAGAATTCTTCATACCTTCAAAAGGCTGGGTCTCTCTAGTAGTGATGTGATTAATACTTGGCTTTTTGCTAAGAGCATCAGCAACAACATTTTCTTTTCTAGGCTGATATTGCATCATGGGCTGAAAAATCTGTATAAATGATGCCCACTTGATGTGCCTATCAAATATTAGTGGCTGAGTCAACAAATGCTTGATACTTTGCTGATCGATTTTGATAAGAAACTCAGCTCCTATCAAATAATGTTTCCACATTCATAAGGCATGCACAATAGCGGTTAATTCTTTATCATATGTACTATAATTGCATTCTACTGGCTTTAATTTTTGGCTCTCATATGCTATAGGATGTCCATCCTGCATAAGCATGGCTCCAATTCCATATCCACTAGCATCGGTTACAACTACAAATAATGGTCTAGAGAAATTGGGTCGTTGCAACATAGGAGCTTGCATGAGAGTTTCTTTAAAAGCTGCAAAAGATTTATCTTGATGCTCGGTCCATAAGAAATGCTTAGCTTTTCTAAGAAGGTCTGTCAATGGATGTGCAATGTATGTGAAATTCTTGACAAACTTTCTATAAAAGCTACACAATCCCAAGAATGATATTAATTCATGTATATCTTCAAGGTTTAAGCCATGTGACTATGCATTCAATCTTCTTTGGATCTACTTGAATCCCATCGGCAGATACTATATGACCCAAATACTTTATCTGATCTTGAAAGAAACTACTCTTTTCAAGATTTATGTACAATTGATTTTCTTTCAAGAGTGAAAAGACTAGCTTCAGATGTTTCTTATGCTCCTCAATGTCTTTGCTAAACACCATAATATCATCAAAAAATAGTACCACACAATCTTGGTGTTAAAGAAAGATTCAGTTCATCATTCTACTAAAAGTAGCTAGAGCATTAGTTAGCCCAAAAGGCATAACTAGGAATTCATAATGTCCCATTTGAGTTCTAAAGGTAGTCTTGTATATATCCTCTTCTACCATACAAACTTGATGATAGCCACATTTAAGATCTATCTTACTGAAGACGTTAGCCCCTTTCAATTTGTCCAAAAGATCATCAATCCTAGGGATTGGGTATTTCTTCTTGACTTTGATTTTGTTTAGTGCACGATAGTCTATGCACATTCAATAGGTTCCATTTTTCTTTTTGACTAATAAGACAGGTGCTCCATAAGGGGGGAAATCTTTTGGCGATCTTTTTAATGTGAGCTTTTTTACCATTTCCTTTGTTTTTGCGAGCTTTTTTTAGAAATCCATACATGTTTTTGTTATAAGAAAGATGGGGAGGTTAGAAAGAGGGGGAGAGAATATAGGATATGTTCATTTTCATAGCATGTGGGAGGGGTGGAAGAGTGTATACTATGCACAAGGGAGGGACGGATATGAGTGGTAGTAGGAGGCAAAAAATTATGGTCTACCAACATTTGTTAAAAATGTATGCTCAAGTATAAATATAAATAAATATATATATATATATGAAAATCTACCAACATATTAAGATATTAGGTTTTAATTAATACATTAGTGTGTACCTGTTCGCAATGCTCTGGAAGAACAACAAGACAAAGCAACTATAGACACACATGATAGACGTGCAAAATAGCGGGCACGTCTATAGGCACAGATAGAATTAATGAAAATATGGGTGCATCTATTAGCGTGGTTATTAAGGGAGGTAGCAAGCTAAGGGTGTCCACTTCCGGACCACTTTCGGGTGAGTGTGACACCCGCTCGAGTGAAAATACAAAGGTTTTGCTTCGGTCTCCTATACCTCGATCGAGGTATAAGCTCCAATGAAAATCACACACGAGCACAACCGAGCCTAGCCCATACCTCGATCGAGGTACCTAGCTTTTTTGCCGAACCGAGCCTGTACCTCGATCAAGGTTTGCTGGCAGGCCAGCTACACATGCCACATCTACCTCGTCCAGGTATTGTGGCCATCCAGCTCAACCTCGATCGAGGTCACGTGGCATGTCCAGCATACCTCGATCGAGGTATGTGCCATCCGAAAGGGCGGCCAACAGGGCGGATGACATACCTCGATCGAGGTATCGTGGACACATGACTTGGCATCCCGTTTCCGCCAACACACCACGATCGAGGTATCGTGGCATGTCAAAACCTCCATCGACGTGGATGTACCGAGATGTATGGGCATGTCACAATACCTCGATCGAGGTATCGTGGCATGCCCATACCTCGATCGAGGTATATGTGCCGGGATGTATGCGCATGGAAAGAATTCCTCGATCGAGGTATTGTGGCATGCCAACGAGATGCATGGTTATGTCAAGAATACCTCGATCGAGGTATCGTGGCATGCCAATACCTCGATCGAGGTATATGTACCGTGATGTATGCGCATGGAAAGAATACCTCGATCGAGGTAGGTAAACCCTAATTTTTATTATAAAAGGAGAGCGACCCCCCTCATTCCGCATACCTCGATCGAGCTCTGCCTCATTCACCGATTTCGGATTTGCCGGACTTCGACGGAAGAGCGCGAGCGACGGAGAGCGACGAACGGAGTTCGACGGAGATGGACGGAGCAGGAGCGGGAGAGTCCAGGTTGGCATTTTCTTTTGTGTAGCATTTTCTTTTATGTAGCATTTTCTTTTATGTAGCATTTTCTTTTATGTAGAATTTGATTTAATTTTAGTTTAAAAGAAAAATTATAAAATGCATTTTAATGTTTTTCTGAAATTTTAATGTTTTTCTGAAATTTATGAATTACGGGATTTTTTATTTAAAATGTGAAAATTAAATTTTTTTTTTAAATAGAGCTTTTTTTAGTAAATAAAAAAACGTTGATATTATTAATTATAAAATATTTATAAATTTGAAATGTAGTTGAACTTTTTTTTTAAATTTTTAAATAACGACATTTATAATTTAAAATGTGAAAATTTTAATTTTAAAAAACGTAATTTAAAATTTTAGTTTATAAGAAAAATTATAAAATGCATTATAAATTTAGTTTTTCTTAAATTTATAAATTACGAGATTTTTTATTTAAAATGTGAAAATTAAATTTTTTTTTTTTAAATAGAGCTTTTTTTAGTAAATAAAAAAACGTTGATTGCAGTTAATTATAAAATATTTATAAATTTGAAATGTAGTTGTAAATTTTTTTTTTTAATTATTAAATTACGACATTTATAATTTAAAATGTGAAAATTTTAATTTTAAAAAACGTAATTTAAAATTTTAGTTTATAAGAAAAATTATAAAATGCATTATAAATTTAGTTTTTCTTAAATTTATAAATTACGAGATTTTTTATTTAAAATGTGAAAATTAATTATTTTTTTTAAATAGAGCCTTTTTTAGTAAATAAAAAAAGTTCATATTAATAATTATAAAATATTTATAAATTTCAAATGCATTTGTAAATTTTATTTTTTAATTTTTAAATTACGACATTTATAATTTAAAATGTGAAATTTTTAAATTTAAAAATCGTTTAATGAGGCTTTTTTTATTAAAAATGTGAAAATGTTAAATATTTCTGTTTTTTTTATGAGGTAGAATTTAAAAGAGAAATAATAAAAAATTTTAGGTTAAAAGAGAAATAATAAAATTTTTCTAAATTTGAAATGCAATATAATGTTTTTTTGAAATTTATGAATTATGACATTTTTTATTTAAAATGTGAAAATGAAATTGTATTTTCAAAATAGAGCTTTTTTATATGAAATTGTATTTTAAAAAAACGTTCATATTAATAATTATAAAATATTATAATTTTGAAATGCATTTGTAAATTTTTTTAAAATTTTTGAATTAGGAGTTCTATATTTCTGTTTTTTTAATGTAGCATTTTCTTTTTGGTAGAATTTAATTAAATTTTAGTTTATAAGGAAAATTATAAAAAATTTCAAAATTTATAATGCATTTTAATGTTTTTTTGAAATTTGTAAATTATGACATTTTTTATTTAAAATGTGAAATGAGATTTTTTTTTGTTAAATAGAGCTCTTTCTATTAAATAAAAAACGTTCATAGGAATAATTTTTAAGTATTTATAAATTTGAAATGCATTTGTAAATTATTAATTTTTTTTGAATTACGACATTTAAAATGTGAAAATTTTAAATTTAAAAAACGTTTAATGAGGCACAAGACTCGCTCGACTTATCAAATTAATAAGACATTTTGTATAAGACTCGCTCGACTTATCGAATTAATACACAAACATAAACCTACTAGTCAACTATTGGAGTTGGACATTAAAGATTGACTAGTGACATGGTTGGTGACCAAAGCTTGAAGTTGACTAGACACTTTGGGACAAGCAAGTTCTTTAGAAGGAAACTAGGTTTAAGCTTGGGTAATCATCCCTAATATATTGGGAAATTACTAATGATAAATCATCCTTTAACTATTTGGCAATTAGTAAGGATCGATTCTACTAGGAAATAAGTTGAAGGCATATGTCCCCTATTAGTCAATAGATTGATTAGACTAAGCATGCATGATAAGGCTATAGCTTGGAAATGCCTAGATAGTGGCTTAGTCCAAATCTTCAATATCCCTTAAGAAGACATGAAATAGTGGCTTAGACCTTAAGAAGACATGGAGTTGCAAAAGTCTAATTCTTCTAAGTTATGCATAGACTCTAGCATAACTGAAAAAAGAATATTACAAGATTGAGAATATTTGGATGGGTCTTCAAGAACTCGAATATTACGGTCTGTGCCTATAAACTGTTTGAGATTCTTATGCTATCACTATGGCATGCTTTAGATCTAGCACTTTGATCATGTTTGTTGTCTAGTTCCATAATTCATCTACTTCTCTTATATGTATAAGAAGAAAGAAATACGCCATAGAGAAACTGAAAGTTTAACTAGAATACCTAACATTCATTGCACATGGGACTCTAGTGGATCTATATTCATTCCACATTCATGCTAATATATGCAAGTGTTTTGATCAACTATAGACCTAAGTTCAAATAGAGCCTGTTAATGACTGAATCTCTCCTAATCATCCCTTAATGATCATAGATAAGAGACTTAAGAGAGAGAGAACTCCATAACCTTCAAGAGTCGACATTTGAAGCATCCCATTCCATGTTGTTTGCTACATGGCAGCTCGCCATGTGGCACACATACATCCCTTTTTGCACCGTAGGGAAACCTATGACTAATGTTAACAACATTTATCTTGTCTTTTACAAACGACTAAGATGTTTTCCCAAAAAGACTTTGTATCAATAATCACGTGAACCACCTCATAACCAAAATAGTGCGGATGCTACATATCTCCTTTCCCTCGTTGAAACTATGTCACACATGGAATGTCAACCACATGCTCAAGGAATTATATGCTAGTTTCATTGTAAGCAAGGGTGGTCTCTTTCTTGCTAGTCCAACCATAGGCAACGGTGACGCTTATTACTTGAGCTCAACCAAAATTAACATTAGTTATCGTATGCAACCCTTCCCATTGCATAGGGACATCCAAGGATTTAATTTTCAAAGTTTTTGAATCCTCTTCTAGGGATCTTGTGCCCTTTGTTGTTGCTACGTATGTGGATGATCTCATTCCAAAACTATTTTTACAACTAGAAGTCGAGTGATGATCTATAGGAATGGCCAGTAGTTGAGGTGGATTGCCCAACCAAAATAGATAATATTGAGAAGGCTTAATTATTTTCTCAAAGTTCTCACTTTAAAAGGTCTGTAGTGTGAACCCGCTCTCATTTTTAATGTGTAGTCCGAGAAATACTAGATGCGCCTTGCTTGTGTATCGTTCAAAGTAATGTATTAGGTATCCTTCTATCTCCTCCATATCTATTGCAAACCCAAGGTAGTAAAGCATTCAAAGAAGGTCTTATTAACCAAACCTCTCCACTATCTGTCCTTAGTATAGGGGCCATTTAAAGTGGACAATGTGGTCCTTACACCACATGTGGAAAAGTTTCATATTGGATAAAAAGTGAAAAAAGGGAAACATATAAGGAGAAAATACTTGAGACATCTAAGTTTTAAAATGCAACGACTAGAGTGAAAAAATTCTAATCAAAATTAAGAATTATTAATAATATTGATTAATATTGAGCCACACATTTGGCCCATCTACCGGTCGGTAGGTGCATAGGATCTACCTCATCAAGGAGTACGTATAAATAGTTTTCATTGCGTAAATAGATTATAAGTCATATTGAATAGAATATTATTTTCATTACCCAAATAGAATATTAATTTCCATGTGTTTTTTTTGTGCATGCGCCAGCCAGCGCACAGGTTCTAGCACCACTATTCGTATGCAGATAGAGATGCTGAGAGCTGAGATGAGGGCACTGCAGGATGCTAGGGCACCCCCTCACTTGGTTGCGAGCCTGGATTCAGTTATTGAGGCTCTGAGTCGATTGGAGACAGTTGAGGATGTTGTGGATAGCTTTCAGGCACAGGCCGAGGCGGAGATCACTGGTGGTGGCTTGGATTGGAGAGCGATTCGACAGTTGTTTGAGCGGGAGTCACATCACAGGGAGGCCTTGGACGACATGTTTTGGGATGGTCACACCGAGGGCCAGCGACCACGATCAGGGCTCCCCTTGCATATTTTACGGTGTAGGCACCCCATCATAGCAGCACACATTTATCCGAGATATCTTGCTGCGAATGGTGGTCGGTTGCCTCACAACCGCCAGATAGCGAGGTCGTTTGCCATGCAGCTTTATGCTGAGTTTGTCCTTGGTCATCGGGTGGACTACCTCAGTACCCGTCCAGGATCAGGAGCGGGACGTGGTAGGATGGGGCGCCAGGAGCGGCAGATTGTAGGTGTTCGGCGTCGACGCGAGGGACCAGAGTTGCACACCATCCCTGCACCGGCACTGCGAGCGGTGGGAGGACAGATTAGGGGAGATGTTCATTCAGTGGCATCATCCTTGCAGCACATGGTCTCGGCCCTATCGAGATCTATTGCGATTCCACCTCCCCCACCTCGGTCATCGATGGAGCGTCCCACATCTACACCACCTCCCACATCTACGGCGCCTCAGCACGAGTTGGAGGCTCGAGACAGACGGATTGCAGAGTTGGAGGCTGTGTTGGCCGAGTCTAGGGATGAGGTTAGTTATTTTGATTATGTTAGTTTATTTTTTTGTAGCGTGTTTTGAACTGAAGTTTTTTGGTTAATTCTCACCATGTACGCGACATGTTTGCATTGCAGGCACATCTATTGCGTCAGGAGATGGAGTCTCGCGTACGACTCTTGCGTCAGGAGATGGAGTCTCGCGTACGACTCTTGCAGACAGATTTGGAGGAGCAGAGGATTCGGACACGCATAGCATACCATCGCGCAGAGCACTATATCTTGCAGTTGAGGCATATCAGTCGTGATCCGTCGCGCCATAGGATCGACCCCAGTGTGGCCCTATACCCTGCTCCTCCTGTAGATGTGCCGACTAGGACACCGATAGATGCAGCAGTCGTAGCGAGGCTTCCTACCTCCACTTGTGTCCTCTGCCACGAGGACTTTGACACCGTAGGGTGGTTTGGTCTAGGGTGCGGCCACATCGCACATCTCCACTGCATGACCCGCCACATGGTGGCACGTTCAGTGTGCCCGGTATGCTTTGCCGACATTGATGTGGCGACATACAGAGGACTGGGCATGGATGATCTATATCCTGGTCATCGTCAGATTGTTGATCCATTCGCCCGTGTAGTCCTGACAGAGCACTACAAGGAGGAGGCACAGAGAGCATTGCTGATGCAGGAGGGTGCGGATACATCAGTGGTTGCATCATGCGTTCCACGCCGCTTTTCGTACGGTGACTTCATGCCAGGTGACGAGGCACGAGCGGAGGAGGCACGCCGGATTGAGCGAGAGGCAGAGCTGCAGACATCATTGCAGCAGTGGGTGGAGCAGCAGCTAGGGCGGGGCCGAGACCAGCGTATTTCACATGTAGAGACGATTACTCGCGCTGGATTTGAGGCACGAGTATTCGCAGATGCACGGCTATGGGAGCTGAGACGCGTGTACATAGAGGAGGCGAGGGATGCAGAGATGGCAGCAGTGGCGCGTGCAGCATGCCCTCCTCCTCATCAGGATGAGGCTGGCCCATCTCATGCAGGTGATGAGGCTAGCCCATCTGAGCCGGCATTGCCTGAGGGCACACAGCGGACGGTTGGGCAGCGAGTCATACAGGAGCCACGTCAGCGTTCCACTAGAGGATCATATGTAGAGTTATCAGATTCAGATTCAGATTGATTGTTTAGGCTTCACACGTTTCTTGTATAGGGATGCACTTTTGTAGCATGATGATGATGATGTACAGATTCATTTTGGTACTTTCATGATATTGTTCCCACTTTTATGATGTATGAGCATTTTCGTACTTTCATGATGTTCTTCACACTTTGTTTATCTCAGTTTATCTCAGTTTATAGTTTGTTTAATACATAAGGTATTCAAAAAAGAATGCCATGTGAAAACATTAAACATTAATTGCAAACATTAAACATTAAACATATCAAAATTCATCTTATTTTGGATGAAAATTTTATTTTGCGGATAAAAGTTTTTCATTTCTTAAACAAAAATTTTATTCTATTCATGTTTGTCAATAAAGTGTGTTTCAAAATCCAAATTTTCATCAATTTTTCAAAAAGACAACTATTGTCATATTCATGCTTCCAAATCTAGCCTTCCGATCTTAATATCAAAATATGTTGAAATTCAACCATTTGATAAACTAATTTGTATAAAAAGAAAATTACTTTTTTTAGACAATGCCATAGCCCAATGTAAAATTGTTTCATCAAATGAAATTAGATATTAAAGTAACATCAATTTTACCAACTTTCAATTTGATATGGGCACTTGCATAGAAAACGATTGGTATTTCAAAGAAAAAGCTCTAGCAACTCTCTTAGTTGAATGAAGCAGTTTCTTCTCCTTTGCAATTTGTCATGTTTTTTAAATTAAAGGAGAGAATACTTTTTGCAAATGGTAATACTAGACATTTTTAGGTTCTGCAATAAAATATAAGTAATATTTTATGCATTCTTTTTTCACAATTCTAGTTTTTTAATATTATTGACATGAAGCGTATATTTTGTCCCTACAATTTTTTAAAAATATAAATTTTTAGGGGATTTTTTTCAAAAATGGAGTTAGACTTGTCCTCTACATGATTTTGCTGTTATTTATTATGACTCAGTGTTTAATTTGTCTGTTATTGTTAACAATACTTGTGCTAATTGGTGATCAAAGAAAACAAGACCTAATTATTTGTCATATTCGAACCACAATCACATGTGCCTTCCAAATCACAATCGCATATGCCTTCCAAGTTTCTAAGGACTATTTCAATTTCCTTAATATGACATTTGCCAATGCACCAATCTAATTATTATGCATGTATAAAAGATAATGAACATAAAGAAGAGAAATCAACACAATTGGCAATTAATGCATGTATACGGGAATACAAGGAAGGTGTAGCATGCTAGCCCACCATTTTATTTCACTATTTTCTTTTGCATTTAGTGGTTTATGTACAAGAGAAAGGATTGGCGGTTGGTATAAGGAAAAGTGTTGGTATTTGGTTTATGTAAAAAGAAAGGGTTGTTGCACAGGCTATGCACGAAAAAAATATACACATATTAACAATCCCACTTCTCCCTTTTAAACTCCACTCATGTATGGGAGTACAAGGAAGGTGTGACATGTTAGGCCACAATTTAATTTTACTATTTTCTTTTGACTTTGGTGGTACGCTAACGTGTAGTCATGCAAGTAGGGATTGCTTCTACGTCGCGCAAACCAAATCAGTTGGAGACCAAATCTTGCGTCGATGTACGTCTAGGGTAGCCTAAGAGGCGTGTGAAGTTTCGTCCCCAACAGGGTTTAGGATTTAGGGTTTGGGGTTTGGGGTTTAGGGTTTAGGGTCCAGGGTTTAGGGTTTAGGGTTTGGGGTTTAGCCGTGCTAGTAGGGATTGCTTCTACGTGGCGCAAACAAAATCAGTTGGAGACCAAATCTTGCGTGGATGTACGTCTAGGGTAGCCTAAGAGGCGTGTGAAGTTTCGTCCCCAACAGGGTTTAGGGTTTAGGGTCCAGGGTTTAGGGTTTAGGGTTTAGCCGTGCTAGTAGGGATTGCTTCTACGTGGCGCAAACCAAATCAGTTGGAGACCAAATCTTGCGTCGATGTACATCTAGGGTAGCCTAAGAGGCGTGTGAAGTTTCGTCCCCAACAGGGTTTAGGATTTAGGGTCCAGGGTTTAGGGTTTAGGGTTTAGCGTTTAGCCGTGCTAGTAGGGATTGCTTCTACATGGCGCAAACAAAATCAGTTGGAGACCAAATCTTGCGTGGATGTACGTCTAGGGTAGCCTAAGAGGTGTGTGAAGTTTCATGCCCAACAGGGTTTAGGATTTAGGGTCCAGGGTTTAGGGTTTAGGGTTTAGCCGTGCTAGTAGGGATTGCTTCTACGTGGCGCAAACCAAATCAGTTGGAGACCAAATCTTGCGTCGATGTACGTCTAGGGTAGCCTAAGAGGCGTGTGAAGTTTCGTCCCCAACAGGGTTTAGGATTTAGGGTCCAGGGTTTAGGGTTTAGGGTTTAGGGTTTAGCCATGCTAGTAGGGATTGCTTCTACATGGCGCAAACAAAATCAGTTGGAGACCAAATCTTGCGTGGATGTACGTCTAGGGTAGCCTAAGAGGCGTGTGAAGTTTCGTCCCCAACAGGGTTTAGGATTTAGGGTCCAGGGTTTAGGGTTTAGGGTTTAGGGTTTAGCCGTGCTAGTAGGGATTGCTTCTACGTGGCGCAAACAAAATCAGTTGGAGACCAAATCTTGCGTGGATGTACGTCTAGGGTAGCCTAAGAGGCGTGTGAAGTTTCGTCCCCAACAGGGTTTAGGATTTAGGGTCCAGGGTTTAGGGTTTAGGGTTTAGCCGTGCTAGTAGGGATTGCTTCTACGTGGCGCAAACCAAATCAGTTGGAGACCAAATCTTGCGTCGATGTACATCTAGGGTAGCCTAAGAGGCGTGTGAAGTTTCGTCCCCAACAGGGTTTAGGATTTAGGGTCCAGGGTTTAGGGTTTAGGGTTTAGGGTTTAGCCGTGCTAGTAGGGATTGCTTCTACATGGCGCAAACAAAATCAGTTGGAGACCAAATCTTGCGTGGATGTACGTCTAGGGTAGCCTAAGAGGTGTGTGAAGTTTCATGCCCAACAGGGTTTAGGATTTAGGGTCCAGGGTTTAGGGTTTAGGGTTTAGTCGTGCTAGTAGAAATTGTAAAAAATGTATGCATTTGTCCTTCCACGTGGCGCATACCAAATCAGTTGGAGACCAAATCTTGCGTGGATGTACATCTAGGGTAGCTTAAGAGGCGTGTGAAGTTTCGTCCCTAACAGATAAGTCCACGTGTGTATTTCATTAGTACGTGCGCCATTTTTCATACGTAGTCACGAGTGCTAGTAGGGATTGTAAAAATGTACGCAACTGTCCTTCCATGTGGCGCATACCAAATCAGTTGGGCACCAAATCTTGCGTGGATGTACGCCTACGGTAGCTTAAGAGTCGTGCGAAGTTTCATTTCCAACAGATAAGTCCACACGCGTATTTCCTCATTACATGCGCCATAGCTCATACGTAGTCGTGCTAGTAGGGATTGCAAAAATGTACGCATTGTACCTTCCACGTGGCGCATACCAAATCAGTTGGGCACCAAATCTTGCGTGGATGTACGTCTACGGTAACCTAAGAGCCGTGCAAAGTTTAATCTCCAACAGATAAGTCCACATGCATATTTGGTTAGTACGTGCGCCATTTCTCACACGTAGTCGTGCTAGTAGGGATTGTAAAAATGTACGCATTATACCTTCCACGTGGCGCATACCAAATAAGTTGGAGAACAAATCTTGCGTGGATGTATGTCTAGGGTGGCCTAAGAGTTGTGCGAAGTTTCATTCCCAACAGATAAGTCCACACGCGCATTTCGTTAGTACATGCGCCATAGCTCATACGTAGTCACGAGTGCTAGTAGGGATTGTAAAAATGTACGCATTGTACCTTCCACGTGGCGCACACCAAATCAATTCAGACCAAACCTCGCGTGGACTATTGGCTAGGGTGGCCTAAGAGTTGTGCAAAGTTTCATCCCCAACAAGCAAGTCCACACGCATATTTCGTTAGTACGTGCGCTATTTTCTTAGTCACGTTTTTAAAATGTCCTAATGCACAAAACAAATTACAACATTACTACTAATAAACAATTTTTTGTATTACAAACACAACAAATCCCATTGAGAAGACATCGGACATCATGTTAAAAATAGAATCTAATACAATGATGTGTATGAACGTGTATACAGCCATCATAGTGAAATACAAAATATGAGTCCATGAAAATTACAATGGTACGGTCACACAGTGAGCCAATACATATCGAATACAAAAAAGTGTAATCAACTAGTGATACCCAATAAAAATCAATCTGATCAACTGATGATCCCAAAAAATAAGATATGTAATGTGCTACTCCTCAGGATCAGCTCTCATGCCAATAGTTGCAAGTATGCTCTCGTGATCTGCCACTGCAAGGCGCCATCGTGGAGTGGACGTCGCCTTGCGAGTGCGAACACGACTCAAAGTAATCTTGATCCCAACAACAAGATGAGAATACATGTATGCCTCCCGATCCGCCATGTACTCCTGGAACTCAATATAGCGACCACGCCTCTGTATCTGCTGAAAATAGTGGCCACCGACAATCATGCTATGAGCATTGAAGTGCATCCCATGCCCATCCACTGTATCCTCATTCAGCACACTCTTCAGCATAGAGCATCGCAACAAGTAATAATCCACACCCTCCTCATTGCCCTCCGAAGCAATAACCGCGAAGATATCACCAATACGCAAAATATCTGTAAGCTGGTCATAATCTCTAGAGGAACTGAATCCCGCATCCTGATCATCATGTATCTCCTCCCAAGGCTGGAAGGGAGAAAGCACTCGCCGTACCCATGGATCGGCCCATGGTATCATGGAGCACCCTCCCCAATCATCATCAATGCATGCAGAGCAAAAACATGCAAACCGTCAAGAAAAGATCGCAGGGTGAGACTCACCTACACTCCTGATGGAATGGAAATCAAGAGTGCCAGGCACAGAACGACAATCGAAAGGCCTCGACCGATCAAGACTCCCAATGTCCACGCACCAAAAATACCGGCTCACCACCCTATCGTCACGCGACTGAAACGAGGACGTAGCACTAGTGGATAAGTGCTGGCTGCACCACCGCACCACATCATGTGCATCCTTGAAGCGATCGGCACTGTGACGCAACTGGTATCGACGCAAAGCACGCTTCACGCAAGCACCTGCACCATCGTGCTCTCCCTTACCGTGCCCTATCTCGAAGTAGCTCCATGTGATCGGAATGCCTGTCTCACGGTGCCATCTGCAGAACCAATAAAACTGTCTAGCGGATTTGAACTGACCGCCGCAACCGTCTGACCAAATCCAGCGCCGCTGCCATGTGACACCATGATCCCTCAAGAAACTATCATGCAAAGTGAAGCAATGCTGCACAAAATGGGCATCATGCGATCGATCATCACTAATGTAGAAGTGATACTCTCGCACAATGATGCGTGAGTCCATGGTGCTATCAATGCCATCCACATGAGCTTGTGCATGACGATAGCTAATGTGCACAAATATAGCAACCTGCAATATGGCATTGAAAAAAAAATATGACTATTGAAATAATTCAATATAATGAGGCGGGGAAAAAATCAATACTCAATCACACGTCACCTGTTCGGAGAAATAATACTCCGATTGGATCTCATGCTGTGGTGCAAAGGTGTAATTCTCCGCAAAGTCCACCACTGAGACAACCACCCCTATAGGAAATGTCCTCAAACATGCACGAAACTGACGATCCTCCCATTTCGCAGTGTGCGAGTGGCGTATGTAGCGGTACAGCTTCCCTCGAAAACAGTCAATGAATACAACACGTGGTGTCTCCTTCCCCACAAGCTGCAACCTCCTCGACTGTGCACCACCATCTAATGTCAAGGTACAGTACTCATACTGCTGCCAACAAACCATATGCACATCACAAGTATCTAGTGCAACTCGTGGCACTCTGGCAAAGTCACCACACAAAGTACACGTGCCTTCCACACAATCAAGGGAGTGGAATAAAGCATCACCATCTCGTGTACACAATATGGAATGAATGAAGTCGCGAGGGCTAGTAGGAACCACTCCCCTATGACCATCAAGGGAACGGAATACGTCATACATCAATCCAAAATCCACATGGTAGCGACAACAGCATGTGTCACGCTCCTGAGAGCATCGCACAAACCATGGCCTGCATCGCTCAAATGACCTCTGCCCAATCTTGAACTCCGGGTGCGCCTCTACAAACTGAGTGTACAACTCAGTCTGGGTACACTCCAAAAAACATGCACCATGCTCAATGTACACACCGCGTGACACCCTCTTCCGCAATGCCTTCTTGAACACCGGGGATGCTCTGCAATGCTCCTCCCAAAACTGTTGTATGAAGGACCTAGTGGAATCATCCAACAATCGATCGCAGCGAGGTGCACGACCACTCGAAGCCCAAAGAGCATCAGTCTCACTATCCTTAGACTCTGCCTCCTAATGATGCCTGCTCGCAATGTGCGCGGTGCAATCTGAAGAAGACGTGAAGCGGTACGCACATGGCCTATCATATGAGGTCTACTAATGGCAGCCACAATAGCACGACGTGCTGCCAAGGCATCACTGGAGTTCCTATGCTTAATAGAAGCATAGGAACGTCGAACACTGCTAAGGACCTCGCTAGATACAACCCTATCTCTACGTGCACCAAGACCAGCAAGCCTCCTACACTCTACCAAGTCAGGGTGATCAATCAGGGACGTAAGAAGAGAAGACTGCGAAGCTGGCGTGAGGTCACAAAAAAAAGACTACACAATCTTGCTAGCACGACGACGGATAGTGGACTTCGGCAAGTCACGTCGTGAAGCAACACTGCTGCTGCAAGGTGGGGCAACGGGATCAATGGGAGATGGTAGGGTGGACGGGGGAAGGGAGGCGCCAAGCGGAGCGGGGGGAGGGGGAGGGGGGAGGGTGGAGGGGGAAGAGGTAGAGGTGGAGGCCAAAATGTAGGTGGCTAGGGGAAGGGCGGAGGCTAGAGGTAGGGGAGCGGATGAGCATGGGGGGACAATGGAGGTGGGGGTGGGGGTGGAGGTGGGATGTAGAGGTAGAGCTGGAGGTGGATCAGTGGTGGCAGCGCGAGCTCGAGCTCTAGAGGCTCTCTTGCGCTCACGAGCCTTCCGCTTGCGCTCCTCGTCAATGAGATTTGGGGGGGGGTTCCTACATCTTTCACGTCTACTAGCTCTACGGCTTTGAGAACCCATTCTCAATGAAAGTAGGATGGAAGGTGTGACAAAGTGATGAGGAGGCAAGAATGGCTAAGAATGGGTGAAATGAACCAAAACGTGGTGTCTTATAGAGAGCCTCAACTCATCCACTAGATTGCTCTTAGATTGCTCTTCATTATTATTGGTGGAGAGGTGCTAAGATTGATACTAATTGGCTTAGTTTTGGTGGAGAGGTCTGCTATGCCCAGAGCCGCGATCAGAGCTTATACCTCGATCGAGGTATTTAGTGCATTGCGCATGCATGTATGTATGAACCTCGATCGAGGTATCTGTATGTCTCCTCGGTCACATACCTCGAACGAGGTAATGTATGCCTCACCCATCATATGTACCTCGATCGAGGTATTGTATGCATCGCACATCGTCATGTGTATGCATCTGGCTGATGTGGCACCATGCATGGTCATGATGTGGTGATATAGTCTCTTCCTGCATGGTCATGATGTGGTACTGGGCATGACGAGTTGGCATTCATGAGGTGGTAGATGACATGGCAAATTGAGGTGGAGGGATTGGTGACGTGGCCAGGAGAGGAGGTATGCCAAGGTGGCATTGTGTGATCACATGGCTGATGATGTGGAATGATGAGGTGGCACATGTGGCAGCACGTGTGGCAGCACGTGTGGCAATGTAAGGTGACATGGCAAGGAGTGATGTCACATCTGCTTGATGAGATGGCACCACGTGGTCTAACAACGTGGCATGGTTTTGATGACTCAGCCTTCCACATGGGCAGCATGCAGACTCCAAAGGCTTGCCACTAGGATCGGTGATGCTCCTAGCCTACCTCACCAAGCCTAATACCAAGCCTACCTTGTCTTGGTATTAGGCTTGGGTGGCCCTTTTTCACCCACAAAAGGGAGATTTCACTCTTGGAGGCCATATCGTACGTTTCCCTTGCTCAAATTTAACCAAAATTTTTTCCTCTTATTCATCATGCAGAGGACTAAAAATATTGACATTTTTGAAATGTTTGGCTATGTTTGAGAATTACTAGATTTATTTTTAATATTCTTTGTTGATCCTCTGAGGAGTAAAAGTAAAAATTAAACTTCAATCTTCCTAAATCTAACCGTTGGATTTGGGATTTGATGATTCAACCACACACCCTTATGTGCCTACTAACCTTCCATCGAATTGGATTTGCTTAATTATTCAAAATACTAAAAAAATGTGGTGTGCTACTAAAATGCATGTATTTTATGACTTTATTTATTATAAATAATTATTTATAATTAGATAAATCATTCAAAAAAATACCAATAAATCAAGTTAAGCTCTACATAATGTAAAGAGACCACTTACAAAGTTTCAATAACATTTAATCTAAAATGAGTGAGAAGTTTAGAATTTTATATGACACTCTTTGTTCGTGACAAACGTGTGACCACCCTGGAACCATGCCGTGTGACACAAAGAAATTTTTTGTGTGTGCATCGAATTTTCGATCAGACTATACGATTGTGTGCACAATAGCAACTGTGATGTTGTGTCAGAAGACTTCAAAGACTAGATCCATAGGGAAGTAGGTGAGATTTGCATTTTTGTGTGCTAAAAAGCTTGTTTTTCCACCTCCTTAGGATTGGGGAGTGAACAAAAAGTGGACACCCTTAGCTTGCTACTTCCCTTAATGCATCTAATAGCACATCCACACTATCTTTTAGATGCGTTTATAAACGCGCAATAGAGAATACAAAGAGTAAAATCTTGCTGGAGGCTAATAAATGTGCAGCACTACTTTCCACACATTGCCCATGATTGCCAAAGCACATAATTTTAATAAAAATATCAATGCTTTTTGGCAAACCCACATATACAAAAATTAAGTGAGGTGAGGAGAATGAGACAATATATAAAATAGTTTTGTGAATATCAATGATGGGCTATGGTTTTGATCTCATCCTCAATGAGATCAACCCTTGCCAAACTATCTACTTCAATATCCAAACCAATGTTGAGATCTACAAATACATTCAGCCCACTACTAGTTGTGTTACTGTGCTCATCAAAATCAGCATCACCAATGGGGGTAATGGCCTGAATTTATGTATCTCCTATCTCATGATCATCCTCCTCTCTCATATCACCATCATCATCACCTCCATGGCCATATTCATCCTCCATAAGCTCCATATTAGTAAATGTACTATACATCACTTTGTAACGTGGCGTAATAGGTATGACCTGCCACCACCTATTATTATCCACCATTGGTATTTAATGAGAAAACTCTGTAGTGTATCTATAGGTATGACTGTGGAATGCATTTATAGGTGCATCTAAAACACAGTGTAGATGCACCTTTAGATGTGTGGATTGGTTTTTAGACCTACATTTCACTCATTTCCTCACTCCACTGTGCTTGCTTTCCTTTCAATACACAGGTCTTAAAGCATACACACATAGCTCTAGGCACCCACACTCATCTCCAGGCACCCACTCATCTTCAGGCATACACACTCATCCCAAGAATACAAGAGAAGAGGGTGAAGAAGGAAGCCACAAGAGAAGACGGAGAGGAAGCTTTGAAGAAAGACAAGAAACTTTCGTACCTCTATCCAAGGTAAGTCTCTTGTCAGTTGGTCTTCTCTGGAAGTTGTTCTCTTTAGATTCGTCCTTTGTTGTATGTAGGGAAAAGATGTTTTTGGTACTTTTTTTCTTTTTGGGGTCGGGTGTCTATTGTTTTCAACTTTTTGTCGAAAAGCATCTATCGGAGCATGTCTAACAGTGCATCAACTGTTGCTAGAGAAAATAATGTAGCCGTTCCTAGAGACACACTGTTTACCGCATCTATAGACACACTCCAACATACATTTTTTCCCTTCCCCTTCCCATCTCCCTTCTCCTTAATCCATTCCCCCTTCTCCTTCCGTTCTCCTCCTCCTTCCATTCTCCCATCCTCCCTTCTCTTTCCTTTCTCCTTTCCCTTGCATGCATGTTTAAGTCAAATTTTCAATGCCATAAGCATTCGTGAGGATTGCATAAGTGAAATTTGACTACAGCGTGAGGGGGGGATAAAGAAAGAGGGCATGCATGATGGAAATCCCCTTCCCCTTCCCTTTCCCCTTCCCATCTTCCTTCTCCTTAATCCATTCCCCCTTCTCCTTCCGTTCTCCCTCCTCCTTCCATTCTCCCATCCTTTCTCCTCTTTACTTTCTCCCACTACAAGGCATAGGCCATTTTCCGACGGAAATATCGACACTTTTTACATCAAAAAGAGATCTCTATATCGAGCATCGAGAAGGCTAGGGTGGAATCCATCGAAGCCGTATGCTTGCTTGAGAAGCACTTTCCCTCAAGCATTATGACAACTCAAGTCCACTTGCTTGTGCACATAGTTGATGAGGTGGCTATAGCAGGTACCATTCATAATCGATGGATGTTTTTTCTCGAGCGGTTTATGAAAACTTTAAAGGGGTTTGTAAGACAAAGAGCAAGACCAGAAGCAAGCATGGCAGAGGGATGGCTTGTGCAAGAGTCATAGTATATATCACAGAGTTTCTTGCATCCACGGATCCTGATATGCCGCAAGCTTGGCACAACAAGGATGATGATCGCATCATTGGCGAGGTCCCCCAAGGAAAAGGGATTGAAAGAAAGATGAGCGAAGAGCAAATGGAGAAATTCAATAAGTTTTGTATCCTCAATAGCCCTGAGATGCAGAAGTGGATTGAGAGATATGAAGTGGCCAAAGCAGAAAGAATAAATGCAAGGACGAGATTCAGAGTAATGTACAGGCGATCACAACCATATCCACGAGATCTGGCTCTTCTCCCTACTCACATGTCACTTGATTGGCTACAACTAGCTGTACGTAAAGCCGAACGTGATGGAGAGACAATAAATGAGCGCGAGCGGGAGTTATCATCTGGATGTATGGTGCATGTAAGTTTCTTATCTCTTGACGTAATTAAGTAATTATTTGTGGCAATATATGCTATAAAATAGGTGCATCTTCATTGTTTTAATGATGCTCTTTTACAGTACAAAAAGTATAGTGCATTATGGTCATATGGACGACATTTTCGTGTGGAACACATCGATTCAAAGAGAGTCACGTATGATTGTGGAGTCATGGCTAACTTCACACAAAATAGCTGAGCAAGTGCTTCGGATACCAATCTGCTCTCCTCACAGTTGGATTATTGTGGAACCATACACGACATTTATGAAATTGATTTCAGACGATTTACTATTTTCATTCTTGATGTAAAATGGTTTAGAACTACTTACAATGGTCCCCATGCGACAGTGAGAAAAGATAGTAGCGGTCTCTTTGCAATAGACTCCACCAAGCCTTGCCTGATCTTTAGGATGCCGTATTACAGGAGTTATTTAACATTTTGGGGCACCCTCCCACTCCTCAGGAGTTGTACACATATATGAAGAGTACACAAAACACCCCCTAGGAGTGAGCAGTATAGACTCCAAACCACCCCATACCCACACCAATTGAGATTACTCCTTTGGAGTTGACGCAGCCGAGCTGGTGACAGAACTGCCAGCCTTCTCCCCAATCATTAGAAGCCCCTTCTCCCCTGCGGTTTGCAGCCCCTTCTCTACTGCGATCATTAGGAGTCCCTTCTCTCCTATGGCCATTTGGAGTCCCTTCTCCCCTGTGGCCAGAAGGCCCTTCTGCCTTGCAAAGCTGCAAGCATACTCCCATGTGGTCGGGAGTCCCTTCTCTAGTGATGAGTACCCAGTGTACTAGCTCGTCCCAATAGGGTAGTAGACGTAGTAGCAAAGGGAGAGCTCTAGGGGATGCATGGAACAATGCTTTGGGGGTAATGGTGGGAACAGGGAGGATTCAAATGATGCAGACGTGCTTGAGGGTGATGGTACAATTTTCTATGACATCAATGTGATAGGAGACATCTTGATGGATGCACGAGGGAAGGACATCATGGCCTTCATGTGCTCTGTAGTTGCTAACAACTATAGAGATTGCTTTATTCCATTCAAAGAGCAGCAAAAAAGGTTGGCTGATAATACTAGATCAATGTTGTACGTTCCAGTTATCCCAATCCCCCCAATCTTGAGTTCAAAGAGAAATGGGCAAAGTCAAAGATTACCATTATACTTGACAATAAAAGATCTTTGCTTAAGAGGCAAGCACTAGTTGAGATTTCTAGGAGAGAGGGATGTCAACCATCAAGGGACCAGCCCCACACTGCTTATAAGCATGAGTGGAAGAACGCAATGAAGGTAGCAAAGGCAGACCCCAGTCTGCAGCATGTGGAGGCACGAAGGATCCAAATGGAGCAATATGGAAATATGCATTTTGGAGCAAGGGGTATTTCATAATGGGAGGCCCAATTTGTAAGTATTAATCTCAAATTATATTGTGTTTATATGGTTTATTAGGAGGTTTTTTCTTTGTACTAACCCCTCCACAAATTGTGTCATCTTGCAGCTTGATATCATGGGCAGGTACCATACTCCTATCAAGATAGCCTGAGACACGGGGTTGATTACTGAGGAGCAGTATATCCGGGCTACTCAAGCGCCCCCTCAGGTATTTAAAAGTACTTAAATAATGTCAATATTGTAAAGAAAGATTGATTTTCATACATTGATACATGTTGTCCCTCATTTACAAGCCCCTGAGGATATTCAGGAGGAAGAAAGTGAGGATATCGAGGAGGAGGAAGGCGATGAAGAAGGGAGCCAGGATGCGGATGACTTACATTAGTCATAGAAGTAGTGCTAGGATTAGTGCTAGCTACTCTTTTTTGTACTTGAAGCCATTGGCTTGGCTTCGTGCCTCTCTTGTATATACACTCCTCTTTCTTTTCGTACTTGAAGCCACAGGTGGCTTGGCTTCGTGCTATATGCATATATAAGCACTACTTCTATGACTAATCTAAGTCATCAATTTTATTTTTTTGTCATTCAATTTCCTTGTGCAATGTTCTATCAATGAATACCTTGTGGACTAAACGTTTTGGAGTTGTAATGTTTTATTCGAAATTGTAATTGTCGGCTATAGACATGCGTGGATTTGTGCCAATTAAAATGCGGTTGGCTTTAAGAATTGAATTGCACACTATATAAATGGGATTCCTGCAACCACACATCATACACAACATTCTATTCAACCACACAAAATTTTTCTTTTTTTATAAAAAGATCTATAGAGCGTCTATAAGTGCATCTATTAGCAGGTCTTTCTTTTTTTTTAAAAATTTCTACAGGGCATCTAAGAGCGCATCTATAGGCATGTTTGTTTGTTATATAGACGTGCCTATAGATGCACAAATAGACACTCCCGTAACTTATTTTTTAATTAAGGAAACGTGTCTGTGTGCACATCTATGGATGCATTGTGTTGTTGTGATTGGGACCATTGTAGATGTTTCTAAACCATTTGACATCAAGAATGAAAATACTAAATTTTCTCAAATCAACTTCATAGATGTCATGTATGGTACCACAATAATCTAACTGTCAGGAGAGAAGATTGGTATAAGAAGCACTTGCTCAGCTATCTTGTACAAAATTAGCCATGACTCCACAATCATATGTGACTCTCCTTGAATCGATGCGTTCCACATGAAAATGTCGTCCATGTGACCACAATGCACTTTACTTTTTGTATTATAAAAGAACATGATTAAAACAATCAGGATGCATTTTGTAGTGATTGTGATCATAAATAGCCAAATTAAGTAGAAAGGTTTAAAACTTACATGTGGAATACATCCAACTGCAAGCTCCCTCTCTCGATTGATTACATCCTCTCCATCATGTTCGGCTTCACGAAGAGCTTCTTGTATAGACAATCACAGGACATGTATCTGAGGAGAAGAGAAAAGTTCGGTAGATATGGCACCCTCCGCCTATGCATGACTCTAAATCTCGCACTCGCATTTATTCTTTTTGCTTTTTCCTCTTTATATCTCTCCACCCATCTTTGTATCTCAGGACTATTGAGGACGTTTGAATGCCATGAGCTTCTTCTCAACCAAAGGACAAACTTAATTTTGAGAACATTTGATGTGTTTTAAGGGAAATCCAAAATTTTCCTATAATTATGCATACCATTCGAGTGCATGCTCCATAAAATTTTCATGTTTTGTTAAAAACAAAAACCAATTGAAAAAATGAAAGCCAAACTAGTGGAACTATTGCATGGTGTTCTTAAAACATTGCTAGTTGGTGATATTAATATCTAGATTTATCCTAGAATGGAAGAATTTGAAAATGTGCAATTATGCATGTGCAAAAATCGTTTAATAAATCCAACATTATGTACAACTTTGAATGGGTTCTCTTTCCATGCAATTTTCCATGCAATTCCTTGCAATATGTCTCACAAGCATGTCAAAGGTGATTTCATTTCATGATATACAACATCAAATTTGATAGTGTGCACGTTGGCCCATTTGTATTTTGAAACAATTTGGTCCACATTGCAATTTCTTGAGGGCAAGTGGTATATCCAATTTTATTGACATGTATCGCTTAGAGGGGGTAAATCATGACAATTGAAAATTTATCTAGCCCCATGCACTTTCAAAAATTTTCATGTACCGCCCTATAAATTTTTGAACATTAACCTCCAGCCACCCTCCAAAGCACCTGCTCCTCCTGTCACCTTATAACCTATGCTATGCAGAGTTAGCTCGACATGACCTCGTTCTTTTCATTTGGCATTGTCTTCTATTCTTTGCTAGCTTCACATGCTAGTTGGTCTCTGTTCTAGTTGTTGTTTAGTGATCATCTCTGGCATCAATGAAAACATATAGCTCATCATGTCTTGAAAAAGTACCAAACAGAGTCTACAAGATAGGAATGTTGAAAAGCTTGGTCAAGGCACAAGGAACATATTGTGGGGTATGAAAAGAAATGGCACATTATCAAATCAGCAATGGAAGACACTTTTGCAATGTTTATAGAGGGAGAAATAACAAGAAGAAAGAAGAATTCTTGCAAAGAATCAATAGGAAGTGGTTGCAGATGCATGCATTGGATCAGTGGCATCGGAGTGAAGAATGCAAGCTATGGTCTCACATATGGTGGGAGCATTTGAGGCCGCAACATCAGGCCATTCAAGTGAATACCAGTCTCAAGTAATCACACGCCTTAGCCTTCATAGCTTAGGTCATCTAACTACAAAGAGAGTGACATTAGCCATGTTGGTATTCTCTGAAACAAAGTAGAAACAACAAGGGTGCACAATGTCAAAAATGTTATCAATCAGATGGCCAACATGGCTCCAGCAGTTGGACATAGAGCAAAAGGAATGTAGCATCACTAAGGTATAAGAAGTCTATGGGCTTCAAAATAATCAAGAAAAATAGAGATAGCCTAAGTGCAAAAGCTATTAATCGAGTGACAACATGGGATGGGCACATCATACACATGCTTGATATGATGCTAGTTAGTGGCCATCTTGGTGGTGACTGGCTTGCACTTAATTTGATTATCCTAAAGTAGCCCGATGTTTGGAAAATCATGCACCATGCTGGATTAGGTCAAAAACCAATTATGTGATTTTCCTAGGAATAGCTCCAATTTTTTTAATCATCAACTCGGTTCCCCGATCATGCAACACCTTGGCATTTGTCAACCTGCATCTTCCTAACAATAAGGCATATACATTTTCTTCCATAGGAATAACCAACAAACTCATTGTATAGTGATTACCACCAATAGTAAGAATGTCAAAAAGCATACCTGTAGGTTCCATAGGTATTTAACAACAATATATTTTGCAATATAAAGAAACAACAACATATTGTTATTGTCTGATTGATGAGTGGCTTGGTGTGGACATTGTTGTGTTTCTTAGTAGTATTTGAATATTATTTAAGTTTGATTTCTAGGATGATTTGGGTAATGTACCATTTAATGTCTAGACTAGACTGGCTTAGACTTAATGTGAGTCTTAAACCAGCTAGGTGGTTCAAACATAATGCAAAATGTTATTCACTTGGCTTAGGTAAAAAATAGTTATGTGATTGTTCTAATCCAGCATGGTTGAAACATAAATATATTTCACAAACACAAATAAATGATGACCAACACGGTGGTTGGTTGAAATTGTTGTGTTTCCTAGTACTTAAATTATTTAAGTTTAATTTCTTGGCTCTTTCTTGGTTGGTTTGGGTCATGTACCAATAAACTTTCAAACCAAGATTGCTTGGAATTAATGTGTGTCCTAAACCAACTCGATGGTTGGAACATCATGCAATATATCATGGTCGATCTGACAAGAGTTTTATTATTGTTCTAAATTAGCATGCTTGAAACAAAAATATAGCCTACAAATAGAAATGATTGATGACCAGGACTTGGACTTATGTGATTGTCCTAACCAAGCCCGATGGTTGAAAACATTTTGTTTTGTAGTAGTGAAACTATTTTGTTTTCTAGTAGCTTGATTAGACTATTTTTTTGTGTGTACTTGTGTTTGTTTTCCTCATACTAGTGGAGAAAACATAGTGTTTGTTCCCCCAAAAGGCAGAGCAAGGAGTGCAGGGAGGCAACTTTCAAGAGAAGCTAGAAGGACCCAAATGTTTAGGCGAGCTAGGTTTCTAGGAAAAGCGATAGGGCAACCTTAAATTTTTGCATGCAGTTAGGTTAATTCAATCTAAACATCATAACTTAGATTAACCTCGTTCCTTCATAAAGAAGGGGAGGGCAAACTAATTGAATTTCCATTAAAAGTTCTCTATGGAACATTTAACCTCATTTATTTGTGAAGAAAATATTGTGGAGGTATTTGTTAGCCATGTGTCAAAGATAGGGGCTTCGGTTCCTCGATTGGTGCCGGATCATAGACATAGTGTTAAAGATTTTCTGAGCAAAAAAGTAGCCTAAGTTTTTACCATATGAATCTCCTCTCTTGCAAAGACCTTTCTCATTGAATGTGATTAAATACATAGTCTACTATATGCCAAGGGGAAAACCTCCTAGGCTAGTTGGAATTTCCTTTAAGTTTTATGAGTATTATCAGAAGGTGTGTGGCAAGGACATGACTATTCTGATTAATCATTGTTTTCACAAGGGTTATTTCTCCCTAGCTTTCCCCTCTCTTCTCTTTTCTCTTTTCCTCTCTTCTCCCCTCTCTTATTTCCTCTCTTTTCCCCTATCTTTTCTTCTCTCTTTTCCTCTCTTTACTTCTCTCTTTTCCTCTTCCCCTATCTTCTCTTCTCTCTTCCCCTCTCCTTGAGGTCCCACCCACGTGAAGAGTAACCATATGCAAACTTTTGTCATTGCACCCCTCTCTAAATCATTACTTGAATTCTTGAGAGTCTCTGTTGTCTCAAATGCATTTCAGACTTTTGTTTTCTGTGTTATGGTAGCTAGAGGCTATGATTAGATACATCTACAGGGACTTCTGGGAGATGATGAAAAGTAGTGTGGGTGCATCAAACACTCAAGAGCAATTGGTGTCGGATCACATGCATTTCATTGCCGTCCCGTCTCCTATGTTTATCTTGCCATGAGTGATTTTCGATTTGTTGCAAGTTGTGTATGCATCCATGTCATGGTCTGTGGGCTTCATGGACATGCGGTTATATGTGGCAGTCAAGCAATAAAGGCTCTGTTGGAAGGTTATGTGAAAGGGTGTGCTTTAAGTCTAAGGTTGGGGATTAATGACTTTGGTCTAAGGTTGAAAGGAGAGTGGTAGAGTGGCAAAAAAGGAAAGCATGACATGGCTTGTATTAAGAAAAGCATGCATGCATGCTGCATAAGGAAGAAAAGGATGCTTCTAGTCGATAAGCTGGCATGCTATGTGAAAGTGACTGCTGGAAAGATTGATGGAGAGGAGGGAGCTTCTAATGTAGAAAGAGATCGTGCTAGTGAGTGGGGGGACTCTTCTTGATAGAGCAGGGAGGCTCATAGTAGAGGGGGGGAGAATCGTGAAGGCCAAAGATCCGCAGATGCTCCATGAGCACGAGAGAGGCAGGTACTGGGACCTTCCGAGAGGGCATCGCTAATATACGAGTTGGAGAACACAAAGGGGGAGCTCTGTGAGGCAAGAGGGAAGCTGTGATGCTATTGTGCAACCGAGAGTGCTTTGGAGACGGAGGGCATGCTCCATGAGCAAGGGAGAAGCTGCGGTACTAGGCTATGATCACTTGATGGGCGATGGGGTTGTTGCTTTGCTAGGAGCTGCAAGAGTTGGTTGGGCATGGCTACTCTGCAAAAGGGAGGATCTCGCATGAGAGAAGAGTGAGCTCCAGGATCAGGAGTAGCTGTGAGGCTACTATGATTACATGAAGGAAAAAGGTGATGAGGGTGCCCTATGAGTAGGAGGCAGTATGATCATGTGAAGGGGATCCTGCTTGAGGGGATGATCACACAGCGAAGGGGGGGCTGCATGGTTTTGGAGAGGAGCAGAAAAGATATGTAAAAGAAGAGACCTTGGCTGCAAGGAGCTTTGGGAGTTGGGGCATCATTACTATGCAAGCCAAGGAGATCCTTAGATGATGCGGGTGGTGTAATGAGAGCACATGCTGGTCATCATGTGGACTGATGGATGGTGAAGGCTTATGAAGGGCGAGGTGGCGGCTATGAGCTGGAGCACCTTAAAAGAGGTGGGAGCTTCATGAGCTCTATGATCAAGAAGAAAAGGAGGTCAGCTAGTTGTAGCAAATTGATGGGGTATTTTCGTTGTAAATGAACCAGAGGTGGTTCTACAAGGAGTTACTAAGCTTGTGAGTTGCAGCAAGCATTTTGTATCTTGTATATATAGTTGTGGTTCTATTGTAGATGACCACAAGAATAAGAGAAAGGGATATAGAACACGAACAAGGTGGACTAAGAAGAGAGAAGAAGTCCCATGCTCAATTCGCACGAGTAGATGACTCATCTCCAGCCCATATCGTTGCCTTTTGATGAGCTTGTGTGTATGCTTGATGTTGTGGAAAGCCGTTCATGAATCTTGCTATGGTTCAAAGGCAGTTTGACTTTGGGTAATGAGATTTGATAGCTCACTTCATGATGTTCAGTGCCAGGGGATAGTGTGAGATTTTAGCAGCTAATGGTGTTCTAGTGTGGGCTTTTCTCATAAGATATCGGTGGTTGGTCGTGTTGAGAAGGCGAATGGTGTCTTGCCTTTACATTGAGTTTATTTTAATTCTCTAAGGCAGTGGGATGTTGATAGAAGGCAATCTGAGTGAGCCCTAATGAAGTTTGGAAAGAGCTGTGGAAGGTGAGATAGGAGGAGGAGCAAGAGGTTAACCAGTACCTAATTATGTTTGGGAGATTATGGAGTCTCTGGTGTGAAGCTCTTGTGCTGGAGGTGCCTTCTTAGATGATTAAGAGAGACCGCTTTATTTCAGGTCTAAAGCCTTCACTCCATTTAAAGGTGGAGCTAGAGAATATTGATAGTTTTGAGGATGCAGTCAAAGTGGCCAGGGAAAAGGAGTGGAAAGTCAAGAGACTAAGGTAGCTTGGCATGCAAGAGGAGCCTAAGAATCTGATTAGAAGTCCAGAAGCAATAAAGGCTTATGCAGAGAGAGAGTCGATGTCTGTTCCTGTGCAGGATGATTCCTTGAAAAAGGGTTTGCATGAAGCTATGGAGTTGATGAAAACACTTAGCCTAAATTGGATGGAGACTGCAGAAAGAGGCAGAGGTCAGAATAATAGGAGAGAAGCTATGGCTAGAGGAGAAGGAAGTTCAGCTCGAATAGCTAGAGGATGGGGATACATGAGCAATGTCCAATGCTGGAATTGTGGGGAGTAGGGACATATCAGCCCTCACTGTGATAAGCTAGCTAGGGCAAGGGGAGATGTCTATCCTGTGCAGCAGAGAACAAATGATAGATCAAGTGATTATAGTATGGAGGTGAAAGTTCTGAATCAACTCTCTACCAGTGGTGTGAAATGGGAGGATAAGGGGAAAGGAAAGGCAATTAGCCTAATCAGAATACCAGAGATTATGTCTGTACCCATGCAGTGCAATATGAACTGTAGGTTGGAATTGGAAGAGGAACCTCAAGAAATAGTCACAAACGAAGAGATAGAGAGTGAGACAGAGGAAGAGAGCATCTCATCAGAGGAAGAGAGTCAGTTGTCTTCACTGTTGAAGGAATCGGATGCATATAGTGTTGATGATGCAGGGGAGTTGGAAATCATTACACTTACTATGAATGGAGGCTTGTCAATTGCTATCGAGGAGGGTGTTGCTCAACCAGATCTGTGTGAGGTGGCAGAGGAGAGCCCGAGTGAAGGGGTTGCTGCCATAAATGATAGAAAGGTTGAGAACCCATTAAAGGCAGCTATAGATAAGTCTATGTGTGAAGTGGTAGATGATGATCATGCTCCAGTGTTGTGTGATGATATGCATATGTTGGCTGGTCATGTTGCAGCAGATATGCAGCCACTTGAAGACAAGGCTTGGAAGGAGTACATGGCTAAATGAAATCAGTTTGTGGTCTGAGATTTCAGATTCAACAAGTGAGGAAGAAAGAGATGAAACTAGCTGTGAAGATGAGAGCTCAATCATGTCTGACAGTGATGAAGCTAATGTGGCTATTACTGATAAAGTAAAAGACCTACAGTTAAAACTTTTAGTTTGGGTGGCACCAGCAAGAATTGATTGTGTGCATGCAGACTTTGATGTGTATGATGAGGTTAAGATTCTGTGTTTACAGGATGATGGTGATTCAGATGATGAGCTAGATTGCATTCTTGATGATGCACTAGATGATATGTTAGAATTGATCTCTTTGAAAAAGAATGTAAACACCAGTATGCGTGTTGAGCTGGATGGTAGTGATAGTGTGGATGATGATTAGCTACATGATTTACTTGATGATACCCTCATGGATTTTACATGTATGGTTGGTAATGACAAGAAAATATGTACTTCTCATGACTGAACTCAGAGAATGAACATGTCAGTGAAGACCTGATGCATAGCAAAGAGTGTGCTGATATGTTTGAGCACTCTTCAAGTGGGAAGGATGTTTGTTTGCTCCTGGGTAATCTTGATAGTTCATGTGATGCAAGGATAGGACTGCCTACAAGAGGGTGCTGAAGTAGGAGCAGCTCACCTTCCTTCACTTTTCTTCCTAGATATGGCCAGTTACTACATGCATACATTCTAGGAACTACAATTTTGTTTTAGATCCCTTTTTATATGGACCTGTAGTGGTGTCTCCAAAAGACTGGAAAACACCTACACATATCCACACTTGGTAATGGAATTGCCAGGGTCAGCGGACTTACTAATGTCAGAAAGATTAAAAGATAGCATAAAACATATAGAGAATTGAGACTTCTTCTTATAGAGTGTAAATGTTGCTAATAGTTTGTATTCCAATAGATCACGACAACCCTGATACAGGAGATGGAGATCATCTTATAACATCATCTCCGGGTAACAGTCAGAAACAGACATAGTTAGAAACATGATGTGGTGGATAAGGCCACTTCATTGTCAGCTCTATCTTCATATCTGTGACATCAAAGGAGCTTAAGAAAATACCATCAACCTCCTCTGTCATTTCCTTGAGTTTTTGATCCACTCCTTCTAAGGCATTTATCTATAACATATTCTCAATGTTCAAGTCAAAATGGACTGCACCCATTCGATCCAACTGTAGAGAAAATGCTGCCTTCATTTCTTCCAACCAAGTCATGACAGTGGGTAGGCACTCCCTCTTAACTTCCTGCAGAGTTCTGTAATGTGCATATTCCCTCTTAACTTCCACTAGCTCCAATTGTGTGGCATGTAACTTTTTTTACATGTCGGCTTGCTTCAGCATGTATTCATGTCCAGCCTTCTTGTCCTCTGTTAATTCTTGCACTCGCTGCTTCAACTGCATCTAAATTTTTCTCTATTCATCAACATAGTCATGTAAAACTCTCAGTGCATGTTCTAGATCCATGTACTCCTTCTATGAAATCACACTCTTTAGCTACTATTTTGGGGATGCTTGCAAGTCATCCATTCTGTGAGTAGGGGAGAATGGTTCAAAAGAGCTCCTAGAAGGTGTTGTAAGCAATATGCTCGCAATGTTATCTTCTGGTTTGCTCCTGTTCTCTCATTTTTGAAGCATAGATTTCTACCGAAGATTTAACTTGATTTTCTTGGAAGACTTCGGCTCTTATGCTAGTGTGGCTAGCAAATCTTCTCCTGCGAGAGGTGTGTCCCATAGATGTTTTGCCAAGGATTGGCTGTAGACAGCCATAGTGGCTTCACTACTACACACGGATCCTATTGCAACGTTTACGTACCGACGTTTAGCACCCGCTTAGCGTTAATCGTCGGTATGAAAAGAGGGTTTCCTAAATCGTCGCTATATAGCAACTTTTGGTAAAAGTCGCTATATAACGACTTTTAATTGTCGCTATATAGCGACTTTTAATTGTCGCTATATATAGCGACACTGATATACAAATTTATAGCGATGCTTTTCCAGAGAGGTTTTTTTTTTTTAATAGTCCTTAAAAGTTAGTTTTTTCCAATGACAAATTTTTTTAAATTTTCATACATGTTTGAGCTCATAGAGAATAAAAAAATGAGAGCATGTACATCAAGCCTTTGAAGCTCATATATTCATGTCCAAGTTTGAGATGAGAAAAATCAAATAAGAGCATTTACATCAACTATTTCATCTTGAGCCAAGTCTAAGGCGCCAAACAAGTCTATCTCTAACTCTATACCGAGTTGATCTCCTCAGTGGAGGTGGTTTGTTTAGTGGAGGAGACATTTCCACGTTCTACTCTCACAAGCCAACTACATCTCATAGTGCATTTGGTTGATGAGATTGCTATATGCGGTACTATACATGCACAATGGTTGTTATTCCTCGAGTGCTTCATGAAGACCTTGAAGGGATTCGTGAGACAAAATGCAAGACCCGAAGGTAGCATGGTCGAGGGTTTGTTAGTACAAGAGTCACTTGTATATATTTCTGAGTTTCTTGTTGATGTGAATAGCTCTCTCCCACGACTATGGAGAGATGATGAAGACCTAAGGATGACCTCTATTGTGCCTCAAGGGAAAGGATGCAGCAAAGTAATAGACACAGAGTTGCTTAATAATATCAACCTCTATTACATGCTTAATAGTGATGTGATGAAAAGATGGGTGACAAGATATGAGGATGTAAAGGCAAGAAGACAAGGAGAGAGGGCCCTCTTTCGTACACACCACGGACCTCGTATGCCATACCCTCAGCATCTAAGAGCACTTCCAAAGGATATTGATGCGGATTGGCTACTTGACGAAATGAAGAGAGCAGAGAGAGATGAGGGGATACATATCACAATGGAAGAATGGGAGTATGCTAGGGGATGCATGAGCAAGGTCGGTATATAGAATGTTATGCATAAGTTAGGAGCTTTCAACAATTTAGATTGCTTATTTAATTGATTTTGTCTTGGTATAGTGTACTATGCTCAATGCTATATGGTGTGAGGGCAAGTATTTTTGAACACAACGGATTGATGATAAGAGAAACACACAAGATTGTGGCGACATTGCTAGCTTTGAGGGAGCCAATGGAGCCATGGATGATTATTGTGGCATAATCCAAGATATTATTAAGCTCGAATTTTGACACTTCTTTGTGTATGTTTTGGATGGTGGTTTAAGGACGTGGTGGAAAGAGGCCCTAATGCAACAATCAAACGCCATGCAAGTGGCTTTGTAACTATTGACTCCACAAAGTTTTGGCAAAGTAAGAAGTACACACTAGTACTACCGCAACAATGTGAACATGTATTGTATAGACATAGAAAAATATTCACTTTTAAATATTTGTTACCTTTGATGCAAGGAAAATAACATGATTGTATTTGTGTTTGAATTAGGTTTTCTATCAACCAATGGTGGATAATAATAGGTGGTGGCATGCCATACGTATTACATGATATTCCAAAGTGATGTATAGTACATTTACTAATATGGAGCATATGGAAGATGATCATGGCCATGGAGGTGAAGATGACCGTGATACGAGAAAGGAGGATGATCATGAGATAGGAGATATAGATATTGAGACCATTACCCATGAGGACAAGCCTACCATTGGTGATGCTGATTTCGATGAGCACATGAGTAGCACAAGTAGTAGTGGGTTGAATGTATTTGTAGATCTCAACACTAGTTTGGATTTTGAAGTAGATAGTTTGGCAAGGTTGATCTCATTGAGGATGAGATTGAACCGTAGCTCATCATTGATATTGGCAAAACTATTTTACATATTGTCTCATTCTCCTCTCCTCACTTTATTTTTGTATATGTGAGTTTGCCAAAAAGCATTGATATTTTTGTTAAAATTATGTGCTTTGGTAATCATGGGCAATGTTAGGAAAGCAATGATGTACATTTATAAGCCTGCAGCAAAATTTCACTTTCTGTATTCTCTGCTTTGTGTCTAAATCTGCGTCTAAGTCACAGTGCAGACGTGCTAATAGACACGCTAATAGACGTGCAAATAGATGCGCTAATAGACGTGCTTGTATTTTTGCTATTCTAATAGCACCTATAGGTGCACCCGCTATTTTGCGTGTCTATAGTTGCTTTGTGTTGTAGTGGGTGACCATTTGATGGTTAGGAGATAGTAGAAGGAACAACGTACTCCTCGGGAGTTTGTTTTAGGGGTCTAGGGGCGACTCCCATAGTGGGCATTGAAGGGTAGCACCCCCAATGGGGGTGTGGGGGCGAATCCCCCAGTGGTGGGGTCCGGGGCGATGGTATGCCCTCAGTTGCATGCACGCAAGCATTTGAATGTGAACTTTCCCTCCCATGCGTGATCGATGGTCGGTGGTCAATAATCTTTGGCCGGTGGCAAATTTAAAGCAAACATGTGCCACCGTCCTCACACTTAGTCACACACTATGCTAAGTCCATATGCATGCACCACCGCCAGCCCACCAATGTGGTGGAATTGGTCTACGACAAAGGGCTATATAAGGAGGCCACTTCTTAAGCTACAACATCGAATGCCAATACCCCTATCTCAAGAACTTCTCCATTCAGAGTCTATCTAGATAACCATTGAAGCTCTACTAGAGAGCACACGGGTGGAAATTACCATCAGTTATATCTAATACAAAATTTTTATTCTGTGCTATTTTGTCTATTCTTTGGCTATTTTACTATTGTTGTTGTCAAACGATCTCTCTAATGTATCGTATTTCTATAGGGAGAATGGAAGGAGAAGGAGAAGTGAGATGGGAAGGAGAAGGAGAAAGGAGTGTTGAGAGGAAGAGAGACAGGAGAGAGACGGACACAAGAGTTGCTTCCAAGGAAGTAATTCTATTCATAGATCATAGGCATACATTAGGGGAGAATTAGGGTCTCAAAAGGGCCTCATAAGGAATGGATTAAGAAATGGATTAGTCCTAATGAAAGGGCCAAGGTAGGTCCCAAAAAGTCCTAACCCCCCCTCACCTAGGTGGGTTAAGCCTAAAAGTGACCCCACGTCTTACACCTCTTACACAACTCTTCCCCTTAGGTGGGAACCAAAAAATTCAAAATTCAAAATTCAAATTTTGAATTCCTTCCCTCCTTCTCTCTCCTTCCTCCCTCCCTCCCCCTCCTCCCTACCCTTCCCTCACTCTTCCTCCTCACTCCCTCCTCCCCCTCCCTCCTTCTCCCCCTCCCTCCATCCCTCCTCCCCCTCCCTCCTTCTCCCCCTACCTCCCTCCCTCCTCCTCCTCCCCCTCCTCACTCCCTCCTCCCCCTTCCCCCTCCCTCTCTCCCTCCTCCACACTTGCTGCTCCTTCCCTCCTCCTCCATGCTTGCTCCTCCTCCCCTCCCCATCCCTCCTCCTCCACCGTTGCTCCTCCTCCCCCCTCCCTCCTGCTCCTCCCTTCTCCCTCCCTCCTCCTCCATGCCTAATCCTCCTCACCCTCCACACCTGTTGGTCTGTCCTCTGTCCCCCATCCCTCCTCCTCCTTGCCCTCCCTCTTCCTGCATGCTACTCCTTCAAGCCTGCATCTCCACACCTTCTCCTTCTCTACACTCCTTTAGTCATGGCAACATTCGAGCACGTCTCCAACAAGTACTAGGTCCACTTAGAGTTGGAGGTTGAATATGCAAGCACATGTAGTCTTGGATTGAGGGGAGCTTCCAAAATCCACAGTCTTCATTCGCAAGGAAAGAAGCATCTCAACCTTTGGGTAGAAGTATCCTTGTATCCTTTAGATCCTACCAACCAAAAGAACCCTACTTTCCATACAATGCATGACCTAGTTTGGTTTGTTGGAAATGGACATGCGAGGTTACCTGGTCATTTCAATCGGTTAAAAACTGCTCAATCAATGGCTATGCAATCAAGCAAGATGCACAGATCCCAAGTAGAGATGCTAGCACATTTAGGAAATAGCACCATTGTTGCAATGCATAACTCTATGCAGGATCTTCAAAGGAAAAACTAGGATCTTCATGATAAAGCCAAAGCATTAGACTTGGAGCGAAATGCATTGGACTTGGAGCGACATAAATTAAAAGGGTCACTCTTGAGCTAGCTGAGTCCAGAAAAGGTTTGGAAAGATCTATATACAATCAAGTTCGACAAGCTATAGAGAAGGAATGAGACTTGATCGAACATAGAGAGGTTTTCTGAGGGTCAACAGACTGCTAGGAAGAGCACAATCTTCCGTCTCCCAGCGATACATCCCGTCATAGAAATGATACATGTGCCCATGAAGAGGGTAAAGTAGACGCCAAGGAAGCCCCATCCCAAAGAAGGACAAAGCTCAAGACGTCTGCGAGAGGAGGATTCAAAGGTAGACAAGACCAACGAAAGAAATTCAAGGCTGACAGGAGGCCGCGGGATCATGTTCAAGTACCTGTAAAGCCTCTAGCAAGAGTCAAAAATTTGTACAGAGCAAAGCCAAGAGCGCGGGCCCTAAGGGAGATCAAACAAATGCAAAAGACCACCGACAACCGGATCCCACATGTTCCCTTCTAACATGTGGTATAGGAGATATCACAGGGATACAAGGACGATGTGCAATTCAGCACAGGAGCTATGGGGTTGCTCCAGTAGGCTGCGGAGCAAGTGACCACTGCTCTATTCGAGGATGCCAACTTGTGTACCATCCACGCAAAGCACGTCACGGTCATGGACAAGGACATGGCTCTGGCAAAGCAGATATCAAGTGACCCAAGCTTGAAGCCCTAGATTCTCTTACACCCCACTCTTAGGACTTAGACCACCCCCTGCCCTTGAAGGCACTATCTTGTATCTGAGGCCCAAGTGCCAATATTTTTTAATAAAATATATCCACATTCTCTACACTATCGCATTGTTATGTATTCTCCATTTCTATGACTGAAGTAGCTGATCATTTTAATGTAAGTTTTGAATTCTGTCAAATCCTGAAGGAATTTCACCATCGTGTAGAAGGGAAAAGTCTCTGGGACATCACCATGTCCCTAGAAAGCCCAAAACCCGCCACGGCATAAATTTGGGCAGAAGTCCAGAATACCCAAATTTGCTATGTGGTGAGTTCTGGGCTTTCTAGGGTCCTGGCTATGTCTCGGACACTTTTCCCTTCTATGCGATGGTGAAATTCCTTTAGGATTTGACAGAAATGAACTTTTGATACCCAGAATTGGTGAAAATGATACTAAATTGGCTAGAAATATATTGAATTAACACATTTAAAATGATGGAGAAAATATATCATCAATGACAAACAAAATACAATGGAATTCATGACGAGGAACGATAACTTAAAACAAATAATAAATACATGTAGTCATGTATCCATTTAAATATATGTTTAATATATATACAAAAGGCCTCATAGGCTATCTTTCTTCTTGGCTAGTTTGAGTACATCGAGAATAGGGTCTTTGAATCCCCTAGTCGATTCCTAGATATAAATCTAGCTGCAATAGCACTAACAGCCTCCTCTCCTATTGCCAAAGACATAGCCATTGCCGTCAATGCCTTGCCATGAATGTTTGATCCAAAGGCATTGATAGCAACCAAGCGGTGTACCAAAATGACTTTGTCAGCATTTCAAATAATGTTGGAGTATCCGATATCGCGCGACAATGCTTTGCACTTCAGCAGCTCCGAAGGACCTCAAGGAGAAAATTTATTGTGAAAGACCACAATATGCTCTGTGACTTTGCCAAGGTAATGGGCCAAAGAATGATCTCACCCAAATGCACTGCGAACATTACCCCATCGAGATGAGAATTGATCAAGCTCAAACGTGACCTGGAACAATTCAACAAACATTAGAAGACCGACAAAACAAATTATATTGAAAGAACATCAAAATAAAAAATATTGTTCGAACTTACCACTACAGCGTTGTTGGCTTCTATCCCTTCCTTATTTGCAATGTTGATGGAACCAGGTGTTGTGTGATGTTCCATTTGGGAGGTGGACGCTTTCTCGTGACATGGGTTGGAGGTGAAAGCTTTTGCATGAGAGGGTTGTGCATCGTATACGGACATGTCTGCATCCCTCATTGAAACTAGTGTCGTCAAGAGAAAGTCTTCCATTGTCTGGTCTTTGGAACCTAAAACCCCAGGATCTTTGACACTTGTGTCAACATAGAACCCCGATAGGACTCCGAGTGCCTCATCCTCTCGTAGTCCAAAAAGAACCTCTATGTCATGGAGGAATACGTAGGTACATATATGCGAGCCAAGGATAACTTCTCAAGTCTCATCCTTTACCACTCTTCAAAGAGATGGGTTCCCATAGATTACATAAAGTATCTATTCATAGAGGAACCCAAGTTTGTAAAGCGCTTGGCCTACTTTTGTGACAACCTTATAGACGAAAGGTTTAGGACAATCGAAGTTCAAGACATCCTAGACGCGGGGATCACAGGAAATAAAGGCACCAAATTTCTTTCATGGGAAATGACATTCATCTTCCTTCTCCAAGAAGCAAATTTAGAGGAAGAAGCCTCATCGTCTAGCACTCCCTCTGATCTGGTCGTCCCTAGACTAGGACTCGAGCATGTACATGGAAGAGAGTCTTGATGATGCAACAGAGGAGATGGAAGCAGCTCAAGCATTGAGCCTACTTCAAGAGCCCCCAGTAGAGCAAGAATTTGCATCGGAGACCGCTAACCCAGAATCAGAATTATGGTCCTTGTCCCCCCTCGCTGCGATGTCTCTCACTTCTCACTTCTTCGAGCCTATCTCGGAGCTCCTTCATGGGCTTGCTCCTCCTATTAGTTTTTCTTTTTTTTTAAAATTGAGCAGATTGTGAAAATGCATATATTGCGAATTATGTGCCAAATACAACGTCCTCTGTGCTGGCCAAGGAAGGGCACATTCCTTGGTCTTATCTTTTTGGAGAGGAGGCATACAATCTCTCTTCCCACACAAACATGTAATTATGTGTTGGTTGTGACGTGCAAAGTGCCAAATGCAAATGCAACAGTATATACTCTCATTGATACTATTCAAATGAAGCTTACTCTCTTGCAATTAGAATCTTTTGTATAAAGGCTTCACATTTAATTTGGATTTCATTGAATATGTGGAGTGCAAGTTGTTGACAACGAGCATTAAAAGTATTTGAAAAATGAATAGAACAATTGTCCGATCAAAAGTCATTTATTCCTATTTAGTTATTTAGTCAAGACAGCTGCCTGGCCGGATCCTCATGAAATACTCTGAGCACATTAAGGATGATACGGGACGAGGGACGCTAGAATCTTGCGGGGAGGTTTGCCCACGCGCCTGCCATGCATCACGGCCAGATTGTCTAAAAGCATCACATCCCCTTGTTGCCATGGAATGTCCACTGCTTCTTCTTCCAAAATCGCTTTGCAGCCGTCCACTGCCTCCTTTGGCAACTCCGAGCCGTCCCCAAACGTCACGCCTCCCGGTCCGTCATCGCTGCTGGGCGGCTTGTAGATCCCCGTTATGATGTTTCTCCACACCTTCTTCCCCGGGTGTTCCTTATAGCTCGTCACCGCGGGCACTGGACCTTGTATGATCGTTACACTCCTATTAGGCCCCCATTCTAAGCGTGCTGTATAGCTTATTGCCCTGCACGGATCCGATTATAGTTGGACACGATTTTATGCACGTCCTGATCTACTCATGAATGAGATTTATTCGTGTATTTGGAAAGTTTTTATGGAGCCTCTAATGCAGCCACGAAAAGTAGGGCAAAGCTGCAAATGTTAGCCGACAACAGGAATCTTGTCCCACTTACCTTTTCACGGCTTCAGCTTCGTCCAGTGTTTCAAAGAAATCTTGCCATCCTCTCAAGAAGCTTTCGTAGCCCTCGCGCGACTTGAGAGGTATTGTATAAATGATACCTTTCTGCTCCAGCTCTTTCATGAAGTCGGGATATCGCTTCTCGAGGCTTTCAACAACCTTACGGCTTGGAACGAGTGGCGTCTCCGCACCTTCAGCTGGCTCAAGTTCACAGAAGAACAGCACCTTGGATGGGATGAAGGGAGACTGTCCACAAAAGATACTCATGGTTAGAGAGACAGGTACAGGTGACGACATTCGAAGGTCCGACCATCCTACTGCGATTATGAGATCGGACCATGTTATACAACGTGCCCACGAATGTGTATCTAAATTACAGGTACTTCCGTACTACGAACAAACGAGCCGGTGGAAGAAAAAACTCGTTGCTTTGAAACAAAGGATTAAGCATGAGGGAATACATATGACATCTCGTGATGAAAGTATATCTCGGTCTCAAGAGACGATTCATTAGCCGTGTAGACTTTACTCTGCACCTTGGTTCTGGGAGCGACACCTATGTAATCCATGCTCTCCCATCCAAACGCCTCTACGAACGCATTAAAGTCAGCTGACGATCTTAGTGCAAAACCCCTGAAGAGGATTGCTCCATGTTTATGCAACTCATCAGTTATCCAAGTCTTGGCCCCCTCAATCGCTTTAATAACGGCGGAAACGTCCTCAGCTTGGTCGTCACTGGCAGGAAATAGAACTTTCGGGAACACAAGTTCATCTATCACTCGTTGCTGCGGAAGACAGCCTTCGAGAAATCCATGTTCAACGCCATCGTGCCCACAACTGCCCATCTTGGGCGCTCGTATGGACAGTCGAAGATGAGGATCAAGAATGTAGATTCAAGCCTCTGCAAGCAGTGCGCAACTAGAACAGTCCTCGAGACGGGCGATCATATGAAATCAGAAGAGCTTCGGGCTCGCCGGCTTCGTCGGAGTTTCCAACGTACGAATGAGTACCGGGATAAGCTTCTGGGTTTGTCGATGTTCGCTTTGTCGACGTTATCAGACTTTTTACGTATGACTACTGGGATAATGAACGTAACAGTAAAAAATACGAGAGTGTGAAACTTGAGAAAACAACTTTTGTGATATGATACTTGAATAGATTTAATTTTGCTTTGTTTTGTTGGCCTGCCTGGGGTAGCCTAAGCAATAAGCAACAGAGCGTGTTTGTCAAACCCAAAAATGAGATTAACTGGAATTTCGTTTGTGTTTAATTTGGTATTGGTCCACGTGTCATGACTGAACTGGAACTTAAATATGTTGCATGCTGCATGCAAAACACTTACATCTCTCCTCCTGCTCTGGTTCTACCTTCTGCTTGCGTCGGTGCAGCTATGGTTCTACTTGCTGTTCTGTCGGCGCGCATTTACCTATGTTCTGTGGTCCATCGGCGCAGATTCGCAAGCCATGCATGTCACATTTAATCACGTTCTCAGTTCCTTCCTCCCGCAGAGCAATCTCCAAAGCTATCGTGTGGTTGTTCCTCCTCCTGCTGTGCAATCTCCTTCTGCTACGGCTCCTTCTCGCTTCGACTTTTGGATGCTGCATGGGTGGACCCTGACTTCTGGCCTGCTTCTCATTAGGGAATGTGATTATTCTCTTTCTGTTCGAGTTCCTACTTGGCTCTGATTCGTTTGATTATTCTCTTTCTGTTCCGGTTCCTACCTGGCTCTGGTACATTTGTTTAAGAGGACTTAAATATTTTGCGAATGAATTGAAGTAAGCTTTCGGCAGATTTCGAACCTGGTTAGCAAAAGCTTGATTCGGTGCCGTCTCCCTACCAAGAATTATGTGACATTAATAAGGAATCAATCGTTAAGAAAGAACGTTTTCTTCGTGGTGACACTCACGAGTAACTTGCAACATTGCACTAAATAGGATTACGTTCTATTTAGCAGATGAGAAGAGTGTCTTTCGTATTGTCTTCTTCATCTCTTTCATAGTCCTTCGAATCCTTAAAATGGCTGGTTCAGGTGATGACATGGATACCGATAGCTCTGCTTTTGTGAGAGGTTTGAATAGAAGGCTATCGTTGAAGCACATTGCTTGATTTTACTTCTGCATATTTCCTTGTTTCTTCATTTAGGAAGTGCTAGGAATAAATATGCATAGCCCAAGTTGTCAGACTTGCAGCACAAAACCCTAGCCCACATCCTTCTCCAACGATTCATAGAGGTGGAAGGAAGCATCCCCAACAACTAGCAAATACCCATGTATTTCATTCAACAGGTGTATGTCTATGACATCTTGCATCGACGTGTGGATTGGAATGACAAGCATCACTTGTCAGGAACAGCATAGGGACGTCCTGCAAAGCGCAAGCAAGCAAGGATAGAGAACAGAGATCAGCCCGTGTCTCAGAGACCTCATGTGCTAACTCCCCAGGCACACAGTGATCTTGTTGACTTAGCCACATCTGCCATACCTCTCCGTGAATAAGGTTTTACTGCTATTGAGGAGTTACAAGATCGCGTTGAATCACAAGCCAAAGAGATCGAGGACCTGCAAGCACGCATAGAGACATTGGAGTCTGAGCCTGCACGCTACAGACAATCCTTTGGAGATTTGGATGTAGCTGAGGATACCGATATTTTTTATTTTGAGGACCTCACTAATATAGATTAGTAGGGTGCAAGACAAGCACTCAAGGAACGGTAGATGTGGATCCTACTGCATAATTATATACATTGTAAACTTCATATATAACTTTATAATACTCTTCTTCTGCAATGATGGTTTAAGTGATATAAGTGAGTTAAGTGATTCAAGTGGACTAAGTAATATAAGTAACTTAAGTGATTTAAGTGGACTAAGTGATTTAAGTGGACTATGTGATTTAAGTGCACTAAGTGACTTAAGTGATTTAAGTGGACTAGGTGATTTAAGCGGACTAGGTAATATAAGTAACTTAAGTGACTTAAGTGATTTCAGTGGACTGAGTGATTTAAGTGATCTAAGTGAACTAAGTGGTATAAGTGATTTAAGTGACTTAAGTGATTTAAGTGGACTAAGTGATTTAAGTGATCTAAGTGAATTAAGTGGTATAAGTGATTGAAGTGGACTAAGAAGTGGTATAAGTGATCTAAGGGGACTAGGTGATTTAAGTGACTTAAGTGATTTAAGTGGACTAAGTGATTTAAGTGATCTAAGTGAACTAAGTGGTATAAATGATTTAAGTGGTTTTCTATGGATCAGGTGGACTTGTAAAGTTAATGCAGAAATATTAAAATATATCAACGTGAATTAGTGCACATAATAGCTAGTTCAACCATTGAGACTTGAAAATATAAACTTCGATTGCGCATATTCAATTATTCTTCCTAACTTTTTGATGTTGCCTTGAAAGTATTTGCAAGTCACAAGGTTGTCTCTAACTTTTATGTATACCAAAATTATCCACAATCTCAATAATTACAAGACAACATCGATTGTAGCCCACAAGGTTCTAGCTTTCGAGTACAAAAGAAGACGAGATGGATACGAGCATATGCGCTCTTCTATCATTTGACATATTCTCCCATCCATCCCCTTGCATACAACATTATATCCGATATAATTAGAGCTTCATCCACTGCTTCTATCACCTATCATATTCTTCTATCACTCTATATTGCATTCAACACAGGTACAATATTGTCTATCTCTTCGACTTCGCTGTTGTCCATTGAGTAGCTCAAGCTCATCTTCCTCTTCACTGAATGCACCCTCAACAACTAATTTTGTAGTCAATCATTGTCTAGCAATTCTCATTATAGTGGCTTCGCTTGTTGCCTTAGCCACAATATTAAATCCTTTCAATAATCATAGATTTCCAAAGCAAAATACCAAATCTACAGCTCTTGATGGCTTTAAGTGATTGCGTCTCTTAGAATGAATAAAATCGTATGCACTCCAATTTCGCTCACATGCATCCGATGATGTAGCAACAAAGAGCACACGAGTTGCAACATGCTGCAACTCCAATGTCTCTCCATCATATTCATTCCACCAAGTAGGTGCAATAGTCGTCTTAATAGCATCAAGATTCCAAGGATCTCCAAAAGAGCCTTCGCGATTCGTATACCTCACTCGTTGCTGGTAGGCCAATTTTCCTTGATCTCCTAGAAGTAAGTTTTTATGCACCTCTGAAAAGTTACTTATGACTTCAAGATTCTGTGATTGAGCATGCATTTGATATTGTGGATGTACTACAAATGCAGCTCCATGCAAAGGGGTGTGCATTTGCTTCCATCTCTTATCGGCCAAATATACCACTTGTTGCTTCTCCCTAGGTGCAAAGCGCATAAATTCTTTAACTTATCATATTGCTCCTAACATCTTCCAATACACTTTATGCATAACAAAGGCATTAGCATCAACCATCCTCAATACTATTATAAATGGCTCTACACCTTCTTTTATTCTTTCGATATTTTTTCAGAATAGAGATGATTGTACAAGATGCACACATTTGGAGCCTGGTATTGTATACTGCATCTTTTTCTCTAGTAGCCTACTCGCCCATCGTCTACAACAATAGTCTCAACTAAAGCTTGACGCACATCCAACAATCTAGAAAGAACTAGAAAAAATTCCATCTTATTTCAGACCTTCTAGATTGCTTTCACAACCTTGAGGACCTTTCTTCTTCTTTTCCTTTTTTGATCTCTTATGCTTGGCTGGGGAACCAAGCATGAGATAAGAGACATAGGTAAACAGTGAGGTTATATGCAAAAACGTAGGAACCTATATGTCCTAATACAAGATTATTCATACGAATACTTTATTTGTACGAATAAAAGTTATTCGTATGAATATGTGGGGATGACATGGCGATTTATGTAAAAAACGTGATGTGTCACCATTTTTTAAACCGATTTTTTCTTCCATTTGAATCATTTGAGTGAATTTCTCGATTTTTTCGAATCATGAATTTGAATTTTTCTACTTAGGCAACATAGAGTCAAACAGGGGAGGCGTTGGGTCCTAAGAGAACCCTAAATGTAAAATGTTTGATGAATAAAGTTAACACTATTTTTAGTCAATTATATATTTCAAAATTCACAAATTTGTTTAGAAATTGCAGAGTTGCATGTGCATGTGCAACCTGGCAAGGTGGAGGGGTTGGTGGGTTGGGAGGGAGGGTGCATTACCGAACTAGCAATGAAAGATGTGGGGGGAGGGGGTGCACTCAAAAACCCCTAAAGTGCTCTAGAAAAGACAATGTAAGGCACTTTAAAACCCTAAAATCCCTCATTTTTGTGGCAGAAGTTTAACAAACTCCTAGACCCACTAGTTGTCGTTTAGATGCTACCCGCTTTCCTCCTCACAATGCCATGGCCTCCAAACACACTACAAGCCCAAGTGGCCAACAGGGCAATCATCAACAGGGATCTGAAGTCGGTTCTCATCATCTCACGAATCCCAGCAATGCAAGTCCCTACCATTCAACTCTCATAGGGGATCCAAGGGATCTCTACACGATGAGGAATCCCAACATGATGAGGGATCCTAGTATGATTGGGGGTCCTCTCAGTACTTCCGCACAACTAACCATGGAAGTAGAGAGCTCTCCCAAGAGAGTCAAAATAGTCCAATCAATCGTGATCAACTATCCCTCCCTCCTCGGGTCTTGGCATGGAGCATCTAGACCAACAAGGGGAACAAGAAAGCTAAATCGAGGAGATGGAGAGATAAAAGGGGCCACAACAAGAGGAAGTATTTGGTGGGCTCACAGATATCATGAACCATGGCCACAATCCTCCAACCAAGCAGACCACATGGAAGAGCATCATCAACCCTATGTGCCTCAAGATTGTCACATATGGGGAGCCTCTAGTACAAGCTAAGCAAGAGCCTCAGCTCAAGACTCATAGCCTCATTAAAAGGGAAAGGGAACAAGGACAAGTATAAGAGATTAGGGCCCCTGCAGACTAATGCTTTGCACTCGGAGTTGCAGAAGCTTATAGAAGTTGGGTTTATTGTTCCGGTTCACAATATTGAATGGGTTTCACCAGTGGTAGTCACCCCAAAGAAAAACAACAAGTGGCAGGTTTGCATTGACTATAAGAAACTCAATGCAACCACTAAGAGGGACCATCATCCTCTTCCCTTTCAAGATCTCATTCTTGAGAAGGTAAGTGGTCATGAGATGTATACTTTCTGTGATGGTTACTCTGGGTTTTATCAAATTAGAATTGCCGAAGAAGATGTGCTTAAAACCAGATTTGTGCATTCAAAGTAATGCCATTTGGCCTCACCAATGCTCTTGCTACCTTTCAAAGATTTATGCAGATGTGTTTGCTCCTTATTTGGGGGATTTCTTGGAGATGTTTTTAGATGATTTTTGTATATTCTCGTCACGTAAGGAGCACATCATGAAGGTTAGGTTGGCCTTCCAAAGGGTCAATGAGGTGAATGGCAGTCTCAACCATGAGAAATGCACCATTGGAGCCACTCAAGGGAGGTTACTAGGACATATTGTCTCATCTGAGGGCGTCAAGCCTGACCTCGAGAAGGTAGAAGCCATCCTCAAGCTCTCCCCACCAACAACCAAACGTCAGGTATGCTCATTTGTCAATCTAGCAGGATACTATTGTCGCTTCATTGATCAATATGCTGCTTGACACGACCCATGACTATGCTATTAAAAGATGGGATTGATTTCTTTTGGAATGAGGATTGTGATCATGGATTTGCACAAGTCAAGAATGCTCTGGCTTCAAAACCCATTCTATGCAATCCAGATTGGTCAAAGACTTTCTATATCAATCCTGGGTTTGGTGAGCACACTCTGGTAGGTATTCTTCTCTAGCAAGGGGAGGATCGGTTCATGTATCCCGTTCTATTTGCTTCTTGACAATTACTCGACACTGAGCAATGCTATTCAGAGGCTGACAAGTATGCCTTGTCTTTGGTGTTCTACATTGAGTAATTTAAGCATTATGTGGCTAGAAAGTCCTTCATTATACTCATTAGCACTGGTCTTGCAAAGTAGGTTCTTCAATCACTAAATCCCATGGGCCGGTTGGCCAAATGCTTGGCAGTTTTACAAGAATATGATTTTTCTTTCAAAATTGTAAAAGGGGGTTGTTCCAACTTGAAGAATGCTTTGATTGATTTAGAGGAGTGCCTTGATGTAACCCTTGTGGTGGCCATAGAAGTTGGGGATCCATGAGAGGTATCTACAAGTTTCTCCAGCTACTACTTTCTCCTTTTCTCCAGAAAGTACTAGCTATGAGAGAAAGAAGATCCACAAAGATAGTAGGCGCTACATCCTCTTTGATGGGGTGTTGTATCGTCAAGGCATGGATGGGGTACTAAGATAGGGCATTGATGCAGATAAAGTACCTAAGGTATTGAAGCATTATCATGATGGATTTTGTGGAGGCCACTATGCTAGTGACTATACAGCTAAGAAGATTTTACATGCTAGGTACTATTGGCCAACCTTGTTCAAGGATGTGACTATGCATTGCAAAACTTGTGAACCATGTCAATTCTTTGGCAGGAAGGATTTGCGTCCTAGGCAACATCACCCAGTGATGTCCATTCATCCGTTTCAGAAGTGGGGAATAGATTTTATCGGGCCCTTGCCCATGACTGCCCACAAAAAGAAGTATCTTTTGGTAGCCACTCAGTATGTCACTAAGTGGGCTAAAGCTATCGCCCTCCCTGCTGCAAATGGTAAGGCAGTTTCAAATTTCATATTCGAACGTATCTACACAAGGTTTGGGACACCCATGGAAATGGTCTCTGACCATGGGAGTCCATTCTTAAATGAGGCAGTGGAGTTACTCATGGATCGCATGGGTATTGATCATCACACTTCTAGCATCTATTGTCCAGCATCCATGGGTCAAACAGAGTGGACCAATGGCCTCCTTTGTAAAACCATGGGAAAAATGGCCACAAGAAATAGGAGCCAGTGGGATCAGAAGGTCACAGAAGCTGTATGAGCTTACAAAATCACTCATAAAACATCTATAGTTCACACTCCTTTCGAGTTGGTATATGGTACTGAGGCCGTTTTACCACTAGAGATAGAGATTCTAGCTTTGAGATTGGCACAAGAACAAAGGATAACAGAAGACGAACATGTAGAAACCCGATTGTGGTGTAACTTGAGAAGCTAGATGAAACCCGACGCCTTGCCCTACATCAAACAGAGATCCAAAAGAATCGACAAAAGGCTCGCTTGGATGCTAAGATTCGCAAGGGATGGAAAAGACATTTTGTTGAGGGGGATGTTGTGCTATGCTTTGATAATAGATTAGACCACCAAATGGATAAGAAGTTTCTACCATTGTAGATCGGTCCATACAAAGTCATCAAGGAACGTAGCAATGGGTCTGTACAAGTTCAGGAGCTGCATGAACCATATGGCAAGAAGGTGATCAACAAGCATTACCTCAAGCCCTTCTTTGTGCCTGATGGAGCCAGGCATGGAAATGCTGTGCATTCCCTGCCTGGGGGGGAACTGTTATGGATAAATTTGTCTAAGGAAAAAGGCATAAATATGAGCGTGTGTTTGTATGTGTGGCAATAGCATAATGAAATATGGTGTGCATAGGGCCCAGGGTTGAGGTGGCAGGGCATGACCATGTGCCACCCTTCCACGTAAGAGGACCCATAAGGTGTGTTGTACATAATCCATGGTAGTAATATTATAAAATGTAAGGTGGCATGGCTCCTCCATGTGCCACCCCTCCACCTAGGCTACATTTAGTGAGGTATGGCTCAAAGTCCATGGGAGAAGTAATATAAAATAAGTGGAGATGGATATTATATTGGGTTATTCCCTCCATATAGGATAGGCCCATGTGGGGGAGGTATAGATAGTCCAAGGATGCAAGTTAAATAATGGGGAAAGTAGGATGAGGTGGCAAGATTCCTTGTGCCGACCCTCCACTTTTCCTACTAGAGGTTTGAACATATTATAAAATTGAGAGAGACCAAGGGAGTATCATAGACTTGAGATATGGGGCTTGATTTTTGTGGAAAAAGGAGACAAAGGGTTGTCGCACACAATTGAGAGTGCGTAACCGCCTAGCCCACATGGGAGGCTTTTCCATACACACCATATATGGGGGAGGATGCATTTATTGGGAGAGAGCCCCTCTCTTGGCTATAAAAGGAGGGGGCTATTCCTTGATGAGACACGCTCATTCTTGTAAAGCCACCTAGCTAGTACTTTGATTTCTCCCTTCTCTTCCTTTCAAAATAAAGCATGGTCCTCTTCCCTTGATGTCTCCATCTTTACATTCCTCCTCCCATCATGTACATGCTTCTCTTCCCCCTCTCCCTTTCCCCTTGTGTCATAATCTCCCTCTTTATTCCCTCCCCTTCTAATTCCTTTTCCCCTCTCATGATAACATTTCGCCCTCACGTTCTCCTTTCCTCTATGGCCCTCGAGCATTGCCATGCTTAGCCTCACAACAAGACAAAGCACCCATAGATGTGCACACAGACGTGTTTAGTGAACTAAATAAAAAACTTACAGGCACGTCTATTTGCACATCTATTTTTGCATCTGGAGACCTGCGTCTACTAGCGCGTCTATATAGCAGATACACGCACCTATAGACGCGCATTTAGATGCTTAAATAGACGCTTTTATAAATGTGTTTATAGATACAAAAATAGATGCTTGTCGAATAGACAGATGCGTATATAGATGCATTTATAGACGCACTGATAGATGCGCTTTATTATTATTTTTTTAAATTTACAGAATGCATTTTAATTACAATTCCAAATAAAGCATTACAACTCCAAAACGCAATAAAATTGAAAGCTCAAAAAGTGCTTGTATATACATATAGCACGAAGCTAAGCCACATCATGTGGCTTCAAGTACAAAAAATAAGGAAGCTAAGCCATGTCATGTGGCTTCAAGTACAAAAAATAAGAGGAGTGTATATACAAGAGGCATGAAGCCAAGCCAGTGGCTTTAAGTACAAAAAAGAGTACCTAGCATACTTCTACGACTAATCTATGTTCTCCAGGTCCTCGCTCCCTTCCACGCTCCCTTCTGTGCTCCCTTCTGGCCTCCTTCCTCGTCTTCCTCATCGTCTTGTGCAGAGGCCTATAAACAAGGGACAACATATATCAATGTATGAAAAATCAAATCTTTACTTATAATTTTGGCATTATTTAATTACTTTCAAATACCTCGGGGGCCGCTCCAGTAGCTCGAGTATACTGCTCCTTAGTAATCAACCTGTCATCATAGAAGTGCCTCCATGTATCTCCTCTGCGATGGTGATGGTGGTAGGCTATCTCCACAGGAGTAGGGTATCTGCCCACGATCTCAAGCTGCAAGACGACACAATTTGCTGAGGGATTAGTACAAAGAAACAACCTCCTAATAAACTACATAAGCAATATAATTTGAGATCGATACTTACAAAGTGGGCCTCCCATGATTCAACACCCCCTGCTCCAAAATGCGCGCTTCCATATTCCTCCATCTGGATCCTTCGTGCCTCCACATGCTGCAGACTGGGGTCCTCCCTCGTTGACTTCATTGCTTTCTTACACTCATGCTTGTGAGCGGTGTGGGGCAGGCCCCTTGGTGGTTGACCTCCCTCAAGCCTAGCAAGCTCCGCTAGTGCCTGCCTCTTAAGCGAAGATCTTTTATTGCCAAGTATCGTAACAATCTTTGACTTAGCCCATTTATCTGTGAATTGGCGATTTGGGGGGTTCGGATACCTAGAGCGAATAGTAGCGAGGGTCTCATCAGCCAACCTCTTTGGCTGGTCTTTGAAGTGGATAAAGCAATCTCTATAATTGTTAGCAATTACAAAGTGCATGAAGGCCATGATGTCCTTCCCCCGTGCATCCATCAAGATGCCTCCTATCTGAGTGATGTCATAGAATATCATACCATCACCCGGAGGCACGTCTAAATCATCTGAATCATCATTGTCCCCACCGCCACCCCTCCCAAAGCACTGTGCTAGGCATCCCCCACTGCTCTCCCTACTACTATGCCTGCTACCATGTCGTGTTGAGCTCGTACGTTGGCCACTCGTAGCTGGAGACTGCATGGGGCTACGCTGACCACTCGTAGCTGGAGAACCGAATCTCGACTGCACAGGAGTACGTTGACGGCTCTGCGAGACAGAAGGACCTCCTGACGGCATGGGGGAAGGGGCATAAGATGGCATGGCAGAAGGAGCATAAGACGACATGGGGGAAAGGGCATAAAAAGGGGCATAAGATGGTTGTGCTGACTCCGCTGGGGTGATCTCAGCAGGTGTGGGGTGGTTTGGAGTCTATAGTGCCGACTCCTGGGGAGTGTTTAGAGTACCCATCATATACCCGTATAACTCCACAGGACTAAAAGGTTATATAAGTCCTTCCAAATCTATAGGTTTAAAAGCCACGTCTATAGGCACGTCAAATTGCGCGTCTATAGGCGCGTCTCTATACATAGGGTAGACACGGTTTTAAACGCGATTTTAGATGCGCACCACAGAACAAACAGACGCTCTTTTAGATGCACCTTTAGATGTGCCACAGAGTTTGAGGGGAAACATTTGAAGAAGAGCAAATTTTTTTGGGTTGTTTGTTTGTAGGATGTCTTCATCTTCAACAAGTAGCTCTAGTGAGGATGAATCCCTTTGTATCCACCATCGCGAAATGTGGTTGGAGTAAAAAATCAAATGTATGTGTGATCGATGTCGAGGAAACATGTATCGTGCACGCAGGATTACACTCAATCACATTCAAAGTATGGAGAATGGGATGCGACCGTAAACATGGTAAGTGTTAAAGAGTTAAGGTTGATTGAGATACCTATGGGTGTTCATATGTTTGAGTTATGATCCCATTTTAATTTGATACAGGATGCAGTGCCACACCCACATATGTTGCCCTATGCTCGCCATGAGGAGGCAAAGCGTCGGCGATATGAGGTGGGATCTTCAGGAGGGACCGTTACAGATGCATGGAGTGATGGTGATAGTAGCCCTCCGCCATTACCTCATGAAGCCGTGGAGGAGGAGGTGTTTGATGATATGGTGCGGGATTTGTATGTCCATCAAGGGAGGGATGATAGCATGGAGCAGGATGATCTTTTTACTGCAGCATCGACTCCACTGTTTGAGGGGTGCACATTCTCTATTCTACGTGCCTCCCTTGAGTTACTAAACTTGCAAACCATCTATGGATGGAGCAATGGAAGTTTGAATGCATTACTCAAGTAAGCTTTTGCAAACATGGTGAGTTATGCTAGTGGGTCAATTACTCGAATGCTTTTCCTCATTTATGGTCTTCACGTGCAGGCTATTGTGTAAAATGCTTCCAAGGGAGAATAAATTACCGACCTCAAGAGATATGGCAAGGCAACATGTGACCTCTCTTCGAGGATTAGATTATAAGCGCATCCATGCATGTGTCAACGATTGCGTTTTGTTTTGTGGACTACATAAGGATGCAAGAGAGTGTCCTACTTGTGGAGAGGCAAGATATAGAGCAGATCTCGAAACTTTGGACATGCCTCGTAAGGTTTTGCGACATTTTCCCATAATCCCTTGCATCCAACATATGTTCAAGTGCAAATCTATTGCAGAGCTCATGTCATGGCATTCCTCCCATCGATCAACCGATGGCAAGTGGAGAACTCCCGTTGACTCTCCTACGTGGAAGCATATTGAAGACACATGGACAAGCTTCAAGGAAGAACCTAGGAGCTTGAGACTTGGATTGGGTATGGACGGTGTGAACCCATTTGGTCTCAAAAGCACCTCTTACAGTGTAGGGCCAGTGATATTGGTGAATTATAATCTTCCACCCTCTATGGCTATTAAGAAAGGACATGTTATGCTGTCCCTTCTAATTCCAGGGAAACATAAAGTCAAAAACCCTGATGTTTATTTGGAGCCTTTGATTAACGAGCTAGAGATACTTTGGAGAGGTATTGAGATGCATGATGTGAGCAGGCCTCCCTCGTCACGAGACTTCAACTACAAAGCAGTCTTGATGTGGACAATGCATGACTTCCCAGGCTATGGCGAGTGTTCAGGTAAGCATTGCACTTCTAATTATGAATAGGCAAAGGTTGTGGCACCTTGACCCACCTTCAACTCTTAATTGCGTCTATTGTTCAGGTCTCACTACATCGGGTTACCATGCATGTCTTGTTTGTGGTCCTTCACTAGTTGCCTCATGGGAAGACGCATTGAATAAGGTCATCTATGAGAATCACCATCGATTTCTCCCACCTGATCATCCTATATATGTTGCCCCTTGGAATGAAGTCCTCCCACAATCACTCACCGCGGGAGATTGGATGAGAATTTGGGATGGTTCCACGACTCCTCCACCACTTGGCATGAGCTGGTAAGGGTTTCTAACTATTGTGTGCTATATTGGCTGGAAATAAAGATTGCCCACTAACATTTTATTTTGTTTAGATACTCCATCTTTTATCGTTTACCATATTGGTCCCACCTCAAGATCAATCACCTGCTTGATCCCATGCATATCTTCAAGAATGTGGCATCTACCATTTAGGAGCGTTTGAATGGGACATGAGATTCCACAGGCATAAGGGAGGATCTATGTACCACAGGGAGGATGCGTGAAGCTTGGCCACAAGAGAGACCAAATGGGCATGTTTTTTTACCTCATACACTGTGGATGTTATCAAAGCTAGAGATGGCGATGATGAAGCGTGCTATTACTACAATTCGTACTCCCACTGGATGCATGAGGTGTTTGAAGGGAGCCTTTACAAAGAGCAAGAAAAGAGGTGTAGAGCAATTATATGGCTTGAAATCTCATGATTGGCACAAGATGCTCCAAGTAAGTATTTTATGTGCATAATATCTTTTTCCTTCCAAATGTGTGAGTGAATAATTATAAGCAACTAATCAACCACCTTCTCATGGGTTCAGTTCATACTACCTACTAGCATTTCACGTAGTGCATCAAAGGACATGAAAGATTGTATCTACAAGATGGGAGAGCTTGTGAGGTACTTTACATGATACAAAATATGATGCGTATCAATGCTCCATGCAAGTTTGAATGCATATTGCTAATATGGTGTACTTTTTTATTTCTAGGTATGTGAGCTCAAAAGAAATAGATCCCACCATGCTTGAGAATGCTTGAGTTATGTCAGTGGAGGTGGTTTGTTTAGTGGAGGAGACATTTCCACGTTCTATTCTCACAAGCCAACTACATCTTATAGTGCATTTGGTGGATGAGATTGCTATATGCGGTACTATACATGCACGATGGTTGTTCTTCCTCGAGCGCTTCATGAAGACCTTAAAGGGCTTCATGAGACAAAATGCAAGACCCGAAGGTAGCATGGCCGAGGGTTGGTTGGTACAAGAGTCACTTGTATATATTTCTGAGTTTCTTGTTGATGTGGATAGCTCTCTCCTACGACTATGGAGAGATGATGAAGACCTAAGGATGACCTCTATTGTGCCTCAAGGGAAAGGACGCAACAAAGTAATAGACACGGAGTTGCATAATAGTATCAACCTCTTTTGCGTGCTTAATAGTGATGTGATGAAAAGATGGGTGACAAGATACGAGGATGTAAAGGCAAGAAGACAAGAAGAAAGGGCCCTCTTTCGTACACACCATGGATCTCGTGTGCCATACCCTCAGTATCTAAGAGCACTTCCAAAGGATATTCATGTGGATTGGCTACTTGATGAAATGGAGAAAGCAGAGAAAGACGAGGGGATGCATATCACAATGGAAGAATGGGAGTATGCTAGGGGATGCATGAGCAAGGTCGGTATATAGAATGCTATGCATAAGTTAGGAGCTTTCAATAATTTAGATTGCTTATTTAATTGATTTTTTCTTGGTGTAGTGCACTATGTTCAATGCTATATGGTGTGAGGGCAAGCATTTTCGAACACAACGGATTGATGATCAGAGAAACACACAAGATTGCGGCATCATTGCTAGCTTTGAGGGAGCCAATGGAGCCATGGATGATTATTGTGGCATAATCCAAGATATTATTAAGCTTGACTTTCGACGCTTCTTTGTGTATGTTTTGGATGTAAAGTGGTTTAAGGACGTGGTGGAAAGAGGCCCTAATGCAACAATCAAACGCCATGCAAGTGGCTTTGTAACTATTGACTCCACAAAGTTTTGGCAAAGTAGGAAGGGCACACTAGTACTACCGCAGCAATGTAAACAAGTACTGTGCACACATATAAAAATACTCGCTTTTAAATATTTGATGCAAGAAAAATAACATGATTGTATTTGTGTTTGAATTAGGTTGTCTATCAACCAATGGTGGATAATAATAGATGGTGGCATGTCATACCTATTATGCCACATTCCAAAGTGATGTATAGTACATTTACTAATATGGAGCGTATGGAGGATGATCATGGTTATGGACGTGATGATGACCGTGATACGAGAGAGGAGGATGATGATGAGATAGGAGATACAGATATTGAGGCCATTACCCATGAGGACCAGCCTACCATTGGTGATGCTGATTTCGATGAGCATATGAGTAGCACAAGTAGTAGTGGGTTGAATGTATTTGTAGATCTAAACACTTGTTTGGATTTTGAAGTAGATAGTTTGGCAAGGGTTGATCTCATTGAGGATGAGATTGAACCGTAGCCCCATCATTGATATTAGCAAAACTATTTGACATATTGTCTCATTCTCCTCACCTCACTTAATTCTTGTATATGTGGGCTTGCAAAAAAGCATTGATATTCTGTTAAAATTATGTGCATTGGTAATCATGGGCAATGTTTGGAAAGCAATGATGTACACCAAAATCTCACTTTCTGTATTCTCTGGTTTGCATCTATCTATGCGTCTAAATGCGCGTCTAATTCTCAGTGTAAACGCACAAATAAACACGTTAATACACGCACAAATAGACGTGTGGATAAACGCGATGTTAGACGGGCCCGTATTTTCTCAGATTAGACGTGCAATTAAACGTGTTAATAGACGCGCAAATAGACGAGTTGTTAGATGTGCTTGTAGACATGCCCGTAATTCCTCTACTAAAGCAATGCCTATAGATGCGCCCGCTATTTTGCCCGTCTACCAAGTGCATTGGATGGGTAGGTTCTAAGGAAACATTACACCTCCTTCATAGATACCTTTACAATTAGCTCAAAACACTCTGCAAACTATCATTAGACACAAAGGCCTATACCTTTTACATCATCTCAAAGATTTAAACACATATAGAGATGCAGCTTGAGATAGACTTTGTACTGATATACATTTTGTAAGAAACAAAGAAGCAGCCAGAAAGTTATGGACGGTTTACTAGATGAGGGTAAAAACTATCATGAAAGCAGACTATCAAATAGAGAGACTCATAGCCTTTTTTTATAGTATCTAATTCAAGGTCTAATTACATAGAGACATGCATCTGAAGAGAGATTTACATTGATATAAGTTTTGTAAAAAACAAAGAAGTGGCCAGAAAGTTATCGGTGGTTTACTAGATGGGGGTAAAAACTATCATGAAAATAGACTATCAGACACAGAGACTCATAACCTTTTGTTTTGGTATTTTATTGAAAGTATAATCACATAGAGATATGTGCCTTGAAGAGAGCTTCGTGGTAATATAAGTTTCATAAAAAATTAGACTAGCGAGCAGAAAGTTATGAGCAAAACATTAACAGGGGATCAAACTGTCATAAAAATTGCCTCCACCCATGCTAATTCACTTGAGCACTTGAGACTCCACCTTCATCAACGATCCACCACTCATAGATTTCTCCTAGAAGAGAGTAACTAACTCCCTTTGTGGCTCAAGAAATGGATGGACCATTTGTGTGCAATGAGCAGCCAAATAGAAAGAACTTTTAAGGCTTTGAAAGAAGAAAAGGGAAGAGAGTCTCAAGAGAGGGAGTACAAAGTGATCTTCATTGTCAATATAGTGAGACTCTACTCCAATGCAACTCAAAATACTACAAACACAAAGGAAAAGAAGAGGTTTCATCCATACAAGAGGAAGCGGAACCTCCAAGACTACTCATAGAGAGAGAATGAACTACAAAGATGGACTCAAGAATCTACATAAGAGAATATCTACAAGAGAGAGAGAAGGCTCATGGAAGAGGCTGGAGGAGACTAGAGCTACAGCAACATGATGCCTAATGGTGGAAGATATGATGAACAAGGGAGAGGAGGGCTCCTTTTATCGATATTTTATCACCCTCCTTTACCCATTTACAATTGTTTCCTATAGATTCCTTTCCCCATCAATCACATAAGCCTGTATGTCACCATCCATGTTATTTTTGGCTACTCTTGCCATGTGTGCCATTGAAAGATGCTCAAGACTCTTCAAATATTGAGAAATTCAAGAGTCTCCCCACATGGAGCCCATAGGGAGCCTCTCTTTTCCATATGTCCACATCCTCCTTATTGCACATAGGAATTCTAGAAGGATTCCTCTTAACTCCACAGTCCTCCACATGCCTTCTACACACTTAGCATGTGATCTCTCTTATATTATTGGAACACATGGACATGAGACCCACCTCTTTATATGACTCACTCTTCCTATTTTCTAAAAACCCCATAATATCCCATACAAATATAGTCCTCACCCCATACCAAGGTATTTATCATTCATACACATGGTATTTACAATGATCCATTCCACTCATCCTCGCAATCCCATACAATATCTTAGAAAATAGAAAATAACTGAGAGCCCCTAGGCTATTACTTGATACTCAAACTCTTATCAAACATAGAGAAAAACAATACCAATGCCAAATCAAAAATATTAATTTTTGGTGTCATAGGTATTCTCTTATTTCCTTCATAGTGCCGTTGTGGTTGCCACTCTATCTCCCTTCACTCCCTTCTCCCCTCCCCCTCTTCCTCTCTTGTTCTCCCTCCCTTCTCCCTCTCCACTCCCCTCTTTCCCTTCCCTCTCTCTCACATGGAACCACATTGCAACAATCTGGAGGCTGCTTGCATGACAGTTGCGAATGACTCGTGCTATGCATTGCTCCCACAAGGATTAGCTAGGAGTGGAGACTCCATCAGCATATCTTCAACATCCCCATGACACGTGAGTCACCACTGAGACTGACAACATTTTTGGCACCACTGCGGGGATAAAAGATATGCTTTTGCATTTCCACTTCTCTTCCTTTGATATATTCCCATTACACAAGTCTTCAAGTTTGCCTTGGAGCTTGTTAAGTGGAGTTGTAGGCAAAAAGAGAGGGAGAAAGTGAGAGTGAGGATGGAAAACTATTTGTTTTTGTAGGAAAGAAATTGGAGAGCATTTGAAGCTTTCCATTCATGCTTTTTGGTATTTCAAGTTCATAGAAACTTAGTGGGTTTGATTGCTAAGGTGTGTGTGAGGTTCAAACACCTCAAAAAACAACAAAAATAGGGATTCTTGCCAAATTTTGAAGTAGTTTTGTGTCTTAGGACTCACCCTTTTTGAAATTTGGCATTTTGGCTTTCAAAAAATGTTTGGTTTTCAAGTTTTTTTCATTAAGCAGGTAGATTAGGTAGTGTAGCATCCCCCCATCACAAAAAATCGTGAACAAAAACTACTAAATCTTCAAAAATCATCAAAAATCAGTTGGTGACATTGTGGTTGCCTATCCTGCCGAGTCGGCACCATCGAGTCGGCACCATAGTCCTATCCCACCAACCAAATTTCCTGTCGATCGATGCAGTAGCCATATCGAGCTGGTCAAACTACATTGACCCAACACCATAGTCCTATCCCGCCGACCTAACTTATGAGCATGGTCTACCCTGCCCCACCGATTTAATGCGTGCCAGAGTTACTATCCCACTGATCTAACAACCGTTGACCCATGGCTTTAGGGCTACTCTGCTGACCGTTGCCATCCTACTACTCCACCATCGGTGCGGTGAACCCCACCCCATGCTTATGGTCATATTTGTATCCCTTAGCTCATCGCCATTATGCTTATCCCACCGATCATCGTCGTTTCCATCCCCACGCCTGTCACGATAACTATACCACCGATCGATGCATTGTAGGGAAAGCACATGCATTGTCTTAACCATATCCCTACGCATGTAGGGATAGCACCTCTGGATGTTCCCACCAACCACATGGAAATATCTATCCCCCCAATCGTCACGATATATCTATCCCACCGCCCATAGTTATTCTTATTTTGTTGTTGATCGCTATACCCTTATGCCATCAGCCGCCCCGCTTGACCCGGATTCCACCACCCAGTGCCATACCAGATCCCTCTAATCATTGCTATAGAGCTATCCCATCGACTGGCACGATAGCTCTTGGATAGCCAAAGAATTAGAAAAAAATTCCAAAACCTCAGTTCAGCCTAAGTGTGCCCAGCTAGAGGCATTCCACATGCACTTGAGGTCCAGAAGGATTTTGCCAAAGGATCCCATGCCAGAAGAAAGCGCTTCGAGCTACGCTCATCCCACCCTCCATCCTACTTGGGAATTCGGAAGCTTGATCCCGAGCCTCCACTCATTAGTAGGTCCTTGACTAGAAACTCTATCTAGTCCTGACGAAACAGAGAGTATGGAAGAAATAATGCAAGACCCCTCGGGTCCAAGGGCATCAGAAGCTGCATTCACAAGTGTAGCCTCTCCCAACTCTATCGCACCTTTGGTTGCATCTAGGCTTAGAGGTACGTTCTCCAACATGTTCAGCCACTTAGGATGGACAGAGTCGGCAAACATGGAGAATCCCTTTGCCCCATGTCCACAGGAAGGAAAGGCTAGCAGCAGCCAGCTCTCGAACCCCATACCAGCCACCTTCGCCGATCTAGGTCCCTACACCTATGCTAGACCTCCCCAGTGGGAGAACATGAATGATGAAGATCCATGGATGAGGGAATTCTGTATGCAAGACCCAAGCCGAGGTGATACTAGGAACTTCTAAGGTGGAGTACCTTATGGCCCCAGTGCCACTAGCCTTCATCAACTATGGGGCACCACAGTTTCCACCCTATCGTCTACTGCATGGAACCAATGTTACCATGCCCCAGGATCCACCACCTTTGGGAGTCCATCCCTTCTTGTCTATACCGGTTGCACCAACGAAGGCAAGGCAATGAGGAAGCTCAAAAAGAAGGGTAAGGGATCCCCATTGCTCGGCCCCGAGATTCCTCCACATCCTCTAACACGATCCAAGAAGGTCATTTGAGTAGGTGAGGGCTCCGATCAACAAGTGCTCATCAAGGATGGTTCTAATGAGGATACGTCTACCCTTGCCACCTCCTCTGCTTCCGAACAGTCTTCCACCCAGGGTGACCCTAAGGTACCCCTGATCCTAGAGGTGAACAAACCAGTGTAGGCCCAAGGCCTGGCACCCTCATCCACCTATAAGGAGACCTATCCCGACCCAGTCATAGAAAAGCAATACATGATTGCCAAGAGAAGTTTGAGCATTGACTAAAAGCTAGTAGGGGGTCAAATACTATTCATCCAGCCTACCTGATGGGCCACCAAGGGGTGAAATCTCTTAGGGTGTTAGGAAGGGTGGAGAAAGAGGAACACCTCAGCTTGGAGCAGTCAGAAGCTCCGGATCTGATGTAGAAGATGTTCCAAGAAGAACCAGTGTTGCATAACCTCTAGGACAAAGAAGGACATGTTTTCCATGGACGAAGAAGCTTCACTAGAGCCCTATGATGATAGCGCCAGGTTGGCTACCTTCCTCTCGACACAGGTGAAAATGCCAATCGCTTCCCTACTAAGAGGAAATCCCATCCTATGGCATGATCTATCCAATTGGATGAACAGACCATTCCTACCTCCAACCCCTGCCAGCCCTAAGCCCAACCAATCAACGTTAGAAAAGGGGCAGAATCTACCAAAGGTTCCCATCAACAAGCTAGGCCAGTACTTCGAGGGTGATGACACTGACACAAACGCCTCTATCCCCATAGTCTACCAAAACCAGAGGGTGGAAGCCATCCTGAATGGAGGAGTAGGAGTGAGGATTCTGCACCAAGGAATGCTAGGAGAAATGGGGAAAACCAGCACTCGAGCAGACCGATCTGGTAGTAAAGTTAGCCCCAATGAGGGAACTGCCGAACCCCTAGGAGTGCTGACTGGCATAAACATTAAGGTATTTGGGCAGGCCCTTCTTGCGAATGTCCAAAATTGTGCATGACTGGTGTAATGATAATATCTACTTGTGGCACGAGGAGCAAACCATGAGAGTGTACCTGTACACCTACTAGACCCACCCATTTTTAGGACACTTTTTCCCCATAGAGTGTGACATCACTACCCAAACCACCTTTATAAACCTATTCCAACCCTGTGAGAAGGAAGAGGATGAGAAAGAGTCTAACTAATTTTGGTAAGCACCTCTCCCCAAGCCAGAATTCTCACAGAACTAAATGCACATCTTAGCCAATATAGATGTCCTAAAAAGAGTAGGGTTTCAGATCACCACCCCAGAGCTCGAGGGTTTGACCTCGATGGTTTTCCTAAGAATTTTAACATGCTCAAACCCTGTGAGGTAAGTAAGGAAACCATGAGAGTAAAATCAGGTCTTCATTGGCTGTCCTACGTAGGTGCCACAACTTCTCACCACAAGTTCTACTCTAACTGGGGAAATAGGGTAAATAGGGTAACCACCCGCATCGGCTCTATAAGTACAATGAAAGAGCCCCCTTCAGGTCCCAAATCCCTTGTATCCAAAGGCAAGGCTAAGGCCAAAAAGGCCACTGCTCCGGTAGAAAAAGAGGAGGAGATTGAGAATAAATATGACCTATAGCAGGTACCATCCCACTACAAGGCCTATACTATTCAGGATTGTAAGATCTTATACCAACAGGCCAAATATCTTGGGAGGATGGTTGTTCTCAAGGGTATGATGGGCCGGCCCTGGTAAAAGAGGTAAACCTAGCCTCGGAAGGCCAAGACCCACAACTCATATTTGTCACTGTCGATGACCTCACCCCCAATGACGATAATGCCTTAATAGCTCTCCTATGGGAATACAAGGTCTGCATGATCAGAAGTACATGCACATGAAAGGGGTGCCTGTCGTAGTAGTGCATCATACAATCCCTATGATGGATGCAGTATGGCAATGCCCCTACCCTAGGAATCCTAAATATGCACTCATAGTGAGGGCATAGTGAGGGAAGAAATCTAGAAACTCATAGATGCAGGATTCATCTATGAGATCGAGCATACGGACTAGGTATCACCCATTGTGATAGTCCTAAAGAAAAATGGAAAAATTAGAGTGCATAGATTTTAAAAAGGTTAATGCTACCACGAGACCACTACCCCTTTCTATTCATAGAACATGTTCTAGAAAGGATAGCCAAAAAGGAAGCATATAGCTTCCTAGATGGATTTTTAGGTTACAACCAAGGGTCGATTGCCCCATAAGATATCAACATAAGACTACCTTTGCACTCAAATGGGGTGTATATGTAGCTAGGGTGATGATATTTCGGATTAACCAATGCCCCTACTACCTTCCAATAGATGATGATTATGGTATTCAAGGAATACTTGAGGGACTTTATGGAAGTCTTATTGGATTACATATGCGTAAACTCGAAATGGTATGACCTACTGAAGTATCTCAGGCTCGTCCTTGAGAAGTGCCTCTTACACCACATATCCCTCAACCCCCTTAAGTGCCAATTTTGGGTCAAACATGGTGTCATCCTAGACCACATAGTGTCTCGGAATGGAATCTCTATACGAACCACAATAAAATCAAACTCATCTTGGAGTTACCATCCTCGACGCGAAGGGAATGCAATGATTTACTGTCCACACGGGCTATTACCAAAGATTCATCTTACCACAAGGGCTATTACCACATGGTCTTGTTCTACGCAAACATAGCCTGCCCATTATGCAAACTGCTAGTATCCTTTGAGTGGACAGAAGAATGCCAAACATCTTTTGAAACCCTTAAACTAACTCTAACCCCCACAGAAGTGTTGAGGTCACCCGACTTGAATTTAATATTCCATGTCCATATTGATGCCTCTAACTTTGCCATCAGATGTGTGTTAGCCCAACCCGAGGAGCATAATTTAGATTACCCGGTATACTTTGCGAGCCACCAGTTAAATGAGTTGTTAGCTAACAAGTTTGTCTTCTTCATGGAACATCAAGAATTGCTATACTTGGTCAACAAACCCTGCATGATAGGATGCATCATGAGGTGAATGCTTAGGGGGGTAACTCGTCATATGTAACCCCATCACGTGAGTTCAACAAAAGGATATTTTTAATTTCTAAAGATTACAAAACTTAATTTACATAAGGGAGTATTTAAAACAATTTTGGAAAAAAGTTACAGATTTGTATAGAAAAAGGGTACATTTTATTAGTGAAGAATTTACAGATAAGGGATTTTAGAAATAGACCTTGAACGCACGTGATATAGAGGGTTTATACATAGTGACCCCCCCCCAGGGTGACTGCTGATCCTACTATAATTTGACTTCACAATTGTTGTGCGTAAGGGAAAAACCCACGTTCTAGCCGACCACCTATCGAGAATCCCAAACAGTGAGGCTCCAACGGCAGTAGAAGATGATCTCCCCAATGCTTCTGTCTTCTTCCTCGACATCATTCCCGAATGGGCTACCGAAATCGGCCACTACTTGGCCAATGGACTACCCCTAGGCCAAGCCCTTAAGAAGGATAGAGCAGTACCATATCAGCTGATAGCAAACGAACTATACCGCATGGGTAAGGAAGGCATACTGCGAAGATGCTTGTGCGAACACGAATACATCAAGGTGCTTGAAGAAGCCCACTCAGGAATTGCAGGAGGTCATTTTTCCATTGATGTTATAGCATGTACAGTGCTACAAGCTGGTCTCTAGTGGCCAACGCTCTTTGGAGACGCATTTGAATTCATCAAACTATGTGACCCTTGCCAGCATATCCAAAATCCCACACAAGGCAGACATGATGCCCCTGACCGAAATCCTGACTGACCAACCCTTAGAAAAATGGGGCATGAATTTCATTTGTCCCATAAGCCAAGTAGCTAAGGGGACCGGGGCCCAATACATCATCCTATCCACCCACTACTTCACCAAGTGGGTAGAAGGAAGAGCCACAGTGAAGGCTAATGATCCATTGCCAAATTCTTATATGAACAAGTCATTACGCAATGTGGATGTCCTTTGGAGTTAGTTAGCGACCGAGGAACTAAATTACTCAATGAAACCATAGAAATCCTAATGAGTGAGTTTATGATCATTCATAGTAAGTCAATTCCATACTACCCTACAACAAATGGCTTTGGCTGAGAGCTCCAACAAAACATGCTGTAAGATCATCACATGTACGGTAGAAGTCAATTGTACCGACTGGTAATTCCATAGCATAGAGAAAAGACACTTATTTTAAGAGGTGTCAATCTACAAATTTATTATTGGGGATTTTAATTAGTTTTGAAAACTTGGAGTTATGCTTGTATGGCAATGCTTTTTGGATTTGGTTTCTACAAATTGTAAGTTCAACTTTGGATAGTGCATGTTTTTTCAAAAAAAAACTTGGGTCTCACGAGTGGATCTCATAGAAGTAGAAATGGAGGTTGAGGACGAAGTCTCACGAGTGGATCTCGTAGAACTGAGAGACTGCCGGCCGACACGATGGCATCATGCACTGCGGCCCATACATTGTCAAAGTAGAATTGTGATGTTAAAGGATGACTACATGAAATCATGATTGTGCAATTAAAAGCTAATCTAGGGTGATCCGAGTTGAGAAGGGTGGTTCAAGTGCTATCCATGAGACCATCAAGAGAGAAGAAAGTAAAGTCTCCTATGGAGCCAGGAACTATCTGTAAGAAAACAATACAACATCTGTGCTCAACAGATAACAGGATCTCGTATGCAAGAGAGAAAAGCAGATAGTATGGAGAATCAAAAATTTGATTACTATAAAACTGATACAATAGATGGCGCTACCTCCCAGCTGTGCGCTCCTATGAGAGAAGCTTCGATGGCATGCTAGAAACAGTAGAGGACAGAGGCTGGATGCTAAGGAATCAGGGTTGTTGTAGCCAGTGATGATAATGGGCTTCATGGGCTTGCTCTTATATAGCCACCAGTCATAGTCGGTTAGGCTCAATTGGGAGACCGACCCAGTTCGCCCAAATTGACCGACTAGAGTTCGGTCTCAAAATAGGCCACTGGCCACACGATAGAATCGTGGCGCAAAATAGAGAAACTGACCTATGGTCGCCATTCATCCCACAGCCATCTGAGATCATCTGGGGCTCCAAACGGGCCCCACAGCCCAAGAGTGGGCTGTTCCGGGAAATGCTCCATCTACCCTCAGTGTGGTCAGTCATGGGATGCCTTCCCACACTTGCATGTAGCCTAGTTGGTAGTGTGCCAACTCTATCTGAAGTTGTCCAACCATCAGGCCACACATGGCCCCCATCTGGTATCCAAACGAGGACCTACCGGATAATTGAGCTACTCAAATGCCTTCTCCACATATGGGGGGCTTACAAGTAGAGTTAGTTGGTTCCCATGTAGTTACACGAGAGTGGAGCATTGATATCTAACACCCCCCCTCAATGTCCACCTGCAAGTGTACTTACTTTTTCGGCCCAATGCCAAGTCGATGAAGATCCCTCTCTAGAAAGTCTCTTCCAAGAGCCTTCGTGAAGATGTTCGCAACATTCTCTGTAGTCAGACAGTACACCAAGTTGGCCTCTCCATCCATGATGAGCTCGTGTACAAAGTGATATTGAATCTCAATGTGTTTTGTGCAAGCAAGGAACACAGGGTTCTTTGCAATCGCCATGCAACTCTGATTGTCACATGATAACTGCATAGGCTTGTTTTGCACTGCACCCATGTCCCCTAAAATCTTCCTCAACCACAATGCCTCACAAGAAGCAAAACATGCTAATTTGTACTCAACCTCGGTAGAAGAAAGAGCAACTGTGGGTTGCTTCTTGTTGACCCATGACACAGCTCCAGATCCAAGTGAGAAATAGTAACTCGTCACTGATCTCCTGCTGTCCATGTCTCTTGCCCAATCTGAGTCACAAAATCCGGTCAAGATGTTGCCCTTGGTATAGGTGACGCCATAATCAAGTGATGTATTTCAGCACCCGCATCTCCCGGGGCTTATTGGAAAACTTGCTTAGTACACCAGTCGCAAAGCTAATGTCCGACCGCATGTTGCGCAAGTAAATCAAGCTGCCCACAAGCCTTCTGTACTTCGCTTCCTCCACCAGTGGTGATGAATCCTTCTTTAAGAGCTTCACGTCAACCTCCATAGGGGTGCCAACTGTCTTGCACTCAACCATGCCAAATGCCTTCAATATCTCTCCAGCATACTTTAGCTATGAGATGATCTGCTTTGGACTCTCCATATTCTAGGTAGTCATGCATGGTCCACATTGGCAAAAACTGGATTTGATTGCTGAATCAAATGCCTTCTATCTGACAATGGAGGAGAATATGTCTCAAAAGCATTTATTAGGAAATCCAAACAATGGGAAATACGGTAGAAAATTTTCATTGCCAAAGACACAACAATAAAATGAAGTAGCAGAAGGGATAACTACACCATTGTTGATTGTGGGAAGAGGATGGTGCAAAGTAAGGACCCACCTTGACATGTTTTGGGTAGAAACACTTTGCACAATGGTCTATTTGTTGAATTAATCTCCGACTAATCCCTTACAGATATGACACCAGAGCAAACATGGAGTGGGGACATAAGCCAAATGTCTAGCATCTCAAAGTTTCAACTACCTATGCTCATGTAGATAAGCTTGTGCTGAACAATCTGAAGGACCGGGGCGATCTGTTGCTCTGCTGTAATGTCTAGGAGGTCTGGAAATATCAAAGACCTGCACTCCTCTCCATAATATCTGTAACTCCTCTATCAAAGGTGCCATGTACACGTCCATGTTTTTTGCCTTGTACTTTCCTGGCACAAGTAGTGCAAGCATGAGGTGTCCCTTTTTTATTGTTAGCCATGGTGGGATATTGTAATTCACCACGACTATGGGCCATGTCGACCAAGATGTCGACCGTAACCTGAAAGGATTCACGCCATCCATGGCTAGCCCAAGATGTAAGTTGCGTGGCTCCCTCGCAAAGTCTGGCCACTGATTATCTATGTGCATCCAAGCTGCACAATCTGCGGGAATCCTCAATGTATCATCAGTGGACCGATGAGATGCATGCCATGTCATCAACTCCGCTATGGATTTGCATCGGAACATGTGTTGTATTCTTGCAATGATGGGAAAGTGTCTCAAGACCTTTACCGGTATCCGCTCACCCTGCAAGTCATCTCTATATCATTGTTCCCCACACTTTGGACAACTAGCCAAATCTCCATGCTCACGACGAAAGAGAATACAATCATTACGGCAAGCATGGATGGTATCATAATCCATACCCACCATTGTTAGCATCTTTTTCACTTCATCGCTTGATGCGGGCATGGTATTTGGTGCAGGCAACATCTTCTGGAGCAACCTATGACAAAGACACTATCCAAATGATGATTCTCAAAACAAACAATATCCAAATAATGAGTCAAATTAATGCAAGAGCCAACCTCATTAAGGCCGAGACACTTGTATCCGACCACCCATACTGTACTTCTAGATTCAAGATTGAGAGACAAGCACGTAGATTAGACATCCTAGCACCCTTGTACAATTGTGTTGATTGCAACTCTTACATTTTGACCTCAGACTCTGACATCACATGTACGTGGGATGTAGTGCCCCTAAAAATGGAATCCATCATGTCGACCATACCCTCGTCCTCATCTGGGAGACTATAGTCTTGCTGAAAGTGAGGAGGTATATGTGTACCCTCATCACCCTCCTCATCCTGTTTTAAGATTTCGTGTAAATATAAGATCTTCTATTTCCTGGTATACAATAAGATTGTGAACTTAAGTAGCTTTGACTTACCGATGGTCCATCAACATGTGCAACACCAATGGGGGGTACTGGTTCTGGCTCCTCCCCATACATCCGCAAGTGGCACATGATAGTATGACGTTGATGTCGTACTTCTCGCTTGCAATGAGTGCAATGATAGTATAACCTCTCCGTAAGCCACTTCGTGCTCCCGGGCATTGGTGCATCATCGGATGAGCTTCCACTCATCCCTTCCATCTACACTTATAAAATCACAACATAAGCATGAAGAAGAGATATTAACAGTTATAAAATAGCATGTTTGAGCTTCTTTTGATGTTACAACAAAAAGTGACTGTAAGTGTCGCTATATAACGACCTTTTTGCTCTGTTCCATCGCTATATAGGGACGTTTTTAATTAAAAACCTCGCTATACAATGACACTGCATTTCTGAATGTAGATCTCAAGAAGGAGGTATACGTGGAGCAATCACCAAGTTTTGAGATCCTCGGTTCAGAAGGTAAAGTCTGCAAACTGAAGAAGGCACTTTACGGGTTGAAACAGGCCCCACGGGCGTGGTACCAGTGAATTGATGCCTACTTTTTGCAAAATGGGTTCAGGAGGATCCCATCTAATGCAAATTTGTATATCTTTAGAGAAGGAGGCAGGTGTATGATCATGGTCCTTTATGTGGATGACCTTGTCATAATAGGGAACCATGAAGAGAAGATCTCGCAGACGAAGCATTTGCTAGGAAGAGAGTTTAAAATGACAGAGCTCGGAGTTGAAACAGATCTTCATTTCATAGCTGAAGTATGTTGGAGAGATATTGAAGGCATTTGGCATGGCTGAGTGCAAGACAGTTGGTACCCCTATGGAGGTTGACGCGAAGCTCTCAAATGAGGATTCATCACCACTAATGGTCAAAGCATAGTACAGAATACTTGTGGGAAGCTTGATTTACCTGTGCAACACACGGCCGGACATCGGCTTTGCGACTGGTGTACTTAGCAGGTTTTCCAATAAGCCCTGGGAGAACCATTGGAGTGCAGGGATGTGGGTGTTGAAATACATCAAAGGCACACTTGATTATTGCATCACCTATACCAAGGGTAACATCTTGACTAGATCCTATGACTCGGATTGGGTAGGAGACGTGGACAGCAGGAGATCAGTGACAGGGTATCGTTTCTCACTTAGATCTGGAGTTGTGCCATGGGTCAGCAAGAAGCAACCCACAGTTGCTCTTTCTTCTACCGAGGTCGAGTACAAATCTGCATGCTTTGCTTCTTACAAGGCACTGTGGTTGAGGAGGATTTTAGGGGACATGGGTGCAGTGAAGAACAAGCCTACGCAGTTATCATGTGACAATCAGAGTTGCATGGCAATTGCAAAGAACCCGGTGTTCCAGGCTTGCACAAAACACATTGAGATTCAATATCACTTTGTACGCGAACTGATCATGGATGGAGAGGTCAACTTGGTGCCGACTACAGAGAATGCTGCAGACATCTTCACGAAGGCTCTTTATGATGACATCAACAATAGGTACATCATCTCCCACATCTATGTCTACCTTTTGTGCCATGGGTGACCCATTATCCTTTTCCTCTTTTTCTTAGACTCCCTAGTGCTGGCCAATTTACTCCATTCCTTCCTAAGTTTTGGAGAGAGTGTCAAAACCTGCCCAAATGTGATTTGTGCAGTCTTCTCTCTAAGTTTTGTCAATACATCATAACTAAGAGTCCCTTGTCCAAGAGGAAAATCAAATTGTCCAATCTTTCTTTGGGATGATTTTTTCTTCTTATGCTTCCATTCTTTCTCTTTCTCCTCTTCCTCGTCACTCCTAGTTTTACGACTTCTTGTCATTAATGGCATCAAAGTTTCTTCCTCATCTTCCTCCTCTGAACATGTTCTTTCTAAGAGTACTACACTCTTGTCTTCTCTTTTTTTCAATTTTGGACATTCGGGACGATAGTGTCCCTTCTCTTGACATTCATAACAGGTAACATTGCTTTTATCCCTAGGCTTCTCCTCAGTTCATGGAGCCCTAGGTGGCTTGGCATTCATTAAGTGCAACTTCAAATGAGCAAATTTTGCCATCAATTGTGCAATATTATGATCCAATGAGGGAGCAGATACCTGGGATGTTGAGCCTACCGCTACCCAATGTGCCGGAGTCATGACACTTATAGATGGCTAAAATGCGGACTCAATTTGATCGACTGCCTCCTTCTTCAAAGCAATGCAAAGAGCCGCTTTGAAATTACTGGGATTTTTGCTTAGAACCTTTCCACGCAAGGTAGAATCCAAACCATAAACAAACTTGCTCATCTTGAGATGTTCCATTGCCAATGAACCTTTAGAATCTCCTATAGAAGATGAAGAAGACTCAAGCACATGCAAAGCAGCTTGTTGGTACTTGATGAATAAATCCTCATACCTCATAGCAAAGGTCGAAACTGACTCTCCTTCCTTTTGGGAAATCTTCTCTAGCTATAATAACAAGGAATTTGGTGACTTCAATGTCCCAAATCTCTCCTTCATTGCCTTGACCAAGCTTTCCCAATCATCCTTGGTATCTTTTGGCAAGGCCTCGTACCTAGTTAATGCCACAGCCTCCAAGAAATTTGGAAGTATCTTAATACATTCCTTCATAGACCAACCAGTCAAGTGACATGCTCGATTGAATTCTTGAAGGTAACTCCTCGGGTCTTCTCCTTCTAATCCACGGAACACTGGAATGTTGTACATCTTGCACAGAAAATGAGCACAAAGAGGAAAATCTTTGCTTGTAAACAAGATGAGATCATGAGGTTATGATACGAAAATCCTAGGCAAAACCTACATGGTGTCGCCACCAAAAGATATAACACAAAACTAGGGGTTTGATTTTGGTCACATCTCAACCCACAAATTAAAGAAGAGAGAAGAGATTTGGGCATTAGATGAAGCTTAAAGAGATACTCACTCTCTATCTTCTCAGATCAAAACAAAGATATAAATGTCAAAGGTGAGGTTGCACTCTAGCATTGGAAATAAGAAAGGCTGAGGGGAAGCATTGATTTGAGCTAATCGGTCGGCCACAAAAGTAAGGGCAAGCCATTGTTGGAAGAACATCTTTTGACTCAACTGATGTGAAAGGCGTGAATTGATTGGGCTGATTTGGTTGAATGGGACGATTGGGATGAAACATAGATCTCAAAAAGACAAAAATTCTGATATCAATTTCATTCAAAATGGAGCTTGGAACAGAAAGTTATGATGGTTTTACAAAAGGTTCTCAAAACTGCTCCAAACAACAGACTTGACTACTCATACAACAATAACTTTTATTCTCCTAAATGGAACAAATATTTGAATACATCAATAGGTAGATCTTGAAAAGATGAAGATTCAAATATAAGTTTCATTCCAAACCTCCATAGCTTGGAACAGAAAGTTATGATAGTTTTACGAAAGGTTCTCAAAACTGCTCCAAACAACAAACTTAACCACTCAGACAACAATAACTTTTGTTCTACTAAATGGAACAAATATTTGAATATATCAGTATATAGATCTTGAAAAGACGAAGACTCTGATATAAGTTTATTCAAAGCAGAGATCAGAGTAGAAAGTTAGGACCATTTTACGGAAGACTGTCAAAACTGTCCATACCCAATTGCAGTTATGGAAAGGGCAACGATCTCCTTTAGCAGAGAAGTAGCTTCCAAGATACATGGCAAATTAAGGTCACCCATGGGAGTAGAGAATACCCTTAAAACAGATCTAGAAATGACTCACTCATGTGGGTACACTAAGCTTTAGAGTGAGGAGAGAGGAGATGGAAGAAGAATGAGGAAAAAGAAGCATTATTCAAAACATCAGAAGCAAGAAGAGGGATACAAAGTGAGATCCTAATGCTCTAGGGATAAGGGAAGAGATATGCAATGCTAGGTACAAGTGATGGCATAACTATAATGAGAAGAACCAGATGCTGAAGAGGGAGGAGAGAGGTCTCTTTTATAGAGCAATTCTCACCCTCCTTCACCTTGTTACATTTTCAGCCAGTAGATTCCTTCACCCTGGTGACATAAGGACATGGGTCACCATCAAGTGTCCTTTTGGGCACATTTTGACAAGTGTCCCATCACAAGATCCTCATGACTCTTTAAAAATTTGAGAAAATCAAGAGTCTTTCCCCTTGGAGCCCATAGGGACCGTCTCTTTTCCATATGTCAACATCCTCCATATACCACCTTGGAATTCTAGAAGGATTCCTCTTGACTTTACACTCTTCCACACTCCTCCACATGCCCTCCATGTGCTTCTCTCCATGTTATTTTAGTACATTATGGAGGCCATACAGTCATCTGGCCCACTCAAAATACATGACTCATTTCTATCTTCCCAATTACAAAGCAAATAATATATCTCTCAAACTATTCTATCCCTATACCAAGGTATTTAAAATTCATACTTGTGGTATTTACAATGATGCACTCCACTCATAATCACATTTGCAATCATTTTCACTAATTATTCGACCTAATGTCAAACCCACATTAATGATTACATGAAATAAAGTAGTCGATATCAAAAGATTGACAAGCCGCAACGAGAGTAGCTGCAAAGAGCCATCTCCCACCACCAACTTCTCCATCACGCTTCTTGGTTCTTTTTCTCCATGGCTTTTTTTGTCACCTTGCAGGCCCCACAAATCCTCCCACATGTTTCAAAACAAAATATCATTTTTTGTTATCACACTATATGTACATACAAGCACTTTTTGGGCTATGAATTAATATACAGTCCTTTTATTTTTTTGGCTTTCAATTTCCTTATGCAACGTTCTATCAATGAATGCCTTGTGAAGTAAACGTTTTGGAGTTGTAATGTTTTATTTGGAATTGTAATCATCGACTATAGACATGCTTGAAATTGTGCTAATTGAAATGCGGTTGGCTGTAAGAATTGAATTGCACAATGTGGAAATGGGATTCTTGTAACCACATAATGTACACAACATACACAGCATTTTGTTCAACCACACAAATTTCTAGTTTTATTGAAAAAAAGGATTTTGTAGAGCATCTATAAGTGCATATATGTACGTGTCTTTCTATTTTTTTAATTTCTATGGAGCATCTAAAAGCACGTCTATAGGCACATCTGTCTGTTATATAGATGCGCCTATAGATGCAGGTCCGTAGATGTGCAAATAGACGCGTAAATAGATGCACCCATACGTGTTTTTTTAAGTTAAGAAAATGCTCTTGTGTGCACGTCTGTGGGTGCTTTGTGTTGTTGTGTCTATTTGTTTTATTACATATTGCATGCACTTTATCTAAGTCTCATAATTTGGGTCCATAGCAAGCTGCTACAATGATTGGTCACCTTCCCACAAACGAAGAGACGAGACACACATTTCGCATAGGAGCGAAGCCATGGTTTATTGAGATGGAGTGCAGGGAGTGATAGTCAATTGGGCTGAGGTGGTTGCTCGCTCGGTATAAGTCTACTCCTACTTGTAATCTCACTTTTTAAATTGTTTTATTCTTTAAGTTTCAATCTAATTTCCAATTAAAATGGTTTCACTCTTAGGTTCGAAGCTTGAACGTCCCATCAACAGAGGCAAATGGTAATGACAAGGAGGCAAGCATCAAGGGATTTGGCTTAGACTACTTCAACGAGGACCACAGATCAAGCAAAGCTCAGGAGGACCAGGGATTAGGCCAGGGCAACCATGACGATGACCACAACCACTCTAACGATTCGGATGAGCACTAGTAGTAGTAGTATTAGTAGTATACTTCAAGATGTATATGCTTTTGTCTGTTGGCTCCTTTGAGCAATTTTGAATCACTCTTTTTGTAAGGGAAATTTGGTAACCAACAAGGTTATATATACTTCGGCATGTATATGCTTTTGTCTCTCGTCTCATTTGAGTGATTTTGTATCACCTCTTTTACAAGGGAAATTTTATAACAAACAAAGTTTGAGAGTTTATCTGACCTGTGTGCTTGTAAACATTCTTTTGTAATGCAAAAAAAAAAACATTAGTGGGGTAAAATAGGGCTTGCTTTGGCCTTGTTTTGCTCCACTAATGTTTTTTTAAAGTTTTGTTAAGGGTCGCTATATACCGATGCTTTACCCCAGTGTTGATAGATAGGAGCACTTTAGTAGAGTCGCTATATAGGGATGCTTATATAGCGACGCATGTTCTTCAACGTTAATAGCAACGTAAATAATGACCATTGCACCTATGAAAAAAAATGAAGTATAAAAAAGGTTGGTATTTCCATTGAAAAATGGCCTATGCCTTATAGTGATATCCATTACATACATGATACATCTCATGGCTTGCTATTTGGTCTAGTATTTCATCTTGGAATGGCAAATAAAAATGATCCCCCTTGGTGCATGCATTCAAAGTACAAAAGTCCACACAAACTCTCCACTCATTTCTTTTCTTTGGTGTGACAACTACAGAAGATATCCATTCAGAATCATCCTTCTAAGACCTTTGATAACTATCTCCTCCCTACGAGGGAGCTAACACAACCAATTACTCCAAAAATTCCCCCCATGACCGAAATGGGCAAACAGATGTAAGCAAAAGAAAACTGAAATACCAATGTGGGACAACGCCTAGAACATGGTCAATCTCACAAACAGACCCAACCATCTAAACAACTTCCATGACTAGACATTTCTTAAACATGTTTCCAACATTAAGAGGCCCAGTCTTCATCAAAGAAGTCATCTGTCACAAGTCCAACGATTTCACTAGTTGATGGCATCTCATCAACAATGCATGCTCTCTCTTTTTCCTTCTAATCTTCTTTATCTCTTTGCTTCTTGAAACATTGATGTTCGGAATGTCTGGGTTTCCCATAGTAATTGCAAGCTGATTTATTTGTCACGGCCTTCCTTTTCTCCTTCGCAGCATATGCATGCTCACCAGGTGAGAATAGTGACTCTACATGCTTGTCCTCACTCAATAGCATGGCCATGCAATTGAGGTAGTCTACATTATCATCAAGCCTTAGAATCTAAAATGTGCTTACATACTTCAGAAGGAGACTCTTTAATAATATTTCTTTTTTATCTTCATCTTTGACCTTCAAGCCTAAGTCATTAAGCTATGTCAATAAAGCCTGCATACGATTCAAGAACTCTCCAAGTCCTCCTGTTTCTCCCATTCACAAGTCATATAGCTCCTGCTTTAGGAGAACCTTAGAGTGTCTCATTCTAACCTCGAACAATGTTGCTAGCCTCTTCCAATTCTTTGTTGCTGTCTTTGAAACATCTAAATGATGAAAGTACTTTACTCCTAAAGCATGACAAATCATTCCCCAAACAATGTTTCTAGCCTCTTCCAATTCTTTGTTGCAATCTTTGAAACATCTAAATGATGAAAGTTCTCTGCTCCTAAAGCATGACCCATCATTCCAAGAGCTCTCATTCCAAGGCAAGAATCTTATCTGCTTCAGCTATACTACTTTTAGGCTTCTTTTTTAGTGCCTGCCACTATACCCTACAAATTCTTGTGCATGAACAAGAGTCAGGCAGATAACTGCCAATTCTGACCATTGAATCTTATAACCGTTGCTTTAGACTTGTCCTTCTTAGTGGGATCCATATGTAGTCTTTAAAAACTCACAAGCAGATAGTATTCCAATCTAACCTTCTTGAGACTCAATTATGCTCTGAGAAGCTCACACGACACCTCATAGATCCAATAGATAACAAGTTTCTATTTCTCATAGACTCTCTTGTCCTACCTCTAATGCTACTCTGTTGGTTTGGCTCTCAATTATCACGTATAAGCCATGCAAGTAGTGCTGCATAAAATGACAAAATATAACTGTGAAATGATAATCAAACTTTGACATAGAGACTTCTCCTTATGAGCTACATCGAGCTATGCTTGAAAAGCTTAGTCAAGAAACACAAAATGACTTTAGAGGCTTGGGCAGCTCATCTCTAGAGAGCTTGTCATTGCCTTATAAAAATGGCCTATGACCAAACTTTGCCTATGACCAGACTCTGCGGTACCAACCACCACAGTGGCCTGCAATCACTCACCTGCCAGTTACCACCATCGAGCATCTGCTTCATGACTACCAGCCACGTCATAATTAATTGCCATTGCCCGTCACCTAAGATTCCATTGAGCTGGCAGTCAATTACTAGCCACCATTGTGGCCTGCAATTAATATGGATGCCTCCGGGCCTCCAACCACCTGCATGGTGGCTCAAACTTTATAATATATAAGATCTGTGGCATTTGGAATTTTGCTACATTGCTCTCATTTGCCCCTGCTTTGCTACTTTTCTCCACATGCTCCGCCACTTTTCTCCACGCACCCTGTGCATCATGCATAAGTGCCAAATTTATGCATCTGTGTGCTTCTAACATATATGCATGCCTTTGTTGGGGTATGATACTTTGCACGAGCATAAATCACATCTTCATCAAGACCCATGCAAAGTATATCCATCAAATGTTTTTTGCATTGTTGGGCATGCATATTTCCTTGTTTCTCATCACCATGCATCATGCATGAGTGTCCAAAAATACACAATCGGGTGCCTCTATTGTATGTGCATGTCTCAGTTGGGTATGCAACTTCTTTTTTTTTTTTGTGCAAAGAGAGAGTTGTATATTATTTACATAATCGGTTTACATCACAAGAATCTATCAAAGACAAAGTCCTTCACAAATGACGTGATCACCAGGATAAGAAAAAAATAGAAGACATTGAGCGCCTGACTTTCAAGCATCTTCATCCTCGACTAACTAATCAAGTAAGACTGTTCCTTTTTCCAAGGAGAGATCACACAAAAGCATACTTGAGAGGAGGTTTGGGAAGATCAAAATTAAAGTTTATCAACTGTGGTATCTGGATCCATGTAGCTAGTACCGTGAGCAGCAAGGAGGGGAGTTCTTCTAGAGGGTCATCTTGGAGAAGGGCTCTGAAAAAAGGCACAGTAGAGGGGGGCTCCCTTACATCCTGAGTCGAGGAATCTGGGGCAGCAGCACCATGCAAAGGAATCTCTTTGGCTGAGACGTGATGGTTAGCTTCAACATGCACTTTTGCAATAGTGGTGTGAGAGTCTCAACTCAATCTCAGTTGATTGTGTTCTTCATTTTATAGTTTGGCACAAGCGTGTTCTACTGTTTTCTTAAAGTGCATGTCTTTAGGATAAAATAATCCAATAATCCAAACTAATGCATACACTCGAAGAAGACTTGGGTCTATGCAACATAGAACGCAATTCACCTTTTAACACAATTGTTTTATGTGGTACCCAGTACTTCTCAAACATGCTATGGTACATATTTGATGAGTGACTGCCCCAAAGTATGGATTCATTAAAAAATTCATCAAGAGAGGTCCTCCAGAGGTCAGGAGGTGTTTCTTTTCACTATAGAATATGTCATTTTGGTTTTGTGGATGGGTCCTCACCAATTTGTTGAAAGCTTTACACAGTCCCCTTTATGTCTAGCTTATTGAACCAATAGACATCTTCATGCATAAATGTCTTGCACTTGTCCTTGAATTAGCTTCTCCACTAGCTTTATCAATTCAATAAACCACTTTTCTCGTCTATACCTAGAGATTGCTTCATGGAATAGTTTGAGTATATCTTTCTCCTTGCACCATGATGCCTTGTATTGTTCTTGGAGCTACTCTATGAAGTTGATTGCTCACTATGCAGGAGGATCTGGAAACCCTAGACTTAAAAAAGCCTAATACAATGAGTGGGAGACACGAAAGAAGAGTTAAGTTCTTAAAGAAATAATAATACAAGTCTAAAATGGATTCCAAATTGAATCCTAAGTTTAACTAAACAATTATAATGGATTTTTTTGTGGACGTTATATGCTTTCATTTGGAATTGAGATTGGTAGTACATGCGTACATAAACTAGTGTCATTTGTCATTGAGCTTGACAGTGCATGTGTACATAAAATACATAAACTATAGTCATTTGTCAAGTACATAAAATACATAAACTATAGTCATTTGTCATTGACTTGACAGTGCATGTGTACATAAACTACAATCTTCCAAGTGCTCCTTTCTTTACATTCAACAAGCTCACATTGAAAATAACTCACGTGGCATTTTACATGTTATGCATGGGGAAAAAGTCGTGATCAGCTTAATTTCTAAATAGTATGTTCTTGGCAGATTGGAAGAGAAACTACTAGATGCACAATTGATGCCTGGTGATTGGAGCTCTAATTTAGAAAATGCTTTGTGAGACATAAGAGTCACTAGCATAAGTGAGCTTCACAGATGGCAATCTCAGAGACGTCATCGTCTCAATTGTTTCCCTGCTCTCTCTCTCTCTCCCCCACAAGCCCTTCTCCATAAACAGTAAATGAACACTCTCTCTCTCTCTCTCTCTCTCTCTCTCTCTCTCTCTCTCTCTCTCATATTTGTACCGATAATAGGGATGGTTCTTTTCCCCATTACAGTTCCTAATGCCCAAGCTCTCCGAATTTTCTACTATTCTTATCAAGTTGAATTCCTATCGAGTTCTATTGAATATAGTTGGTACTTTAACATAGTTCTTTCTGTTTAAATTTTGCGATGTGCTGCTCTATTAGATCTGTTGCTACTTTTATCAAGCTGAACTACTATCCAGTTGATTTTTACTTTTACTTTAATCTAGCTCTATCTGATGTTGTTCTTATCCAGTTGCTTCCTATCTAATCGAACTCATGAGTCTCACTGTCCTCCAACACTGAATAACAAAAGCGACAGGATAAACACGGAACAAGGTCCTGTGCTCTTTGATAACGACCCATGAACAATGAAGCTCTTACTTAAGCACAAATGTGACATAATCAGGCTCAATTTATAAATGCTAAAGAGGGATACATGAATGCAAACAGAAGTAAGAGAGAATGCATGAGAGAAATGATGCAGTCTTGTTTGCTCTTAATTTCAACGAGCGATCTAAACCGTGGAATTATAACAAATAACAAGTGGCTTCATACGTTGGTCTCTCCATGATGCTCACGGTTATGCAACTTCTTTCGCCAGTACACAACGCATGCTTAAACAATTTCACAATCATAGTCGAGAATCCCACCTCCCTCATATCGGCCCAACCTCCAAACATAGAGAAACCAAGGAATCCCTGGCCCCGTGCTAATGAAGATGGATGCACTTTGGTGCAATGTAGTGGTCTCTAGATCTATCAAGCAAAAAGCGGATCAATATGCAAGTCCTGTAACTCGCAGAAGTACTGGAATATGTGATTCGAGTTTTAGCATCTTAGGGTCATAAGCATCGTCGTACTACATGATTCTTCAATAATACATGGGCGCACAATTTATAAGGCTCAAGAAAAAGCCTTTGCGGAACAAGCCCTAAACAACGAGCGACAGTTATAGTTACTCGTGCGAGCCGGCTTCATGGAGAGTCTTGCAATATCTTTTAGTAGAATCACAGAAAATCATCACTGGAGTGGTTGAGCACGAAATTCCGAGTTTTAGCTAGGGTTTGGAATAAGCATAGTCATACTTAGTATAGCGTATTTTTGCAGGCAATACAAGATTCTTCAGAACATCGGCGCACAATCTATCAGGCTCAAGAAAATGCCTGTGCGCAAGGAGCCCTAAACAACGAGCAAAAGTTCGTGCGAGCCGGCTTCCTGGAGAGTCTGCAATAATCTTAATGGTGCAAGAACAAAAAATGCTCGGCTTCCGAGGATAAAGAGGAACTCTGCTGGAGAGTTACGCTCATTTCTAGCCTTCGGAGAAGGTGACAGCCTTTGCTGCATGAATATGCACATAGCGAAGCTACGGAAGACCCCCCAACGATTATGTACAAATGCTGCCGTTGCAGTTTAGAGTGAAGGGAGGAGAATCTACATAAGTAATTACAAAATGAAACCAGCAACGGAACGACGTACTTGCCCTACCTTGTCGGCTCATTGTAAGGGCGACCTATGTGGCGTCCCTTTCCTTTTGTGGCCTGCTCGAAGGCTCGCACTAGACTCTGTAGCCCTTGTGGGAGTCTCCGGCGCAGGGGGGCCGTCTTGGCTAGCACCACCTGGCTCTTGGCGATCCCACGTATCGTCAGCCTCCGCCGCTAAGCAACGCCTCTTCTTAGGGCTTGGACATAAGCGCGATTCTTTGTTACGTTTCTCTTGATCTTGACAGTAATTGTAGGATGTGATCGGCTTTTCCTTACCAAATTCAGATGAGACGGACGTCTTGCGCTCGCACGGGGCTATCGTCAAGCACGAATCATCCAGGTGCTTCTTTACACCAGAGAGCTTGCATCCAACTGAGCAATAGTTCATGGGATCAGCCAGATTCCGATGACAAGTAAGGCAGATCCTGGCGCCATCTTTGATCTCCTTCTTGTGCTGGTCCTTGCATCGTGGACGCTCCACCAGGAAAACAATCCTCGCATTGTTGATACTATATGTCTGGATGCCAGAGATGTCCACCAACTTCTGAATATCGATGATGCGGATGGCATCAAAGTGCGAAGCTTTCCGAACTTGGAGGGTACGGTGGCCGGGGTGGTCCTTGAGACCGGAACGGCAGAGGGGGCCGGAGAGGCAATCAATGCAAAAATGGTTGCGGTCAGAGCCATGGAAGCGGCAACGGGAGAAGTAAGGTGCGTAGAGGAAGGGTTCGAGCCAAGAGGGGCCTTGCTTGGAAAGCATGGAGGATGGAGGAGGAGGGGGAGGGGGAGAAGGAGGAGACGCTAGGGAGGTGTCGGCTATGGCGATCAACAGAGCGATAAAGAGGAAGTGATGAGTGAAGGTCAGAAGGTGACGAAGTGAAGGAGTAGTAGCAGTATTATATACGGTGGGAGTAAAAAGCATTAAAAAAGGCACGCTTTTTTGAGGCAGCCTACGCCAATCCTTAGCTTCTCACCCACGTTGTTACTCTCCAAATTTGGCACGCCTTCTCAACTTATCTTGCCCTCCGTGACATTTACTACCGCAGTTAGGCAACTTGTGTTCCTACAAGTTCCGATAGCTACCCACCTCAGAATGCTTCCCTTTCCTTTCCTTTCGTTCCTCATCCCTCATGTTCTTGCTTTTATCTTCCATCTTACGTTTCGCTTCTTTAGTTGCACTCACTTTCGTTCTTTTTTGAAGTCGTAATTACTCATGGTGTCCCCATATAAAAATTGGCACTCCAACACGTAATTGAAAGGACCCTACTACGATTTTTTTGCACTATAAAGTTGGACTATTTCTTGCATGCGAATAAGTAAACTGCCTATGTAATAAAAAAGGAGCAAGACAAAGTAGCGATAAGAGAGTGCAATATAATCAACAATCTCAAATGTTATTGCATTTGTATCATTAACAAGAGATAAAACACATGAAAATCTAGTCCAAGCACTCCTCAACAAGACTATCCAAACGAATAGAACCCACAATGTCATCATCCTACTCAAGAAAGCCATGCTCATTCATGCAACGATAGCATCACAGAGAATCCAGTTAGGAGCAGGAGACATGATTCAAAAGATAGATTGTGGAGATGTCTTCAACAAGACGATGAGTGGATTAGTGATATAATTTATTCCAATCTTTTTGTAATCTCCGAGTCCAGAGTTCCCTCCCGCCTCTTGTGCATGCAGAATCTCACACTGATGTTCTTTGACTCCCAGAACCTCCTTTTTGCTAGCCTAGTCCTCTGACTACCTAAGAACAGCTCCACACTCTAAGGCCGGATGACTTTGGGATAGCTTGATGCTGCAAATGAGAAAATAGTTGGATGCCAAGGGTCACAAGCTAATCTTCCCAAGTGAAGAAGACTATCCACCCAAGTGGAGAACCTATAACTAGTTGTTTTTTGAGGGTTTTCCCATTTTCCAAGGGCTCCTAAAAGGATTGTTTTTCTAGGCAAGAGCCTTGCCCTTAATGGGCCAATGCTAACAAAGTGGCATTCCAAAAAGTAGGAGTAAGAAGTAGTTATTTTCATGAATAACATTTTGAATGCAACATCTATTGGTATCAAAACTACTTGAATTTTTGTAGAGCATAATATTACAACACTTGACACATAACTGAAGTCCAAAATTAACACTCGATGAATGCTTGGGACACAACAAGACAAAGCACCCACAGACGCGCACACAGACATGTTTCCTTAATTTAAAAACAAACTTACGCACAACGACACAAAGCAACTATAGATGCGCAAAATAGCAGGCGCGTCTACAGGTGTTGCTTGAATAGAGAAATTACGAGCATGTCTAATAGCGCATCTAACAGCTCGTCTATTTGCGTGTATTGACACATCTATTAGCATGTCTACACTGAGAAAATATGGGCCCGTCTAATACTGCGTCTATCAGCGTGTCTATTTGCACGTGTATTAGCATGTCTATTAGCGCATCTATACTAAGAATTAGACGTGTATTTAGATGCAAAACAGAGAATATAGAAAGTGAGATTTTGGTGTACATCACTGCTTTCCAATCATTGCCCAAAGCAGTGATGTACACCAAAATCTCACTTTCTGTATTCTCTGTTTTGCATCTAAATACACATCTAATTCTCCTCAGACAATATTATGTAAAATAGTTTTGCCAATATCAATGATGGGCTACGGTTCAATTTCATCCTCAATGAGATCAACCCTTGCCAAACTATCTACTTCAAAATCCAAACAAGTGTTTAGATCTACAAATACATTCAACCCACTACTACTTATGCTCATTAGGGAAAAAGGGAACTCATTTTGGGGCCCTGTAAGAAATTTACTATTTTTTGATTTATTTCTCTCCTAAAAGACCTCAAAAATAGTAAAATACGAAAACGTGGCTCAGATTTGTCAGTAAGGACTACAGAACTGTCAATTCAAAAAGGAATAAGATAATCTTTTGTCTGACTAACACGATTTTGTATTAAATATCCTCTTAGATTTTTTTTTGTTTACCAAAGATTCCACATCTCTTTGGCCGACGTGTGCAGGTCTTTCATAAAGAGTCCATCACTGAACTTAGTGATTGCAAGTTTTCAAAATATTCACATGGATACTGCCACACTTCCACGATTCATGTTACAAAATGACTATGAGATTGAAAAACAAACTTCGCAACCTGAGAAGCACAAAAAATGGCCGATACTAGTGAGTCACTATCTGAGAAGAAGTATCTGAGAAGAAGCGATTACACCATCTTCACATCGACTTAGAAGAACAATATGCTCCAACACAAAAAAGACGAAAGGATAAGTGACATTTTTGCTCTGTTTCGTCGCTATATAGCGACGCTCTGCGTTAAAACCCGAAACTCTAATCGCGTGGCGTTTTCTTCATCCTATTCCCTAATCTCTCAAGTAAGCAAGCCAATATCTCCTCCCACCTATTTTCGATGACCTCCCACCTATTTCAAGCAACCTCCCACTTTACTTTCCACTCCTCACCCTTCTCCTACCTCTTGTACTCCCTCTCTACCCTTTTCCCTCTTTGGTTTCTTGAAAGGAAGTTCTTCAAGAGGTAAGTTTGTTTCAACAATGTAGGTTGTTTGTTTGTTAGCTTTAGTTTTGTGAGTGTTTCTTCTTGTATTGCTAAACCTGTAAACTAGTTTTCATGCTTGTTTTGAAAGGATTGAAACAAAAAACGAGATTTCAAGAAAGGAAGAAGACTCACCTCTTTTTTCAGTATTTCTCTTCCTTCTCTTTCTCCTTGTCTCCTCAATCTCCTCCTTTCCTTGTCTCCTCAATCTCCTCCCTTCAAGAAGTTGCTTTTGTAATCTCCTCCTTCCACTAACATCTTATTTGAAAAAATGGGTTGTTTTCTCTCTTTTGTAGGGCCAGTCCACTACACCGAGCGGGACATACTATTTTAGGTAAGTGCTTCCTCTTTTTTCCATTTATTATTTTTGTTATTTGCATTGGCCTGCAGCTAGTGCCTTAAGCGCTAGCTGCAGTGATGGGCATAGGAACCCTCTCTTCCCCTCAAACTCTTTCCTTCTTTCCCCTTCTCTTATTCTCTTTTTTCCCCCTTCTCTTTTTTCCCTCTTCTCTTATTCTCTCTTTCCCCCTTCTCTCTTTCCCCCTTCTCTCTTTTCCCTTCTCTCTTTCCTTTCCCTCTTATTCTCTATTTTCGCATAGCATGAGAGCATGAGCATATGCGGAAATAGAGAAAGAGAGAAGGGGGAAACTTAAGCATAAGCTCATGCATGAGCATAAGCATGAACTTATGCTTATGCTTATGCTTGCTCTTCTCTCTTTCTCTATTTCCGCATAAGCTCATGCATAAGCTTATGCATGAGCTTATGCTTCTCTCTTTCCCCCTTCTCTATTTCCCCCTTCTCTCATTCTCTATTTCCGCATAAGCTCATGCTCATGCATGAGCATAAGCATGAGCTTATGCTCATGCATGAGCATGAGCTTATGCTTAAGTTTCCCCCTTCTCTCTTTCTCTATTTCCGCATAAGCTTATGCTTATGCATGAGCTTATGCGGAAATAGAGAATGAGAGAAGCATAAGATCATGGTTATGCTTCTCTCATTCTCTATTTCCGCATAAGCTCATTCTCTATTTCCGCATAAGCTCATGCTTATGCGTCTCTCTTTCCCCCTTCTCTATTTCCCCCTTCTCTTTTTTCCCTCTTCTCTTATTCTCTCTTTCCCCCTTCTCTATTTCCCCCTTCTCTCTTTTCCCTTCTCTCTTTCCTTTCCCTCCCCCTTCTCTATTTCCCCCTTCTTTCATTCTCTATTTCTGCATAAGCTTATGCTTATGCATGAGCTTATACGGAAATAGAGAATGAGAGAAGCATAAGCTCATGCTTATGCTTCTCTCATTCTCTATTTCCGCATAAGCTCATTCTCTATTTTCGCATAAGCTCATGCTTATGCTTCTCTCATTCCCCCTTCTCATACCCCGAGGACTACCCCTGGTCCGACTCCTCTTGGACGTAGCGCTACGACTACCCCTGGTCCAACTCCTCTTCCACGTAGCACTACGACTACCCCTCGGGGATCTCCTTTGCTAGCCGTGCATGGCTTTGTCGGGAGTTCCGACGAGTTTGTAGCGCAGATGAGCGATGAGGAGGCAACAAGATTCTTCTCTCTGCTATCTCAGAGGACCTCAACAATTCCCTCCCCTACACCGACGGGTGGACGTACTGCCCAACCATCCCCTCATGCCCCTTCGACTGTGGTGTCATCACTTGCGCATGCCTCTCGTAAGGGAAGAGTAGGACGGGCAGCTCATGTTGTGCTAACTCGAGAGATGTAGACGAGTCAGCACACTCACGCTCCTTTAGGTCTCCACTTAGTCCAGAGACACAGTATCAGTCAGGCCCCTTTCCCTCTCCTACTCCCACTGCTACTCCTCACTCCGGAAGCACTTGCGCAGCTTCCACTCCTTGAAACTCTGCTACCGTCAGTCCTCCTTACTCATCAGGGGATCTCTCCTATCAAATCACATCTACCGAAGAGATAATAGAACATAAAAAGGACAAAGCAATGATGGCTGCCATGAGGAGGTTGATGAGTCATCACTTCAAGAGCGACATAAATACCGATTGGCAGTATCAAGATGCCCAAAAGAAGCAGGCGGTCATCGATGAGTTAAAACAAAGATACCCTAATCCACCAAATGTGGAGTTTAATGATGATTATATGTGAGAGCGCATGGGTTTGGTCTTGAAGCATTGTAGATCAACCTTGCGTACTTCCATCACAAAGGGGTCGGCTAAACCCAGTTGGGCAGACAAAGCTGATTGGAAGTACTTCAAGAAGCAACATAGGGACCATCCTGAATTGTTCGAGGGTCAGAGGAGGGTTGCGAAGAGATGGCTGGACATCGTAGGTACTTCACACTTTGGTGCAGGCGGACGGTATGGATTCGAGGCAACAGTGGTAAGTCTACTTCTTCTCATTTAATGTATTGTTCTATTTGTTTTACTACATATTAGATGCACTTTAGCTAACTCTAACTCTCGTAAATTGGATCCACAGTAAGCTGCGATGGGTCATCTTCCTACAGATGCAGAGACGTGACGCGCATTTCGGATAGGATCAAAGCCGTGGTTCATTGAGCAAGAGGCAATGGGAGCGACGGTCGATTGGGCTGAGGTGGCTGCTCGGACGGTATAAGTTTACTCCTACTTGTAATCTCACTTTTTAATTTAAGTTCCAATCTAATTTTTGATTTATATGGTTCACTCTTAGGGTCAAAGCTCAAGCGTCCCATCATCGGAGGCGAGCGATCAACAGGGCCAAGGATCAGATGCAGGTGGCGAGGACGAGGGCGAAGACGTAGGTGTCGAGGACCAAGGAACAGGCCAACAAGATGAGGATGATTCGGATTCGGATGAGTAGTAGTGGTAGTAGCATTTTGTATATCTGCTCGTTTGAGCAATTTTGTATCGCCCTTTCGAAAGTGTAATTTTGTTACAAACAATGTTGTATATGTCCGACATGTATATGCTTTTGTTGCTCATCATTTCACAAGAGCGATTTTGTATCACCCTTTTCACAAGGGAAATTTTGTTATAAAAAAGCTTTGTTTTGTAATTACAAAAAAAAACAAAAGATTAGTGGGGCTAAATAGGGCCAAAAGGAAGCCCTGTTTAGCCCCACTAATCCTTTTTTTTACTTCTGTTAATCGTCGCTATATAGCGATGTTTACCAGTGTCGCTATATAGCGACGTTTTAGTGTCGCTATATAGCGACATTTACTAGTGTCGCTATATAGCGACGCTTTATAGCGACGGTCCTTTTTCGATGCTTTTAGCGACACTTATAGCGACGTTTGCGCCCGTGAAAAAAAAAAATTTAATGTAAAAAGCATCGGTATATAGCGACACTGGTAAACATCGGTAAAACGTTTAGCCTATGCCTTGTAGTGACGGTATAACTTGATACCACGCGGTACTTTTCTTGATCTATCACATGGTTTAATATGACACCATGCAGTAGCCACACATTGTAACTATGACTGTCGAATATTCTAGGATTTTCAATCAGGGCCATTAAGCTACCACATGGGTATTTTTGCGACAGGGTTATAAAATGGGCCCCCACCACTACATAAAACTAGGTAGGAATGGCAATAGAAAATGGCACACAATTTCCAATTTTGCCATTTCTTATGTATGAAATGGCAACAGCTTCTCAAATTGCCATATTTTTTGCAAAAATGACAGTTAGAAATGGCAACTAGTTCTTGAACTATCATTTCTTTGAGAGAAATGGTAACAAGAAATTAATTGGAAGCACCAAATGGCATTCAATTCTTGACTGCCCTTTCTTACAAAGAAATGGAATCAAATTCTTGATTGCCATTTCTAATGAGGAAATGGCAACAATTTCTTGACTACCATTTCTTATGGAGAAATGGCAGCAAATTCTTGATTGCCATTTCTTGACTGCCACTTCGTTCAAAGAAATGGCAAGCACTTCTTAACTGCCATTTTCTAAGAAGAAATGGCAACTATCTCTTGACTGCCATTTCTTACAAAGAAATGGCAACCATTTTTTTACTGCCATTCTTACCAAGAAATGGTAGCACAAAATGCATATGTGGAGTAAAATTACACAATGGTTGGCCATTCAGTTGCTGCAAAGTATCTTATTGTTGCCAAAGATTCAATACTACCATTCACAACATTGATATTACTGTCACTATTTTGTATTGTCTAAGTGTGAATAATCAAAAGTCTTAAGTGCATCAGTACTCATAGTACACAGTGTGACGAAGTCATCTATAATTCTAAGGAGAATAACTTTTACCTTTTATAACACATGCATTTTACTTGATAACAAATATTATTCAATAGCTGATTGAGAAATTAATAATACAATTTTTACATAGAAAAATAAAATCTAAAATTATAAAGTCATTACATGAAGAGTTTTCCAAGAAACATTCAAGCCTATGGTTTGACCCAATGTCTGAATCTCATAATTTTTTTTAAATATACAAGCATCCTGAATGATTGCATCATCAACACTCCCAATGGGTATGATACTTTGTATAGGCCTTAATGAAAGTAATAGAATTGTTCTTGCAAGAGTTTTATGTGGATTAGGTATCTTTTTCATGGCCGAGAATGTGTATTTCCACAATTTTTACCATACAATGTGGATGAGTGTTAAAAATATGCATCCATGTGCTTCTAGAATATGTGTGTGGGTTTGATGGATATGATACCTTATATAAGTCTCAATACAAATAATACCCTTATCCTTGCAAATTTTTGAGTTGATAGGATATCATTTGCATGGTTGGGCTGGGGTATTTTCACAATTCTTAAAAATGCTTCATGCATAAGTGCTTTTAGCATATCTAGATGTGTGTCTGATAGGCATGATATGTTGAGAGAAAGAGAAAGAGGAGAGATATAGACACAAGAGCTGCTCCCAAGGAAGTCGTTCTATTCATAGATCATAGGCATATATATAGTTGAGAACTAGGCACTATATAAAGCTCTAACACCCCCACTCAAACTAGATCCTCTAGTTACGGATGAAAAAAACCCTTGGGGAGTACAAGGGAAAAACCCAAGCTACTATATATATCTATGTGGAAATATATATACATAGGATGGCCATATTCGAGTTTGAATGATACAATGTAATATTGGATGATACAGTGCAAATTGCATGTGGATAGTACAAAGGCATAAGATGTGCACTTATCCATAGAACAGTGCAAAGTATAGGCACTATGTTTGGTGCATGATATAGTGCAAAGTATGTGTGGAAAATGGAAAGCTCTGCATGGAAATTTCAACTTGTTTGACATAGTGATGATGCAAAATCAAGGCTTGAGATCTTCAAGTTCGATGTTTGACCTCTTCATCTGACATGGTGGTAATGCATAATTAGGGCTTGAGATCTTTGAGCTCTTCATTTGAATAAGAGAGCTTTTCGTCTCCAAGTCAAATCTCCTCAAACCTTTATAATCATGCCTTCATGTTTTGCACAATTCATCCATCTAAAATGATCGATTTCATGCGGTGCATATGAACACAACAAATATTCAAGAATCCATTTCTGTTAAACCAAGGATAAATGTATAAGGAAATTGCTTCGGTCACTCCAAAGATGAGTATGGAGGGGCGATTTTAGATGTCCATAATGCCAGGGATGAAATGTCGCTTGTGTAGTATAAGAAAGCCATAGCAACACAATAGGAAGGCCCATTAAGATCCTACAAATCAAGAACCAATAATCCAGAAACACAACAAGCATCCGATAATCTGAAAGTACCAAACATCTGGAAGTACTGAACAATTGGGCAGCCAAAAGTACCGAACAACCAGAAATACAATGAGCATAAGCCATGCACATATGACAAGAGGCAAGCTAGTGTGGATTAGACACAACTTACATAATCATAGGCAGAAGTACCAAACAACTTGGTAGCCGGAGGTACCGAGCTACTGAAAATACAATGAGCATAAGCCACGCACATATGACAAGACACAAGCTAGTGTGGATTAGACACAGCCTATATAATCATTGGTGGGAATGAAATAACAACCTCTTCACATTCAAAAGTACTGAAAACTGGAAATACATTGAGCATAAGCCACACACATATGACAAGAGGCAAGCTTGTGTGGATTAGACATAGCTTACATAATCATAGTGGGAATGAAATAACAACCTCGCATCCGGAAGTGTAAGAAAACAATACAACGTCTGTGCTCAATAGATAACAGGATCTCGTACATAAGAGAGAAGACCAGACAGTATGGAGAATCAAAATTTTGATTACTGTAGAACCGATACAATAGATGGCGCTGCCTCCCAGTCGTGTGCTCCTATGAGAGAAGCTTCGATGGCATGCTAGAAATAATAGAGGATGGAGGCTGGATGCTAAGGAATCAGGGTTGCTATAGCCAGTGATGAAATGGGCTTCACAGGCTCACTCTTATATAGCCACCAGTCGTAGTCAGTTAGACCCAATTTGGTGACCGACCCAGTCCGCCCAAACCGGCCGCGATCCCGAAATAGGCCACCGACCACACGATAGAACCGGTGCACCAAATAGAGCAGAGCCATCCGTGATCATCTGGGCCTCCAAACGGGCCCCACAACTCGAGAGTGGGTTGCCCCGAGAAATGCTCCATCTACCCTCAATGCGGTCAGTCATGGGATGCCTTCCCGCACTTGCATGTAGCCTAGTTGGCAGTGTGCCAACTCCGTCCAGCCATCAAGCCACACATGGCCCCCATCTAGTGTCCAAACCAGGACCTACTAGGTACCTGACCGACTCAAATGCCTTCTCCTCATATGGGGGGCTTACAAGTAGAGTTAGTTGGTTCTCGCATAGTTACACAAGAGTGGAGCATTGATATCTAACACCCCACCTCAATGTCCACCCATAAGTGAACTTAGTTTTTTGGCCCAATGCCAAGTAGATGAAGATGCCTCTCCAGCAAGTCTCTTCTAAGAGCCTTTGTGAAGATGTCCGCAGCATTCTCTGTAGTCAGACAGTACACCAAGTCAACCTCTCCATCTATGATGAGCTCGCATACAAAGTGATATTGAATCTCAATGTGTTTTTTGCAAGCATGGAACATAGGGTTCTTTGCAATCGCCATGCAACTCTGATTGTTACATGATAACTGCATAGGCTTGTTCTGCACTGCACCCATGTCCCTAAAATCCTCCTCAACCACATTGCCTCGCAAGAGGCAAAGCATGCTGATTTGTACTCAGCCTCGGTAGAAGAAAGAGCAATTGTAGGTTGCTTCTTGCTGACCCATGACACAGCTCCAGATCCAAGTGAGAAACAGTAACCTATCACTGATCTCCTGCTGTCCATGTCTCCTACTCAATCCAAGTCACAGAATCTGGTCAAGATGTTGCCCTTGGTATAGGTGATGCCATTATCAAGTGTTCCTTTGATGTATTTTAGCACCCGCATCCTTGCCCTCCAATGGTTCTCCCGGGGCTTATTGGAAAACCTGTTTAGTACACCAGTTGCAAAGCTGATGTCTGGCCGTGTGTTGCACAAGTAAATCAAACTGCCCACAATCCTTTTGTACTTCACTTCATCCACCAGTGGTGATGAATCCTTGTTTGAGAGCTTCATGTCAACCTCCATAGGGGTACAACTGTCTTGCACTTAGCCATGCCAAATGCCTTAATTATCTCTCCAACATACTTCAACTATGAAATGAAAATCTGTTTTGGCTCTTGCCAAACTTCAATCCCCAAACAGAAATGCATCCAGTCCGAGGTCTATCATTTCAAACTCTCTTCCTAGCAAATGCTTTGTCTGCAAGATCTTCTCTTCATGGTTCCCTATTATGACAAGGTCATCCACATAATGGACCATGATCCTTGAAGATCCAGAATCTGTGCACCATTCTTATCGAATAGAACTTTGAGGTCCCGATCTGTGATCACAGAAACGGACAACAAGTTCCTCTTGATATCTGGCACATAAAGAACATCGAACAATTGTTTCACAACTCCATCTGACTTGAGAGCAATCGTACCTTTTCCTTTTGCTGGACATTTTGCATCATTGCTGAGTACTACCAGGATGTCATTCCCTACCGGCTATAGAGAGGTATACCAATCCTTCCGACTGGTCATGTGGCACAATGCACCACTATCAATGATCCAAGGTTCATCCGCAGGTACATGAATTGCCTTCGTGCAAATCTCCTCAATTGCTACAAACAACTCTACTGGTACTACATGCATGCTGTTGCTGGACTCTTTCTTTACTGACATGAAGTTGGGGGTAATAAACTTCACGCACCTCTTCACTTCCTACTGCTTTCGAACTAAGTGATAGAGATATTTATCACTGGGAAGGAGACATCAAAAAGAATCTTTTATACCAAGAGACCACCTCATACTATCTTTCCTTAGATGAGAATGAAGATGGTAACATCCCAAGTGATGTTGTACTCAAGCATAGGGAGAAGGAAAGGATTAGCGGAGGCCATAATCTCAACAAGCCGGTCTGTGCCAAAGAGAAGAGCGATACGTTGTTGAAAGAAGATCTTGCATCTCAACATGACATGAACTAATATATATCAAGGAGTTTGAAGGGGATGATTGGGTAGGATGGGTAGATTCCGAGGAAACATTGCACCTCCTTCATAGATACCTTTACAATTTCCTCAAAATACTCTCCAAAATATCATAAGACATAGAGATCCATAACTTTCAACAAAGATATGATATCAAATATTCAAACATATACTAAGATGCATCTTGAAATGGGCTACGATTTGATAAGTTTCATACGAAACAGAGAAGCGGTAGAAAAGATATGGGCAGTTTATTAGACGAGGGTAAAAACTATCTGAAAAAGAGAACACTCACACACAGGGAGTCATAGATTTTTGGTTTTACATCTAATACAATAATTGAAGACATAGGATGATGCTTCCTAAAGAGAGCTTTACGTTGATATAAGTTTCGTTCAAATCAGACCATAGAGCGAAAAGTTATGATCAAAATACTGACATGGGGTCAAACTGTCATGAAAATCACCTACTCCTTCTACTGGTGCTGACTTGGGAGAATCCTACCTCCATGCTTAGAATTCGAGGATCGAGCATATATGAAATGATTTGTATATTTTGCGGAAAATTTTCTATAACATTACTATATTTTAAAAAAAAGTATTAGCTTCTTGGGTTTAATCAAAATAAGCAAAGTATAAAGCCAAGGAAAAGGCTGCATCAAACCTGAGGATCGTTGTAATGACTTTGACATTAATCTCTTTCTTAGGATTCAAGAGGATTGAAATCTCTTCTTCACCAAATTCAAAAAAATGAGGTTGTTGTCGAATTAACAACATAGCAGTGAATGAACTTCCAATCTGCTCCAATAGATTCATATTTTCATGACTCATCTTATTGAGAGAGTAGTCTACATCGTATTCTTCTTCACTTGCTATGTCTTCTACATCCTCCTTCTGCTATAAAAATATAAAAAAGTTATGCGATGTACACATCCCAAATAAAGGCTTAAACAAGTAGATAACGTTTCATACATGCTTTCATTAGAGTGAGTCTCTCCTCCCCTTGGAGCAAAATTTTAAAAAGTAAGGTTTCATACATGCTTTCATTAGAGTGAGTCTCTCCTCCTTTTGGAGGAAAATTTTAAAAAGTTATGAGATTTACACATCCCAAATAAAAATAAAGGTTTAAATAATCATAGAAGTATAAAGATAGCATGCTTTCATTAGACTCAGTCTCTTCTCCTCTTGGAGGAAAATATAAAAAAGTTATGAGATGTACACATCCCAATTAAAGGCTTGAACAAGAATACAAGTATAAAGATAAGGCTTTATACATGCTGCAATGTAGTCATATTTTCAGGTTGTTTCCCAATGGTAGCAATTAGATGCTGAATACTCTCAGCCTGAAATGCTAGCAGATTGGCTTCTGTATATGATTCCATTTTGACTGGTAACTCCAAGTCAAAAATCTCTCTAAGAAACAACATGCAGTTGTAGGCAACTCTCCACCCACAGCTGTGCTCATCTTTTTGCTCCATTGGTAAACGTCTTTTGAATTCTACTTGGTCTTGTTGCTCCGTGGTTGTTCTGACAGCAAATACTAGCCGATATGCAACACTGTCCATCATGACATATTAAATATATTAATATGTCATGATCATAAGATACAAAATAAGAAAGTATCAAAAATATTAAGAGAATATTTACCTTGGGGAGTTGGCATGATAGCCTTCCATTGAGTTCACAAACCACAAACGGTTGAGTTCAAGGTCCCAGATGATCAGACTCCAATGTGAGCTACACGACCAGAATAAAAATGATTATTGTTTTACACAAACTTGCCAAAGAAATAGTAAAAATAAGGTTAGAGTTGATACTTACGGCTCATGATAAGGCATAAAGATGACTCGCACCGCAGCTAAATTGAAAGGTCTTAACCAAGTACAAACATCTTCTATAGTCTTTTGAGGAGAGCTAAGAATAGAAGAAAGGAGAGCATCGAGCATGTAGACATGATGCTGCACTGCACTAGGAAGCTGAGAAATAACTACACTGCACCAAGAAATAAACAAACGTTAGCTCATAGAATTGATTTGCATTCTGCACTAGAAAATTGATATATAACTAATAAATAAACAAATGTTAGCTCATTGAAGTAGCAACAAATAAACAAATGTTACCTGAGAATGGCCAAGATAACATTGTCATTAACGTCTTTTCAAGGATTGGAGAGGATTGAAACCTCCTCTCTACCAAAGCTCAAATACTGAGGTTCTCGTTTCAAAATGATCCTAACTTCAAATGAGCTCTCCATTTTATCCAATGCAGCTAAATTTGCAGAATGGGTCTCTGTCATAGCTTGTATTCTATGTTTGGGGTCATTCTGCTTTTCCATGGTGTCTTTAAATCTCTTGTGCTCATGGGATTCTTCAATCATTTTAGAGGTGGTTGCATTGTTGAAGTAGAAGGGAGTGCCTCCATATTTACTTCATCCATTTCTTCTCCCTCTATTGCCTGTAAACAAATATGAGAGATTAGATTCATTATCTTTAAATTTAAATCTTATTTAAAAAATTGTATTTAGTTGAGAAATAGAGAGTTCATACCGCTAAGTATTGTCGAAGTGGCCTTTTTTCATAACCCTACGAGCAATAATTATCAAAGAAGGCATCATCATGTTTGTCTTCATCCACCAACCTCTCTCTTTTCATCATCATCAACCGGGACATTATGATCTTCAAGGTAATCATCCATGTCATCAGTGTCCTTGTGGTCTATCTCTTTTTCATAGCCTGTGGTTAGATCTGCTTGAAGCTAAAAATAAGCCATGAAATGCTTATTTTCAATAATATTTGTGGAGTTGCCTTTTCTGAGGAGATCCTCAAATAAATATCCCATCCTACACAAGGTGACCTCCCAACCTGCCGGTAGCAAATTCTCCATCATGGTAAGCAAGAGACTCCCACTTTTTGCAGGACTTCCATAGTTGTTTTTTTGATAATGTATGGACCTGGGAATATCTTGCTCTTCTAGCATCAATCTCAAATTATTTGAATTCCCTCTTATGTTCTTTTGTAAGGAGTGATCAGGGTTGGGACTCCGCATACACAAAAAGAATGATTCAAGAGATTGAATCACTATGCCACATTCTCTCTTGCCTCTCTTTGCTGCATAAACACCACTATAGATCTTCAAATCTGATGAATATGCTCACTCTAGAGTAACCTGCATGGTTCTTTGTCTTTTTTATCAAAAAAAATGACAATGTTGCAAATTGCCACTTTGCTAATGGTGGTATATACTATTCTATCAATGAAGTTATGGATATCATCGCTAGAAACTTCATTGATAACGAATAGTTGTGGCTTATCCCATGCCGACTCATTCTTGAAGAAGTCATCTTCTGAGACTCCCCTAAAGTTCACAATCTTTCCAGACTCTGCCGTAACCTCTACATTGAATTGAAAGCTTTGGTGCATATCTGTCGGCATCCTTAGCTCACTGATTAATCTTTCCACATATGCAACCACCTGTTGTGGGATTTCTTTTCTCATATAAGAGGTTACTATTTCTGACCCATCTTCATCCTTTTTAATCCACCTATTTGCCCATATGGGTGTTGACAAAGAAGCTATATGCTTCACCACATTATAGTCAATGTTACAATGAGTAAGTGGAATTTGTTTCTCTGACAGCAAATACTTAATGGCACTATGCACTGCATCACGCCTCACCTGTACATTGATGCATTCTTCCATGCAGTGGTCTTTGTCTTTTTTTCCAAAAAACCATTCTTTCTTTAAAATTTTTTGTGCTGCCATGGATGCATACTTGTCAGGTAAGTACTTTATAGGCCTCCACATCCTTGCCATCAACTCCTTCTTATCCATTACCTTTGACTTTCCGGAGATAAACAAAGGAGCTTCATAGGTCAACTGTCCACGCTCACAAGCAATGCACATTTCAAGCATCTCATTGAACACTTCAACAAGACGAAATATGATAGAAGTGTAGTCAGCATATCTGTCCCTCGCCACCTTGAGGCTTGTCATACTTTCTTCTCACTCTTGAGTTCCCCTAGGCACAACTGCACTCAAAGAAGTATAGAAGTTCGTGAGTGTGTCGGCGTCTGCTTTTGTGACCTTTCGCTTCAAATTAGGATTTGGAGAACCAAATTTTGTCCATATAACCCTTGCCTTCTATAAGACCTCTGATGTTGAGGATATCTTACACTTTCCATGGACATAATGATTAAGTCTTTCGGACTCAATCAAATACTTGATCTCATGCTTGAATATACAGATTGTTGCAGGATAATAATGGAATGAACTTATCTTTGGAAATTGTTCTGAAGTGAGTCTTTTGACCTCCTTTGCTTCCTTTGTGATTTGATTACAAGCATAAGCCCAATGTTGACCATCAATGGGCTGGAATCTACAATGAAGGAGGAATTCCTTCTTTACTTCCTTTAGCATATTCTCACCTTGTGCCTCTTCGCCTTATTCATGTGGAATATTTTTAAGAGTGTCTTTAAAGAATCGACTGAAGGTTTCCTCAAAATGTGTAGGCCCTGTAAATGTTATTTGATCCAGAAAACTATTTTTGATTGGACAAAACATAATTGGGTGCAAGACCACATTGCTTGCCACAAGTTTCTTACCATCTCTCAAAGCCTCGTATATTTGCAGTGCATAGGATATATCAAGGCTTCGGCTATTAGTAAAGATAGCTACAGCTTCCACATCTTTGGCATTCACAAACCATGTCCTTTGACCCCAAATATATCCCACATCATCATCTGTAACTGCTTCATTAAGACACAGATTAAGATTTTTTATTGATGTGAGTTCATCCTGATCATCTTCAGCCTCGGGTTTTGAGTCTTCTTCATCTTTCTCTTCTTTTAACCGTTTTTCATCCCCATTATCTCTCTCTACAGTGGGACGATGCCTTTTTTTACTGCTTGGAACCGTGGCTCTTGCAGTACTAGCCTTTTGCATTTCACGTTGTGGTTTGCTAGCAAGAGCTTCTAGCATAACTATAGTGGACCTTGATCTTCTTCAATTTTTTAATTCTTGTGCACTCAAGGCTTGTGTTTCATCATCCTTAGTTACATCCACCATTTCTTGCTCTAGAAGTTTGCGCTCATGTTCTACACGTTTGTGACAGTGTGCCTGTTCTTCTTGTCCCTGCATCGAAGTCTGAGCTTTTTTATCTCCTTCATGTGAAGATCCTTGAATATGAGGAGCATATTGTGCATCTTGAAAGTACTCAAACATGATCTTTGCATGCATTCTTTTTGCCACCACACTAGGAAATCGCTCCCAAGTATATGAAAGAGCCTCCAATGCACTTTGCAACTCTAGAAACTTTGATGATTGAGGAGGAGGCATCACAAAGGTCTTTGAGTCTCTCCTTGACACAACAAAATGAAGACCACCAACTTTAGGATCTGAATTCTTTGTAAAAATATCCATAAAAGTCTCTTTTGGCTCTATCATTATGCCTACTACAAGGCTTGAAGTCATATCTTTTCTGAAGAAAGTAGCATCCCATGGATCTTCAACACCATTGAACTCCCTTTTTGACATAAGTAGAAAGAGTCTCTTTTCCTTTTGATGAAGAAACCAAGTGCAAGTACCTGGAAAAAGTGAAAAAAGTAAGGCTCCACTTATCCTTTCTCTTCAGCTCTTGGTTGCTTCAATGAACTGAGGAGAGAGTGAGAATGAATGAATGGAAAGAAGAGTATATATAAGAAAAACTAGCCCACTCCTCCTACGCATAAATTTGAATTTTCAAAAAAGAGAGGGAAATTCGAATTCATTATAAATTTGAATTCAAATTTGTGTTCAACATTCTTCTTATACTTTCTTCTCGTACGTTCCTTTTGAATTCAAATTTATGTTCAACATTCTTCTTGATACTTTCTTCTCATAAGTCCCTTTCATTCTTCTCGTAAGTCAAATCTTATTTGTCGCTCTTGCTCGTGATAGTAAGTCAAATCTTATTTGTCACTCTTGCTTGTGATAGTAATCCTATTTGAGCAAGAATCTTATTTGTCGCTCGTGCTCATGATAGTAAGTCAAATCTTATTTAAGCAAGAATCTTATTTGTCACTCTTGCTGGTGATAGTTCTACTCTTAGTTGTAAGAATTCAAATTTGTGTTCAACATTCTTCTTGATACTTTCTTCTAGTAAGTCCCTTTCATTCTTTTCCTAAGTCAAATTTTATTTGTCGCTCTTGTAAGAATTCGACCTCTCTCCCTCTACTCCCTCTACTCCCTTGTTTCTCTCTCCCTCACTCTCTTTCTCTCTACCATACCTTCCCCCCTCACTCTCTCTCTCTCTTTCTCTCTCCCTCCCCTCACTCTCTCTCTCACTCCCCTCCCTCCTCTCCCCTCTCTCTCCTTCGGCTCCCTCCTCTCCTCTCCCTCTCTCTCTCTCCCTCTCTCTCCCCTCTCTCTCCTTCTGCTCCCCTCCCCCCCTCCCTCCCTCCCTCGACCCCGGCCTCCCCCCTCCCCTCCCCTCCCTCCACCGCTAGAACCCCTCCCCCCCCCTCCCCTCCCCTCCCTTCCCACCCCCGCCAGAACCCCTCCCCCCCTCTCCGCCCCCCCCTCCCCCCCTCTCCCTCCCTCCCCCCCCTCCCCTCTGCTCCTGCTCCCTCCCTCCCCTCCCCCCCTGCCCTCCTTCCCCCCCTCCAGGGGGGTCTGGCAGCCCCCCCCCTTCCGCCCTCGTTCCCCCCCTCCCCCCCCCCCACCCCCTTCCCACTCCGCCCGAGCTCCGCTCCCCTTCCCCCCCTCCAGCAGCCATGGCTGCCAGCCCCCCCACCCCCCTTCCCACTGGAGGGGGGCGCTAGCCCCCCCTCCCCCCTTCCCACCCTCTAGGGGGGTCTGGCGGCCGCGGTCGCTAGCCCCCCCCTTCCCCCTCGCGGCCGCCAGGCCCCCCTCCCCCCTTCCCCCCTGCCCCCCTTCCCCCCCGTCCCCCTTCCCCCTGGAGGGGGGCGCCAGCCCCCCCTCCCCCTTTCCCCCCCTCCAGGGGGGTCTGACCGCCAGCCCCCCCTCCCCCTTTCCCCACCAGCCCCCCTTCCCCCCCTCCAGGGGGGTCTAGCGGCCGTGGCCGCCAGCCCCCCCCCCTCCCCCCTTCCCCCCCCACCCCCTTCCCCCTGGAGGGGGGCGCCAGCCCCCCCCTCCCCCCTTCCCCCCTCTAAGGTGGTCTGGTGGCCGTGGCCGCCAACCCCCCCTTCCTTCCCAGGCCCCCTTCCCCCCCTCCAGGGGGGTCTGGCGGCCGCGGCCGCTAGCCCCCCCCCCACCCCCTTCCCCCTTCCCCCCCTCCAGGGGGGTCTGGCGACCGCGGCCGCTAGCCCCTCACCCCCCTTCCCCCCCTCCAGAGGGGTCGGTATTTAATACTCAATATACCATGTAAAGTATATCCGATGGGCACAATACTTTGCACGTGCGTCAAAAGCGGTGGTATGGTATTCCATGCAAAGTGGAACTCCCATTCAATAAGTACTTGGTATGATAATATACGTATTAAGAGCGTGTTCTGTGACAGATGTGCATAACACTAGGTGTTATCCCCCATGCAAAGCATAACCGATAGACACAATATTGTGCACGCACATCAACCTAATTGAAATGGACTTTTTTGCAAAGTGGCTCCCCCATCTGACAAGTAATTTTTAGAATATCACACCTAGGACCATGTTTTCGGTTAGATAAGTACTTGATCCAATACCACACCTAGGACTGTGTTTTTTTACAAATGTGCTTGACACTAAGGCAAAAACGGTGTTTTATGCTTGATCAACAATGCAAAGCATATCCAATGGGCACAATACTTTGCACACACCTTCAACTATGTGTAATTGACTTACATGCAAAGTGGCACGCCCATCCCATAAGTGCTTGATCGGATAATATACCTAGCAGCGTGTTTATTTACAGATGTGCACGACACTAGAGAAAAAATAGTATTTAATGCTTGATCGACCATGCAAAGGATATCCGATGGGCATAACACTTTTCCTACACCGCAACCTAGGTGGTATTGAAATGTTCTCAAAGAGGCACACCCATCTGATAAGTACTTGGTCAGATAACACACCTAAGGGCGTGTTTTTTTGCAAATGTGCATGACACTAGAGCAAAAATAGTATTTAATGCTCGATTGACCATGCAAAGGATATCCGATGCGCACAACACTTTTTGTATGCCTCAACCTAGGTGGTATTGAAATGTTCTCAAAGAGGCACACCCATCCGATAAGTACTTGGTCAGATAACACACCTAAGGGCGTGTTTTTTTGTGGATGTGCATATCACTAGAGAAAAAATGGTGTATAATGCATGATCGACCATGCAAAGCATCTCCGATGGTGACAATACTTTGCACGCACCTCAACATAGTTGAAACGGACTTGTGTGCAAAGTGGAGCCCCCATCCGATAAGTACTTCTTTGAATAACACACCTAGGACCGTGTTTTTTCATGGTTGTGCATGACACTAAGGCAAAAACGGTGTTTTATGCTTGATCGACAATGCAAAGCATATCCGATGGGCACAATACTTTGCACACACCTTCAACTAGGTGGAATTAACTTACATGCAAAGTGGCACGCCCATCCCATAATTGCTTGATCGGATAACATACCTAGCAGCGTGTTTTTTTATGGATGTGCATGACACTAGAGCAAAAATAGTATTTAATGCTAGATTGACCATGCAAAGGATATCCGATGGGCACAACACTTTGCGTACTCCTCAACCTAGCTGGTATTGAAATGTTCTCAAAGAGTCACACCCATCCGATAAGTACTTGGTCAGATAACACACGTAAGGACGTGTTTTTTTGCCGATGTCCATATCACTAGGGAAAAAATGGTGTATAATGCGCGATCGATCATGCAAAGCATATCCGATGGTGACAATACTTTGTACGCACCTCAACGTAGTTGAAACGGACTTGTGTGCAAAGTGGAGCCCCCATCGGATAAGTACTTATTTGAATAAGACACCTACGGCCGTGTTTTTATATGGTTGTGCATGACACAAAGGCAAAAACGGTGTTTTATGCTTGATCGACAATGCAAAGCATATCTAATGGGCACAATACTTTGCACACACCTTAAACTATGTGGAATTGACTTACATGCAAAGTTTCATTCCCATTGCATAAGTACTTGATCGGATAACACACCTAGCAGCGTGTTTTTTACGGATGTACGTGACACTAAGGCAAAAATGGTATTTAATGCTCGATCGACCATGCAAAGCATATTTGATGGGCACAATACTTTTCCTACACCTTAACCTATCTGGTATTGAAATGTTCAAAGAGGCACACCCATCCGATAAGTAATTGGGCAGATAACATACCCAAGGGCATGTTTTTTTGCGGATGTGCATATCACTACGGGAAAAACATTGTATAATGCGTAATCGACCATGCAGTGCATATCCAATGGTGACAATACTTTGCACACATGTCAACCTAGTTTAAATGGATTTGCGTTCAAATTGGAGCCCCTATCCAATAAGAACTTGTTTGATTAACACACTTAGGACCGTGTTTTTTCATGGTTGTGCATGACACTAAGGCAAAAACGGTGTTTTATGCTTGATCGACAATGCAAAGCATATCCGATGGGCACAATACTTTGCACACACCTTCAACTAGATGGATTTGACTTACGTGCAAAGTGGCACACCAATCCCATAAGTGCTTGATCGGATAACATACCTAGCAGCATGTTTTTTTTACAGATGTGCATGACACTAGAGCAAAAATAGTATTTAATGCTCGATCGACCATGCAAAGGATATCTAATGGGCACACTAATTTTCCTACACTTCAAGCTAGGTGGTATTTAAATTTTCTCAAACAAGCACACCCATCCGATAAGTACTTGGTCAGATAACACACCTAAGGGCGTGTTTTTTTGCGGATGTGCATACCACTAGGGAAAAAACGGTGTATAATGTGTGATCCACCATGCAAATCATATCCGATGGTGACAATACTTTGCACACACCTTAATGTGGTTGAAACGGACTTTTTTACAAAGTGGAGCCTGCATCCGATAAGTACTTGTTTGAATAGCACACCTACGGCCGTGTTTTTATATGGTTGTGCATGACACTAAGGCAAAAACGGTGTTTTATGCTTGAATGACAATGCAAAGCATATGTGATGGGCACAATACCTTCCACACACCTTCAACTAGGTGGAATTGACTTACATGCAAAGTGGCATTCCCATCGCATAAGTACTTGATCGGATAACACACCTAGCAGTGTGCTTTTTTACGGATGTGCATGACACTAAGGCAAAAATGGTATTTAATGCTTGATCGACCATGCAAAGCATATCCGATGGGCACAATACTTTTCCTATGCCTTAACCTAGGTGGTATTGAAATGTTCTTAAAGAGGCAATCCCATCCGATAAGTACTTGGTCAGATAACATACCTAAGGGAGTGTTTTTTTGCGGATGTGCATATCACTATGGGAAAGAAGTTGTATAATGCGTAATCGACCATGCAGAGCATATCCGATGGTGACAATGCTTTGCATGCATCTCAAAATCATTGAAACAGACTTGCGTGCAAACTGGAGCCCCCATCCGATAAGTACTTGTTTGATTAACACACTTAGGACCATGTTTTTTCACGGTTGTGCATGACACTAAGGAAAAAACGGTGTTTTATGCTTGATCGAAAATACAAAGCATATCCGATGGGCACAATACTTTGCACACACCTTCAACTAGGTGGAATTGACTTACATTCAAAGTGGCACACCCATCCCATAAGTGCTTGATCGGATAACATACCTAGCAGCGTGTTTTTTTAACGGATGTGGATGACACTAGAGCAAAAATAGTATTTAATGCTCGATCGACCATGCACAGGATATCCGATGGGCACAACATTTTTCCTACACCTTAACCTAGGTGGTATTGAAATGTTCTCAAAGAGTCACACCCATCCGATAAGTACTTGGTCAGATAACACACCTAAGGGCGTGTTTTTTTATGGATGTGCATATCACTAGGGGAAAAACGGTGTATAATGCGTGATCGACCATGCAAATCATATCCGATGGTGACAATACTTTGCGCGCACCTCAAAAAAGATGAAATGAACTTGCGTGAAAAGTGGAGCCCCCATCCGATAAGTACTTGTTTAATTAACACACCTAGGACCGTGTTTTTTCATGGTTGTGCATGACACTAAGGCAAAAACGGTGTTTTATGCTTGATTGACAATGCAAAGCATATCCGATGGGTACAATACTTTGCACACACCTTCAAATAGGTGGAATTGACTTACATGCATAGTGACACTCCCATCCCATAAGTGCTGGATCTGATAACACACCTAGTAGCGTGTTTTTTTACGGATGTGCATGACACGAGCAAAAATAGTATTTATTACTCGATCGATCATGCAAATGATATCTGATGGGCACAAAACTTTTTGTATGCCTCAACCTAGAGGTATTGGAATGTTCTCAAAGAGGCACACCTATCCGATAAGTACTTGGTCAGATAACACACCTAAGGGTGTGTTTTTTTACGGATGAGCATATCACTCGGGAAAAAATGGTGTATAATGTGTGATCGCCATGCGAAGCATATCCGATGGTGACAATACTTTGCACGCACCTCAATGTAGTTGAAAAAAACTTGTGTGCAAAGTGGACCCCGCATCCGATAAGTACTTGTTTGAATAACACACCTAGGACCGTGTTTTTTCATGGTTGTGCATGAGACTAAGGCAAAAACGGTGTTTTATGCTTGATCGACAATGCAAAGCATATCGGATGGGCACAATACTTTGCACACACCTTCAACTAGGTGGAATTGATTTACATGGAAAGTGGCATGCCCATCCCATAAGTGCTTGATCAGATAACATACCTAGCAGTGTGTTTTTTTACGGATGTGCATGACACTAGAGCAAAAATAGTATTTAATGCTCGATCGACCATGCAAAGGATATCCGATGGGCACAAAACTTTTGGTACGCCTCAACCTAGGTGGTATTGAAATGTTCTCAATGAGGCACACCCAACCGATAAGTACTTGGTCAGATAACACACCTAATGGCATGTTTTCTTGTGGATGTCCATATCACTAGGGAAAAAATGGTGTATAATGCGTCATCGACCATGCAAAGCATATCCGATGGTGACAATACTTTGCACACACCTCAACGTAGTTGAAACGTACTTGCATGCAAAGTGGACCCATCCGATAAGTACTTATTTGAATAACATACCTACGGCCGTGTTTTTATATGGTTGTGCATGACACAAAGGCAAAAACGGTGTTTTATGCTTGATCCACAATGCAAAGCATATCCAATGGGCACAGTACTTTGCGCACATCTTCAACTAGGTGGAATTGACTTACATGCAAAGTGGCACACCCATCCCATAAGTGCTGCTTGATCGGATAACATACCTAGCAGCGTGTTTTTTTTACAGATGTGCATGACACTAGAGCAAAAATAGTATTTAATGCTCGATCGACCATGCAAAGGATATCCGATGGGCACAATACTTTTCCTACACTTCAACCTAGGTGGTATTGAAATGTTCTCAAAGAAGCACACCCATCCGATAAGTACTTGGTCAGATAACATACCTAAGGGCATGTTTTTTTGCGGATGTGCATATCACTATGGGAAAAACATTGTATAATGCGTAATCGACCATGCAGAGCATATCCGTTGGTGATAATACTTTGCACGCATCTCAACCTAGTTGAAACGGACTTGCATGAAAAGTGGAGCCCCCATCCGATAAGTACTTGTTTGATTAACACACTTAGGACCGTGTTTTTTCATGGTTGTGCATGACACTAAGGCAAAAACGGTGTTTTATGCTTGATCGACAATGCAAAGCATATCGGATGGGCACAATACTTTGCACACACCTTCAACTAGGTGGAATTGATTTACATGGAAAGTGGCATGCCCATCCCATAAGTGCTTGATCGGATAACATACCTAGTAGTGTGCTTTTTTTACGGATGTGCATGACACTAGAGCAAAAATAGTATTTAATGCTCGATCGACCATGCAAAGGATATCCGATGGGCACAATACTTTTCCTACACTGCAACCTAGGTGGTATTGAAATGTTCTCAAAGAGGCACACCCATCCGTTAAGTACTTGGTAAGATAACACACCTAAGGGCATGTTTTTCTGCGGATGTGCATACCACTAGGGAAGAAACGGTGTATAATGCATGATCGACAATGCAAATCATATCCGATGGTGACAATACTTTGCATGCACCTCAATATAGTTGAAACTGACTTGCGTGCAAAGTGGTGCCCCCATCCTATAAGTACTTGTTTGAATAACACACCTAGGACCATGTTTTTTCATGGTTGTGCATGACACTAAGGCAAAAACGGTGTTTTATGCTTGAACAACAATGCAAAGCATATCCGATGGGCACAATACCTTGCACACACCTTCAACTAGGTGGAATTGACATACATTCAAAGTGTAATTCCCATCGCATAAGTACTTGATCGGATAACACACCTAGCAGCGTGCTTTTTTACAGATGTGCATGACACTAAGGCAAAAATGGTATTTAATGCTCGATCGACCATGCAAAGCATATCCTATGGGCACAATACTTTTCCTATGCTGTAACCTAGGTGGTATTGAAATTTTCTTAAAGAGGCACACCCATCCCGTAAGTACTTGGTCAGATAACATACCTAAGGGCGTGTTTTTTTGCGGATGTGCATATCACTATGGGAAAAACGTGGTATAATGCATAATCGACCATGCAAAGCATATCAAATGGTGACAATACTTTGCACACATCTTAACCTAATTGTAACGGACTTGCGTGCAAACTAGAGCCCCCATCCGATAAGTACTTGTTTGATTAACACACTTAGGACCGTGGTTTCTCATGGTTGTGCATGACACCAAGGCAAAAACGGTGTTTTATGCTTGATCGATAATGCAAAGCATATCCGATGGGCACAATACTTTGCACACACCTTCAACTAGGTGGAATTGACTTACATGCAAAGTAGCACACCCATCCCATAAGTGCTTGATCAGATAACATACCTAGCAATATGTTTTTTTATGGATGTGCATGACACTAGAGCAAAAATAGTATTTAATGCTCGATCGACCATGCAAAGGATATCCGATGGGCACAACACTTCTCGTACGCCTCAACCTAGGTGGTATTGAAATTTTATCAATGAGGCACACCCATACGATAAGTACTTGGTCAGATAACACACCTAATGGCGTGTTTTTTTGCAGATATCCATATCACTAGGGAAAAAATGGTGTATAATGCGTGATCGATCATGCAAAGCATATCCGATGGTGACAATACTTTGCACGCACCTCAAAGTAGGTTAAACATACTTGCGTGCAAAGTGGAGCCCCCATCCGATAAGTACTTATTTGAATAACACACATACGGCCGTGTTTTTATATGGTTGTGCATGACACAAAGGCAAAAACGGTGTTTTATGCTTGATCGACAATGCAAAGCATATACGATGGGCACAATACTTTGCACACACCTTCAAATAGGTGGAATTGACTTACATGGAAAGTGGCATTCCCATCGCATAAGTACTTGATCGGATAACACACCAAGCAACGTGTTTTTTTACGGATGTGCATGACACTAAGGCAAAAATGGTATTTAATGCTCGATCGACCATGCAAAGCATATCCGATGGGCACAATACTTTTCCTAAACCTTAATCTAGGTGGTATTGAAATGTTCTCAAAGAGGCACACCCATCCAATTAGTACCTGGTCAGATAACATACCTAAGGGCATGTTTTTTTGCGGATGTGCATATCACTACGGGAAAAACGTTGTATAATGCGTAATCGACCATGCAGAGCATATCCGATGGTGACAATACTTTGCACGCATCTCAACCTAGTTGAAACAGACTTGCGTGCAAATTGGAGCCCCCATCCGATAAGTACTTGTTTGATTAACACACTTAGGACCGTGTTTTTTCATGGTTGTGCATGACACTGAGGCAAAAATAGTGTTTTATGCTTGATCGACAATGCAAAGCATATCCGATGGGCACAATACTTTGCAAACACCTTCAACTAGGTGGATTTGACTTACATGCAAAGTGGCACTCCCATCCCATAAGTGCTTGATCGGATAACACACCTAGCAACGTGTTTTTTTACGGATGTGCATGACACTAGAGGAGAAATAGTATTTAATGCTCGATCGACCATGCAAAGGGTATCCGATGGACACAGCACTTTTCATACGCCCCAACCTAGGTGGTATTGAAATCTTCTCAAAGAGGCACACCCATCTGATAAGTACTTGGTCAGATAACACACCTAAGGGCGTGTTTTTTTGCGGATGTGCATATCACTAGAGAAAAAATGGTGTATAAGGCATGATCGACAATGCAAAGCATATCTTATGGTGACAATACTTTGCACGCACCTCAATTTAGTTGAAAAGGACCTGCGTGCAAAGTGGTTCCCCCATCCGATAAGTACTTGTTTGAATAACACACCTAGGACCGTGTTTTTTCATGGTTGTGCATGACACCAAGGCAAAAACGGTGTTTTATGCTTGATCGACAATGCAAAGCATATCCGATGGGCACAATACCTTGCACAAACCTTTGACTACATGGAATTGACTTACATGCAAAGTGGCACACCCATCCCATAAGTGCTTGTTCGGATAACATACCTAATAGCGTGTTCTTTTTCGGATGTGCATGACACTAGAGCAAAAATAGTATTTAATGCTCGATCGACCATGCAAAGGCTATCCAATGGGCACAACAATTTTTGTAGTGAAAACAGACTTGCGTGCAAAGTGGAGCCCCCATACGATCAACGATTAACACACCTAGGACCGTGTTTTTTCATGGTTGTGCATGACACTAAGGCAAAAACGGTGTTTTATGCTTGATCGACAATGCAAAGCATATCGAATGGGCACAATACTTTGCACTCACCTTAAAATAGGTGGAATTGATCTACATGGAAAGTGGCATGCACAACCCATAAGTGCTTGATCGGATAACATACCTAGCAGCGTGTTTTTTTACGCATGTGCATGACACTAGAGCAAAAATAGTATTTAATGCTCGATCGACCATGCAAAGGATATCCGATGGGCACAGAACTTTTCGTACACCTCAACCTAGGTGGTATTGAAATGTTCTCAATGAGTCACACCCACTTGATGAGTACTTGGTCAGATAACACACCTAATGGCATGTTTTTTTGTGGATGTCCATATCACTAGGGAAAAAATGGTGTATAATGCGTGATCGACGATGCAAAGCATATCTGATGGTGACAATACTTTGAACACACCTCAACATAGTTGAGACGGACTTGCGTGCAAAGTGGAGCCCCCATCCAATAAGTACTTATTTGAATAACACACCTACGGCTGTGTTTTTATATGGTTGTGCATGACACAAAGGCAAAAACGGTGTTTTATGCTTGATCCACAATGCAAAGCATATCCGATGGGCACAATACTTTGCACACACCTTCAACTAGGTAGAATTGACTTACATGCAAAGTTGAATTCCCATCTCATAAGTACTTGATCGGATAACACACCGAGGAGCGTGTTTTTTTATGGATGTGCATGACACTAAGGCAAAAATGGTATTTAATGCTTGATCGACCATGCAAAGCATATCCGATGGGCACAATACTTTTCCTACAGCTTAACCTAGGTGGTATTGAAATTTTCTCAAAGAGGCACACCCATCCGATAAGTACTTGGTCAGATAACATACCTAAGGGCATGTTTTTTTGCGGATGTGCATATCACTACGGGAAAAACGTTGTATAATCCGTAATCGACCATGTAGAGCATATCCGTTGGTGACAATACTTTGCATGCATCTTAACCTAGTTGAAATGGACTTGCATGAAAATTGGAGCCCCCATCCGATAATTACTTGTTTGATTAACACACTTAGGACCGTGTTTTTTCATGGTTGTGCATGACACTAAGGCAAAAACGGTGTTTTATGCTTGATCGACAATGCAAAGCATATTCGAGGGGCACAATACTTTACACACACCTTAAAATAGGTGGAATTGACTTACATGCAAAGTGGCTCACCCATGCCGTAAGTGCTTGATCGGATAACATACCTAGTAGCATGTTTTTTTTACGGATGTGCATGACACGAGCAAAAATAGTATTTAATGCTCGATCGACCATGCAAAGGATATCCGGTGGGCACAATACTTTTACTACACTGCAACCTAGGTGGTATTGAATAGTTCTCAAAGAGCCACACCCATCTGATAAGTACTTGGTCAGATAACACACCTAAGGGCGTGTTTTTTTGCGGATGTGCATACCACTAGGGAAGAAACGGTGTATAATGCATGATCGACCATGCAAATCATATCCGATGGTGACATTACTTTGCATGCACCTCAATATAGTTGAAACGGACTTGTGTGCAAAGTGGAGCCCCCATCCGATAAGTACTTGTTTAAATAACACCCCTACGGCCGTGTTTTTATATGGTTGTGCATGACACTAAGGCAAAAACGGTGTTCTATGCTTGAACGACAATGCAAAGCATATCCGATGGGCAGAATAACTCGCACAAACCTTCAACCAGATGGAATTGACTTACATGCAAAGTGGCATTCCCATCGCATAAGTACTTGATCGGATAACACACCTAGCAATGTGGTTTTTTACGGATGTGCATGCCACTAAGGAAAAAATGGTATTTAATGCTTGATCGACCATGCAAAGCATATCCGATGGGCACAATACTTTTCCTATGCCTTAACCTAGGTGTTATTTAAATTTTCTTAAAGAGGCACACCCATCCCATAAGTATTTGGTCAGATAACATACCTAAGGGCGTGTTTTTTTGCGGATGTGCATATCACTATGGGAAAAACGTTGTATAATGCATAATCGACCATGCAGAGCATATCCGATGAATACAATACTTTGCACACATCTCAACCTAGTTGAAACGGACTTGCGTGCAAACTGGAGCCCCCATCTGATAAGTACTTGTTTGATTAACACACTTAGGACCGTGGTTTCTCATGGTTGTGCATGACACCAAGGCAAAAACGGTGTTTTATGCTTGATCGACAATGCAAAGCATATCCGATGGGCACAATACTTTGCACGCACCTTCAACTATGTGGAATTGACTTACATGCAAAGTCGCACACCCATCCCATAAGTGCTTGATCAGATAACATACCTAGCAGCATGTTTTTTTACGGATGTGCATGACACTAGAGCAAAAATAGTATTTAATGCTCGATCGACCATGCAAAGGATATCCGATGGGCACAACACTTCTCGTATGCATCAACCTAGGTGGTATTGAAATGTTCTCAATGAGGCACACCCATCCGATAAGTACTTGGTCAGATAACACACCTAATGGCGTGTTTTTTTGCGGATGGCCATATCACTAGAGAAAAAATGGTGTATAATGCGTGATCAACCATGCAAACCATATCCGATGGTGACAATACTTTGCACGCACCTCAACGTAGTTGAAACAGACTTGCGTGCAAAGTGCATCCCCCATCCGATAAGTACTTATTTGAATAACACACCTATGGCCGTGTTTTTATATGGTTGTGCATGACACAAAGGCAAAAATGGTGTTTTATGCTTGATCGACAATGCAAAGCATATACGATGGGCACAATACTTTGAACACACCTTTAACTAGGTGGAATTGACTTACATGGAAAGTGGCATTCCCATCGCATAAGTACTTGATCGGATAACACACCTAGCAACGTGTTTTTTTATGGATGTGCATGACACTAAGGCAAAAATGGTATTTAATGCTCGATCGACCATGCAAAGCATATCCGATGGGCACAATACTTTTCCTAAACCTTAACCTAGGTGGTATTGAAATGTTCTCAAAGAGGCACACCCATCCGATAAGTACTTGGTCAGATAACATACCTAAGGACATGTTTTTTTGTAGATGTGCATATCACTACGGGAAAAACATTGTATAATGCGTAATCGACCATGCACAGCATATCGGATGGTGACAATACTTTGCACGCATCTCAATCTAGTTGAAACATACTTGCGTGAAAATTGGAGCCCCCATCCGATAAGTACTTGTTTGATTAACACCCTTAGGACCGTGTTTTTTCATGATTGTGCATGACGCTGAGGCAAAAATGGTGTTTTATGCTTGATCAACAATGCAAAGCATATCCGATGGGCACAATACTTTGCACACACCTTCAACTAGGTGGATTTGACTTACATGCAAAGTGGCACTCCCATCCCATAAGTGCTTGATCGGATGACATACCTAGCAGCGTGTTTTTTTACGGATGTGCATGACACTAGAGGAAAAATAGTATTTAATGCTCGATCGACCATGCAAAGGATATCCGATGGACACAGCACTTTTTGTACACCTGAACCTAGGTGGTATTGAAATCTTCTCAAAGAGGCACACCCATCTGATAAGTACTTGGTTAGATAACACACCTAAGGGCGTGTTTTTTTGCGGATGTGCATATCACAAGAGAAAAAATGGTGTATAAAGTGTGATCGACCATGCAAAGCATATCCGATGGTGACAAAACTTTGCACCCACCTCAATGTAGTTAAAATGGAGTTGCGTGCAAAGTGGTGCCCCCATCCTATAAGTACTTGTTTGAATAACACACCTAGGACCGTGTTTTTTCATGGTTGTGCATGACACTAAGGCAAAAACGGTGTTTTATGCTTGATCGACAATGAAAAGCATATCCGATGGGCACAATACTTTGCACAAACCTTCAACTAGGTGGAATTGACTTACCTGCAAATTGGCATGCCCATCTTATAAGTGCTTGATCGGATAACATACCTAGCAGCTTGTTTTTTTCTGGATGTGCATGACACTAGAGAAAAAATAGTATTTAATGCTCGATCGACCATGGAAAGGCTATCCAATGGGCACAACACTTTTTTTAGTTTAAACTGACTTGCATGCAAAGTGGAGCCCCCATCCGATAAGTACTTGTTTGATTAACACACCTAGGACCGTGTTTTTTCATGGTTGTGCATGACACTAGAGCAAAAATAGTATTTAATGCTCGATCGACCATGCAAAGGATATCCGATGGGCACAACACTTTTTGTATGCCTTAACCTAGGTGGTATTGAAATGTTCTCAAAGAGGCACGCCCATCCGATAAGTACTTGGTCAGATAACACACCTAAGGGCATGTTTTTTTGCGGATGTCCATATCACTAGGGAAAAAATGGTGTATAATGCGTGATCGACCATGCAAAGCATATCCGATGGTGACAATACTTTTCACGCACCTCAACGTAGTCCAAACGGACTTGCGTGCAAAGTGGAGCCCCCATCCGATAAGTACTTATTTGAATAACACACCTACGGCCGTGTTTTTATATGGTTGTGCATGACACAAAGGGAAAAACGGTGTTTTATGCTTGATCAACAATGCAAAGCATATCCGATGGGCATGATACTTTGAACACACCTTAAAATAGGTGGAATTGACTTACATGCAAAGTGGCATTCCCATCCCATAAGTACTTGATCGGATAACACACCTAGCAGCGTGTTTTTTTACGGATGTGCATGACACTAAGGCAAAAATGGTATTTAATGCTCGATCGACCATGCAAAGCATATCCGATGGGCACAATACTTTTCCTAAACCTTAACCTAGGTGGTATTGAAATGTTCTCAAAGAGGCACACCCATCCGATAAGTACTTGGTCAGATAACATACCTAAGGGTATGTTTTTTTGCGGATGTGCATATCACTACGAGAAAAACATTGTATAATGCATAATGGACCATGCAAAGAATATCCGATGGTGACAACACTTTGCACGCATCTCAACCTAGCTGAAACGGACTTGTGTGCAAACTGGAGCCCCCATCCGATAAGTACTTGTTTGATTAACACACTTAGGACCATGTTTTTTCATGGTTGTGCATAACACTAAGGGAGAAACAGTGTTTTATGTTTGATCGACAATGCAAAGCATATGCAATGGGGACAATACTTCGCACACACCTTCAACTAGATGGAATTGACTTACATGCAAAGTGGCACTCCCATCCCATAAGTGCTTGATCAGATAACATACCTAGCAGTGTGTTTTTTTACGGATGTGCATGACACTAGAGCAAAAATAGTGTTTATTGCTCGATTGATCATGCAAAGGATATCTGATGGGCACAACACTTTTTGTACTCCACAACCTAGATGGTATTGAAATGTTCTCAAAGAGGCGCACCCATTCGATAAGTACTTGGTCAGATAACACACCTAAGGTCGTGTTTTTTTGCGGATGTGCATATCACTCGGGAAAAAATGGTGTATAATGCGTGATCGACCATGCAAAGCATATCCAATGGTGACAATACTTTGCACCCACCTCAACGTAGTTGACACAGACTTGCGTGCAAATTGGAGCCCCAATCCGATAAGTACTTTTTTGAATAGTTAACACACCTAGGGCTATGTTTTTATATGGTTGTGCATGACACTAAGGCAAAAACGGTGTTTTATGCTTGATCCACAATGCAAAGCATATCCGATGGGCACAATACTTTGCACACACCTTCAACCAGGTGGAATTGACTTACATGCAAAGTGGCATTCCCATCGCATAAGTACTTGATTGGATAACACACCTAGCAGCGTGTTTTTTTTACGGATGTGCATGACACTAAGGCAGAAATGGTATTTAATGCTCGATAGACCATGCAAAGCATATCCGATGGGAACAATACTTTTCCTACGCCTTAACCTAGGTGGTATTGAAATTTTCTCAAAGAGGCACACCCATCCGATAAGTATTCTGATCCTTCTTCCATCTCCTCTCTCCTCGCTCTAAAGCTTAGTGTACCCACATGAGTGAGTCATTTCTAGATCTGTTTTAAGGGTATTCTCTACTCCCTTGGGTGACCTCAATTTGCCATGTTTTTTGGAAGCTACTTCTCTGCTGATGAAGATCGTTCCCTTTTCCATAACTACAGTAACTGCAGTCGGGTATGGATAGTTTTGACAGTCTTTTGTAAAATGTTCCTAACTTTCTACTCTGAGCTCTGTTTTGAATGAAACTTATATCAAAATCTTTATCTTTTCAAGATCTATCTATTGATGTATTCATATATTTGTTCCATTTATTAGAACAAAATTTATTACTGTCTAAGTGGTCAGGTTTGTTGTTTGGAGTAGTTTTGAGAACCTTTCATAAAACCATCATAACTTTTTGTTCCAAGCTCCGTTTTGAATGAAACTTATATCAGAATCTTCACCTTTTTAGATATATCTATTGATATATTTAGATATTTATTCCATTAAGTAGAATAAAAGTTATTGTTGTCTGAGTGGTCGGGTCTGTTATTTGGAGCAGTTTCGAGAAGCTTTTGTAAAACCATCATAACTTTCTATTCCAAGCTCCGTTTTAAATGAAACTGATATCAGAATTATCATCTTTTTGAGCTCTATGTTTTGTCCCAACCATCCCATTCAGCCAAATCAACCCTATCAATTCACGCCTTTCACATCAGTTCACATTGTGTTGAGTCAAAAGATGTTCTTCCAACAATGGCTCGCCCTTACTTTTGGGGCTAACCGATTAGCTCAAATCAATGCTTCCCCTCAGCCTTTCATATTTCCAATGGTAGAGTACAACCTCACCTTTGACATCTATATCTTTGTTTTGACCTGAGAAGATAGAGAGTGAGTGTCTCTTTAAGCTTCTTCTAATGCCTAAATCTCTTCTCTCGTCTTCAATTTGTGGGTTGAGACTTGACCAAAATCAAACCCCCAGTTTTGTGTCACAATAGCACGAAGCCAAGCCATATCTTGTGGCTTCAAGTACAAAAAATAAGAGGAGTGTATATACAAGAGAGGCACGAAGCCAAGCCAATGGCTTTAAGTACAAAAAAGAGTAGCTAGCACTACTATGACTAATCTAAGTTCTCCGCATCCTCACTCCCTTCTTTGCTCCCTTCTTCCTCATCTTCTTCCTCTTGATCAGACCTAGGGCCCTGTAAATGAGGGACAACATGTATCAATGTATGAAAAATCAAATCTTTATTTATAATATTGACATTATTTAATTACTTTTAAATACCTAGGGGGGTGCTTCAGTAGCCCAGATATACTGCTCTTCACTAATCAACCCATCATCATAGAAGTGCCTCGATGTATCTCCTCTACAATGGTGGTGGTGGTAGGCTGTCTCGACAGGAGTAGGGTAGCTACCCACGATATCAAGCTGCAAGAGGACACACTTTGTAGAGGGGTTAGTAAAAGAAACAACCTCCTAATAAACCTTATAAGCACAATATAATTTGAGATCGATACTTACAAATTGGGCCCCCATGATTCAACAACCCGTGCTCCAAAATGCATGTTTCCATATTGCTCCATTTGGATCCTTCATGCCTCCACATGCTGCAGACTAGGTCTGCCTTCGCTACCTTCATTACTTTCTTCCACTCATGCTTCTGAGGGGTGTGGGGCTAGACCCTTGGTGGTTTACCTCCCTCTCTCATGGAATCTCAGCTAGTGCCTGCCTCTTAAGCGAAGATCCTTTATTGGCAAGTATCATAACAATCTTTGACTTGGCCCATTTATCTGTGAACTGAACATTGGGGGTATTATGATACCTAGAGCAAACAGCAGCGAGGGTCTCATCAACCAACTTTTTTGGCTGCTCTTTGTAGTGAATAAAGCAATCTCTGTAGTTATTAACAATTATAGAGTGCATGAAGGCCATGATGTCCTTCCATCGTGCATCCATCAAGATGCCTCCTGTTTGAGTGATGTCATAGCATATCGTACCATCACCCTCTGGAACATCTGCATCATCTGAATCATCCCTGTCCCCACCATTACCACCCCCAAAGCATTGTGCCATGCATCCCCCACCACTCTGCCTGCTACTATGCCTACTGCCCTATCGTGTCGAGCTCGTACACTGACCACTCATAGTTGGAGAAGTGACTCTTGAGTACACGGGAGTACGCCGATGGCTCTGCAAGGCAGAAGAGCCTCCTGACTGTAGGAGGGGAGAAGGGGCTCGGCTCTGTAGCTGGTGGACTATCTCGACTCCATTGGGGTAATCTTAGCTGGTGTGGGATTGGGGTGGTTTGGAGTCTGTACTGTCGACTCCTAGGGGGTGTTTAGAGTACTTGTTATCTATGTGTATAATTCCCCAGGAGTGGGAGGGTGCCTCAAAATGTTATATAACTCCCGAAAGATGGCATTCCAAAGATCAGGTGAGGCTCAAGAGCTTCTTGTCCACATGATGAATTGAAGAAAAGAAAAGAAGAAGATTACCATCGAGCATGCCCTCTTTTCATCGAGCACATTGCCCTCTTTCCATCATGCAAAAGCAAAAATAGAGTGACACTAGCCTGACATTGAGCAAGCATTTACAGACTCCTTAATTGTTTGAATTAGAGTGATAAAAGTTTGTATCTGCTTCATGTGGGAAAAAAGAGAAAAGGAAAGAGGAGAGAAAAGAGAGGAAAAGAGGTCAAAAGAGAAGGAAAGAGAGGAAAAGATAGGAAAGGAGAGGTAAAAAGAGAGGAGAAAAAAGAGGGAAAAAGACAGGATAAAAGAGATTAAAATAGATTTAAAGGAGAAAAGAGAGGAAAAGAGATGAAAATAGAGAAAAAGAGAGAAATTGAAAAGAGAAAAAGTGAGGATAATAGAGAGAAAAAGAGAGAAGGAAAGAGAGGGGAAAAGAGAGTAAAAGAGAGGAGAAAAAAGAGAGAAAAAGAGAGGAGATAAGAGAGAAAAAGAGAGGAGAAAAGAGAGGAAAAGAGAGGAAAAGAGAGAAAAAGTGAGGATAAAAGAGAGAAAAAGAGAGAAGGAAAGAGAGGAGAAAAGAGAGGAAAATAGAGGAAAAGAGAGGAGAAAAAAGAGAGAAAAAGAGAGGAGATAAGAGAGAAAAAGAGAGGAGAAAAGAGAGGAAAAGAGACAAAAAGAGAGGATAAAAGAGAGAAGGAAAAAGAGAGAAAAAGTGAGGATAAAAGAGAGAAAAAGAGAGATTCAGGAAAGAGAGGAGAAAAGAGATGAGAAAAAAGAGAGAAAAAGAGAGGAGAAAAGAGAGAAAAAGAGTTGAAAAGAGAGAAGCAAAGAGAGGATAAAAGAGAGAAGGCAAAAGAGAGAAAAAGTGAGGATAAAAGAGAGGAAAATAGAGAAGGAAAGAGATGAGAAAAGAGAGGAAAATAGAGGAAAAGAGAAGAAAAAAAAAGAGAGGAGATAAGAGAGAAAAAGAGAGGAGAAAAGAGAAGAAAAGAGATGAGAAAAGAGAGGAAAAGAGAAGGAAAGAGAGGAGAAAAGAGAGGAAAAGAGATGAGAAAAAACAGAGAAAAAGAGAGGAGATCAGAGAGGAAAAGAGACGAAAAGAGAGGAGAAAAGAGATGAGAAAAAAAAGAGAAAAAGAGAGGAGATAAGGAGGAAAAGAGACAAAAAGAGAGGAGAAAAGAGAGCAGAAAAAAGAGAGAAAAAGAGAGGAGATCAGAGAGAAAAAGATAGGAAAGAGAGGTGAAAATAGAGCAAAGGAGAGGGAAAAGAGAGGAACAAAGAGGAGAAAAAAGACTGAAAAAGAATGCTCCATCATGCATGCCCTCTTTCTTTATCCCGCTCTCATGCTTTAGTCCAATTTTCCTCTTTCTTGGACCCACCCTCATGCAATCACTTATTTCCATTATTTATGCAATCCCTTATTTCCTCACGAATGCTTAAGGGAAAGAGAAGGGGAAGGGGAAGGGGAAAGGGAAGGGGAAGGGAAAGAAAAGGAAAAGGAAGGGGGAGGGGAAGGGAAAAGGGAAGAACACATAGGAAAAACTATCGTAGCGCATCTATAGATGCATCTAATAGCATTCTACAGGTGTGGCTGTCTGTTTTCGCAAAAATTAGACGGGCTATTTGACGCGTCTATAGATGTGCTTCGACAAACGCCTTTTTAAAAGAAGCTCAAAAGGACATGTGCCCGATCCCAAAAAGAACAACACTAGTACCAAAAACATCCCTTCCTTGCTTATGACAAAGGACAAATCCAAAGAGAGCAACTTCCAAAGAAGACCAACTGCCAAGAGACTTACCAGCATGGATAGAGGTATGGAAGCTTCTCATCCTTCTTCAAAGCTACTTCTCTTTCTTCTCTTCCTTGTTCACTCTCTTCTCTTGTATGCTTGGGAATGACTGTGTAAGCCTAGAGATGAGTGTGGGTGCTTGGAGATAAGTGTGGATGCCTAGAGCTATGTCTGTTAATAGGAAAGCAAGCCACATGATGCTAAAAGTATGTGAAGGAAAGCAAGCACGCTAAAAGTAGGTTTGAAAATTAGCTCGCAGTGTGCGTGTCAAAAAGCACATCTATCAGTGTGGCTACACTATGTTTTAGATGCACTTGTAGATGCGTTCCGCAGAGTACAGACACAATGTTAGATGCATTTTTAGACACTACACAGAGTTTTGACATTTACAACTCATGCAAGAGTACATTTTTTGGGTTGTTTATCTGTAGAATGTCTTCATCTTCAACAAGTAGCTCCAATGATGATGAATCCCTCCATATCCACCATCGTGAAATGTGGTTGGAGCAAATAATCAGATGTATGTGTGATCGATGTTGAGGAAACGTGTATCGTGCACACAAAATTATGCTCAATCATGTCTCAAAGTATGGAGAATGGGATGTGACCGTAAACATGGTAAGTGTTAAACAGTTAAGGTTGATTGAGATACCTATGGGTATTCATGTGTTTGATATATGATCCTTTTTTAATTTGATACAGGATGCAGTGCCACACCTGCATATGTTGCCCTATGCTCGTCGTGATCGATCGACACAACAAGACAAAGCACCTACAGACGCACACACAGACGTACTTCCTTAACTTTTAAAAAAACTTATGGGCATATGTATTTGTGTTTCTATCGGTGTGTCTATAGACCCATGTCTATATAACAGACAGACACGCCTATAGACGTGCAAATAGACACCCTACTAGAAATTTAAAAAAAACAAACAGACACATATATAGACGCCTCTATAGATGCACAAATAGACGCTCTGCTAGAAATTTTAGAGGCACATATATAAATGCATTTATAGACACGCTTATAGATGCTCTACATAATATTTTTTTAAAATAAAAGCAGAATTTGGTGTGCTTGTACTGAATGCTGTGTATGTTGTGTATGCTATGTAGTTACAAGAATCCCATTTCCACATTGTGCAATTCAATTCTTACAGCCAACCGCATTTTAATTAGCATGATTGCAAGCACATCTATAGCCAACAATTACAATTCTAAATAAAACATTACAACTCCAAAATGTTTGGTTCACAAGGCATTCATTGATAGAGCATTGCACAAGGAAATTAAAAGCCAAAAAAATAAAAGGAGTATATATTAATTCATAGCTCAAAAAGTGCTTGTATGTACATATAGCACGAAGCCAAGCCACGTTCTATGGATTCAATTGTACAAAAAATAAGAGGAGTGTATATACAAGAGGGGCATGAAGCCAAGCCAGTGGCTTCAAGTACAAAAAAGAGTAGCTAGCACTACTTCTATGACTAATCTAAGTTCTCCGTGTCCTCGCTCCCTTCTTCGCCCCCTTCTTCGCTCCCTTCTTCCTCATCTTCTCCCTCCTCATCAGCCACAAGGTCCTGTAAACAAGGAACAACATGTATCAATGTATGAAAAATAAAAACTTTACTTACAATATTGACATTATTTAATTACTTTCAAATACCTTGGGGGGCGCTTCAATAGCCCGAATATACTGCTCCTCAGTAATCAACATGTCATCATAGAAGTGCCTTCATGTATCTCCTCTGTGATGGTGGTGGTGGTAGGGTGTCTCGACAGGAGTAGGGTACCTGCCCATGATATCAAGCTACAAGATGACACAATTTGTAGAGGGGTTAGTACAAAGAAACAACCTCCTAATAAACTACATAAACAATATAATTTGAGATCGATACTTACAAATTGAGCCTCCCATGATTCAACACTCCCTGCTTCAAAATGCACGCTTTCATATTGCTTCATTTGGATCCTTCGTGCCTCCACATGTTGCAGATTGGGGCTCGGGGGGTCACTATGTATAAACCCTCTATATCACGTGCATTCAAGGCCTATATTTTAAGTCCCTTATTTGCTCGGGGGGGTCACTATATATAAACCCTGTATACCACGTGCGTTCAAGGCCTATTTCTAAAATCCCTTATCTGTAAATTTGTCATCAATAAAATGTACCCCTTTTCTATACAAATCTGTAAATTTTTCCCAAAACTATTTTAAATAGTCCCTTATGTATATTTATTTCTGTAAATTTTAGAAATAAAAAATATCCTTCTGTTGAACTGACGTGATAGGGTTACATATGATGAGTGACCCCCCCGAGCTTATCTGTAAAAAATTTCATTAATAAAATGTACCCCTTTTCTATACAAATTTGTAAATTTTTTCCAAAACTATTTTAAATAGTCCCTTATGTATATTTATTTCTGTAAATTTTAGAAATAAAAAAAATCCTTTTGTTGAACTCACGTGATAGGGTTACATATGATGAGTGACCCCCCTGAGGATTGGGGTCCACCTTCACTACCTTCATTGCTTTCTTCCACTCATGCTTGTGAGTAGTGTGGTGAAGAGAGGAAAAGAGAGGAGAAAAAAGAAAGGAGATAAGAGAGAAAAGAGAGGAGGGACAGTGATAAAAAGAGAGAAGGAAAGAGATAAGAAAAGAGACAAAAAGAGAAAGAAAGAGAGGAGATAAGAGAGGAAAATTACCATAAAAAGAGAAGGAAAGAGAGGATAAAAGAGAGAAGGAAAACAAGAGACAAGGTGAAGGAAAGAGGGGATAAAAGAGAGGAAAATAGAGAGAAGGAAAGAGAGGAGAAAAGAGATGAAAATAGAGGAAAAGAGAGGATAAAAAAAGAGAGCAAAAGAGAGGAGATAAGAGAGGAAAATTACCACGAAAAAGAGAAGGAAAGAGAGGAGAAAAGAGAGAAGGAAAAAGAGACACAAGGTGAAGGAAAGAGGGGATAAAAGAGAGGAAAATAGAGAGAAGGAAAGAGAGGAGAAAAGAGAGGAAATAGAGAAAAAGAGAGGAGAAAAAAAGAGCAAAAAAGAGAGGAAAGAGGAGAAAATAGAGGAGGGAAAGAGAGAAAAAGAGATAAAGAAAGAGATGAGAAAAGGGATAAAAAGAGAAATAAAGAGAGGAGATAAGAGAGGAAAAGAGAGGAAAAGAGAGGAAAAGAGAGGAGAAAAAAGGAATGAGATAAGAGAGAAAGAGAGAAGGAGAAAAGAGAAGGAAAGAGAGAAGAAAGGAGAGGAAAAGAGAATGCAATCCCTTATTTTCTCATGAATGCAATCCCTTTCTTCAATCATGCATTCCCTTTCCATCATTCATGCAATCCCTTTCTTCAATCATGCAATCCCTTTCCATCATTCATGCAATCCTTTCTTCATTCATGCAATCACTTATTTCCATCATTCAATATGCAATCCTTTTCTCAGATCAAGCTCCTTGGTACATCAACAACGGTGCATCATCTCATATTGAAAAGCATTAGGAATGGTTCACAGAGATGAAACCAATAGAACGAATGCCATATACATGGCATATAATACATCCAATTGAAGGGAAAGGCATTGTCCCTATGAAGAATTTCACTAGTACAAAAGAATTGGTAAAAGATGTAATCTATGTTCCAACAAGCAAGAACATCTTATCAGTTAGTCAAATGATGGAACAAAACTATCGAATCATCTTTGATGGAGATGAATGCATGATCAACAACAAATCTAGTGCATATTAGCTCTAGTAGGAAAAGCAGTCAAGGAAGGACGCTTATTCATAATGCTAGCTACAGTACCAGATTTGCGTGCCATGTCAGCTCAACCACAACATATGCCACTTTTCACAAAATGGCACAAGAGATATGGACATGTCAAATTTAAAAGCTTGATAGAGCTCACGAATCATAATATATCAATTGAATTCCAAAACTTCAGCTTCTTGGAAAGGTTTGCAAATCATGCTGCTTTGGTAAACAAAAGCGAACCAATTTTGGCAGAAGCACCTCTTAAGAATGAGGTATTCTTGATTTGATTCATATAGATGTATGGGGTTATTCCCAGCCCAACAGCATCAATGGTTCACTTTACTATTGAAATAGCAAGAAAGATTCAGCAAGTGAAGCAAAAGACAGAGTTTATTCAAGAGAGACAGGCCCAATATATAGGCTCTAGTTACATCTAGTAATGACATCACATGTGAGCTTAGTAGAGCATCTAGATCCACAAATCTCTCAATCAATTCCATGATTCTCTCAATCACACACCACACACCTAGATTCACTCAATCACACCTACTGACACCTATCCAAGCACACTGTGTGCTCACACACTCACAACCTTAGACCTTAGGACTCTAGATATAATCCCATTACATCAATTTGTCCTTCATTCCCCCCCACAAATTGATGACCTCAACCCTAGCTATAGTCCATGGGAAACTTCATGGCTTGCCCACCTATAGTGGCAACACACATGATCCACAACCTGGTACTCACTCTAGTTGCATCAGCATTAGACTCATTTGGCCATCCTCATCCCAACATGATTTCACTGTGAATTCGGTTTGTTGGTTTACAGTTGGGAGATAGACAATGACTATGCATGGGAATACCCTTAGATCCAACAAGTAACACATAAGACTAACAATCATTTGAGGCAACATCCCAAGGCAGAGTACCCTTATTGACCACACACACAACACATTATTTCATTCATTTTATGCATATAGCAAGGGTAGAGTACCCTAGTATGTTGAACCTAAATTTTGATATGTGGAACCATCCCCCCCTTGATGAAATATCTTGTCCTTTTCCTCCTCTTCCAAGCTACCATAGTGTGAGGTACATTGTCATTGGAGAGGTCCTTGGTGTAGCTCTTTTTGTAACTCCTTTGCCCTTTGATCTTTCTTGCATCCTTCTTCTTCATACCTTCTCTCTTAATGAGGTATGCTACCAAATGAGTAGCTTCAAGCAAGTTGACTTCAAGTACATGATCACATGCATCCCATATGCCTTCACATAAATCAAATATCAAGAGGGTCTTACCACTTGTTAGTAAAACAAGGGTAGTGTCTACTCTTGTACATAGAAGCTCATGAATGTATGGCATAATGCAATCGTCAAAATGTAAATACACTTCATTCATTATGCTAGGTACCGTAATCATATTTGAATTAGCTTCAAACATCAAGTAAGCACCATTATAGTGGTCAAACTTGGTCAACATATATGCATAAGCATCAAATGCTACAATTCTAATAGCATAAACTCCAAAATCTCTCAAAATCTGTTACAAAAAAGTTCCAAACTCGGAGCACTCATATCTCCTTAACCATAGATCCAAATAAGGGGCCTTTTGAACCAAATTGAAGCTTATATATATTACTACTCACACAATAGAGGGTGGGCACAATTCTGCGTCAGAACGTCAGAGAGAGATGCACTATTTTTGACTCATTTTTCTATTATTTCTCCTTCTTCTATGGACCAAATGTGCTCAAACTTGAACAACAGCTAGCTCATAAGGTCGCACAACCTCTGCTAAGAGGACTTGACAAAATTCAGCTCCAGTAGGTCGCATTGCACGAAATGGTGTAGACTATAGATTTGTTGGCACGGGCAGAGGAAGCGACTATTCTCTAATTCCTCGTAGCCAGGGATTCACAACAACACAAAGCAACTATAGATTCATAAAATACTGGGCACATCTATAGGGAATACATAAAGTGAGAAACAGAGAATACATAAAGTGAGATTTTTGGGCAGCCTGATAAACGTACATCAATGCTTTCCAAACATTGCCCATGGTTACCAAAGCACGTAATTTTAACAAAAATATCAATGTTTTTTTGCAAACCCATGCCACATATACAAAAATTAAGTGAGGTAAGGAGAATGAGACAATATGTAAAATAGTTTTGCCAATATCAATGATGGGCTATGGTTCAATCTCATCGTCAATGAGATCAAAACCCTCGCCAAACTATCTACTTCAAAATCCAAACCAATGTTGAGATCTACAAATACATTAATCCCACTACTACTTGTGCTACTCATGTGCTCATCAAAATCAGCATCACCAATGGTAGGCTTGTCCTCACGGGTAATGGCCTCATGAATATCTCTATCTCCTATCTCATGATCATCCTCCTTCTCGTATCATGGTCATCATCACCTCCATGGCCATGATCATCCTCCATACACTCCATATTAGTAAATGTAGTATACATCACTTTGGAATGTGGCATAATAGGTATGACATGCCACCATCTATTATTATCCACCATTGGTTCATAGGCAACCTAATTCAAAGACAAATACAATCATGTTATTTTCCTTGCATCGAAGGTATCAAATATTTAAAAGTGAGTATTTTTATGTGTGTATACAATACCTGTTCACATTGTTGTGGTAGTACTAATGTGTCCTTACTTTGCTAAAACTTTATGGAGTCAATAGTTACAAAGCCACTTGCATGGCATATGATTGTTGTATTAGTACCTCTTTCCACCACGTCCTTAAACCACTTTACATCCAAAACATACACAAAGAAGAGTCGATAATCAAGCTTAATAAGATCTTGGATTATGCCACAATAATCATCCATGGCTCCATTTGCTCCCTCAAAGCTAGCAATGATGCCGCAATCTTGTGTGTTTCTCTTATCATCAATCCGTTCATGTGTTCGAAAATGCTTGCCCTCACACCATATAGCATTGGACATAGTACACTATACTAAGACAAAATCAATTAAATAAGCAATCTAAATTATTGAAAGCTCCTAACTTATGCGTAACATTCTAAATAAAATTAAAATGGGATCATAACACTTAACATATTTACGGTCGCATCCCATTCTCCATACTTTGAGATGTGATTGAGTGTAATTCTGCGTGCACGATACATGTTTCCTCGACATCGATCACACATACATTTTATTTTTTTCTCCAACCATATTTTGCGATGGTGGATACAGAGGGATTCATCCTCACTGGAGCTACTTGTTGAAGATGAAGACATCCTACAAATAAACAATCCAAAAAATTTGCTCTTGCATGAGTTGTAAATGTTAAAAATTATGTGGCGCATCTAAAAGTGTGTCTAAAAGCACGTTTGTACTGTGGTGCATGTCTATAGGCACATCTAAAACATACTGTAGATGCACCAATAGACACGCATTTAGACATGCTTGTAGATGCACTTTTAGACGCGCAGACTATGAGCTAATTTTCGAACCTACTTTTAGCACGCTTGCTTTTCTTCACATACTTTTAATGTTGTGTGGCTTGCTTTGCTATTAACAGACAACTCTAGGCATCCACACTTATCTCCAAGCACCCACACTCATCTCCAAGCTTACACAATCATCCCCAAGCACACAAGAGAAGAGGGTGAACAAGGAAGAGAAGAAAGAGAAGTAGCTTTGAAGAAGGATAAGAAGCTTCCATACCTCTATCCAAGGTAAGTGTCTTGGCGGTTGATCTTCTTTGGAAGTTGCTCTCTTTGGATTCATCCTTTGTCGTATGCAAGGAATGAATGTTTTTGGTACTAGTGTTGTTTTTTTTTGTTGGGCGCATGTCCTTTTCAAGTTCTAAAAAAAGTGAGTATATCAGAGCGCGTCTATAGATGCGATGGTGGATACGGAGGGATTCATCCTCACTGGAGCTACTTGTTGAAGATGAAGACATCCTACAAATAAACAATCCAAAAAATTTGCTCTTGCATGAGTTGTAAATGTTAAAAATTATGTGGCGCATCTAAAAGTGTGTCTAAAAGCACGTCTGTACTGTGGTGCATGTCTATAGGCACATCTAAAACATACTGTAGATGCACCAATAGACACGCATTTAGACACGCTTGTAGATGCACTTTTAGACATGCATATAGATGCACTTTTAGACGCGCAGAATATGAGTTGATTTTCGTACCTACTTTTAGCACGCTTGCTTTTCTTCACATACTTTTAATGCTGTGTGGCTTGCTTTGCTATTAACAGACAACTCTAGGCATCCACACTTATCTCCAAGCACCCACACTCATCTCCAAGCTTACACAATCATCCCCAAGCACACAAGAGAAGAGGGTGAACAAGGAAGAGAAGAAAGAGAAGTAGCTTTGAAGAAGGATAAGAAGCTTCCATACCTCTATCCAAGGTAAGTGTCTTGGCGGTTGATCTTCTTTGGAAGTTGCTCTCTTTGGATTCATCCTTTGTCGTATGCAAGGAATGAATGTTTTTGGTACTAGTGTTGTTTTTTTTTGTTGGGCGCATGTTCTTTTCAAGTTTTAAAAAAAGTGAGTATATCAGAGCGCGTCTATAGATGCGTCTAAGAGCCCATCTAATAGCACATCTATAGATGCTCTGTCTTTGGAAATAGACAGCCATGCCTATAGACACGCTGTCAAATGCGGATATAGACGTCACAGTCCTAAATGTTCTTAGATGTATTGCATGAATGATGAAAAGGGATCGCATGATTGAAGAAAGGGATTGCAAGAATGATGGAAAGGGAAAGCATGATTGAAGAAAGGGATTGCACTCTCTATTTTCCTCTCTTTTTCTTTCTCTCTTTTATCCTCTCTTTCCTTCTCTTTTTGTTTCTCTTTTTCTCTCTTATCTCATCTCTTTCCTTCTCTTTTCGTCTCTTTTCTCGTCTCTTTCCTTCTCTCTTTTTCTCTCTTTTCCTCCTCTCTTTTCTCCTCTCTTTTTCTCCCTTTTTCCTTCTCTCCTTTATCCTCTCTTTCCTTCTCTTTTCGTGTTAATTTTCCTCTCTTATCTCCTCTCTTTTTCTCCTCTCTTTTCCTCTCCTTTCTCCTCTCTTTCCTTATCTCTTTTTCTCTCTTTTATCCTCACCTTTTCTCTCTTTTTCCTTCTCTCTTTTATCCTCTCTTTCCTTCTCTTTTCGTGGTAATTTTCCTCTCTTATCTCCTCTCTTTGTCTCTTTTTTTCTCCTCTCTTTTCCTCTATTTTCCTCTCTTTTCTCCTCTTTCATTCTCTCTTTTTCTCGCTTTTATCCCTTATAGAGATTGCTTTCTTCACTACAGAGACCATCCAAAAAGGTTGGCTAATGAGACCCTCACTACTGTTCGCTCTAGGTATCCCAATCCCCCCAATGTTCAGTTCACAGATAAATGGGCCAAGTCAAACATTGTTATGATACTTAGCAATAAAAGATCTTCGCTTAAGAGGAAAGCACTAGTGGAGATTGCCAGGCTCGAGGGAGGTCAACCACCAAGGGGCTGCCATACACTACTCACAAGCCTGAGTGGAAGAAAGCAATGAAGGTAGCAAAGGCAACCCCAGTTTGCAGCACGTGGAGGCACGAAGGATCCAAATGAAGCAATATGGAAGCGTGCATTTTGGAGCAGGGGGTGTTGAATCATGGGAGGCCCAATTTATAAGTATCGATCTCAAATTATATTATTTATGTACTTTATTAGGAGGTTGTTTCTTTGTACTAACCCCTCCACAAATTGTGTCATCTTGCAGCTTGATATCGTGGGTAGGTACCCTACTCCTGTCGAGACAGCCTACTACCACCACCATTACAGAGGAGATACATGGAGACACTTCTATGATGATGGGTTGATTACTGAGGAGCAGTATATCTAGGCTACTGGAGCGCCCCCCCAGGTATTTGAAAGTAATTAAATAATGTCAATATTGTAAGTAAAGATTTGATTTTTCATACATTAATACATGTTGTCCCTCATTTATAGGGCTCTGTAGAAGAAGAGGAAGAGGATGAGGAAGAAGGAGGCACAAAAGTGGGCAAAGAAGGGAGCGAGGATGCGGAGAACTTAGATTAGTTGTAGAATTAGTGCTAGCTAATTCTTTTTGTACTTAAAGCCACTGGCTTGGCTTCGTGCCTCTCTTGTATATACACTCCTCTTATTTTTTGTACTTGAAGCCACAAGACGTGGCTTGGCTTCGTGCTATATGTACATACAAGCACTTTTTGAGCTATAAATTAATATATACTCTTTTTATTTTTGGGCTTTCAATTTTCTTGTGCAACGTTCTATCAATTAATGCCTTGTGAACTAAACATTTTGGAGTTGTAATGTTTTATTCAAAATTGTAATCCTCGGCTAAAGATGTGCTTGCAAGAGTGCTAATTAAAATGCGGTTGGCTGTAAGAATTGAATTGCACAATGTGGAAATGGGATTCTTGTAACTACATAGCATACACAACATACACAGCATTCTGTTCAAGCAGACAAGTTCTACTTTTATTAACAAAAAATATTCTATAGAGTGTCTACCAGAGCATCTATAAATGCGTCTATGTACGTGCCTCTCTGTTCAAGACGGCATCTATTTGCACGTCTATAGACACGTCTATAAAGGCATATATATGTGCATCTCTCTGTTCTAGTAGAGCATCTATTTGCACATCTATAGGCACATTTGTTTGTTATATAGATGCACCTTTAGATGTGGGTCTATAGATGCACCAATAGACGTGCAAATAGACGTGCCCGTAAGTTTTTTTTAAAGTTATGGAAACGCATCTATGTGCGCATCTCTAGGTGCTTTGTCTTGTTGTGATTTGCCCCCTCATGGAGATTCTTGACCTCAAAGGGCATTGAAACTGGCTCAAAGAATGAGGAGAACAAGCCTAAGGAAGAAACGTGGGAAGAGAGGGAAGAAATCCTTCATTTTGGAAGACGATGATGACATGGCACTCAAAGAGGGCTCAAGGAGGGTTAACATGGCTCTGATACCACATGTTAGAGTAGCAAGAAATATTCAGCAAGTGAATCAAAAGAGAGAGTTTATTCAAGAGAGACACGCCCAATATATAGGCTCCAGTTACATCTAGTAATGACATCACATGTAAGCTTAGTAGAGCATCTAGATCCACAAATCTCTCAATCAATTCCATGATTCTCTCAATCACACACCACACACCTAGATTCACTCAATCACACCTACTAACACCTATCCAGCACACCATGTGTTCACACACTCACAACCTTAGGCCTTAGGACTCTAGATATGATACCATTACATCGATTTGTCCTTCATTTACTACTTGAATTTCATTGATTACTACAACATATATTGTAGGGTCTATACCAATGAGCTTATCAGTGCCCATTTTGATGCCAAATTTTGATATTTTGCCTAGTGGCTCTCACTTATTTCTATTTTTTAAGATATTGTATGGGATTGAGAGGATGAGTGAAATGCATCATTGTAAATACCATAGGTATGAATTATAAATACTTTGGTTTGAGGTGAGAGTTATTTATGTATGGGATATTATGGGGTTTTTAGACAATAGGAAGAGTGAGTCATATAAAGAGGTGGACTCATGTCCACGTCTTCCAATAATATAAAATAGGCCACATGCCAAGCATGTGGAAGGCATGTGGAGGAGTGTGGAGTCAAGAGGAATCCTTTTAGGATTCCCATGTGGATTAAGGAGGACATGGACATATGGAAAAGAGAGGATCTCTATGGGCTCCATGTGGGGAGACTCTTGACTTTCTCAATATTTTAAGAGACTTGAGCATCTTTTGATGGGACACATGGCAACATTAGCAAAAAGGACATGGATGGTGACATACGGGCTTATGTGATTGATGGGAAAAAGAATTTACTGGCAGCAATTGTAAATGGGTGAAGGAGGGTGACAAAATCTCTATAAAAGGATCCCTCCTCTCCCTTGTTCATCATCTCCTCCACCATTAGGCCTCATGTTTCTGTAGGTCTAGTCTCCTTAAGCCTCTTCCATGAGCCTTCTCTCCCTCTTGTAGATATTCTCTTATGTAGACTCGAGTCCATCTCTCTCTAGTTCATTCTCTCTCTATGAGTAGTCTTAGAGCTTCCGCTCCCTCTTGTACACATTAAACCTCTTCTTCTCCCTTGTGTTTGTAGCATTTTGAGTTGAATTAGAGTGGAGTCTCACTCTATTAGTAATGAAGGTCACTTCAGGTTCTCTCTCTTGAGTGTCTCTTCCCTTTTTTCCATTGCTTTCTCTTCCAAAGTCCTCAGAAGTGTTGTCTATTCGGCTACTCATTGCGCATATATGGTTTATCTATTTCCCAAGCCACAAAGGGGGCTCTTTCTTTCCTCCTAGACGACCTCTATGGGACTTGGATCGTTGATGAATTCTAAGCATGGAGGTAGGATTCTCCCAAGTCGGCACCAGTAGAAGGAGTAGGTGATTTTCATGACAGTTTGACCCCATGTCAGTATTTTGTTCATAACTTTGCACTCTATTATCCGATTTGAACGAAACTTATATCAACACAAAGCTGTCTTTAGGAAGCATCACCCTATGTCTTCAATTATTGTATTGGATGTCAAACCAAAAATCTATGACTCCCTATGTGTGAGTGTTTCTTTTTCAGATAGTTTTTACCCTCATCTAATAAACTGCCCATATCTTTTCTACCGCTTCTCTGTTTCATATGAAACTTATATCAAATCGAAGTCCATTTCAAGGCGCATCTTATTATATGTTTGAATATTTGATATCGTATCTTTGTTGAAAGTTATGGATCTCTGTGTCTTATGATATTTTAGAGAGTATTTTGAGGTAATTGTAAAGGTATCTATGAAGGAGGTGCAATGTTTCCTCGGAATCTACCCATCCGACCCAATCATCCCCTTCAAACTCCTTGATATATATCAGTTCATGTCATGTTGAGCTGCAAGATCTTTTTTCAACAACGTATCCCTCTTCTCTTTGGCACAGACTGGCTTGCTGAGATTATGGCCTCCGCTAATCCTTTCCTTCTCCCTATGCTTGAGTACAACATCACTTGGGATGTTACCATCTTCATTATCATCTAAGGAAGGATAGTACCAGGTGGTCTCTTGGTATAAAAGCTTCTTTTTAATGTCTCCTTCCTAGTGATAAATATCTCTATCACTTAATTCGCGAAAGCAGTAGGAAGTGAAGAGATGTGTGAAGTTTATTACCCCCAACTTCATGTCACATCTTTTGGTGGAGACGCCGGGTACGTTTGGTATTAAATTCATCCCACCTTACTAAAGGTCTCGGGTGTACTTGATTGCATGTTATGCCTAGTATATGCATGTGTTTTTTGATGTGATAAAGAAGATGCCTAGAAGAACTCCATTAGAAGAGATTGTAGCCTGTTTAAGAGAACCAGAAGATTGTGAAGGTGATGCTCAAGCTATTCACACGGTCATCATGATCATATCTTTTATGTATGCACTCTTGAATATGTTGGTGAATCAACAATGCCGTTAGTAGGCACAATGATAGATTGGGGATTGTTTCATGCATTGGCAGCTTGGTGTGAAGAAGAGTTGAGTCTTTGGGTAGTTTTTTACTAAAACAGTGGAGTGGTGATTCTCAATGCTTTCAACTTCTTTTGTTATGCAAATGATGAAGAGTACAATACCTTGAAGCTGTTATGTGCACTTCCAATTGTGAGAAGGGTGATTATTGAATGCATGAATTTTCTTTTTTGATATGGTGCTGGTTGGTCACTTATTTTTGAAGATTTTATTGAGGATCACATTGTGGAGGGTCTTCAAAAGAAATGCAGATGCACTGTGTTCTACTATCTACAGTGTAAGTGATTCCATCATGGCGTTAATTCAACATGTCACCACAGCGGAGGAGGCATGGGCGGTCTTGAAAAATCAGTAGGAGACCACAAATCAGACACACATTCAAAAATTGGAGACTCAACTCGCAAACGAAAAATTGTTTAAGTCTGAAGCGGCAGAGAAGTTCATCACCAAGGTGAAGAATCTGCGCGATCAGATGACTGCAATTGGCATCACCATCACCAATGAGAATCTAGCACACAGGTGCATACGGATTCTCCCACCAAAGTACAATGGTCTTATTACATCGCTAAATATGCAGAATAGAAATATGCCCCTCAACTTTGAGGATTTCAGTGCGATGCTTCTAGAGGAGAAGATGCGTTAAAAGACGAGGACTGGAGAAGATTTGTCTTTCTGGACCGGATCAAAGAAAGGTAAGGGTAAGGACTCTGGTAACCCATCTTCTTCTGATGATAAACAGAGAAAGAAGAAGATCAAGTGCTTCTATTGCAACAAGGCAGGGCACAAGAAGAATGAATGCCGAAAGAAGATCGCAAATGAGAAGAACGGAGTAAAGAAAGAGTCCAGCAACAGCGCGTAGGCAGTACCAGTAGAGCTATTCATAGCAATTGAGGATATTTGAACGAAGACAATTCATGTACTTGCAGATGAACCTTGGATCATTGATAGTGGTGCATCGCGCCACATGACCAGTTGGAAGGATTGGTATACCTCTCTATAGCCGGTAGGGAATGACATCCTGGTAGTAGTCAGCAATGATGCAAAATGTCTAGCAAAAGGAAAAGGTATGATTGCTCTCAAGTCAGATGGAGTTGTGAAACAGTTGTCTCATGTTCTTTATGTGCCAGATATCAAGAGGAACTTGTTGTCCATTTCTGTGATCATGAATCAGGACCTCAAAGTTCAATTCGATAAGAATGGTGCACAAATTCTGGATCTTCAAGGATCATGGTCCATTATGTGGATGACCTTGTCATAATAGGGAACCATGAAGAGAAGATCTTGCAGACAAAGCATTTGCTAGGAAGAGAGTTTGAAATGATAGACCACGGACTGGATGCATTTCTGTTTGGGGATTGAAGTTTGGCAAGATCCAAAACAGATTTTCATTTCACAGCTGAAGTATGCTGGAGAGATAATTAAGGCATTTGGCATGGCTGAGTGCAAGACAGTTGGTACCCCTATGGAGGTTGACGTGAAGCTCTCAAACGAGGATTCATCACCACTGGTGGACGGAGCGAAGTACAGAAGGATTATGGGCAGTTTGATTTACTTGTGCAACACATGGCCGGACATCAGCTTTGCAACTGGTGTACTAAATAGGTTTTCCAATAAGCCCCAAGAGAACCATTGGAGGGCAGGGATGCGGGTGCTAAAATACATCAAAGACACACTTGATAATGGCATCACCTATACCAAGGGCAACATTTTGAATAGATTTTGTGACTTGGATTGGGTAGGAGACATGGACAGAAGGAGATCAGTGATAGGTTACTGTTTCTCACTTGGATCTGGAGTTGTGTCATGGGTCAGCAAGAAGCAACCTACATTTGCTCTTTCTTCTACCATGGCTAAGTACAAATCAGCATGCTTTGCCTCTTGCGAGGCAGTGTGGTTGAGGAGAATTTTAGGGGACATGGGTGTAGTGCAGAACAAGCCTATGCAGTTATTATGTGAGAATCAGAGTTGCATGGCGATTGCAAAGAACCCTGTGTTCCATGCTTGCACAAAAGACATTGAGATTCAATATCACTTTGTATGCGAGCTCATCATAGATGGAGAGGTTGACTTGGTGTACTGTCCGACTACAGAGAATGCTGCGGACATCTTCACCAAGGCTCGTAGAAGAGACTTGCTGGAGAGGCATCTTCATCGACTTGGCCTTGGGCCGAAAAAGTAAGTTCACTTACGGGTGGACATTGAGGAGGGGTATTAGATATCAATGCTCCACTCTCGTGTAACTACGCGAGAACCAGCTAACTCTACTTGTAAGCCCCGCATATGAGGAGAAGGCATTTGAGTAGCTCGGGTACCCAGTAGGTCCTAGTTTGACACTGTGAAGATTGTGGGAGAGAGGGAAGGAGTCTCACTTGCGGCTTTCTCACATGCACAATGGGGGAATACACACAAAGGTGGAGGCTGAAAACAGTTTTCCTCTTCTTAGCTGTGAAAGCCAAAAGAACTCTAGTACAAAGAAATAGAAGAACCCTATATGTGGGTCTCAAACCAAACTCAAATAACTAAGGTGGCATACTAACTGAGCCACAAACTAGAGTAGATAAGGATAGCTGTCATCCAGCTATTATTCGTGGGCGGTGTACCAACAGCATCTCCAGCTAACAAGTCGGTGACATAAATACACAACGGTCACCCTGGCATATCGTGAGTGGAGCTCGATATCTCAACACTCCCCCTCGAGCTCAATCCCAATTCTTGCACACCAAGCAGGTCTCTGAACTTGCGCAGCTTCTCTGCACCCAATGCTTTCGTGAATATGTCAGCTACCTGATCCTCTGTGCTGACATAAACTAGATCAATAAGACCTAGTAAAACCTTCTCCCGCACATAGTGATAATGCACCTCAATGTGCTTTGTTCTAGCATGAAAGACTGGGTTCTTTGCCAAGTGTATGCTACTCATGTTGTCACAATAAATGACAACTGGCCCATCTGTAGACTGATGCATATCATAGAGTAGCTTATGCAACCAAGCTACCTCACATGCAGCCATTGCTGCACCCCTGTACTCAGCCTCTGTGCTTGACAAGGCAACTGTAGGCTGTTTCTTGCTGCTCCAAGTGACTGCAGCACTCCCAAAAGAGAACACATACCCACTGGTAGATCGTCTATCAGAAATACTACCAGCCCAATCAGCATCAGTGTATCCCTGCAACTGTATCTTAACCCCAGCCTCATAAAATAGTCCATACTGCAATGTGGACTTCACATACCTGAGTATGGGTCTAGCCGCATCCAAATGCGGTTTCCTTGGAGCCTGCATAAACTGACTTACCAACCCAACAGCATAGCTCAAATCTGGCCTGGTAATAGTCATGTAAATCAAACTTCCTTCTATGCGTGTGTACATAGTAGGGTCTTCCAGAAGCTCACCTGCATCTGCGCTCAACTTCACATTCTGCTCCAAAGGAACTGAAATAGGCTTACAGCCTGTCATCCCATATTTGGACAGCATGTCCAATCCATACTGCCTCTGCAAGAGTTGTATCCCACTTGGTGATCTAATCACCTCAATGCCCAAGAAATAACGCAGCTCTCCCAAATCCTTCATCTCAAACTTCTGCCTCAATAGCATTTTCACATGAAGGATATCTTCATCACTATCACCTGTGATGATCAAATCATCAACATAAATGACCAGCAGCATAATCCCTTTCTTTGTTTTTCTCACATAGAGTGAGAAATCTACCTTGGTAATCTGAAAGCCAATAGTGACAAGATACTGTCCTATCTTGTCAGACCATGCTCTAGGTGCTTGCTTCAAGCCATACAAGGCTTTCTTCAACCTGCAAACAAACCCAGGATGAATAGCATGAACATAACCTGCTGGCTGCTCCATAAAGACCTCTTCTTGCAAATCACCATGCAAGAAGGCATTCTTTACATCCATCTGATGTAAAGACCATCCCTTTGATGCAGCCATAGCAATGGCTACTCTTACGGTTGCCATCCTTGCAACCGGGCTGAAAGTTTCTTCATAATCAATGCCATATGTCTGTGCATACCCCTTGACAACTAATCTTGCCTTGTATCTGTTCACAGAACCATCTGCATTGTGCTTGATCTTATAAACCCATTTACAGCCAATTGCATTCTTGCCTTTAGGCAAAGGCACCAATTCCCATGTAGCATTAGCATCCAAGGCATCCATTTCTTCATCCATGGCTTTCTCCCATTTTTCATTTCCCATGGCTTGCTCAAAAGAAGTGGGTTCTGGTTCCTGTATCACTTTGACCATATAGGCATAGTGAATGGCTGTAAATCCATCATATTTCAGCCTATCCACAGGATACCTAACCCTGGTAGACCTGCACAAAATAGGCTCACTTCCAGGTGCTCTCAAAACATCCCTGGTCTTCCTTACTCTAGGTGTAACAACAGAAGGAATACCCAACTCATCATCAATGCTCTGTTTTGAGCCACTGGATTCACCATCCACACAAGAGTGACCTGCATTCACATCAAACATGGGCTGATCTACCTTCTCTTTTCCTTTTCGTGATACCTGCGTACCACTCTCTGCATTGCTTTGAGGAGATTCTCCTGATCTCAATCTGCCTGTCCATGGCGAAGTATGTGAACCACTGCTAGAGGACACTCCAGGTCCACTGATATTTTGTGATTGCTACTGTGCATTCTGTGCAGCATTACCATTTTGTGCATCTACATCAATCATCACATTTACTGGTTTATACCAGCTGCTCATCTCATCAAAAACAACATCTCTGCTCACTGTGAACTTACGTGTAGAAGGGTTATAGCATCTATACCCTTTCTGCTGCAGAGAATAACCAATAAAGATGCACTTCTCAGCTTTTGGATCCAACTTGGACCTCAACTCATCTAGCACATGGACATAGGCAATGCAACCAAAAATTTTCAAATGAGAAATGTCTAGTTTCCTACCAGTATACATCTCCTCTGGTGTCATGCCATGTATTGCTGCAGTGGGAGTCCTGTTCATTATATAAACTGCTGTAGCAACTGCTTCAGCCCAATAATAATCTGGTAGATCTTTTTCATTTAGCATAGCTTGAGATACCTCTCCAATATGCCTGTTTTTCCTTTCTGCAATTCCATTTTGCTGTGGGGTATGACTGCATGAATATTGCTACTTTATACCATGCTCCTGCAAGAACCTTGCAAACTCATTTGAGAGGTACTCTCCCCCTCCATCTGACCTTAGGCATTTTATTTGCAGGCCTGTTTCTTTTTCCACCATAGCTTTGAAAGCTTTGAAGTGCCCAAACACTTCACTTTTCTTTTTCATAAAATACACCAACAGTTTTCTGCTGAAGTCATCAATAAATGTGACAAAATAGTGACAGCCTCCTATAGATGCAGCTTTTGTAGTCCACACATCAGAGTGGATTAATTCCAATGGCTTTTTACTCTCTTGAACATGCCTAGGAAAAGGTTTCCTTGCCTGTTTCCCAAATTGACAGGCTTCACAAACCTTGTGCATTTCTGCAACCTTGAATTTAGGCAATCCTGCAACAATATTTTGGGCTTGCATTGATTTAAGTCGATGTATATTAACATGACCAATGCGTTTGTGCCAGATATCAATATCTGCAACTACACCGGTCCCATGTGCAAACATTGCTGCACTCAATTCAGGCATATCCGCATCCAACGTAAACATCCTGCCCTTCTTCTTTCCTTTTGCTATCAAGCGACCGTTATTTTTCATATCCTCAACAAAGCATCCATGAGGATTAAATCTAACCTGCAAGCCCTGCTCAACCATCTGACCAATAGAAACCAAGTTCTTGGTGATGTTCGGGACATGAAATACATCAGATAAGTATTTCTTTTTTCCATCCTGCATAGACAAAGGAATTTTGCCAATCGGCACAATAGGATGTGCAGTATCATCACCAGTCTCCACAAATCCTGGTTTTTCCATTTTCCTTGCATCTTGCATCCATTCTGCATGACCTGTCATGTGGTTTGACGCACCTGAGTCAACATACCACACATCATTTCGTTCTTCTGCACTTGTCATAGAATTGGTCATATGCTGCACCATAAATAGATGCTCATTTTTGTCATCACCCTGCTTACTAGAAGATGCATAATTGCCTTGCTGCAATTTTCCACTCATAATGTCATTCTGCTTTTTATAGCAGTCCTTAGCCATATGACCCATTTTGCCACAATAGTAGCATTCAACATTGCTGTTTGCATTTTGGCCTCTCTGCCATCCACCACGGCCTCTTTGGCTCCCCCTGCCTCTAGAGTTACCACGTCCTCCTGCATAGGACTGGTTTTCTTGCGTTTGCTGCATATTCTGATTTCTACCATGGCCTGTAGATCGGCCTCCTCTACCTCTACCTCTACCTCTGCCAGCATTTGAGTAGAAGACAGTTTCTTTTGAAGTTCCTGCTGAAGAAGATGCACCCCCATTTCTCTGCTCTTCAGAAATTAGAAGAGCAATCAGCTCCTCAAAATCAGGAAATTTTTCACGGACGGCAATGGATGTCCGGAACTGTGCATAATCCTTTCCTAGACCATTCAAGGTCACAGAAACCAAATCATCATCATCCACTGGCGACCCAATGGTGGAAGCAAGTGCATTTGCAATTTTCTTCACTTTCATGTGGTAGTCATTTATGCTCAAATTTTCTCTCTACACATTGTACAACTCTTGTTTGAGTTGCATTTTCCTGGCTTGCGTATTTGTGCTATACATTTTTGCCAAAGTATCCCATGCCTCCTTTGGCGTATTTGCATCCTGAATATGCACAATCATGGAGTACGAAATACTAATAGACAGCCAGTACATAAATTTCCTGGCTCTCTCATGCCATCCTTTGAATGCCTGCATTTCCTGTTGACTGGGAACATTAGGAAGAACAGGTTCTTCTTCATTTCTTGTAATAAACTCCCAATAGCCTTTTCCCATCAAGAAATTCGTCATTCTAAACTTCCATGCCTGGAAGTTGTTCTTGTCAAGCTTTTCAGTGACAATCTGTGAAAGAGAATCAGATGCCATTACAGAACACTGCAAAATATTCTGTCACTGCAAAAAACACAGCTTTTGCCTCACACGGGCAGATCTGCAAAACTGACGAAAGTGGTATTTCACCACACAGTCACTTCCTAGTGACGATTTTGCATCAACAGGCAACAAGTATGAATCTGCAACTCCCAATATCTCTACACAAAGGCATACGATGCAATTTCTGCGGCACCTTTCCACCGACTAGCCGCGCAGTGGTTGCACAGCAAAAAACAGGGCCTTTTTCTGAGTGCCTGCGAAGAACTTCCGCCTTCAAAACGGGACCCGAAATGGGCTCAAATCAAAAAAATAAAGTCACTGAGGGCTTCGCCTCTGCCCGTAGCATATACTACGCTCTCGCCACACCGCGAAGGACGTCTCAATCTGAGACAGTGCACTCTTGCACTTCTGGCTGTGCTACCTACAGAGATTTGCTCCCAAACTCGAAATAGGAAAGGAACACTGGTCCTCTTACCAGGACACCATGAACTTGGCTTGCTTTCTTGAGCTCCTTACCACGAACAAGGCTCTGATACCATGTGAAGATTGTGGGAGAGAGGGAAGGAGTCTCACTTGCAGCTTTCTCACATGCACAATGGGGGAATACACACAAAGGTGGAGGCTGAAAACAGTTTTCCTCTTCTTAGTTGTGAAAGCCAAAAGAACTCTAGTACAAAGAAATAGAAGAACCCTATATGTGGGTCTCAAACCAAACTCAAATAACTAAGGTGGCATACTAACTGAGCCACAAACTAGAGTAGATAAGGATAGCTGTCATCCAGCTATTATTCGTGGGCGGTGTACCAACCGCATCTCCAGCTAACAAGTCGGTGACATAAATACACAACGGTCACCCTGGCATATCGCGAGTGGAGCTCGATATCTCAACAGACACTAGATGGGGGCCATGTGTGGCCTGATGGCTGGAGGAGTTGGCACACTGCCAACTAGGCTACATGCAAGTGCGGGAAGGCATCCCATGACTGATCGCATTGAGGGTAGATGGAGCATTTCTCGGGGCAACCCACTCTCGGGTTGCGGGGCCCATTTGGAGCCCCAGATGATCTCGGATGGCTCTGCTCTATTTTGTGCACCGGTTCTATCGTGTAGTCGGTGGCCTATTTCGGGACCGACCCCCAGTCGACCGGTTTGGGCGGATTGGGTCGGTCACCAAATTGGGTCTAACCGACCTCGACTGGTGGCTATATAAGAGTGAGCCCGTGAAGCCCATTTCATCACTGGCTATAGCAACCCTTATTCCTAAGAATCTAGCCTCCGTCCTCTATTGTTTCTAGCATGCCATCGAAGCTTCTCTCATAGGAGCACACGGTCGGAAGGCAGCGCCATCTATTGTATCAGTTCTACAGTAATCAAAATTTTGATTCTCCATACTATCTGGTTTTCTCTCTTACATATGAGATCCGGTTATCTATTGAGCACAAACATTGTATTGTTTTCTTACACTTCCGGATGCGAGGTTGTTATTTCATTCCCGCTATGATTATGTAAGCTATGTCTAATCCACACAAGCTTGCCTCTTGTCATATGTGTGTGGCTTATGCTCAATGTATTTCCGGTTTTCAGTACTTTTGAATGTGAAGAGGTTGTTATTTCATTCCCACCAATGATTATATAAGCTGTGTCTAATCCACACTAGCTTGCATCTTGTCATATGTGCGTGGCTTATGCTCGTATTTTTAGTAGCTCGGTACCTCCGGCTACCCAGTTGTTCGGTACTTTTGCTCGGAGTAGCTCGGAGCTTTGACTTGGAGATGACAACCTCTCTTATTCAAATGAAGAGCTCAAAGATCTCAAGCCCTAATTATGCATTACCACTATGTCAGATGAAGAGCTCAAACATCGAACTTGAAGATCTCAAGCCTTGATTTTGCATCATCACTATGTCAAACAAGTTGAAATTTCCATGAATAGCTTTCCATTTTCCACACATACTTTGCACTATATCATGCACCAAACATAGTGCCTATACTTTGCACTGTTCTATGGATAAGTGCACATCTTATGCCTTTGTACTATCCACATGCAATTTGCACTGTATCATCCAATATTACATTGTATCATTCAAACGGAAATATGGCCATCCTTTGTATATATATTTCCACATAGATATATATAGTGGCTTGGGTTTTTCGCTTGTACTCCCCAAGGGTTTTTTTCATCCGTAACTAGAGGATCTAGTTTGAGTGGGGGTGTTAGAGCTTTATATAGTGCCTAGTTCTCAACTATATATATGCCTATTATCTATGAATAGAACCACTTCCTTGGGAGCAGCTCTTGTGTCTGTATCTCTCCTCTTTCTCTTTCTCTCAACATATCATGTCGATTAGACACACATCTAGATCATTCTCGGCCATGAAAAAGATACCTAATCCACATTAAACTCTTGCAAGAACAATTCTATTACTTTCATTAAGGCCTATACAAAGTATCATACCCATTGGGAGTGTTGATGATGCAATCATTAAGGATGCTTGTATATTTAAAGAAAATTATGAGATTCAGACATTGGGTCAAACCATAGGCTTGAATGTTTCTTGGAAAACTCTTCATGTAATGTCTTTATAATTTGTAGATTTTATTTTTCTATGTAAAAATTGTATTATTTATTTCTCAATCCGCTATTGAATAATATTTGTTATCAAGTAAAATGTGTGTGTTATAAAAGGTAAAAGTTATTCTCCTTAGAATTATAGATGACTTCTTCACACTGTGTACTATGAGTACTGATGCACTTAAGACTTTTGATTAGTCTCACACTTAGACAATTCAAAATAGTGACAGTAATATCAAGGTTGTGAATGGTAGTACTGAATCTTTGGCAACAATAAGATACTTTGCAGCAACTGAATGGCCAACCATTGTGTAATTTTACTCCACATATGCATTTTGTGGTGCCATTTCTTGGTAAGAATGCCAGTAAAAAAATGGTTGCCATTTCTTTATAAGAAATGGGAGTCAATAGATAGTTGCCATTTCTTCTTAGAAAATGGCAGTTAAGAAGTGCTTGCCATTTCTTTGAACGAAGTGGTAGTCAAGAAATGGCAATCAAGAATTTGCTACCATTTCTCCATAAGAAATGGCAGTTATGAAGAAATGGCAGTCAAGAATTTGTTGCCATTTCCTCATTAGAAATGGCAATCAAGAATTTGTTGCCATTTCTTCGTAAGAAAGGGTAGTCACGAATTGAATGCCATTTGGTGCTTCCAATTACATTTCTTGTTGCCATTTCTTCCAAAGAAGTCATAGTTCAAGAACTAGTTGCCATTTCTAACTGTCATTTTTGCAAAAAATATGGCAATTTGAGAAGCTGTTGCCATTTCATACATAAGAAATGGCAAAATTGGAAATTGTGTGCCATTTTCTATTGCCATTCCTACCTAGATTTATGTAGTGGTGGGGCCTGTTTTATAACCCTGTCGCAAAAATACCATGTAGTAGCTTAATGGCCCTGATTGAAAATCCTAGAATATTCGACAGTCATAGTTGCAATGTGTGGCACCCTAAAAAATATCATGTGGATGGTTCCTCACTGGATGGTGTGCTGGCTACTACATGGTGTCATATTAAACCATGCGATAGATTAAGAAAAGTACTGCCTGGTATCAGGTTATACTGTGCGATAGTTTCTCGATCAATAGGTTACCTTTGATCAATGAAAAAAAACATGTTTTTTGCATTTAGAACGTTAAGACACATTTTTAAATTGAAAAGTACGTATTATATTTCAAAAAAAATACTTTTTAGGTCCCTGCAAGGAATTCATGAAACGAGATGCAAAGAAAAAGGTTTACATTCCATGCAAACACATCTTCTTTGTCTTCATCATGGGTGTTTTGGGATTGAGTGACAAAGTGCATGAGTTCATGCACCATGCTGCACTTACAAGGCTTCTCATCAAAACCAACCAAGTATTTGCAATGGACTTGGTTAAATTTTGAGACCAGAGAGGAGAGATTTTAGTTGTTAGTAGGTATTTGGAATATGTACATGGGTGAATTAGCAAATTTTTTGAGACTATTTTAGAGAATACTATAGTTCTGATATATCCACTATATAAATTTTGAAATATGTTGCGAGTCCAAAAATAATATGAGAGAACTCTTTCAATTTTCTTCAACATGTACATTCCTTTTGATTGTTTTCTTACTCGGGGGGGTCACCTCACAAAATTTTAGTGTACCACGTGCATTGAAAAGGAGAGGTATTTTAATTCAACTTTCCAAAAGAAATTATCAAGATTATAATAAGAGGGATTTTTAAATTCAATTTTAGAAAAAAATCATTTAGTTGATATGTAAAGAGGAGTGTTTTTATTGAGGGGAAAACTCTAGTTGAGGGTTTTTTTAATACCCTTTGAACGCATGTGATGCATAGGGTTTTGTAGTTTGCACTCCCCCCGGTTTCTTGTTCAAGTATGGTTCTTTTTGTTTGAGAGGAAATATCTATATACATGTAATAGGTAGGACAAGAAACTATTGTTGTCAATGCTTTGTACCTCAAGACTTGCAAATTCAAGGACAATTTTTGGAGATGGTCAGGTCTTCTTGCAAACAATCGTTATAATGAAGAAAGATAGACACGAAATATTACAGCTGGTTTGCACCCAACTGCCTACTAGCCAATAATGTAAATGAGGTCCTTCTTGGACAGTTGTCCGCATGTAAACATAATTATAATTTTCACCATTTGACATCAATGATTGATAATTTTCCAACAATGATCAATGAACTCTAATGCTAAATTTGAATGTTTACACTTGCTAAAACTTTAGGCTCGCTCTATCCCAGTCGTTCAAATTCTAGTAATCCCCCTACCCCTCCAGAGTAGCAGATGCATCATTGAAAGATCAAACATTGTTGCCATCACAAAGTACATTAAGCATGCAACAAGCTTAAGTGAAGTATGTTTAGCATCCTTTGCCACAAAATTCAAGAACCTTACTGGCAGACCAAACTAGTGTAAGTGCCCAAAAACATTGCACATTAATAATTACAGCAAGATCAAGAATCCTGCAAAACATTACAGAGAGCTTTGCTTGCTGTACTTTCCCTTCATTGGACAAGAACAATCCTTAGATCATACCTTGCCAATGTGGAACGACATATATGAGAATGCCAAAGTAGAAATAGAATGCAATGGACCACATTTCAGCAAGCACATGTATCACATTCAAACCATCTTCAAGTTGCCTAAGTGATTCCACATCCACATCAATAGATTCACTCACCCTCAGTAAGGATAATGGGTTGGACTTGCAAAAGGAGCTACCAACAAAAAACAACAAGAGCCAAGTGAAAGCGATAGCTCATATGGCATATGACTTGATACCCAATGCTCACTACCATAGAAGCTTGGACCAAGTCAAGCCTGAACAGTGTCTACTCATTGAGGAAATCTTGCTCAAGAAGTGCACCATGCTGACATCCCGCTTATCTTTTTCTTGTCTAACAACGTAAGCATAGGAAAGTCATTTACATTATTGCTTTTACTATAGGCATTTCTTGACCATGATGCCCATTGAGATACCTTTGATGTGTAATTGCCATGAGCATTGGTTCTAGCATACATAAAAAGAACAACCCATAATCTGGGTGGAACAATGATTCACTCTTCTCTGTGCTTGCCATTGATGGCATCTGCCTAGAAATCCCTCATGTCAAAAAAACTTTAAACATTGTCAGCAAATGGACAAAAACCTTTAGCTAGTAATCTTTGACGAGATCTCCTTGGTTTGGAAAAACACATTTGTTGCTAAGACATGAGTGAAATCAAGGACAGCACTTGCAACCTTTTGATGGAGTGGACGTTCTTTTTTGTGTTGACCTATGCCAAGCAAGCCCAACCAAGGGCACTTAGATCTTCTCCGAGAGGTGCTCAACTCTCATGATCTTGCATTCCATTTGGAAGGACCACATCCTCTACTACAAACTCAAACAACCAATGCACCAAGATGGTCAATGCTTCTTTCTCAAAATCCTCAACCACATATGTGAAGGACAACAATCCTCCAATGAGATTGTTACCCTAAATTATCTCTACTATTGCCTACCTCTTGTAAAACATGCCATTCCCCATCTGTGCCACACTAATGCAGTGAAGGATGTGCACAATTACTATGCCTTCAACACTCTTACCATATAGAACCTCTCCTTTTTGCGAGCAACAGACAACTGGCACAAAATGTGCAGGAAGACAATCTAGGTGCCACTTTATTCAAAAAGAACATGCAGATCGCATGCCATACTGAGATTGAAACTAGCGATGATAGTCGAGGAAGACTCAGGCAATCTAGACATTCTGACCTTGTGAATGGTGTGGATGGCACTGTGAGACACTCAAACAAGAGCAATAATACCTTCCATGAGTGGGTTGAGCTCACAAGCCCTAACAATGGAAAAGAGGCAAGAGCAAACATCCAAAACCCTTTACAATGAAAAGCATTCGAGTAAACGTGCATATAGATGCACTTTGAGACGCGCACACTATGAGCTGATTTTTGAACCTACTTTTAGCACGCTTGCTTTTCTTCACATACTTTTAATGTCATGTGGCTTGCTTTGCTATTAACAGACAACTCTAGGCATCCACACTTATCTCCAAGCACCCACACTCATCTCCAAGCTTACACAATCATCCCCAAGCACACAAGAGAAGAGGGTGAACAAGAAAGAGAAGAAAGAGAAGCAGCTTTGAAGAAGGATAAGAAGTTTCCATACCTCTATCCAAGGTAAGTGTCTTGGCGGTTGATCTTCTTTCGAAGTTGCTCTCTTTGGATTCATCCTTTGTCGTATGCAAGGAATGAATGTTTTTGGTACTAGTGTTGTTTTTTTTTGTTGGGCGCATGTCCTTTTCAAGTTCTAAAAAAAGTGAGTATATCAGAGCGCGTCTATAGATGCACCTAAGAGCCCATCTAATAGCGCATCTATAGATGCTCTGTCTTTGAAAATAGACAGCCATGCCTATAGATGTGCTGTTAAATGCAGATATAGACGTCACAGTCCCAGATGTTCTTAGATGTATTGCATGAATGATGAAAAGGGATCGCATGATTGAAGAAAGGGATTGCAAGAATGATGGAAAGGGAAAGCATGATTGAAGAAAGGGATTGCACTCTCTATTTTCCTCTCTTTTTCTTTCTCTCTTTTATCCTCTCTTTCCTTCTCTTTTCGTTTCTCTTTTTCTCTCTTATCTCATCTCTTTCCTTCTCTTTTCGTCTCTTTTCTCATCTCTTTCCTTCTCTCTTTTTCTCTCTTTTCCTCCTCTCTTTTCTCCTCTCTTTTTCTCCCTTTTTCCTTCTCTCCTTTATCCTCTCTTTCCTTCTCTTTTCGTGTTAATTTTCCTCTCTTATCTCCTCTCTTTTTCTCTCTTTTTCTCCTCTCCTTTCTCCTCTCTTTCCTTCTCTCTTTTTCTCTCTTTTATCCTCACCTTTTCTCTCTTTTTCCTTCTCTCTTTTATCCTCTCTTTCCTTCTCTTTTTGTGGTAATTTTCCTCTCTTATCTCCTCTCTTTGTCTCTTTTTTTCTCCTCTCTTTTCCTCTATTTTCCTCTCTTTTCTCCTCTCTTTCCTTCTCTCTTTTTCTCTCGCTTATCCCCTACAGAGATTGCTTTCTTCACTACAAAGACCATCCGAAAAGGTTGGCTAATGAGACCCTCGCTGCTGTTCGCTCTAGGTATCCCAATCCCCCCAATGTTCAGTTCACAGATAAATGGGCCAAGTCAAAGATTGTTATGATACTTAGCAATAAAAGATCTTCGCTTAAGAGGCAAGCACTAGTGGAGATTGCTAGGCTCAAGGGAGGTCAACCACCAAGGGGCCCGCCCTACACTACTCACAAGCGTGAGTGGAAGAAAGCAATGAAGGCAGCAAAGGTGACCCCAGTTTGCAGCACGTGGAGGCAAGAAGGATCCAAATGGAGCAATATGGAAGCGTGCATTTTGGAGCAGAAGGTGTTGAATCATGAGAGGCCCAATTTCTAAGTATCGATCTCAGACTATATTATTTATGTAGTTTATTAGGAGGTTGTTTCTTTGTACTAACCCCTTCACAAATTGTGTCATCTTGCAGCTTGATATCGTGGGCAGGTACCCTACTCCTGTCAAGACAGCCTACGACCACCACCATCGCAGAGGAGATACATGGAGGCACTTCTATGATGATGGGTTGATTACTGAGGAGCAGTATATCCAGGCTACTCGAGCGCCCCCCCAGGTATTTGAAAGTAATTAAATAATATCAATATTGTAAGTAAAGATTTGATTTTTCATACATTAATACATGTTGTCCCTCATTTATAGGGCCCTGCAGAAGAAGATGAGAAAGAAGATGAGGAAGAAGGAGGCACAAAAGGGGGCAAAGAAGGGAGCGAGGATGTGGAGAACTTAGATTAGTCATAGAAGTAGGGCTAGCTACTCTTTTTTCTACTTAAAGCCACTGGCTTGGCTTCGTGCCTCTCTTGTATATACACTCCTCTTTTTTTTTGTACTTGAAGCCACAAGACGTGGCTTGGCTTCGTGCTATATGTACATACAAGCACTTTTTGAGCTATAAATTAATATACACTCTTTCTATTTTTTGGCTTTCAATTTTCTTGTGCAATGTTCTATCAATTAATGCCTTGTGAACTAAACATTTTGGAGTTGTACTGTTTTATTCAAAATTGTAATCGTGGGCTATAGATGTGCTTGCAAGAGTGCTAATTAAAATGCGGTTGGCTGTAAGAATTAAATTACACAATGTGGAAATGGGATTCTTGTAACTACATAGCATGCACAACATACATAGCATTCTCTTCAAGCATACAAATTCTACTTGTATTAACAAAAAATATTCTGTAGAGCGTCTACCAAAGCGTCTATAAACGCGTCTATGTACGTGTCTCTCTGTTCAAGAGGGCATCTATTTGCACGTCTATAGACACATCTATAAAGGCATATATATATGCATCTCTCTGTTCTAGTAGAGCATCTATTTCCACCTCTATAGGCACATTTGTTTGTTATATAGATGCAGCTTTAGATGTGGGTATGTAGACGCGCCAATAGACGTGCAAATATACGTGCCCATAGGTTTTTTTAAAAGTTATGGAAACGCATCTGTGTGCGCATCTGTAGGTGCTTTGTCTTGTTGTGATTTGCCCCCTTATGGAGATTCTTGACCTCAAAGGGCATTGAAAATGGCTCAAAGAATGAGGAGAACAAGCCTAAGGAAAAAACGTGGGAAGAGAGGGAAGAAATCCTTCATTTTGGAAGAAGATGATGACATGGCACTCAAAGAGGGCTCAAGGAGGGTTAACATGGCTCTGATACCACATGTTAGAGTAGCAAGAAATATTCAGCAAGTGAATCAAAAGAGAGAGTTTATTCAAGAGAGATAGGCCCAATATATAGGCTTTAGTTACATCCAGTAATGACATCATATGTAAGCTCAGTAGAGCATCTAGATCCACAAATCTCTCAATCAATTCCATGATTCTCTCAATCACACACCATACACCTAGATTCACTCAATCACACCTACTAACACCTATCCAGGCACACCATGTGTTCACACACTCACAACCTTAGACCTTAGGACTCTACATATGATACCATTACATCAATTTGTCCTTCATTTACTACTTGAATTTCATTGATTACTACAACATATATTGTAGGGTCTATACCAATGAGCATATCAGTGCCCACTTTGATGCCAAATTTTGATATTTTGCCTAGCGGCTCTCACTTATTTCTATTTTTTAAGATATTGTATGGGATTGAGAGGATAAGTGAAAAGGATTATTGTAAATACCATAGGTATGAATTATAAATACTTTGGTTTGAGGTGAGAGTTATTTATGTATGGGATATTATGGGGTTTTTAGACAATAGGAAGAGTGAGTCATATAAAGAGGTGGGCTCATGTCCATGTCTTCCAATAATATAAAATAGGCCACATGCCAAGCATGTGGAAGGCATGTGGAGGAGTGTGGAGTCAAGAGGAATCCTTCTAGAATTCCCATGTGGAATAAGGAGGATGTGGACATATGGAAAAGAGAGGGTCCCTATGGGATCCATGTGGGGAGACTCTTGACTTTCTCAATATTTTAAGAGATTTGAGCATCTTTTGATGGGACACATGGCAACAGTAGCCAAAAAGGACATGGATGGTGACATATGGGCTTATGTGATTGATGGGGAAAAGAATTTACTGGCAGCAATTGTAAATGGGTGAAGAAGGGTGACAAAATCTCTATAAAAGGAGCCCTCCTCTCCCTTGTTCATCATCTCTTCCACCATTAGACCTCTGTTGCTGTAGCTCTAGTCTCCTCAAGGCTCTTCCATGAGCCTTCTCTCCCTCTTGTAGATATTCTCTTATGTAGACTCGAGTCCATCTCTCTCTAGTTCATTCTCTCTCTATGAGTAGTCTTAGAGCTTCCACTCTCTCTTGTACATATGAAACCTCTTCTTCTCCCTTGTGTTTGTAGCATTTTGAGTTGAATTAGAGTGGAGTCTGACTCTATTAGTAATGAAGGTCAGTTCAGGGTCTCTCTCTTGAGTGTCCCTTCCCTTTTTTCCATTGCTTTCTCTTCCAAAGTCCTCAGAAGTGTTGTCTATTCGGCTACTCATTGCGCATATATGGTTTATCTATTTCCCAAGCCACAAAGGAGGCTATTTCTTTCCTCCTAGGTAACCTCTATGGGACTTGGATCGTTGATGAAGGTATTTCGAAAGTGCTTAGCAACAAAGAAGAAACCATAGAGAATATTTGCAAGTGGTTGAAGCACGTTCCTATGAATGATGCACGAGTTATTTTTACACTCGGGGGGGTCACTATGTATGAACCCTCTATATCACGTGCGTTCGAGGCCTATTTGTAAAATCCCTTATCTGTAAATTTTCCCTTAATAAAACGGACCCTTTTTCTATACAAATCTGTAAATTTTTTTACATTTCATTTTAAATGCTCCCTTATGTATATTAATTTTTGAGAAATTTAGGAATTAAAAATATCCTTCTGTTGAACTCACGTGATAGGGTTACATATGATGAGTGACCCCCCCGAGTTTTTACAGCATATTATGAGAAGTAAGCATCAAACTCTACTTGTTTTTTCTATTGCATTGCTAGAATTGTCTCAAACATAGTAATTATTCTTTATTGATAATGCAGCTCACATTGGAGTCTGGTAGTCGTGGACATCTTTGCGAAGAAGTGCTTCTTTGCCAACTCAATGACATCCGTCCATGGCACTGTGTTAGAGTAAGTATAGACTACACTTGTTGTCACTTCTTGACATGTAGATTGATATGCAATGTGTAAGAAAATAGTACGCAGCGGAAGATAACAACAAAACACAAGTACACGATGGAAAGCTGGAGAGAATACAAAAATTCTGATATACCAAACTGGTGATACAACTGATGGTTGGCTGTCCACCCGTGCGCTCTACAGACAGAGCTTCGATGGTGATCTAGACAGATGCTGGACGGAGGACTATGAGCGTGAAGAACTGGTGATCTGATGATAGGGGGTGGCCACTTATATAGTGTAAGTGGTTGACGGTCGGCCCTGTAATAGGCAGTCGGCCTAATAGACAGTCGGCCTGGAAGACCAACCGACCCTTCAGAAAACATGCCGTCGGGCAGATGAAGGATCGCGCATAGGTCATACCGTCCAGGATCTAGATAGATGCTGGACGGAGGACTATGAGCGTGAAGAACTAGTGATCTGATGATAGGGGGTGGCCACTATTATATAGTGTAAGTCGGTTGACGGTCGGCCTTGTAATAGGCAGTCGGCCTAATAGACAGTCGGCCTGGAAGACCAGCCGACCCTTCAAAAAACATGCCCCCGGACCCTGCCGCTGGGGGCTTTGCCCCCAGACCCCCACCGGGGGCCTGCGCCCCCCGGACCCCCTGCTATCGGGGGGGCTATCGCCCCCCCGAACCCCCCCTTTGTGCAGACGGGTATCTACTCTTGGCTCCTAAGCCGTCTCATAACCATCTGGTCTACTCTAAGACCCCTTCCAGTGTCTAAACTGGGGATCCCTCCCAATATCTGATACCCATCATGGCTTCTCCTCATATGGGGGCCTTACAACATTGGGTACACAGAATATTGGTGGGTTACATGAGAGGTGGACATTTGAGCTAACTCTAACACCCCCCCTCAATGTTCACCCGAAGATGAACTATGTGATCGGACCAATGCCGAGTCGATGTAGATGCCGCAACAATAAATCACTCCCAAGAGCCTTCGTGAAGATGTCTGCGCAATTATCCTCTGTGGGACAATACTCCAGCTCTATGACTCCATCCTCGATGAGCTCTCGTACGTAGTGATACTGGATCTCTATGTGCTTTGTACGAGCATGGAACACAGGATTCTTTGCAATGGCCATGCAACTCTGATTGTCGCATTTCAGAACCGTCGCATCTTCGATTGGAACTCCTATGTCTTGCAGGATCCTCCTTAGCCAAACTGCTTCACAAGCAGCAATGCATGCTGCCTTGTACTCAGCTTCCGTCGAAGATAGTGCCACTGTTGGTTGCTTCTTGCTAATCCAAGAGAACACTCCTGAACCAAGTGAGAAACAATATCCAGAAACTGACTTTCTAGAATCACAATCTCCCGCCCAATCTGAGTCACAGTAACCCGCCAAGGTCTTCCCTGCTCTGTAGGTAATGCCATACTCCAGTGTACCTTTCACGTACTTTAGCACACGCATCCCTGCTTTCCAATGGTTCTCTCGAGGTTGATTTGAGAACCTACTAAGTACACCAACTGCAAAGCTGAATCAGGTCTAGTGTTGCACAGAAAAATGAGACTCCCCACAAGTTTCCTATACTCCTTGATGTCGACAAGTGGTGATGCATCCTCCACTGAGAGCTTACCATTCACCTCCATGGGAGAGACCACGTCCTTACACTCGGTCATATCGAATGCCTTCAAGATCTCATGAGCATATCTCTGCTGAGAGATGAAAATCCTGCCAGGTTTTTGCCAAACCTCAATGCCGAGGCAAAAGTGCATGAGCCCCAAATCTGTCATCTCAAACTCGGAACTCAACGACTCCCTCAACTTTTGCAGCATCTTCTCATGATCTCCTGTGATGATCAAGTCATCCACGTAAAGGACTATTACCACATACTTGCCATCCTGCTTACAAACATACAGGTTAGCATCAGAAGCACTTTTTGAGAAACCAATAGATATGAGAAAGCTATCAATCCGTTGGTACCATGCCCTTGGGGCCTGTTTCAGCCCGTACAATGCCTTCTTTAGTTTGCAAACCTTGTTCTCTGAATTGGGCACCTCAAATCCTGGTGGCTGGAACACATATACCTCCTCCTTGAGATGTCCATTCAAGAACGCAGATTTCACGTCCATTTGAAACACCGGCCACTGCTTATGAGCAGCCAAGGCAAGTACCACCCGAATAGTTGTCATCCTTGCTGTAGGAGCAAAGGAATCCTCAAAATCAAAGCCTTCAACTTGAGAGTATCCTTGTGCAACAAGCCTAGCCTTGTACTTTTCCAAAGATCCATCAGATTTGTACTTGGCCTTCCATACCCATTTGGTACCAATGATCTTCCTTTTTTCTGGACGATCAACCAAGTCCCAAGTCTGATTCTTCATGATGCTGTCATACTCCTCTTGCATGGCAGCTTTCCAATTTGGATCCGCCATTGCCTCATCCAAATTCATAGGCTCTTGAACTTTCATAATCTCAGCCATCAAGGCCATATTGACTATGTGTTCAGAAGCCCTTTTCTGCTCCTCTATCCTCTTTGATCGTCGAAGTCCATCTGCAGATGACTCCGCCAAGTCTGGAACCGGATTCTTCTCATCAAAGAGCTGCCTTGCCCACTTTGGAAGTGGCTTACCTTGTGGAGCCAAGGCATGTTGTGGTGTTGGTGGAGTCTATTCCTCGAAGTACTCCTCCTCATTCTGCAACTCTGCTTTAGATACGGGCACAAGGTGAGTTACTTTTACGGCTGATGATAAAGTGGAAGGGCATACCTCCTCCTCCACTGTATGTGGCTGTTCCCAAAACACCACATCACGACTGACCACGATCTTCTTTGCCTCTGGATCATATAGCCGGTACGCCTTTGACTCCTGGCTATAGCCCATGAAGATACACTTTCTGCTCTTTGGATCTAATTTCTTTCTGGTGCTATCTGGAACATGAACAAAGCACTCACATCCAAATGTTCTGAAATGAGAAGCGGAAGGCTTTTTACCTGAGTAAGCCTCCAAAGGTGTTTTGCCCGTCAAGGCCTTTGTGAAGCTGCGATTGACGATGTCCGTGCGAAGCTTCTTTACCTTCAGCCCGCTTTCGTTTTCCACCATCTTTTGCCACTGTTTGAATTTTCCAAGAGCTTCAGCCTTATCTCGTAAAAAATACACCCACATGTATCTACTGTAGTCGTCGACGATAAGCATATAGTAGTTACATCCCCCCAAAGCTTGAGTCGGAGCTTTCCCACTGAGATCAGCATGAACCAATTCTAGAGGATCCTTTGCCCGATAGCCGCTCTCATGTGGAAAAGCCTTCCTTTGTTGCTTGCCCATCATACAAGCTTCACAAGGTTCCTGCACCTTTGAGAGTGCAGGCAAGTGTGCAACCATCCCTGTTTTCTGCATTTCCAAAAGAATAGGATAACTAAGATGACCAAATCTTTCATGCCATACCTTACTGCTGCCCACTCCTGAAGAGACTGTTAGTGCCGTCAGCTCGTAGAGATTGTTCTTCCTTACTGCCTTGCCGACCACCTTGCCCGCTGCATTAAGGATTTCTGCTCCGGTCCTCTTGAAACGTACCTCCAAGTTGCGATCAGTTATCGCAGCAACCGAAAGCAAGTTCTTCTTTAGCTGAGGAACTAGTAATACATCAGAAAGCTCTTTAGTTTCACCCTCTTGAATGGAAAGAGAGATAGTACCTGTACCTTCCACAGGGCATTTTGCATTATTACCGACCGTCACGTTCATGGGCTCTTGTAGAGGCTTGAAAGAGCTATACCAGTCCTTCTTTCTGGTCATGTGACGAGACGCTCCACTATCAAGGAGCCACGAATCATTCGTTGTTGAAACTTCTGTTGAGGAGCATATTTCTTCAATTGCAACCCATAGCTCCAACTCAGTTTCAACTGTGTTGGCAGATTCCTTGCCTTTCGAAGAAGACTGTGTAGTGCCATTCTTTTCGTCCTGCTGCTTCTTTCTGCAATCCTTGATCATGTGACCGCTTTTGTTGCAGTAGTGGCACTTACCTGAAAACTTCTTCTTCTTACCATTCTTCTTCTCTCCACCCTTCCCTTTGGATGTGGTTGAGAATGCTGCATCACTTCCGCCATCGCGGGTCTTCATTTGCATCTCCTCCTCTAGAAGCATCGCGCTGAACTCTTCAAAAGTGAGGGGTGGATTTCTTACCTGCGTGTTGAGTGTCGTGACCAACGCATCGTACTTTTGTGGAAGGATCCGAATGCACCTTCTGGCCAACTCTTCGCTGGTCTTTGTAATCCCAACCGCCGCCATCTGATCACGTAGATTCTTGATCCGTGTGATGAATGTCTCAGCTGATTCTCCATCAGAGCACCTCTCTGCAGCAAGCATATTCTCCAGATTTTGAATTCTGGTCTGATTCCGCGTTTCATACTGACCTTTCAGTATGTTCCAAGCCTCACTTGCCTTGTCTGTGTGCTGAATCAGAGTCAAAACAGAATCACTTGAACTGGTAACAAGAGCGCAGAGTGCATCTGCGTTCCTTCGTTTCCATGCCCGAAGAAGATCTGCATTCGGTGGCGTTATGACGTTGGGGTTGTTTGGATTCGGTGATCCAACCGGTTCTGGATCCAATCCCAGAACAGTATCCAGAAGCTCATATGAATCCAAGATCGCGCTGATCTTGAATTTCCACAAAGTATAATTCGTCCCATCGAGCTTGCCTTCATTGAAGGCAGGTGGACGAATTCGCAATGGGGTTGGTGCAGCCATCACTCCTAGTAGCCTTTGCTAACAAAGCTCGTTGAACTTGCAATAAAGTCGTTACTCAGATAGCCTGAGCTCTGATACCATGTAAGAAAATAGTACGCAGCGGAAGATAACAACAAAACGCAAGTACACGATGGAAAGCTGGAGAGAATACAAAAATTCTGATATACCAAACTGGTGATACAACTGATGGTTGGCTGTCCACCCGTGCGCTCTACAGACAGAGCTTCGATGGTGATCTAGACAGATGCTGGACGGAGGACTATGAGCGTGAAGAACTGGTGATCTGATGATAGGGGGTGGCCACTTATATAGTGTAAGTGGTTGACGGTCGGCCCTGTAATAGGCAGTCGGCCTAATAGACAGTCGGCCTGGAAGACCAACCGACCCTTCAGAAAACATGCCGTCGGGCAGATGAAGGATCGCGCATAGGTCATACCGTCCAGGATCTAGATAGATGCTGGACGGAGGACTATGAGCGTGAAGAACTGGTGATCTGATGATAGGGGGTGGCCACTATTATATAGTGTAAGTCGGTTGACGGTCGGCCTTGTAATAGGCAGTCGGCCTAATAGACAGTCGGCCTGGAAGACGAGCCGACCCTTCAAAAAACATGCCCCCGGACCCTGCCGCTGGGGGCTTTGCCCCCAAACCCCCACCGGGGGCCTGCGCCCCCCGGACCCCCTGCTATCGGGGGGGCTATCGCCCCCCCGAACCCCCCCTTTGTGCAGACGGGTATCTACTCTTGGCTCCTAAGCCGTCTCATAACCATCTGGTCTACTCTAAGACCCCTTCCAGTGTCTAAACTGGGGATCCCTCCCAATATCTGATACCCATCATGGCTTCTCCTCATATGGGGGCCTTACAACATTGGGTACACAGAATATTGGTGGGTTACATGAGAGGTGGACATTTGAGCTAACTCTAACACCCCCCCTCAATGTTCACCCGAAGATGAACTATGTGATCGGAGTCGATGTAGATGCCGCAACAATAAATCACTCCCAAGAGCCTTCGTGAAGATGTCTGCGCAATTATCCTCTGTGGGACAATACTCCAGCTCTATGACTCCATCCTCGATGAGCTCTCGTACGTAGTGATACTGGATCTCTATGTGCTTTGTACGAGCATGGAACACAGGATTCTTTGCAATGGCCATGCAACTCTGATTGTCGCATTTCAGAACCGTCGCATCTTCGATTGGAACTCCTATGTCTTGCAGGATCCTCCTTAGCCAAACTGCTTCACAAGCAGCAATGCATGCTGCCTTGTACTCAGCTTCCGTCAAAGATAGTGCCACTGTTGGTTGCTTCTTGCTAATCCAAGAGAACACTCCTGAACCAAGTGAGAAACAATATCCAGAAACTGACTTTCTAGAATCACAATCTCCCGCCCAATCTGAGTCACAGTAACCCGCCAAGGTCTTCCCTGCTCTGTAGGTAATGCCATACTCCAGTGTACCTTTCACGTACTTTAGCACACGCATCCCTGCTTTCCAATGGTTCTCTCGAGGTTGATTTGAGAACCTACTAAGTACACCAACTGCAAAGCTGATATCAGGTCTAGTGTTGCACAGAAAAATGAGACTCCCCACAAGTTTCCTATACTCCTTGATGTCGACAAGTGGTGATGCATCCTCCACTGAGAGCTTACCATTCACCTCCATGGGAGAGACCACGTCCTTACACTCGGTCATATCGAATGCCTTCAAGAATCTCACGAGCATATCTCTGCTGAGAGATGAAAATCCTGCCAGGTTTTTGCCAAACCTCAATGCCGAGGCAAAAGTGCATGAGCCCCAAATCTGTCATCTCAAACTCGGAACTCAACGACTCCCTCAACTTTTGCAGCATCTTCTCATGATCTCCTGTGATGATCAAGTCATCCACGTAAAGGACTATTACCACATACTTGCCATCCTGCTTACAAACATACAGGTTAGCATCAGAAGCACTTTTTGAGAAACCAATAGATATGAGAAAGCTATCAATCCGTTGGTACCATGCCCTTGGGGCCTGTTTTAGCCCGTACAATGCCTTCTTTAGTTTGCAAACCTTGTTCTCTGAATTGGGCACCTCAAATCCTGGTGGCTGGAACACATATACCTCCTCCTTGAGATGTCCATTCAAGAACGCAGATTTCACGTCCATTTGAAACACCGGCCACTACTTATGAGCAGCCAAGGCAAGTACCACCCGAATAGTTGTCATCCTTGCTGTAGGAGCAAAGGAATCCTCAAAATCAAAGCCTTCAACTTGAGAGTATCCTTGTGCAACAAGCCTAGCCTTGTACTTTTCCAAAGATCCATCAGATTTGTACTTGGCCTTCCATACCCATTTGGTACCAATGATCTTCCTTTTTTCTGGACGATCAACCAAGTCCCAAGTCTGATTCTTCATGATGCTGTCATACTCCTCTTGCATGGCAGCTTTCCAATTTGGATCCGCCATTGCCTCATCCAAATTCATAGGCTCTTGAACTTTCATAATCTCAGCCATCAAGGCCATATTGACTATGTGTTCAGAAGCCCTTTTCTGCTCCTCTATCCTCTTTGATCGTCGAAGTCCATCTGCAGATGACTCCGCCAAGTCTGGAACCGGATTCTTCTCATCAAAGAGCTGCCTTGCCCACTTTGGAAGTGGCTTACCTTGTGGAGCCAAGGCATGTTGTGGTGTTGGTGGAGTCTATTCCTCGAAGTACTCCTCCTCATTCTGCAACTCTGCTTTAGATACGGGCACAAGGTGAGTTACTTTTACGGCTGATGATAAAGTGGAAGGGCATACCTCCTCCTCCACTGTATGTGGCTGTTCCCAAAACACCACATCACGACTGACCACGATCTTCTTTGCCTCTGGATCATATAGCCGGTACGCCTTTGACTCCTGGCTATAGCCCATGAAGATACACTTTCTGCTCTTTGGATCTAATTTCTTTCTGGTGCTATCTGGAACATGAACAAAGCACTCACATCCAAATGTTCTGAAATGAGAAGCGGAAGGCTTTTTACCTGAGTAAGCCTCCAAAGGTGTTTTGCCCGTCAAGGCCTTTGTGAAGCTGCGATTGACGATGTCCGTGCGAAGCTTCTTTACCTTCAGCCCGCTTTCGTTTTCCACCATCTTTTGCCACTGTTTGAATTTTCCAAGAGCTTCAGCCTTATCTCGTAAAAAATACACCCACATGTATCTACTGTAGTCGTCGACGATAAGCATATAGTAGTTACATCCCCCCAAAGCTTGAGTCGGAGCTTTCCCACTGAGATCAGCATGAACCAATTCTAGAGGAGCCTTTGCCCGATAGCCGCTCTCATGTGGAAAAGCCTTCCTTTGTTGCTTGCCCATCATACAAGCTTCACAAGGTTCCTGCACCTTTGAGAGTGCAGGCAAGTGTGCAACCATCCCTGTTTTCTGCATTTCCAAAAGAATAGGATAACTAAGATGACCAAATCTTTCATGCCATACCTTACTGCTGCCCACTCCTGAAGAGACTGTTAGTGCCGTCAGCTCGTAGAGATTGTTCTTCCTTACTGCCTTGCCGACCACCTTGCCCGCTGCATTAAGGATTTCTGCTCCGGTCCTCTTGAAACGTACCTCCAAGTTGCGATCAGTTATCGCAGCAACCGAAAGCAAGTTCTTCTTTAGCTGAGGAACTAGTAATACATCAGAAAGCTCTTTAGTTTCACCCTCTTGAATGGAAAGAGAGATAGTACCTGTACCTTCCACAGGGCATTTTGCATTATTACCGACCGTCACGTTCATGGGCTCTTGTAGAGGCTTGAAAGAGCTATACCAGTCCTTCTTTCTGGTCATGTGACGAGACGCTCCACTATCAAGGAGCCACGAATCATTCGTTGTTGAAACTTCTGTTGAGGAGCATATTTCTTCAATTGCAACCCATAGCTCCAACTCAGTTTCAACTGTGTTGGCAGATTCCTTGCCTTTCGAAGAAGACTGTGTAGTGCCATTCTTTTCGTCCTGCTGCTTCTTTCTGCAATCCTTGATCATGTGACCGCTTTTGTTGCAGTAGTGGCACTTACCTGAAAACTTCTTCTTCTTACCATTCTTCTTCTCTCCACCCTTCCCTTTGGATGTGGTTGAGAATGCTGCATCACTTCCGCCATCGCGGGTCTTCATTTGCATCTCCTCCTCTAGAAGCATCGCGCTGAACTCTTCAAAAGTGAGGGGTGGATTTCTTACCTGCGTGTTGAGTGTCGTGACCAACGCATCGTACTTTTGTGGAAGGATCCGAATGCACCTTCTGGCCAACTCTTCGCTGGTCTTTGTAATCCCAACCGCCGCCATCTGATCACGTAGATTCTTGATCCGTGTGATGAATGTCTCAGCTGATTCTCCATCAGAGCACCTCTCTGCAGCAAGCATATTCTCCAGATTTTGAATTCTGGTCTGATTCCGCGTTTCATACTGACCTTTCAGTATGTTCCAAGCCTCACTTGCCTTGTCTGTGTGCTGAATCAGAGTCAAAACAGAATCACTTGAACTGGTAACAAGAGCGCAGAGTGCATCTGCGTTCCTTCGTTTCCATGCCCGAAGAAGATCTGCATTCGGTGGCGTTATGACGTTGGGGTTGTTTGGATTCGGTGATCCAACCGGTTCTGGATCCAATCCCAGAACAGTATCCAGAAGCTCATATGAATCCAAGATCGCGCTGATCTTGAATTTCCACAAAGTATAATTCGTCCCATCGAGCTTGCCTTCATTGAAGGCAGGTGGACGAATTCGCAATGGGGTTGGTACAGCCATCACTCCTAGTAGCCTTTGCTAACAAAGCTCGTTGAACTTGCAATAAAGTCGTTACTCAGATAGCCTGAGCTCTGATACCATGTAAGAAAATAGTACGCAGCGGAAGATAACAACAAAACGCAAGTACACGATGGAAAGCTGGAGAGAATACAAAAATTCTGATATACCAAACTGGTGATACAACTGATGGTTGGCTGTCCACCCGTGCGCTCTACAGACAGAGCTTCGATGGTGATCTAGACAGATGCTGGACGGAGGACTATGAGCGTGAAGAACTGGTGATCTGATGATAGGGGGTGGCCACTTATATAGTGTAAGTGGTTGACGGTCGGCCCTGTAATAGGCAGTCGGCCTAATAGACAGTCGGCCTGGAAGACCAACCGACCCTTCAGAAAACATGCCGTCGGGCAGATGAAGGATCGCGCATAGGTCATACCGTCCAGGATCTAGATAGATGCTGGACGGAGGACTATGAGCGTGAAGAACTGGTGATCTGATGATAGGGGGTGGCCACTATTATATAGTGTAAGTCGGTTGACGGTCGGCCTTGTAATAGGCAGTCGGCCTAATAGACAGTCGGCCTGGAAGACCAGCCGACCCTTCAAAAAACATGCCCCCGGACCCTGCCGCTGGGGGCTTTGCCCCCAGACCCCCACCGGGGGCCTGCGCCCCCCGGACCCCCTGCTATCGGGGGGGCTATCGCCCCCCCGAACCCCCCCTTTGTGCAGACGGGTATCTACTCTTGGCTCCTAAGCCGTCTCATAACCATCTGGTCTACTCTAAGACCCCTTCCAGTGTCTAAACTGGGGATCCCTCCCAATATCTGATACCCATCATGGCTTCTCCTCATATGGGGGCCTTACAACATTGGGTACACAGAATATTGGTGGGTTACATGAGAGGTGGACATTTGAGCTAACTCTAACACCCCCCCTCAATGTTCACCCGAAGATGAACTATGTGATCGGAGTCGATGTAGATGCCGCAACAATAAATCACTCCCAAGAGCCTTCGTGAAGATGTCTGCGCAATTATCCTCTGTGGGACAATACTCCAGCTCTATGACTCCATCCTCGATGAGCTCTCGTACGTAGTGATACTGGATCTCTATGTGCTTTGTACGAGCATGGAACACAGGATTCTTTGCAATGGCCATGCAACTCTGATTGTCGCATTTCAGAACCGTCGCATCTTCGATTGGAACTCCTATGTCTTGCAGGATCCTCCTTAGCCAAACTGCTTCACAAGCAGCAATGCATGCTGCCTTGTACTCAGCTTCCGTCGAAGATAGTGCCACTGTTGGTTGCTTCTTGCTAATCCAAGAGAACACTCCTGAACCAAGTGAGAAACAATATCCAGAAACTGACTTTCTAGAATCACAATCTCCCGCCCAATCTGAGTCACAGTAACCCGCCAAGGTCTTCCCTGCTCTGTAGGTAATGCCATACTCCAGTGTACCTTTCACGTACTTTAGCACACGCATCCCTGCTTTCCAATGGTTCTCTCGAGGTTGATTTGAGAACCTACTAAGTACACCAACTGCAAAGCTGATATCAGGTCTAGTGTTGCACAGAAAAATGAGACTCCCCACAAGTTTCCTATACTCCTTGATGTCGACAAGTGGTGATGCATCCTCCACTGAGAGCTTACCATTCACCTCCATGGGAGAGACCACGTCCTTACACTCGGTCATATCGAATGCCTTCAAGATCTCACGAGCATATCTCTGCTGAGAGATGAAAATCCTGCCAGGTTTTTGCCAAACCTCAATGCCGAGGCAAAAGTGCATGAGCCCCAAATCTGTCATCTCAAACTCGGAACTCAACGACTCCCTCAACTTTTGCAGCATCTTCTCATGATCTCCTGTGATGATCAAGTCATCCACGTAAAGGACTATTACCACATACTTGCCATCCTGCTTACAAACATACAGGTTAGCATCAGAAGCACTTTTTGAGAAACCAATAGATATGAGAAAGCTATCAATCCGTTGGTACCATGCCCTTGGGGCCTGTTTCAGCCCGTACAATGCCTTCTTTAGTTTGCAAACCTTGTTCTCTGAATTGGGCACCTCAAATCCTGGTGGCTGGAACACATATACCTCCTCCTTGAGATGTCCATTCAAGAACGCAGATTTCACGTCCATTTGAAACACCGGCCACTGCTTATGAGCAGCCAAGGCAAGTACCACCCGAATAGTTGTCATCCTTGCTGTAGGAGCAAAGGAATCCTCAAAATCAAAGCCTTCAACTTGAGAGTATCCTTGTGCAACAAGCCTAGCCTTGTACTTTTCCAAAGATCCATCAGATTTGTACTTGGCCTTCCATACCCATTTGGTACCAATGATCTTCCTTTTTTCTGGACGATCAACCAAGTCCCAAGTCTGATTCTTCATGATGCTGTCATACTCCTCTTGCATGGCAGCTTTCCAATTTGGATCCGCCATTGCCTCATCCAAATTCATAGGCTCTTGAACTTTCATAATCTCAGCCATCAAGGCCATATTGACTATGTGTTCAGAAGCCCTTTTCTGCTCCTCTATCCTCTTTGATCGTCGAAGTCCATCTGCAGATGACTCCGCCAAGTCTGGAACCGGATTCTTCTCATCAAAGAGCTGCCTTGCCCACTTTGGAAGTGGCTTACCTTGTGGAGCCAAGGCATGTTGTGGTGTTGGTGGAGTCTATTCCTCGAAGTACTCCTCCTCATTCTGCAACTCTGCTTTAGATACGGGCACAAGGTGAGTTACTTTTACGGCTGATGATAAAGTGGAAGGGCATACCTCCTCCTCCACTGTATGTGGCTGTTCCCAAAACACCACATCACGACTGACCACGATCTTCTTTGCCTCTGGATCATATAGCCGGTACGCCTTTGACTCCTGGCTATAGCCCATGAAGATACACTTTCTGCTCTTTGGATCTAATTTCTTTCTGGTGCTATCTGGAACATGAACAAAGCACTCACATCCAAATGTTCTGAAATGAGAAGCGGAAGGCTTTTTACCTGAGTAAGCCTCCAAAGGTGTTTTGCCCGTCAAGGCCTTTGTGAAGCTGCGATTGACGATGTCCGTGCGAAGCTTCTTTACCTTCAGCCCGCTTTCGTTTTCCACCATCTTTTGCCACTGTTTGAATTTTCCAAGAGCTTCAGCCTTATCTCGTAAAAAATACACCCACATGTATCTACTGTAGTCGTCGACGATAAGTCGACGATAAGCATATAGTAGTTACATCCCCCCAAAGCTTGAGTCGGAGCTTTCCCACTGAGATCAGCATGAACCAATTCTAGAGGAGCCTTTGCCCGATAGCCGCTCTCATGTGGAAAAGCCTTCCTTTGTTGCTTGCCCATCATACAAGCTTCACAAGGTTCCTGCACCTTTGAGAGTGCAGGCAAGTGTGCAACCATCCCTGTTTTCTGCATTTCCAAAAGAATAGGATAACTAAGATGACCAAATCTTTCATGCCATACCTTACTGCTGCCCACTCCTGAAGAGACTGTTAGTGCCGTCAGCTCGTAGAGATTGTTCTTCCTTACTGCCTTGCCGACCACCTTGCCCGCTGCATTAAGGATTTCTGCTCCGGTCCTCTTGAAACGTACCTCCAAGTTGCGATCAGTTATCGCAGCAACCGAAAGCAAGTTCTTCTTTAGCTGAGGAACTAGTAATACATCAGAAAGCTCTTTAGTTTCACCCTCTTGAATGGAAAGAGAGATAGTACCTGTACCTTCCACAGGGCATTTTGCATTATTACCGACCGTCAAGTTCATGGGCTCTTGTAGAGGCTTGAAAGAGCTATACCAGTCCTTCTTTCTGGTCATGTGACGAGACGCTCCACTATCAAGGAGCCACGAATCATTCGTTGTTGAAACTTCTGTTGAGGAGCATATTTCTTCAATTGCAACCCATAGCTCCAACTCAGTTTCAACTGTGTTGGCAGATTCCTTGCCTTTCGAAGAAGACTGTGTAGTGCCATTCTTTTCGTCCTGCTGCTTCTTTCTGCAATCCTTGATCATGTGACCGCTTTTGTTGCAGTAGTGGCACTTACCTGAAAACTTCTTCTTCTTACCATTCTTCTTCTCTCCACCCTTCCCTTTGGATGTGGTTGAGAATGCTGCATCACTTCCGCCATCGCGGGTCTTCATTTGCATCTCCTCCTCTAGAAGCATCGCGCTGAACTCTTCAAAAATGAGGGGTGGATTTCTTACCTGCGTGTTGAGTGTCGTGACCAACGCATCGTACTTTTGTGGAAGGATCCGAATGCACCTTCTGGCCAACTCTTCGCTGGTCTTTGTAATCCCAACCGCCGCCATCTGATCACGTAGATTCTTGATCCGTGTGATGAATGTCTCAGCTGATTCTCCATCAGAGCACCTCTCTGCAGCAAGCATATTCTCCAGATTTTGAATTCTGGTCTGATTCCGCGTTTCATACTGACCTTTCAGTATGTTCCAAGCCTCACTTGCCTTGTCTGTGTGCTGAATCAGAGTCAAAACAGAATCACTTGAACTGGTAACAAGAGCGCAGAGTGCATCTGCGTTCCTTCGTTTCCATGCCCGAAGAAGATCTGCATTCGGTGGCGTTATGACGTTGGGGTTGTTTGGATTCGGTGATCCAACCGGTTCTGGATCCAATCCCAGAACAGTATCCAGAAGCTCATATGAATCCAAGATCGCGCTGATCTTGAATTTCCACAAAGTATAATTCGTCCCATCGAGCTTGCCTTCATTGAAGGCAGGTGGACGAATTCGCAATGGGGTTGGTGCAGCCATCACTCCTAGTAGCCTTTGCTAACAAAGCTCGTTGAACTTGCAATAAAGTCGTTACTCAGATAGCCTGAGCTCTGATACCATGTAAGAAAATAGTACGCAGCGGAAGATAACAACAAAACGCAAGTACACGATGGAAAGCTGGAGAGAATACAAAAATTCTGATATACCAAACTGGTGATACAACTGATGGTTGGCTGTCCACCCGTGCGCTCTACAGACAGAGCTTCGATGGTGATCTAGACAGATGCTGGACGGAGGACTATGAGCGTGAAGAACTGGTGATCTGATGATAGGGGGTGGCCACTTATATAGTGTAAGTGGTTGACGGTCGGCCCTGTAATAGGCAGTCGGCCTAATAGACAGTCGGCCTGGAAGACCAACCGACCCTTCAGAAAACATGCCGTCGGGCAGATGAAGGATCGCGCATAGGTCATACCGTCGGGCCTGGAAGACCAGCCGACCCTTCAAAAAACATGCCCCCGGACCCTGCCGCTGGGGGCTTTGCCCCCAGACCCCCACCGGGGGCCTGCGCCCCCCGGACCCCCTGCTATCGGGGGGGCTATCGCCCCCCCGAACCCCCCCTTTGTGCAGACGGGTATCTACTCTTGGCTCCTAAGCCGTCTCATAACCATCTGGTCTACTCTAAGACCCCTTCCAGTGTCTAAACTGGGGATCCCTCCCAATATCTGATACCCATCATGGCTTCTCCTCATATGGGGGCCTTACAACATTGGGTACACAGAATATTGGTGGGTTACATGAGAGGTGGACATTTGAGCTAACTCTAACACAATGCACATATTCACTGTTGTTATATGTTTTGATGTGCAAATCAGCTCGAAAGTTAGTAGGTGCTATCGACACAGTAATGCGGCAATGTGACTTCGCACAACAAATAGAGTATATAACATGTCAGGTATCACATCAAGAGAATAGCCACATCTATAATTGTGGATGGAGGGGGGGCTACAATTGCTTTTTGGTACTTGGTCAAATTTTTGAGATACAAAATGACACCACACTATCAACATATATAGATTTGCATCTCTATGCATTTATAACATGTACCATTCAAGCAATCATTAAGGGCGACATTATGGACCCTCCCACAAGGCAAATAGATAATGGCTCAGAGGAGTGCGAAATGAATGCCGTCAAAGAGTCAAATGGGATAGAAGACCTCAGCTCTACAAACATGGCTTCATTGGAAGAATTGGTAAGCTCTTTTAATGTTAGGGTTATGATTCAACATAGACCTCAGTATCTTGAATTTGGGGGAGAGGAGATTTCAATCCTCTCTAGAGCTTCAAATGAGGTCAATAACAACGTTATGATGGCCATTCTCAGGTTTGATACAAACTTTTTCTCTGCTTGATAATTCAATATTTTGATTAAATCTAATAAGCTAATATTCATTTATTTGTTGGTACAGTATAGTTATCTCACGATTTGGTAGAGCCGTACAAAACCATGTGTATATGTTGGATTCCCTCCTTTCTCCTATACTTAGCGATAGCAGAAAGACGATAGCCAATGTTTGTAAATGGTTACAGCCTTTACATTTACATGGCGTGCGAGTCCTATTTATGGCATATCACGAGATGTAAGTATCATGGCAACCTTTATTTTCATCTTATACTGGCAACATTGTGTTAAATAATAATGGCTCTTAATTATTCGTGTAGGGAACATTGGAGTCTAGTGGTTTGGGACCTTGAAGACAACTATTGTTGGTTTGTTAACTCGATTGTAGGCTTTCATGGCTCGGTGCAAACGTAAGTATTCTATTAATCTGTTGTTACTTCTATATTATGTACCTTATGTAGTAGACACACTAAGTTTTTTTAATATGTCATGATGAGCAGGTCAATTGAGAAGTTGGTATCTGCTATCAGAGAAATAGGACAGTACAAAGACTTGCTAGACTTCCAAAAGCGTTTAGTAGTAGACCAGGAAGATGGGCATAGTTGTGGGTGGAGAGTTGCCTACAACTGCATGTTGATTTTCAAAGAAATTTTCTCACTTAAGCCACAGATCTCATCGGAAGACTCTTTGGAGCTCAAATATTTAGAGGAGGATATACAATTGTTTAGGGCTGAAATCATTCGAGACCTAATTGCTGCCATTAGAATACAATGTGCAACTGAAGCAATATCACAGCTTGCATTTAAGGAAGAGGAGATTGAGTCTACTGTGAAAGCATTGCACACTACAGAAGAAGTAGAGAATTAGTGTACACTTATAGCACCACAGCCTCCACTGGAAGCATCAAAAGAGTTGCCATAGCCTCCACTTGCATTTAAGGAAGAGGATACTGAGTCTACTTCGAAAGCACTACATACTACAAAAGAAGTAGAGACTGAGTGTACATCTAGAGCACCACAGCCTCCATTGGAAGCATCAGAAGAGTTGCCACAGTCTCCACTAGAAGCATCATAAGAGTTGTGATGCATGTATGATGTTGTGTTTGTATTGTATATACGCATGAGGAGCATATTCTCATGAGGTTGTTTACTCCATGAATATTATGGTTGACATTTATTTGTTGCAATGTATGAATCATGATGTAGTTTTTGTTGATTATACACCAATTTCTGACTTATTACTTAAGTGGCATTTAGTCATGATATTTATATATTTATTTCATGCACACAATTTTATGATATGAATGTGTGATGATGTGATTATTAGGAAATATAACCTATTTCATGGCAAAGTATCAATTCCCAATGCTCCACTCACTTAAAGTACATCATTCCCAATGCTCTGCAAAATTTTATTCAGTTGGACAGTCTCCACTCACTTAAAGTAGAGCATTTCCAATGCTTCTCTCACTTTATTCCAACCCTTATCCTTATCATAGTGAACACATCGTGCCTTAGTGCACTTGTAATCTTCCATCGTAGTCCTTCCACAAACACTCTCTTATTTCTTACATCCTAGTCCTTCTGATTACACTTTACGTCTTCCCTCACTTTCAATCACTCTTGTAGGAGGGGCAGCTCACTGTGCATCCCTCGCTATCGCTCCCTCACTCTCCTTCTCCCACTTTCCCTCTAAGACAATGACTACTTACTACTCGACTTCATTTACTGAACTCAAATTTTGTCTTAGATCTCTTTTGTATGGACCAATGAAGGGAAAACCATTCGAGGAGGATATGTTACGCACATGGCTACTTGATTTGAACTCAGCAGAAGAGGTGAATATCCTTAGCTTTCTTTTTCGCTTCTTTTAACCACGTACTTCTTATGCGAACGAGTTAAATTTTCGTACAAGATATGGCGGTGGCTAGAAGTTGTATTGAAAAAAATGGTGGAGATGAGGAAAGCCAAGAGAGAAAAGAAGAGTTGTTGAATGCTTACAAGTCGGCAAAAGATTCGAAACAAGTTGTGAGGAGAGTCTGTGAGGAGATTTGCGATGCCAGCCCTAGTTACGCATGGCCTGCAAGTTTAAAGTCTGCTTGTTTTCATGAAGCCAATGCCATAGTAGGCACTTTCGAGGACATATGCTCTCTCTAATGACTTAATAGTCAAGTGATGTAAATTTAATTCCATAGAAATTTAAAGTAACTATGAAATTTAATTCCATAGACTTATGTGTTTTCTAAAGTAACTGTAATAGACAAGAAATAAAACTATAGTTCCACAAAGACTTTTTAGTTCTCTAATGTAAAGTTGTAATAGACAAGAGAGACAAAGATGACATCTTCTAGGCTGAGCTAATGGAAGGTGTTTTTTAACACCATATGGCTTTGAATTATATGATCTACTTCTTGTACAAATGTGTCATGCTTTTTTTTAAATGTACTCTAGTTTTTTTTCTAATTTGATTTTTTAAAATCTTATTTTTTGTCTCTTTTAACAACATGAAGTCCTCTTTTTTTAATGTACTCTAGTTTTAATAACATGTCACGTCATTTTTTCTAATTTGATTTTTTTGAATCTTACTTTTTGACTCAAAGTTTTGTTTTATAAGAGCCTCTTTTTTTAATATGCTTTATCCAAAATTATCTCACAAAAAGAATTTGGACAGTGTACTAGTCCAAAATTAATGAAATAGGTGTTTTGGATCCAAAAGCTGAGAAGTGCATCTTTATTGGTTATTCTTTGCAGCAAAAAGGGTATAGATGATATAACTCTTCTACTCGTAAGTTTAGAGTGAGTAGAGATGTTGTTTTGGATGAGATGAGCAGCTGGTATAAACCAGTAAATGTGATGATTGATGTAGATGCACAAAATGGTAATGCTGCACAGAATTCACAGCAGCAATCACAAAATATTAGTGGACTTGCAGTGTCCTCTAGCAGTGGTTCACATACTTTGCAATGGACTGGCAGATTGAGATTAGGAGAATCTCCTCAAAGCAATGCAGATAGTGGTATGTGTGAAGGTAGTGGGAGAGAGGGAAGGAGTCTCACTTGCGGCTTTGTCACATGCATACACAATGGGGGAATACACACACAGGTGGAGGCTAAAAATAGTTTTCCTCTTCTTAGTTGTGAAAGCCAAAAAGAACTCTAGTACAAAGAAATAGAAGAACCCTATATGTGGGTCTCAAACCAAACTCAACTAACTAAGGTGGCATACTAATTGAGCCACAAACTAGAGTAGATAAGGATAGCTGTCATCCAGCTATTATTCGTGGGCGGTGTACCAACCGCATCTGCAGCTAACAAGTCGGTGACATAAATGCACAATGGTCACCCTGGCATATCATGAGTGGAGCTCGATATCTCAACACTCCCCCTCGAACTCAATCCCAATCATTGCACACCAAGCAGGTCTCTAAACTTGCGCAGCTTCTCTGCACCCAATGCCTTCATGAATATGTCAGCTACCTGATCCTCTATGCTGACATAAACTAGATCAATAAGTACTAGTAAAACCTTCTCCTGAACATAGTGATAATGCACCTTAATGTGCTTTGTTCTAGCATGATAGACTGGGTTATTTGCCAAGTGTATACTGCTCATGTTGTCACAATAAATGACAACTGGCCCATCTGTAGACTGATGCATATCATAAAGTAGCTTATGCAACCAAGCTACCTCACATGCACCCATTGCAGCACCCCTATACTCAGCCTCTGTGCTTGACAAGGCAACTGTAGGCTATTTCTTGCTGCTCCAGGTGACTACAACACTCCCAAAAGAGAACACATATAAACTGGTAGATCGTGTATCAGAAATACTACCAGCCCAATCAGCATCAGTGTATCCATGCAATTGTATCTGAACCCCAGGCTCATAAAATAGTCCATACTGCAATGTGGACTTCACATACCTGGGTATGCATCTAGCCGCATCCAAATGCGGTTTCCTTGGAGCCTGCATAAACTGACTTACCAATCCAACAGCATAGCTTAAATCTAGCTTGGTAATAGTCATATAAATCAAACTTCCTACTATGCGTCTGTACATAGTAGGGTCTTCCAGAAGCTCACCTGCATCTGTGCTCAGCTTCACATTCTGGTCCAAAGAAACTGAATTAGGCTTACAGCCTGTCATCCCATATTTGGACAGCATGTCCAATCCATACTGCCTCTGCAAGAGCTGTATCCCACTTGGTGATCTAATCACCTCAATGCCCAAGAAATAACGCAGCTCTCCCAAATCCTTCATCTCAAACTTCTGCCTCAATAGCATTTTCACATGAAGGATATCTTCATCACTATCACCTGTGATGATCAAATCATCAACATAAATGACAAGCAGCATAATCCCTTTCTCTGTTTTTCTCACATAGAGTGAGAAATCTGCCTTGGAAATCTAAAAGCCAATAGTGACAAGATATTATCCTATCTTGTCAGACCATGCTCTAGGTGCTTGCTTCAAGCCATATAAGGCTTTCTTCAACCTGCAAACAAACTTAGGATGAATAGCATGAACATAACCTATTGGCTGCTCCATAAAGACCTCTTCTTGCAAATCACCATGCAAGAAGGCATTCTTTACATCCATCTGATGTAAAGACCATCCCTTTGATGTAGCCATAGCAATGACTACTCTTACAATTGCCATCCTTGCAATCGAACTGAATGTTTCTTCATAATCAATGCCATATGTCTGTGCATACGCCTTGACAACTAATCTTGCCTTGTATCTATTCACAGAACCATCTGCATTGTGCTTGATATTATAAACCCACTTACAGCCAATTGCATTCTTGTTTTTAGGCAAAGGCACCAATTCCCAAACTTATGATATCACGTGAGTGTACAATAGGGGTTTTTTTTGAAATGAGGCATAAGCTTATACATTAGGGGTGGGGGCCCTTTTTTTTTCCCCAATATTGAATTTAAGCTAGGGGGACCATGTCATATTTAAGAAGGGGCGACATAATATAGGTTACCTTGGGTAACTAGTCCAAACAAGTTTGATTTTGTGTATGGTTTTAAATAGTCATAGGGAAAGTAACCTAAATTTGCTTATTGTGTAATCTAAATGCTTGAGAAAGAATGTAGATTTAAGGAAAGGGGGGGACATAATCGAATTTTGGTGGTATCTTATAAGCTTAAATAGGGGTGTTTTATCATCCTATGTGGATCTTAAATAGGGGGTTTTCTTGAAGTTCATGCACGCAGGTGACGTCCCCCTTTAATGAAGAGTGAATCCCCTGGGGCTTCGTGCTATATGTACATACAAGCACTTTTTGAGCTATGAATTAATATACACTCCTTTTATTTTTTGGGCTTTCAATTTCCTTGTGCAATGTTCTATCAATGAATGCCTTGTGAACTACACGTTTTGGAGTTGTAATGTTTTATTCAGAATTGTAATCGTCGGCTATAGACGTGCTTGCAATCATGCTAATTAACATGCGGTTGGCCATGAGAATTGAAATGCACAATCTGGAAATGGGATTCTTGTAACTACATAGCATACACAACATACACAGCATTCTATTCAACCACATAAAATTCTACTTTTATTAGAAAAAAGATTCTGTCAAGCGTCTATAAGCGTGTCTATGTACGCATCTTTTTATTATTTTTTAATTTTTATTAGAGCGTCTAAAAGCCCATCTATAGACGCATCTGTCTGTTACATAGACAAGCCTATAGACACGGGTCTATAGACGTGCCAATAGACATGCAAATAGATGTGCCCATCACAACAAGACAAAGCACCTATAGACATGCACACAGACGCATACGTGCACACAGATGCATTTAATCGACTAAAAAAGACTAATGGGTGCATCTATTTGCATGTCTATTTGCACGTCTAAAGACCCATGTCTAATGGTGCATCTATCTAGCAGATAGATGCGCATATAGATGCATAAATAGATGCTCTGCTAGAAAATTAAAAAAATGGACAGACGCATCGTTAAACGCTTGTATAGACACAATTATAAACGGTCTTATAGATGCTTTTATAGATGCGCAAATAGACGCTCCTCGAATAGATAGACGTGTTTATAGACGGTTTGATAGATGTGCTACATAATATTTCTTAAATTTTGTGTGCTTGAACAGAATGTTGTGTATGTTGTGTATGCTATGTAGTTATAGGAACCCCATTTTCACATTCTGTAATTCAATTCTTATAGCCAACCCCATTTTAATTAGCACTCTTGCACGCATGTCTATAGCCGACAATTACAATTTCAAATAAAACATTACAACTCCAAAATGTTTAGTTCACAAGGCATTAATTGATAGAACATTGCACAAGAAAATTGAAAGCTCAAAAAGTGCTTGTATGTACATATAGCACGAAGCTAAGCCACGTCCTGTGGCTACAACTACCAAAAATAAGAGGAGTGTATATACAAGAGGCAGGAAGCCAAGCCAGTGACTTTAAGTACAAAAAAGAGTAGCTAGCACTACTTCTATGACTAATCTAAGTTCTCCACATCCTCACTCCCATCTACGCTCCCTTCTGTGCTCCCTTCTCTGCCTCCTTCCTCGTCTTCTTGTGCAGGGGCCTGTAAACAAGGGACAACATATATCAATGTATGAAAAATCAAATCTTTCCTTATAATATTGACATTATTTAATTACTTTCAAATACCTCGGGGGACGCTCCAGTAGCCTAGATATACTTCTCCTCAATAATCAACCCATCATTATAGTAGTGCTTTCATGTATCTCCTCTATGATGGTGGCGGTGGTAGGTTGTCTCGATAGGAGTAGGGTATCTGCCCATGATATCAAGCTACAAGATGACACAATTTGTGAAGGGGTTAGTACAACGAAACAACCTCCTAATAAACTACATAAACGATATAATTTGAGATCGATACTTACAAATTGGGCCTCCCGTGATTCAACACCCCCTGCTCCAAAATGCACGCTTCCATATTGCTCCATTTGGATCCTTCGTGCCTCCATGTGCTGCAGACTAGGTTCCTCCCTTGCTGACTTCAATGCTTTCTTCCATTCACGCTTGTGAGCGGTGTGGGGTGAGGCCCTTGGTGGTTGATGATACAAGATAGCTCAACAACAACTCCTTGAGCTACTCAATCTTTCTTTCACTTGACAAAAAAGCTCTATTATTTATCTATGAACTGAAGATTGGGGGGGTTAGGATACCTATAGCAAACTGTAGCGAGCGTCTCATTAGCCAACCTCTTTGGATGGTCTTTGTAGTGGATAAAGCAATGTATATAATTGTTAGCAATTATAGAGCGCATGAAGGCCATGATGTCCTTCCCCCGTGCATCCATCAAGATGCCTCCTATCTGAGTGATGTCATAGAAGATCGTACCATCACCCAGAGGCACGTCTAAATCATCTGAATCATCCTCGTCCCCACCACCCCTCCCAAAGCACTGTGCCATGCATCCTCCACTGCTCTCCCTGCTATTACGCCTGCTACTGTGTCGTGTCGAGCTAGTACACTGGCCACTTATAGCTGGAGACTACACGGAACTATGTGGACCACTCGTAGCTCGAGAACCGAGTCTCGACTACACAGGAGTACGTCGACAGCTCTACGAGACAAAAGGACCTCCTGATGGCATGGGGGAAGGGGCATAAGAAGGCATGGGGGAAGGGGCATAAGATGGCATGGGGGAAGGGGCTCGGCTATGTAGCCGGCTAAGCTGTGTTGGCTCGGCTAGGGTAATCTCAGCTAGTGTGGGGTTGGGGTGGTTTGGAGTCTGTAGTTCCGACTCTTGGAGGGTGTTTAGAGTACCCGTCATGTAGTCGTATAACTCCCCTGGACTAGGAGGGTGCTCTAAAAGGTTATATAACTCCTAAAAGATTGTCTCCCAAAGATTAGGTGAGCCTGAAGAGCTTCCTAGCCACATGATGAACTAGAAGAAAGAAAAAAAGAAGATTACTGATGAGCTGAGAAGAGAAAAAGAAGAGAAAAAGAGAGAAAAATTACCACGAAAAGAGAGGGAAAGAGAGGATAAAAGAGAGAAGGAAAGAGAGGCAAATATAGGAAAAGAGAGAAGAAAAGAGAGCCAAATCCTTTTCTTGGAAGTGGAAGTGGAAAGGGAAAGGGAAAGGGAAGAGGAAAGAGAAAGGAAAGGAAAGGAAAGGGAAGAGAAGAGAAGGGAAGGGAAGGGAAGGGTCTAAAACTATCTAAGCTCATCTATAGATGCCTCGGGGGGGTCACTCATCATATGTAACCCTATCACGTGAGTTCAACAGAAGGATATTTTTTATTCCTAAAATTTACAGAAATAAATATACATAAGGGAATATTTAAAATAGTTTTGGAAAAAATTTACAGATTTGTATAGAAAAGGGGTACATTTTATTAATGAAAAAATTTACAAATAAGGGATTTTAAATATAGGCCTTGAACGCACGTGATATAGAGGATTTGTACATAGTGACCCCCCCGAGATAGATGCATCTGAGAAGTGCATCTATTTTTGCGTATAACAGCGCGTCTATAGATGTGGCTATCTATTTTTTAAAATAGAGTAGACAATCTATAGACATGCTTGTAGACACATATTTAGACGTGCTCTTAGATGCGTCCATAAATGCGCTCTGACAGACAGACTATTCTAAAAAGTCAAAAAGGACATGCGCCCAACAAAAAAGTGCAACACTGATACCAAAAACATTCATTTCTTGGATATGAGAAAGGACGAATCCAAAGAGTGCAACTTTTAAAGAAGATCAACCATAAAGAGACTTACCTTGGATAGAGGTATGGAAGCTTCTTGTCCTTCTTCTCTTTCTTCTCTTCTTTGTTCACCCTCTTCTCCTGTGTACTTGGAGATGATTGTGTAAGCTTGGAAGTAAGTGTGGGTGCCTGGAGATAAGTGTCAGAACTGTGGATCTGTTAATAGCAAAGTAAGCAAGCCGCACCAAGCTTAAGGTATGTGAAGAAAAGCAAAGCAAGCACACTAAAAGTAGATTTGAAAACCGTGTCTATAAGCGCGTCTGATGGCACGTCTATACATGCATCTAAATACCTGTGTAATTGTCCATCTAAATACACAGAGCAAATGTAATTTTAGATGCACCTATAGACACGTACCACATAACAAATAGACATGATTTTAGACGTGCCTTTAGATGCATCACAAAGTTTTAAGATTAAATATTTGAAGAAAACCAAATTTTTTGGATTGTTTCTTTGTAGGATGTCTTCATCTTCAACAAGTAGCTCCAGTGAGGATGAATCCCTCCGTATCCACCATCACAAAATGTGGTTGGAGCAAAAAATCAAATGTATGTGTGATCGATGTCGAGGAAACACGTATCATGCATGCAGGATTACACTCAATCACATCTCAAAGTATGGAGAATGGGATGCGATCGTAAACATGGTAAGTGTTAAAGAGTTGAGGTTGATTGAGATACCTGTGGGTGTTCATATGTTTGAGTTATGATCCTGTTTTAATTTGATATAGGATGCGATGCCACACCTGCATATGTTGCCCTATGCTCGTCATGAGGAGGCAAAGCATCGGCGATATGAGGTGGGATCTTCAGTAGGTACCGTTATGGATGCATGGAGTGATGGTGATAGTAGCCCTCCACCATTACCTCATGAAGACGTGGAGGAGGAGGTGTTTGATGATATGGTGCGGGATTTATATGTCCATCAATCCGAAGGGAGGGATCATAGCATGGAGTAGGAGGATCTTTTTACCGTAGCATCGACTCCACTATTTAAAGGGTAAACATTCTCTATTCTATGTGCCTCCCTTGAGTTACTAAACTTGAAAACCATCTATGGATGGAGCAATGCAAGTTTGAATGCATTACTCAAGTAAGCTTTAAAGTCTATTTTGCAAACATGATGAATTATGCTAGTGGGTCAATTACTCAAATGCTTTTTCTTATTTATGGTCTTCACATGTAGGCTATTGTGTGAAATGCCTCCAAGGGAGAATAAATTACCGACCTCAAGAGATATGAAAATGCAACATGTCACCTCTCTTGGAGGATTAGATTACAAGCGCATCCATGCATGCATCAACGATTGCATTTTGTTTCGTGGACTACATAAGGATGCAAGAGAGTATCCTACTTGTGGAGAGGCAAGATATAGAGCAGATCTCAAAACTTTGGACATGGCTCATAAGGTTCTGTGACATTTTCCCATAATCCCTCGCATCCAACACATGTTCAAGTGCAAATCCATTGCAGAGCTCATGTCATGGCATTCCTCCCATTGATCAACCGATGGCAAGTGGAGAACTCTCATAGACACTCCTGCGTGGAAGCATATTGAAGACACATATTGGCCAAGCTTCAAGGAAGAACCTAGGAGCTTGAGACTTGGATTGGGTATGGACGGTGTGAACTCATTTGGTCTCAAAAGCACCTCTTACAGTGTATGGCCAGTGATATTGGTGAATTATAATCTTCCACCCTCTATGGCTATTAAGAAAGGACATGTTATGTTGTCCCTTCTAATTCCAGGGATACATAAAGTCAAAAATCCTGATATTTATTTGGAGCCTTTGATTGACGAGTAGAGATACTTTGGAGAGGTATAGGTGCATGATGTGAGTAGGCCTCCCTTGTCACGAGACCTCGACTAAAAGCAGTCTTGATGTGGACGATGCATGACTTCCTAGGCTATAGCGAGTGTTCAGGTAAGCATTGCACTTTTAATTATGAGTAGTCAACCGATGTGGCACCTTGAACCCACCTTCAACTCTTAATTGCGTCTATTGTTCAGGTCTCACTACATCGGGTTACCATGTATGTCCTATTTGTGATCCTTCACTAATTGCCTCATAGGCAGACGCATTGAATAAGGACATCTATGAGAATCACCATCGATTTCTCCCACTTGATCATCCTAGATATGTTGCCCCTTGGAATGAAGTCCTCCCACAATCACTCACTGCGGGAGATTAGATGAGAATTTGGGATGGTTCCACGACAACTCCACCACTTGGCATGAGTTGGTAAGGGTTTGTAACTATTGTGTGCTATATTGGCTGGAAATAAAGACTACCCGCTAACACTAGCTTTTGGTTGGATACTCCATCTTTTATCTTTTACCATATTGGTCCCACCTCAAGATCAATGACCTACTTGATCCCATGCATATCTTCAAGAATGTGGTATCTACCATTTGGGAGCATTTGAATGGGACACGACATTCCGTAGGCATAAGGCATGATCTATGTACCACAGGGTGGATGCGTGAAGCTTGGCCACAAGAAAGTCCAAATGGGCATGTTTTATTACCTCGTGCACCGTGGAGGTTATCAAAGCTAGAGATGGCAACGGTGAAGTGCGCTGTTACTACAATTCGTACTCCCACTAGATACATGAGGTGTTTGAAGGGGGCCTTGACAAAGAGCAAGAAAAGAGATGTAGAGCAATTATATGGCTTGAAATCTCATGATTGGCACAAGATGCTCCAAGTAAGTATTTTATGTGCATAATATCTTTTTCCTTTCAAATTTGTGAGTGAATAATTATAAGCAACTAATCAACCACCTCCTCGTGGGTTCATTTCATACTACCTACTAGCATTTATCGTAGTGCATCAAAGGACATGAAGGATTGTATTTAGAAGATGGGCGAGCTTGTGAGGTACTTTACATGATACAAAATATGATGCATATCAATGCTCCATGCAAGGTGTTCATATTGCTAATATGGTGTACTTTTTCATTTCTAGGTATGTGAGCTCAAAGGAAATAGATCCCACCATGCTTGAGAATGCTCGAGTTATGTCAGTGGAGGTGGTTTGTTTAGTGGAGCAGACATTTCCATGTTCTATTCTCACAAGCCAATTACATCTCATGATAGTGCATTTGGTGGATGAGATTGCTATATGCGGTACTATACATGCACAATGGTTGTTCTTCCCCGAGCGCTTCATGAAGACCTTGAAGGGCTTCGTGAGACAAAATGCAAGACCCGAATGTAGCATGGCCGAGGGTTGGCTGGTACAAGAGTCACTTGTATATATTTCTGAGTTTCTTGTTGATGTGGATAGCTCTCTCCCATGACTATGGAGAGATCATGAAGACCTAAGGATGACCTCTATTGTGCCTACAGGGAAAGGATGTAACAAAGTAATAGACACAGAGTTGCTTAATAATATCAACCTTCATTGCGTGCTTAATAGTGATGTGATGAAAAGATGGGTAACAAGATATGAGGATGCAAACGCAACAAGACAAGAAGAAAGGGCCCTCTTTCGTACACACCACGAATCTCATGTGCCATACCCTTAGTATCTAAGAGCACTTCCAAAGGATATTCATGTGGATTGGCTACTTGATGAAATGGAGAAAGCAGAGACAGACGAGGGGATGCATATCATAATGGAAGAATGGGAGTATGCTAAGGGAGCAAGGTTAGTATATAGAATGTTATGCATAAGTTAGGAGCTTTCAATAATTTAGATTGCTTATTTTATTGATTTTTTCTTGGTGTAGTGCACTATGTTCAATGCTATATGCTGTGAGGGCAAGCATTTTCAAACACAACGGATTGATGATAAGAGAAAAACACAAGATTATGGCATCATTGCTAGCTTTGAGGGAGCCAATGGAGCCATGGATGATTATTGTGGCATAATCCAATATATTATTAAGCTTGACTTTTGATGTTTCTTTGTGTATGTTTTGGATGTAAAGTGGTTTAAGGACGTGGTAGAAAGAGGCCCTAATGCAACAATCAAACGCCATGCAAGTGGCTTTGTGACTATTGACTCCACAAAGTTTTGGCAAAGTAGGAAGGACACACTAGTACTACCACAACAATGTGAACAGGTACTGTGCACACATATAAAAATACTCGCTTTTAAATATTTGATACCTTCGATGCAAGGAAAATAATGTGATTGTATTTGTGTTTGAATTAGGTTGTCTATCAACCAATGGTGGATAATAATAAATGGTGGCATGTTATACCTATTATGCCATGTTCCAAAGTGATGTATAGTACATTTACTAATATGGAGCGTATGGAGGATGATCATGGCTATGGAGGTGATGATGATCGTGATACGAGAGAGGAGGATGATCATGAGATAGGAGATACGGATATTGAGGCCATTAGCCGTGAGGACGAGCCTACCATTGGTGATACTAATTTCGATGAGCACATGAGTACATTAGGAAAAAAGGGAGCTCATTTTGGGGCCTTTTACGGTTTGGAAAAATAAGCTCTCAACCAATCAATAGAAGGCCAACGTAACGTTGAAAATTCACAAAAATAAGAGAAAATAGAAAAAAGAAACAATACTTTATGTAAGTACAAGCGTGCTACATTAATGAGGAGATTGGTTTTTTATTCTTGGAAGATCTTTGGACAAGAAGATAGAATCTAAACTGACATTTTATCTGACAAGATCCTTCCCGCTTCCACCTTCCTTTGAATTTTCAAATGTTGTGCCACCTTTCGTGCGAAAGGTCTACCATTCTACACCATTGCCTCATTGTGCAACAGCCTTTCTTTTCCAAAACTGCTCCCTTGATCCTATTTGGTGTAGAGTAAGATGTTTCTCGTCAACTGTATGTTTGCCCACTTTCTCTTTCTTGAAACTTCAAATTGTTATCTTAGTTACATTACTTTGCTATTGTTACAGATTCAGAAAATCTCCATGGTGAACCAAAACCACGGCCGTTCTTGTGGAAGACGCTCTGTGGATGATAATGCTACGAAGGCAGAATTATACCAAACATCCTTACCCCGTCGACCTGCTTCTTCTATTTCGTCGGTAGAGAATTCAAGTACAGTCAAAACAGAAGGAAATTGGGAAAGGTTTAGTGTTTCGAAAGGAGCATGGGTGCTCATGCAACCTAGCAAAAGAAAAAGACCCCAGACAAAAAACATTTTCTTGGCATCGTGGAAGGGAAGAGTACGAGATTTTAAAATCACCAAAGGGAAGATATCCGTGAAAGAAGTTTTGATTTAGCACGTGTACATGCATAAAGAACTTGTCTTGCGAGACTATCCAAAAAATCTTCCGCAACACAGGCCTAATTGTATATTTTTCTATTGTGGTTTTTTTCTTCATGAGGTGTATGGATTTTTAAGATGAAGCTTTCTCTCTTAACTTATTGACATTCTTGTGTTGTTTTATTTCAGATTTATATCCTTCATCGTGTGAGACATGGCAAAACATCGATTGTATTCTGGGATTTATAGATGTTCTGCATGGATCGATAGGAGAACAACAATACCAAGGTCGATGTGCAACAGAGCTAGCTCAATCGGGTATATTTTTTACTGATCATTTTTATCAGTTGCTGGACAAAGCTAACACACATGGTGTATTAATAAAACAAGACCTTCCGGCGTGGAATTCGGTGGATTGGCCTCACCCACATTCTAGTGTTACAGAGGCATATAGGGCGAAGGATTTTACAGAAGTACAGAAAGCTCTGAGGCCCAATATTGCCACTAGGATAGTAAAAATTTCTTTGTCATGCCTCTCACAGTTTTTGTAGACTTGTTTAATACCTTTCCAGTAAAGGTTTCAAAAACAATGTTCACAATTAAAGCAACAAATTCGGCATGCATGCCACAATTTTTGGATAAAGGTTGGGATAAGAAGACATGTAGTTCAGTGTTTTGTGAGGTGGTCCAACCTTCTATGCAACTGAAGTACATGGTTGCATCACAAAATTTTATTTTCTCTTTTTATTACAAGCGCAGTCGAATGCTAGGCACAAAGCTTGTCCCAATGGATCAAGATGAAGAGTCTTTTGGTGCACAAAATAAACTTATTGATATTGATGTTGTTGAGAATGGTGATGTGGTAGCCAATATCTCATTAAGAGAATGTTGCTCCCTAGCTCAATTGTGCAGTGACATTCTGTTTGAGACTGAAGGTTGTATCTCAAACGACTTTTTATTTATCTACAAGAACAGAAAGGTACACCATCTGATTTATCCTAGTCTCATTAAGCATTGCTATTAGTTTAATTTACCACTCTAATTCATATTGCTTTTTTGCAGTTACTCAGAAGAAGAGAGAGCTCAGTTAAATGCAAAGACATAGAAAATTTTAAAATTGAGATAACACAGACTCCATAAAGAAAGGTTTTGTATTCAATCAAGTAAGATTTTGTACAGAATTGTTTAGCTGAATCTGTAGAACATATTTCTAACATCCATTTTCTATTTATGTACAGTTTCATCCAGAGGCCGCTCTACATTTTCTAGAGGATCTTCTCTCTGCTGCTCCATCCTGTCCGTGCTCCATCCTGTCTCCTCCACTGCCCCAGAAGCCTCTCTTTGCTGCTTCTCCACCTTCTCCTCAACATCAGCAGTAGGCCTTTGCTCCTGTGTCTGCTCCTCCTCAGCACTCTGTGATTGCTCCTGTGGCTTCTGGTCCTCAGCATTAGGTGCTTCACCTGTGGGATCAAGGTGTATGACACCTTCTTGTACTTTAGAGCTTTCACCCAGCTCCACAGTAGCTAGTACAATAGGTTTGGGGGAGGCATAGCTCAAAAACCTCCAAATTGTATGAGCTCTAAAATTATGTACATAGTTGGGGCTGAAGCTATCCTCTTTCATCTGCAATGGCAGAGGATAATTTAGAACACTTTGTATCATTATGAATTATCTTCAAGCTAAATGAAAAGTATTTTTCCTTACCAGATCTGGCTGTTCCTTTTCAAAGTAGCTTGAAAGTATATATTTTGCATTGATCAGCACCCTCCATCCACAGCTACTTGAATCATTTTGTTGTGGTGTCTGTACAGTTAGAAAAAAATGTTAGAAATTGTGAGCATCAGCACAAAACAAAATTATTCAATAAGTTCAAAGACATAGCATTTAATAGACTTTTTACCTCTAGACTTATTGGCTCTATTGAATCCAACAGAGAGACATTTGGAGGACAATGATCCAATGCATCTAATACAACTGCAATATGTATAATTTAGTTAGTATGGTATCAAAATAATGAAGTTTTAAGTTCAAAAAGCACACACAGCACTTACAATTTCAGCTCTCTGTGTGTGTTTTTTAGAGAGTTGAATAGAAAGCATTGCTTCTGCTGGATGTCAATAGACACAAAACTCCAGTGGTCACTGCATAAGGAAAAAAGCATAAGAAAATGAAAGGCTACAAGAGTTCCCAATATTAAAGAAGAATCTTAAAAGAAGTAGTCACCCATATACCTGCTATGGTATGGAAGTAGCAAAATGTCAATTACTTCAAAATTGCAGTGTTTGAACCAGCTGGAAATACTCATGGGAGTCTCCTTTGCATCTCTTAATCTAGAAGAAATGGCTGGATCAACAATATGGACTGTATGTTGTACAGAGGAGTGAAGCCAGCTTCTCATCATGCTGCATAGGATCAGAACATAATTAGGGTAGGTTATAAAGGAGTTACAAGGAGGATTGATTTGCAAAAAATGTAAAATTTAAAGACACTTACTAGAGCATTGCAAGAATGATAGTATCTGAGCAATACTCATTCTTGTGAGCCAATGCTGCTAAGCATTGTTTTGTCAAATCAAAATCATTGACTGAAACTTCATCCTCAATATGTACAACTACATCAGGGCCCAGCTCCTTCAACCTTCTATGTATGTATAGCTCCTTCTTTCCAGTCTCCACATCTATAACAGATTTTGTTTCTTTTACTTGCTGCTTCAGTGAGTCCTCATAAGCAGCCTTCCCTCTGGTGTTCTTTGAGTGTGTTACCTCAACAACCTTTACCTCATCAACCTTCACCTTCCTTGTAGGTGGAATTAGCAATATATCCCTCATTTTGATGTCCTGCCATTCCACAGGATGAACCAGCTTGTCATACCTCCATCTCACTCTGGACAAAGTGTTGAAATCTTTGGCCATCAAAGTCACCCTGTGAGCATGGGCTGCTACAAGCATTGCATCCTCAAAATATTTCTCCAGGTAATCCTCTGCCATTTCCTGCAAGGAAAGAATGGCAGTTCTATTCCACCTGAACCCAAGGTTCCAACTGTCACAAATTTCTCTCACCAGTCTTTGAAAGGGTGCTTTGGGTATTGCAAAGCCTATGGCTTTCTGTTGCCTCCTTATCTCCCTTAGCACACCTGCACCCTTATTCAATCTTTTGGCCTTTTGCTTGAGCAAGCTCATTGGCTTACCCTTCCTGCCATGTGAAGCTCTTCCCTTTGGAGGCACACTAAACTTCTTGGTACCTGCCCCACCTGCTGTTGCTGCAAGACCTGGTCCTTTGCCAACTTGCCTTGTAGTTGACTTGGTTCTTGCCATCACTCTGAAAAACTGCATACAAAGGATTGGAAAGAGATCACAGACATGAAGAACATGTTCTAACAAAGAAAAGGCAATCACAGGGGTGGAAGAAGCCAAATAGAGAAATTTGCAATAAAATGCGATATGAGCAGTTTGGAATTTCAAACAGGTCCACATCGCATTTTGCTGCAAATTTTTTAAATGAAATACTGGTGCACTCCTACAGTGATTTCTATGTTTCTCCAACCAAATACAGTATGAATGGAGGTTATGCAAGAAGATCACATGCAAATATCACACTTGAAGATCTGCATTCCTACAGTGATTTCTCTGTCTTGGTTTGAGCCTATGCATTTCCATACAGGATGTATTTTTTCTATTTTAGGCAAGAAGATTGCAGAGACTAAGGGGAGTCACAAAACCAGAACATGTTCTAACAAAGAAAAGGCAATCACAGGGGTGGAAGAAGCCAAATAGAGAAATTTGCAATAAAATGCGATATGAGCAGTTTGGAATTTCAAACAGGTCCACATCGCATTTTGCTGCAAATTTTTGAAATGACATGCTGGTGCACTCCTACAGTGATTTCTTTGTCTCTCCAGCCAAATACAGTATGAATGGAGTTTATGCAAGAAGATTACAGCTATGGAAGTCACAAAACCAGAACATGTTCTAACAAAGAAAAGGCAATCACAGGGGTGGAAGAAGCCAAATAGAGAAATTTGCAATAAAATGCGATATGAGCAGTTTGGAATTTCAAACAGGTCCACATCGCATTTTGCTGCAAATCTTTTAAATGACATGCTGGTGCACTCCTACAGTGATTTCTATGTTTTTCCAACCAAATACAGTATGAATGGAGGTTATGCAAGAAGATCACATGCAAATATCACACTTGAAGATCTGCATTCCTACAGTGATTTCTCTGTCTTGGTTTGAGTCTATGCATTTCCATACAGGATGTATTTTTTCTATTTTAGGCAAGAAGATTGCAGAGACTAAGGGGAGAACCCATTGTTACTGACCTGGAATCTATCTGTGGATGTGCTGTGCTGCTGAGGAGTAATCTGTGCTGAGGATGAACCTGTGCTACTGGACAAGATGCTGATGCTGCAGAGTATGGAGGTAGGGAGGCAAGAGAGCAGAGACTGGAGGGCAAGAGGTCTAAAACAGGATACCACAAATAAGTGCAAATAGAATTAAAGAATCACTAAATCCCACACGTGTGGAATCTAGTCATTTTTCACACGTGTGGATGGGACCCAGATCTCTTGGAGTTTGAAATTTGGCACGTGTGAAAGTACACTTTATTCCTTGGAACTTGTGCCATTCATGATTTCATCATCAATACCACAACCACTTTTCCCTCCCCTGGATTCCAATCTTTCATCCCTGCCACGACCCTCGCCATCTTCCATTTCCTTCTCTCTGATCCTTTCCTACCCAGCACACTCCATCCAGACTGCAACCTGCCTGAAGACAGTACTGCCAGATCTCCAGGTTACCTAGAGTGCAAAGTTCAAGCTAGAGAAAGAGCAGGAGATTTACCAGTGCAACTCAATCAGCATGAAAAAGGAAAAAAAAGGTCAGAATTCTAGTTTGGTTTCAATGTTTTTCAACATTTATTTCTTCCATCCATTGGATTTTTGATTTCCCAATGTCTTCACTCAGCTCCATCCTTCTTCTTACATTTTCAATTAATACTTTTCAAGAATGTGGTAAATCACCCAGAAATTAGATTGTAGGTTGATATGAATAGAAACAAGAAATTTCCAACAAAATGCGAGGAGAGTGGTTTATAACTCTCTAAATAGCCCATATCGCATTTTGCTGCAAATTCCTGTTGTGGACTCCTTGCTCATGAAAAGTTTCACTCATTCCATTATTTCTCTTGCATATGAGATCATAGTGTCCAGGAATCACTGAGATGAACCAAGTGCTTGATTTGACATGCACATGAATAGAACTTGAGAATTTGCAACAAAATGCGAGGAGAGTGGTTTATAGTTCTCTAAACAGCCCATATCGCATTTTGCTGCAAATTCCTGTTGTTGACACATTCCTCATGAATAGTTTCACTCATTCCATTATTTCTCTTGCATATGAGATCATAGTGTCCAGGAATCACTGAGATGAACCAAGTGCTTGATTTGACATGCATATGAACAGAATTTGAGAATTTGCAACAAAATGCGAGGAGAGTGGTTTACAATTCTCTAAACAGCCCATATCGCATTTTGCTGCAAATTCCTATGTATTATTTGTTTCTCACTTCTACCTCATTAATTTGCTATCTTTAGCCCTGTGGAAATCTTCCTTGATGATGAGAAATGTTTTTGTTTTGGAACAGCTGGCTCCCAGGCCCCACCTTTCAAGAGGAAGCTAGACTTTTCTGCTGCTATTATTAGACCACAGCAATCACCAGGTGAGTCATGAGATGTCATGAAGGAATTATCTGGTGATATACAATGCATTCACTGATTGCATATGTCAGCATATAGAATTCATAGTATATAAGTTTTTGAACAGGCAAAAAGAAGAGGCTGGAGCAGAGTGCTGATTCTTCCATCAAAAAACAAATGGAACCAGAAGAGGACAGTTCTCCAGATTTGCTCCTATTTGAGTTTCTTCACAAATGCAAGGCTCAGAGTAACTTCCATATATACCATAGTATTTTCAACATGGAGTTCACAATGAGCTCTGTACTGGAGCAGCACAAAGATTTTCTTTCAGACTATTGGGATGCCTTCAAAGAACTGACAGAGGCAGGAAGAATTGTGGGAGGAGAAAAGGTTTTTGTGCACCTAAATCATATTGTCTCCAATGATAGGCTGAGGTACCATGTGAACAAAAGATTTGACAGCCTGCCTGATCACTATAAATTCAACTGTACTTAGAGTGCTGGAGGAGAGCATGGCATTTCTTATGTACATTGTCTTCAGTCAGGAGTCTTTGGTGGATGAACAAGGGCAGGAAATAGAAGAAGAAGACACATCTGAAGCTTCTGAAAAGGAGGATGTTTCTTTGGTCACAGAAATGGCAGAGCAAGAAGAAGATATCAACCTTCAGGATGAGGGGCTGCAAGTGGCTGCTCTTGACCTTGTTCAACTGAGGACAAAAACTCTGAGGGGAGCAGAGCCAGTTGAAGATTTTGATGTTCAGAGCAGCAACTATGCAGTGCCCATGCTTCCAGGTGTGTTGATTGGTGGAAAGGATTATGTTTTCCTCCATGATATAGAGTGTATGTTTAATTTGAGGGAGGACTATGCCATTTCCCTTATTGCCCAGGCTTCAAGGCTTGACAAGGAGGTTGGCATAGAGGATGACCATTCACTACTGGCTTTGGAAACAATGTTTGATCCTGTAGAGGCCCTTTCATTTTGTTTCAAAGAGGCTGAAAAGTTCCAAGAGCCAGATGAAGCTGCCTTCCAGCTCACACAGGAAGCTATGAATCTCTCAGCACTATACACAGAAAAGCCTAGAGAAGAGGCTGGACAAGAAGGGAGAGGGATAAATCTTTGGAAAGATGAACTGCTTGTTGCTGATGAAAATGAGAAGGTACTTCAAATCATATACTTTGACTTATGCTTAACTTTGGTTTTGTAGGTTGTGTATTGTCTCACTCCAATCCTTTGATATGTTGCAGCTACAAATTGAGGATGACACATTCCTCCAGAGATCAAGTGGAAGCAGGCAGGTTGGGTTTCGCAAAATGTCAGGCCTAGCTCATTATATTCATGATCTAGGCAGTGCCAAGATCTTGATTTACCATAGGCAGTTGAGCAACAATGGAGAAGCCATTGTTTACTTCCTAAAATGTTTGTCCAGGGCTTTAGGTGGACATGCTCTTTCATGGCAAAAGGAAAAGATCATTTTGATAGAGAGGTTGTCTGCCATAGATATATTTGAAGATTATGTGAATAAGTAGGCCTCTAGGGCTGCTTACTTTTTGTCTTACACTTCTTATGCATTAGCATGTGGTGTTAAGGACCCCAAATATCTGGAGGGCTATGGAAAACACCAGCTCGTAAGGTTTCGAGAGCCACCCATGATTGCATCAGGCCACACAGTCCAAGAAGAGGAACAGGTGGAGAGAGCTGAAGAAAAGGATAAAGAGACAGTCGACATCAAGCCAATAAAGAAGAAAAAGACTCCAATCAAGATCAAAAAGAGAGTTCCGATCGGCAGGCCCTGGGAGAAATAGGATTTAGTCATCGAATATAGCACAAACATTATATTAAATTTGAACTGATTTGTATAAAGTCTTTGATATCTGGTATGATCTTGTATAAATGATTAATAAGTTGATGATGAAATGATTTGTTCATTTACATAGAGTGGTGTCATTAAATATTAAATGAACAATATATTGAAATTGTAAACAAATTGTATTAAGTTCAGATCATGTGTTTCACATTGAAATACCTTTCATGCATAACACCAAGAGTCACTTGTTCCACTAAAAAAATTTCTATTGAATGAGTTTGAAAACATGTGGACATAACACCAATAAGTTACAAATGAGTCCTTTTCATGTTTACTTGTCCATTTATGGTTTCTAAATATCTTCGATTCCCTCCATTGTCTATGTCTCTCTGCTGCAATTGAATTGTCTAGAGCTTGTCTTCGTCTTTGCTTTTGGGCTAGAAGAAAAGCAAGCTTGATTTTGGAGCTAGCAACTTTTCTTTTAGCATGCAGCCTCTGTAGTATGCCTCGGTAAAACCATTGGAAGACTTCCTTCAAACTATTCGCCTTCTGACTCCCTCCATAGTGTTGTGTGTGTCTAAAAAATGCATTACGTGCCATGTAGTGAGACTTCTCCATGCCTTGGGTAGACCAAATAGCTGGGCATCCATACTTTTTGACAAAATAGGGAAGGTGGTTGTATATGATATGCTGTAAGACATAAGAATGCATAGTAAGTTTAAAAAAAAAAGAAGATCACACTTAAGTAAAAGAAAAAGACATAACCTTACCATGTAGTGAGTTATATTGCAGGCTGTCCACGCGTCTTTCATTGACTTTGCATTAATTTGACTCATTATTTGGATATTATTTGTTTTGAGAATCATCATTTGGATAGTGTCTTTGTCATAGGTTGCTCCAGAAGATGTTGCCTACACCAAATACCATGCCCGCATCAAGAGATGAAGCGAAAAAGATGCTAACAACGGTGGGTATGGATTATGATACCATCCATGCTTGCCGTAATGATTGTATTCTCTTTCATCATGAGCATGGAGATTTGGCTAGTTGTCCAAAGTGTGGGGAACGACAATATAGAGATGACTTGCAAGGTGAACGGATACCGGTAAAGGTCTTGAGACACTTTCCCATCATTACAAGAATACAACACAAGTTCCGATGCAAATCCATAGCGGAGTTGATGACATGGCATGCATCTCATCGGTCCACTGATCACACATTGAGGATTCCCGCAGATTGTGCAGCTTGGAAGCACATAGATAATCAGTGGCCAGACTTTACAAGGGAGCCACACAACTTACATCTTGGGCTAGCCATGGACGGCGTGAATCCTTTTGGGTTACGCTCGACATCTTGGTCGACATGGCCCATAGTCGTGGTGAATTACAATATCCCACCATGGCTAACAATAAAAAAGGGACACCTCATGCTTGCACTACTTGTGCCAGGAAAGTACAAGGCAAAAAACATGGACGTGTACATGGCACCTTTGATAAAGGAGTTACAGATATTATGGAGAGGAGTGCAGGTCTTTGATATTTCCAAAGCTCCTAGACATACCAATGATATTTTGGTCAAGGGTATCTTGATGTGGACCATGCATGACTACCTAGGATATGGAGAGTGCGCAGGTACGTGGTTGTGTCTTTACATGTACAATGAGGGATTATGCTTTTTTTACTCTCTTTTGCATGCATGTCTTGTACTAACACATTCATGCAGGCGTGCAGGACTTGTTACAAGTGGGTACCATGCTTGCCCTGTTTGTGGACCGGCTCTGAAATCGCTTGCACGCTACTCCAAACATATGAGGAAAAATGTTTATGAAGGTCATGCTCGATACCTTCCGCTTGACCATATCGCACGTGGAGCTCAGCTTGATCCACCACCATCATATTTGAAGGCAAGGGACTGGATTCAAGCTTGGAGGGCGAATGGAGAGGAACCTCCTCCTGGTATGAAGAGGCTATCAATATTTCACGAGCTTCCTTATTGGGGTCAGTTACAAATCAATCATCTCTTGGATCCCATGCATATCTTCAAGAATGTGGGGGCTACTATTTGGGCACACTTGGTTGGTTCCAAGGACTCGAGAGGAGTGCGAGAAGACTTGCGTGCTATGAATAGGATGTCTCATTTGTGGCCCCAAGTGCATGCTTCGGGAAAAGTTGTCCTCCCAAAAGCAACATGGATCCTCTCTATGAGGGAGGAGGCAACAGTCAAGGTAGACGTTGCCTCTTTTCTAACACCGACAGGGTACATGCGTTGCTTGAAAGGAGCATTTTCAAAGGACAATAAGCTTAGTGGCCTCAAGTCCCATGATTGGCATAAGGTCTTACAGGTATTCTAAGTAGAATTAGTGTACATAGTTGATACGTAAAGAGGAGTGTTTTTAATGAGGGGAAAACTCTAGTTGAGGGTTTTTTTAATACCCTTTGAACGCATTGCACTCCCCCAGGTTTCTTGTTCAAGTATGGTTCTTTTTGTTTGAGAGGAAATATCTATATACATGTAATAGGTAGGACAAGAAACTATTGTTGTCAATGCTTTTACCTCAAGAGTTGCAAATTCAAGGACAATTTTTGGAGATGGTCAGGTCTTCTTGCAAACAATTGTTATAATGAAGAAAGATAGACATGAAATATTACAGCTGGTTTGCACCCAACTGCCTACTAGCCAATAATGTAAATGAGGTCCTTCTTGGACAGTTGTCCGCATGTAAACATAATTATAATTTTCACCATTTGACATCAATGATTGATAATTTTGCAACAATGATCAATGAACTCTAATGCTAAATTTGAATGTTTACGCTTGCTAAAACTTTAGGCTCGCTCTATCCCAGTCGTTCAAATTCTGGTAATCCCCCTACCCCTCTAGAGTAGCAAATGCATCCCTGAAAGATCAAACATTGTTGCCATCACAAAGTACATTAAGCATGAAACAGGCTTAAGTGAAGTATGTTTAGCGTCCTTTGCCACAAAATTCAAGAATCTTGCTGGCAGACCAAACTAGTGTAACTGCCCAAAAACATTGCACATTAATAATTACAGCAAGATCAAGAATCCTGCGAAACGTTACAGAGAGCTTTGCTTGCTGTACTTTCCCTTCATTGGACAAGAACAATCCTTAGATCATACCTTGCCAATGTGGAACTACATATACGAGAATGCCAAAGTAGAAATAGAATGCAATGGACCACATTTCGGCAAGCACATGTATCACATTCAAACCATCTTCAAGGTGCCTAAGTGATTCCACAACAATAGATTCACTCACCCTCAGTAAGGACAATGGGTTGGACTTGCAAAAGGAGCTACCAACAAAAAACAACAAGAGCCAAGTGAAAGGGATAGCTCATATGGCATATGACTTGATACCCAATGCTCACTACCATAGAAGCTTGGACCAAGTCAAGCCAGGAAATCTTGCTCAAGAAGTGCACCATGTCGACATCCCGCTTATCTTTTTCTTGTCTAGCAACATAAGCATAGGAAAGTCATTTACATTATTGCTTTTACTATAGGCATTTCTTGACCATGACGCCCATTGAGATACCTTTGATGTGTAATTACCATGAGCATTGGTTCTAGCATACATAAAAAGAACAACCCATAAATCTGGGTGGAACAACGATTCACTCTTCTCTGTGCTTGCCACTGATGGCATCTACCTACAAATCCCTCTTATCAAAAAAACTTCAAACATTGTCAGCAAATGGACAAAAACCTTTAGCTAGTAATCTTTGACGAGATCTCCTTGGTTTGGAAAAACACATTCGTTGCTAAGACATGAGTGAAATCAAGGACAGCACTTGCAACCTTTTGATGGTGTGGACGTTCTTTTTTGTGGTGACCTATGCCAAGCAAGCCCAACCAAGGGCACTTAGATCTTCTCCGAGAGGTCCTCAACTCTCATGATCTTGCATTCCATTTGGAAGGACCACATCCTCTACTACAAACTCAAACAACCAATGGACCAAGATGGTCAATGCTTCTTTCTCAAAATCCTCAACCACATACATGAAGGACAACAATCCTCCAATGAGATTGTTACCCTAAATTATCTCTACTATTGCCTACCTCTTGTAAAACATGCCATTCCCCATCTGTACCACACTAATGTAGTGAAGGACGTGCACAATTACTATGCCTTCAACATTCTTACCATATAGAACCTCTCCTTTTTGCGAGCAACGGACAACTGGCGCAAAATGTGCAGGAAGACAATCTAGGTGCCACTTGATTCAAAAAGAACATGCAGATCGCATGCCATATTGAGACTGAAACTAGCGATGATAATTGAGGAAGACTCAGGCAATCTAGACATCTTGACCTTGTTAATGGTGTGGATGGCACCTTGAGACACTCAAACAAGAGCAATAATACCTTCAATGAGTGGGTTGAGCTCACAAGCCCTAACAATGGAAAAGAGGCAAGAGCAAACATCCAAAACCCTTTACAATGAAGGCCTCAACCCCACATGGACTATGGCAATTCAGACAAGTAGGTTTTAGCAAACTGGGTAGCCCCAAGCACTCATTGCAATCATTGAACACGAGATCCTTCAAACCACACAAATTACAATCCCCTTTGCAGCCAGCACTTGCAAGGATAATATATCATTCGCAAGGCCTTTCAATGGATTCCAGCTTGGCATTGGATCCCACTAGCACAAAATCACATGGCTTTGCATACACGAAAATCTCTCATGTCCATGACCCTACAAACCTCTACATGCTTGAAAGGAGCTAAATGAATCACATCAAAAGTTAACCCAATTGTCATCCAAGAGATAGATCATGTCGGACAAACATGACAATGACAACTCAGACAAGTAGGTTTTAGCAAACCGGGTAGCCCCAATCACTCATTGCAATCATTCAACACAAGATCCTACAAACCACACGAACTAGACATGAAGTCCACCCGGTGTATGCTCGTCGTAACAATACTATGTCTACAAGAAATGGTCCACACAGTGAGCACACAACATCACAGCAAGTGCACATTGGCGGCTTCCAATAAATTCATGGAGACAAAGGCCTAGACATAATCACATATTACAAAGAGAACAATTGCATCTCACTAGAAATAATTACTACTTTGATGAAGACATGAATGCATGCTTGCAATCTTCCATTCCAAGGCATTGCAAACCATAGCAACAATGAACATGTACAAATTGCCAATAGCATGTACAAACATCCTTATCCATGCAGCCCAAAGAATGTTTTCCCACTTACATCTTAGCAGGCTATAACAAGAAAGGATGAACATGTCAAACTTCCGCAATTTCATGACATAACAACTCATTGACAAACCCACCACTATCCTTGGGTCTACTTTTGACCATTTATGAGCACAAATTCGAAGAATGAGACCAACAGAAGAGGGACACCTACATATATTGGTCCAACCATACATTGCACTCTAAGGAAAGCCCATTGAATGTAATTCAACTTGTTTTTTTCATTTTTCTGAGTGTAGAGGTGTCATTAAATTTCAATTCAACTCACATTTCCATGGATGGCAGACGACATATATTGGTCTGGATGAGAATGAGAGCCATTCTTTGACATACATTGCAGTCTAAGGTAGGCCCATTGAATGTAATTCAACTTGTTTTGTTCATTTTTGAAACTGCAGAAGTGTCATTAAATTTCAAATCAAATCACACTCCCATGGAAGGTGAATCGCCTCGAGAAGGGTCGGGACTCAAATTCTCTAGGAAGGAGGCCTAAATTATTTGCTTTCCAAATTACGAGACCTTTGCTTGTGCCCGACTACACATTTTAAGTCGTGTATACGTATATATAGCCCACCAAGAGTGCCTTCGGGCTTCCCGTCTCATTTTGCCTTCCTTGCCACACCATGGCAAAGAATCGCCTTCAGCACGCATCATTCCCCCCCGCTCCTTGGCTTGACGGCTTCCTCCATGCACGTTACTACACACAATGCAGCGTCCATCCATCCGCCCACACTAACCATTTCTGCATCAAATGCACCTCAGGCCCCCTCTGCCATGCCTGCCTCTATCAACATTACGGCCATACCACCCTCCAAATACGGAAGGCCTCCCGCTTCCCCGCCATCCGAGTTGCTGATATTCACACCTTTCTGGACATCTCCTCTATACAAAGCTACACGATCAACAACGCCAGGATCGTGTTCCTGCTAGAGCGGCCTCGCTCCAAATCCCAGAATCAGCCGTGCTGCAATCAGGGCACCTACGGCTGTATCACGTGTGAAAGGAGTTTAGCGAACGCAAGGAGTTATTGTTCCATCGTATGCAAACTCCTGCATGCGGAAAGCCAACAGCAGCAGACCGGTAAGGATTTGATGGCGGCTGGTGATCGCTATGGTCCCATCCCCAAGAAACAACGTGCACTGTCGAAGCAGCTACATTTTAACGGTGAGAATATATTAGGAGACGTTGGAAGCCTGGCACACGCTCCTGGTCCGCAAATGCCGAGGCTTAATACAAAGCCTCCGGCCAGCCTCCGAGCAGGGCACAAGAGGAAAGGAACTCCCCATAGGTCTCCGTTACAGTGATCAGCGGCATTATAGCGCTCGCCCTCCTTGTTTCGACATGTACGTATCAATGGATAGCCCTAGAGCTCGAAATGATATAGGAAGGAATCAAGGATCTATTAGTCACAGAAGTGTGAGTGTATCACGTCCGCAAGGTGGATGGCTTTTGCAAAAACTGTGAAGCGATTCTCTTTCTGCTTGAACAGTCTTTATCGCTTTTGATCGTTGTGGGTCTCTGTGCTAATGCAGGTATTGTTACGAGTCTTTGAGATTTATGCGTGTCCATTTTGATAATTATTTGATTATGCGTACGAGCTTCGGGTTTTTGGAATTTGGGGTTAATTAATCAACATGATCTTGCGAGCATAGCAGCGAGTAGGACATCTCCTGCGTCTGGGAACTTGATATTAGAAGAGTCGGTGCAATGTGGAGTTGAAGGCATTCGGGTTTTAAAAATCATAACCAATACTTAACCGCGGCGCGTTACTAGTACTTACTTCGGGATGTAGAAGACATTACTTTTCCAACGCAGTAAGAAGTAAAAAGTAAAAAAAACTTTGTGTATCAAATTTTTTTTGTTCTTGAAGCTGTTGATGGAGGTGCAACGACAATTTTCAGCGGGTTTTGGAGTTGTTTAGCAATGCTGGCTTTCCTTGCAGCATCCGTAGCCACAGTTGATCATTGACCGTGAGCTTCATCATCTTCATCTTCGTCTTCTCAATTCATGGACGTCGTGCAATAACGTCATCTTCGTCTTCTCAATTCATGGACGTGCAATAACGTTTCTCAGTAGGATTTTAGAGATTGAATCACAACATTTGGGCTTGAGCTTGTAGATCTGAGTTCGTTAGCTTGTTGTCTATTGAAGTTTCTCTTTCCCTGCAATAGCCATAGCCGCAGCTGATCATCTTCGTGGGCTTCTTCTTCCTTTTGCTGTTGTTGCTACTTCTCACTTCTCTTATCACCAGAGTTTGTTGGTTTATTGGAGTTTCTCTTTCCTTACAACAACCATAGCCATAGTTGATCATTCATCTTGATCTTCATCTGCTTATCTTCTTCTTTTCTTCTTTTTCTCAATTCTTTATGGCCATAGTTTCGTAGCTTCCACGCTTGACATAAGCCTTTCTCTGCATTTCTGGCTAGATCTTCCCAAAAAAAAAAAATCAGCAGGGCTACATCGTCTTTTTTTCCTCATTTTCCTTATCTTTTTTATTCGGTATTGACGAACTTCTTTAGGGCAGGCCTAATGAATGAAATTCACCTTGTCTCCAATGCCTCTGCCACAATGGCGATTAACGGTTATCATTACAACTCTTTCCCTTAAACGTTCCTTTCGCCAAGGATGCCCTCTCGAGAACCTGTTCGATTGGCTTTACTGGAAGATTTCAGGTTTTGCAGCATATCTTCATACTCTGTTTTGCCTTTCTCTAAAGCGTGTTTGGTCTTGTCATTGGCAAGGTTCCTCACGAATCTTAGGTGGTCCTTCTCCATCACAAAATATTTGGATTTATTCTACACCTTTCTCTTCCCAGATTATCCAAGAGGCTCTATCAGTGTTCGCTTCACATTGATCTTCTTACAGTTCGCTTTGCACTCACTCAACGGGAGCGGGTTTCCATAACTTCTCCTCTCATAGGCTTCGGCAATCTGATTTGAGATGGTGGGTTCATAATTCTCGTCAACAGCTTTCGCGTTACTCAATTAAGGATTTTGTTCCCCCTCTGCAAATGGATATCACTGAAGCTGTTATGGCACCCTGGCGCTCCTATGCTCCTCGAGATTCTCTTTCCGTCTGGACAATGCGCTTGCATAGGATCTAGGATTCTACTTTTTCTACACGTCTCAATGTTAGTCTGTGACGGTTGCTCATCTCTAAGTTTTCTACTCGTGATCGCCTTAGTAAGTAGCATACCATGATATCCCCTCTTTGCCCACTTTGCAAGGTGGCGGTTGAATCTCATTTCCATCTCTTTTGGGATTGCTTAAGAGCTCGGACGGTGTGGAGAGGTATTCTGAAATGGTTGGCTCACAAAAGTGTTTTTATTGAACCACGGTGGAAGCTTGCTTTGCTTGGTGATCGAGAATGACTCACTTAGGTTCAGTACGCACTATCGAGTGTCCTTCGAGCAGTTACTATACACAAGATTTGGTTGGCGCGCAATGCATTGGTTTTCCAAACAATTCCATTCCTTGCTTTTGATTAGGCAGGTAGCATTGTGGGATGAAAGCGAGGGAGAAGAGAGAGAGGCACGAGAGGCACAACACGTGAGCGAGAGAGAGAAAAAGAGAGGAGAGAGTGGGAGAGAGAGAGAGTGTGGGAGAGAGAGAGAGAGAGAGAGAGAGAGAGAAGAGAGAGAGGGGAGTGGGAGAGAGAGAGAGAGGGGGGGATGAAGCAAGAGAGAGAGAAGGGAGGAGAGTGTGGGAGAGGCGCACTGCCACGACACCACACGAGAGAGAGGGGAGAGAGTGGGGGGAGAGCGAGAGAGAGCAAAGCAGAGAGGAGAGAAAGAGAGGGGCGAGAGAGAGAGAGAGAGAGAGGAGAGAGTGGGAGAGAGAGAGAGAAGAGAAAGAGAGGCGAGAGAGAGAGAGAGAGAGAGAGATGAGAGTGTGGGAGAGGCGCGCTATCATGGCAGTGCAAGAGAGAGAGAGAGGAGAGAGTGGGAGAGAGAGAGGAGAGAGTGGGAGAGAGAGAGAGAGCGCGCGAGCGAGCAGAGAGAGGAGAGAAAGAGAGAGGGGTGCGAGAGAGAGAGAGGGAGCACGAGAGGAGAGAGTGGGAGGGAGAGAAAAAGAGAGAGAGGGGTGCACTGCCGTGGCAGCACGAGAGACACAACAAGACAAAGCACCCATAGACGTGTGTACAGACGCGTTTCATGAACTAAATAAAAAACTTACGGGTGCGTCTATTTACGTGTCTATTTTCACGTCTGGAGACCTGCGTCTAATTACGCGTCTATATATCAGACACACGCGTGTATAGATGTGCAGTTAGAGGCATAAATAGACGCACTTATAAACGCGTTTATAGACGCACATATAGACGCAAGTCGAACAGACAGACGCGTATATAAACACATTTTTAAACGCACTGATAGACGTGCTTTATTTTTTATTTTTTTATTTTACAGAATACTGTGTATGTTGTTTATGCTATATAGTTACAGAATCCCATATCCACATTGTGTAATTCAATTCTTATAGCCAACTGCATTTTAATCACAATTCCAAATAAAACATTACAACTCCAAAACACAATAAAATTGAAAGCTCAAAAAGTGCTTGTATATACATATAGCATGAAGCTAAGCCATGTCATGTCGCTTTAAGCACAAAAAATAAGAGGAGTGTATATACAAGAGGCACAAAGCCAAGCCAGTGGCTTTAAGTACAAAAAAGAGTAGCTAGCACTACTTGTACGACTAATCTATGTTCTCCAGGTCCTCGCTCCCTTCCACGCTCCCTTTTGCGCTCCCTTCTGTGCCTCCTTCCTCCTCTTCCTCATCGTCCTGTGCACGGGCCTCTAAACAAGGGACAACATATATCAATGTATGAAAAATCAAATCTTTACTTATAATTTTGGCATTATTTAATTACTTTCAAATACCTGGGGGGCCGCTCCAGTAGCTCGGGTATACTGCTCCTCAGTAATCAACTCGTCATCATAGAAGTGCCTCCATGTATCTCCTCTGCAATGGTGGCAGTGGTAGGCTGTCTCCACAGGAGTAGGGTGTCTACCCACGATCTCAAGCTGCATGACCGCGACACACTTTGCAGAGGGATTAGTATAAAGAAACAACCTCCTAATAAACTACATAAGTAATATAATTTGAGATCGATACTTACAAACTGGGTCTCCCATGATTCAACACCCCCTGCTTCAAAATGCGCGCTTCCATATTCCTCCATTTGGATCCTCCGTGCCTCCACGTGCTGCAGACTGGGGTCCTCCCTCGCTGACTTCATTGCCTTCTTCCACTCACGCTTGTGAGCGGTGTGGGGCGGGCCCCTTGGTGGTTGACCTGCCTCAAGCCTGGCAAGCTCCGCTAGTGCCTACCTCTTAAGCGAAGATCTTTTATTGCTAAGTATCGTAACAATCTTTGACTTTCCCCATTTATCTGTGAACTGGCGATTGGGGGGGTTAGGATACCTAGAGCGAACAGTAGCGAGGGTCTCATCAGCCAACCTCTTTGGGTGGTCTTTGTAGTGGATAAAGCAATCTCTGTAATTGTTAGCAATTACAGAGCACATGAAGGCCATGATGTCCTTCCCCCGTGCATCCATCAAGATGCCTCCTGTCTGAGTGATGTCATAATAAATCGTACCATCACCCAGAGGCACGTCTAAATCATCTGAATCATCATCCTCCCCACTGCCACATGGCCCAAAGCACTGTGCCATGCATCCCCCATCGCTCTCCCTGCTACTATGCATGCTACCCTGTCGTGTCGAGCTCGTACGCTAGCCACTCGTAGCTGGGGACTGCACGGGACTACGCTGACCACTCGTAGCTGGAGAACCGAGTCTCGATGGCACAGGAGTACGTCGACAGCTCGCCGAGACAGAAGGACCTCCTGACGGCATGGGGGAAGGGGCATAAGACGGGATGGCAGAAGGGACATAAGACGGCATGGGGGAAGGGGCATAAGACGGTACGGGGGAAGGGGCATAAGAAGGGGCATAAGACGGCTGTGCTGACTCCACAAGGGTGATCTCAGGCGGTGTGGGGTGGCTTGGAGTCTGTAGTGCCGACTCCTGGGGAGTGTTTAGAGTACCCGTCATATACCCGTATAACTCCCAGGAGTAGGAGGGTACCCTAAAAGGTTATATAAGTCCTTCCAAATAGATTCCTGGGGATCAGGTGAGCTCGAAGCGCTTCCTGGCCACATGTTGAACTGGAAAAAAGGAAAAAAATCTATTACTGATGAGCTGAGAAGAAAGGGGAAGAAAAGAGAGGCTTACTGTCAGAGCGCGTCTATAGACGCGTCTAACAGAGCGTCTAACAACTCGTCTAACAGAGCATCTAACAGAGCGTCTAACAGAGCATCTACCGACGCATATGTCTGTGTCTGCAAACAACCCAGACGCATGTTTAGACGCACCTGTAGATGCACTTTTAGACGCGCTCTGAGATGCACCTATAGACGCGCACCGACAGACAAGATTTCTAAAAAGTAGAAAAGGACATTGCGCCCAACACAAAAACGTGAGACTGATACCCAAATCATGCGCTTCTTGGATACGAGAAAGTACAAATCTGGAGAGAGCAAACTTCCAAACAAGATCAACTGCAAAAAGACTTACTTGGATAGAGGTATGGAAGGTCCTTCTTTCTTTTTCAAAGTTGCTTCTCCTCCTTGTTCGTCCTCCTCTCCTTTAAGCTTAGAAGTAAGTGTGGGTGCCTTTCTCTTGAGTGTAAGCTTGGAAGTAAGTATGGGAGCCTCCCTCTTAAGCGTCGAAACTATGGATCTGCTAATAAGGAAGAGAGCAAGCCATGCAAAGTATAAGTAATGTGAAGAAAAGAAAAGCGAGCGGCACGCGTTGCATCTATAGTCGCATCTGATAGTGCATCTATAGGTGCATCTAAATACACAGAGTAGACGCGCGTTTAGACGTGCCATTAGATGCGATTTTAGACGCGACTATAGACATGCCACAGAGTTTAAAATAAACATTTGAAGAAGAGCAAATTTGGTGGGTTGTTTGTTTGTAGGATGTCTTCATCTTCAACAAGTAGCTCTAGTGAGGATGAATCCCTCCGTATCCACCATCACAAAATGTGGTTGGAGCAAAAAATCAAATGTCTATGTGATCGATGTCGAGGAAACATGTATCGTGCACGCAGGATTACACTCAATCATATCTCAAAGTATGGAGAATGGGATGTGACCATAAACAGGGTAAGGGTTTGTAAGTTAAGGTTGATTGAGATATCTATGGGTGTTCATATGTTCAAGTTATGATCCCGTTTTAATTTGATACAGGATGCAATGCCACACATGCATATGTTACCCTATGCTCGTCGTGAGGAGGTGAAGCGTCGGCGATATGAGGTGGGATTTTCAGGAGGGACTGTTACGGATGCATGGAGTGATGGTGATAGTAGCCCTCCACCATTACCTCATGAAGTCGTGGAGGAGGAGGTGTTTGATGATATGGTGCGGGATCTATATGTCCATCAAGGAGGGATAATAGCATGGAGCAGGATGATCTTTTTACTACAGCATCGACTCCATTGTTTGAGGGGTACACATTCTCTGTTCTACGTGCCTCCCTTGAGTTACTAAACTTGCAAACCATCTATGGATGGAGCAATGCAAGTTTGAATGCATTACTCAAGTAAGCTTTAAAGTCTATTTTGCAAACATGGTGAATTATGCTAGTGGGTCAATTACTCGAATGCTTTTCCTCATTTATGGTCTTCATGTGCAAGCTATTGTATAAAATGCTTCCAAGGGAGAATAAACTACCGACCTCAAGAGATATGGCAAGGCAACATGTGACCTCTCTTAGAGGATTAGATTACAAGCGCATCCATGCATGTGTCAACGATTGCGTTTTGTTTCGTGGACTACATAAGGATGCAAGAGAGTGTCCTACTTGTGGAGAGGCAAGATATAGAGCAGATCTCAAAACCTTGGACGTGCCTCGTAAGGTATTGCGACATTTTCCCATAATCCCTCGCATCCAACATATGTTCAAGTGCAAATCTATTGCATAGCTCATGTCATGGCATTCCTCCCATCGATCAACCGATGGCAAGTGGAGAACTCCCGCGGACTCTCCTGCATGGAAGCATATTGAAGACACATGGCCAAGCTTCAAGGAAGAACTTCGGAGCTTGAGACTTGGATTGGGTATGGACGGTGTGAACCCATTTGGTCTCAAAAGCATGTCTTACAGTGTATGGCCAGTGGTATTGGTGAATTACAATCTTCCACCCTCTATGGCTATTAAGAAAGGACATGTCATGCTGTCCCTTCTAATTCCAGGGAAACATAAAGTCAAAAACCCTGATGTTTATTTGGAGCCTTTGATTGATGAGCTAGAGATACTTTGGAGAGATATCGAGGTGCATGATGTGAGCAGGCCTCCCTCGTCACGAGACTTCAACTGCAAAGCAGTCTTGATGTGGACGATGCATGACTTCCCAGGCTATTGCGAGTGTTCAGGTCAGCATTGCATTTTTAATTATGAATAGGCAAAGGATGTGGCACCCTAAACCCACCTTCCACTCTTAATTGCATCTATTGTTCAGGTCTCACTACATCGGGTTACCGTGCATGTCCTGTTTGTGGTCCTTCGCTAGTTGCCTCATGGGCAGACGCATTGAATAAGGTCATCTATGAGAATCACCATCGATTTCTCCCACCTGATCATCCTAGATATGTTGCCCCTTGGAATGAAGTCCTCCCACAATCACTCACCGCGGGAGATTGGATGAGAATTTGGGACGGTTCCACGACTCCTCCATCACTTGGCATGAGTCGGTAAGGGTTTGTAACTATTGGCTGGAAGTAAAGATTAGCTATATTGGCTGAAAGTAAAGATTGCACGCAGACACTTTATTTTGTTTAGATACTCCATCTTTTATCGTTTACCATATTGATCCCACCTCAAGATCAATCATCTGCTTGATCCCATGCATATCTTCAAGAATGTGGCATCTACCATTTGGGAGCATTTGAATGGGACACGAGATTCGGAAGGCATAAGGGAGGATCTACGTACCACAGGGAGGATGCATGAAGCTTGGCCTCAAGAGAGACCAAATGGGCGTATTTTTTTACCTCGTGCACCGTGGATGTTATCAAAGCTAGAGATGGCGACAGTGAAGCGCACTATTACTACAATTCGTACTCCCACTGGATGCATGAGGTGTTTGAAGGGAGCCTTTACAAAGAGCAAGAAAAGAGGTGTAGAGCAATTATATGGCTTGAAATCTCATGATTGGCACAAGATGCTCCAAGTAAGTATTTTATGTGCATAATATCTTTTTCTTTTCAAATTTGTGAGTGAATAGCTATAAGCAACTAATCAACCACCTCCTCGCAGGTTCAGTTCATACTACCTACTAGCATTTCACGTATTGCATCGAAGGACATGAAAGATTGTATTTACAAGATGGGTGAGCTTGTGAGGTATGTGAGCTCAAAGGAAATAGATCCCACCATGCTTGAGAATGCTCGAGTTATGTCAGTGGAGGAGGTTTGTTTAGTGGAGGAGACATTTCCATGTTCTATTCTCACAAGCCAACTACATCTCATAGTGCATTTGGTGGATGAGATTGCTATATGCGGTACTATACATGCACGATGGTTGTTCTTCCTCGAGCGCTTCATGAAGACCTTGAAGGGCTTCATGAGACAAAATGCAAGACCCGAATGTAGCATGGCCGAGGGTTGGTTGGTACAAGAGTCACTTGTATATATTTCTGAGTTTCTTGTTGATGTGGATAGCTCTCTCCCACGACTATGGAGAGATGATGAAGACCTAAGGATGACCTCTATTGTGCCTCAAGGGAAAGGACGCAACAAAGTAATAGACATGGAGTTGCATAATAGTATCAACCTCTTTTGCATGCTTAATAGTGATGTGATGAAAAGATGGGTGACAAGATACGAGGATGCAAAGGCAAGAAGACAAGAAGAAAGGGCCCTCTTTTGTACACACCACAGATCTCGTGTGCCATACCCTCAGCATCTAAGAGCACTTCCAAAGGATATTCGTGTGGATTGGCTACTTGATGAAATGGAGAAAGCAGAGAAAGACGAGGGGATGCATATCACAATGGAAGAATGGGAGTATGCTAGGGGATGCATGAGCAAGGTCGGTATATAGAATGTTATGCATAAGTTAGGAGCTTTTTATAATTTAGATTGCTTATTTAATTGATTTTTTCTTGGTGTAGTGCACTATGTTCAATGCTATATGGTGTGAGGGCAAGCATTTTCGAACACAACGGATTGATGATAAGAGAAACACACAAGATTGCGACGTCATTGCTAGCTTTGAGGGAGCCAATGGAGCCATGGATGATTATTATGGCATAATCCAAGATATTATTATGCTTGACTTTCGACACTTCTTTGTATATGTTTTGGATGTAAAGTGGTTTAAGGACGTGGTGGAAAGAGGCCCTAATGCAACAATCAAACGCCATGCAAGTGGCTTTGTAACTATTGACTCCACAAAGTTTTGGCAAAGTAGGAAGGACACACTAGTACTACCGCAACAATGTGAACAGGTAGTATGCACACATATAAAAATACTCGCTTTTAAATATTCGATGCAAGAAAAGTAACATGATTGTATTTGTGTTTGAATTAGGTTGTCTATCAACCAATGGTGGATAATAATAGATGGTGGCATGTCATACCTATTATGCCTTGTTCCAAAGTGATGTATAGTACATTTACTAATATGGAGTGTATGGAGGATGATCATGGCCATGGACGTGATGATGACCGTGATACGAGAGAGGAGGATGATCATGAGATAGGAGATACAGATATTGAGGCCATTACCCATGAGGACGAGCCTACCATTTGAGATGCTGATTTCGATGAGCACATGAGTGGCACAAGTAGTAGTGGGTTGAATGTATTTGTAGATCTAAACACTTGTTTGGATTTTGAAGTAGATAATTTGGCAAGGGTTGATCTCATTGAGGATGAGATTGAACCGTAGCCCCATAATTGATATTGGCAAAACTATTTTACATATTCTCTCATTCTCCTCATCTCACTTAATTCTTGTATATGTGGGCTTGCAAAAAATTATGTGCTTTGGTAATCCTGGGCAATGTTTGGAAAGCAATGATGTACACCAAAATCTCACTTTTGTATTCTCTAGTTTGCGTCTATCTATGCATCTAAATGCACGTCTGATTCTTAGTGTAAACGCGCAAATAGACGCGCTAATACACATGCAAATAGACGCGCTAATAAACGCGATGTTAGACGGGCCCGTATTTTCTTAGGTTAGACGTGCACGTAGACGCGGTAATTTACGCGCAAATAGACAAGCTTTTAGACGCGCATTTAGACGTGTCAGTAATTCCTCTACTAAAGCAACGCCTATAGATGCGCCCGCTATTTTGCACGTCTACCAAGCGCATCTATAGTTGCTTTGTGTTGTTGTGAGAGAGAGAGAGGGGAGTGGTAGAGAGAGAGAGAGGAGAGAAAGATAGAGGGGCGAGAGAGGGAGAGAAAGTGGGAGAGAGAGGGAGAGAGAGCGCGAGAGGAGAGAGTGGGAGAGAAAGAGAGAAGAGAAAGAGAGGCGAGAGAGAGAGAGAGAAAGGAGAGTGTGGGAGAGGTGCACTACCGCGGCAGCACGTGAGAGAGAGAGAGAGAGAGAGAGAGAGAGAGAGAGGAGAAAGTGGGAGAGAGAGAGAGAGAGAGTGACTAGAGAGAGGAGAGAAAGAGAGAGGGGTGCGAGAGAGAGAGAGAGAGAGAGAGAGAGTGGGAAGGAGAGAGGAGAGAGTGGGAGGGAGCAGGAGAGGAGAGAGTGGGAGGGAGAGAAAAAGAGAGAGAGGGGTGCGCTGTCATGGCAGCACAGGAGAGAGAGAGAGAGAGAGAGAGAGAGAGAGGAGAGAAAGATAGAGGGGCAAGAGAGGGAGAGAGAGTGGGAGAGAGAGGGAGAGAGAGCACGAGAGGAGATATGGGAGAGAGAGAGAGAGAGAAGAGAAAGAGAGGCGAGAGAGAGAGAGAGACAAAGGAGAGTGTGGGAGAGGTGCAGTGCCGTGGCAGTGCACGAGAGAGAGAGAGAGAGAGGAGAGAGTGGGAGAGAGAAAGAGAGAGAGAGAGAGAGCGAGCAGAGAGAGGAGAGAAAGAGAGAGGGGTGAGAGAGAGAGAGAGAGAGAGAGAGAGAGAGAGAGAGAGTGGGAGGGAGAGAGGAGAGAGTGGGAGGGAGCGTGAGAGGAGAGAGTGGGAGGGAGAGAAAAAGAGAGAGAGGGGTGTGCTTCCACGGCAGCACAGGAGAGAGAGAGAGAGAGGGGGGAGTGGCAGAAGAAGAAGAAGAAGAAGAAGAAGAATATATTATCGTCCTCTGAAGACCAAAAATCGGCCTATGGGACTTGAGCAATACAAAATCCTCATACACAAAGACTCCTCCCTTGGAGGGGAGGGTATTAAGAGAAACTACCTTTATGTCTTAGGTGAGTTCCTGTGCTTGAAAAGCTTATAGACAAATGTTCCTAAAGCTGGGGGTGACCCACTATGTAGCATATCAACCAGTCTATTATGTCCCTCGAGAAGCGAACTAAATGCTTTCCGGATGTGAGTATAGTAAGGGCATATCATTACCATGTGTTCTTCAATTTCTGCCATTCCCTGGTCACATAATTGGCATATTCTGCTCTCTTTTGGCATATCTTTCCATCCTCCTATTTCAATCTATAGCTGGTGTGATCGGGTGTGAAGTGAGGCCAAAGCTCTTTGCTTATGTATTGCCATAGGTGTGCAAATGTACTTCTGCATGGCTGTTTCTCTTCCTGTATAAGTAGCCCAATATTCGGGGTTCATAAATGTACGGTAGTACTCAAACTTATCTCTATTTTTAGCTGTTTGCCATTTCCTGTGTAGTGCATTCAGAAAGAGAGAGAGAGAGAGAGAGAGGACAGAAAGATAGAGGGGAGAGAGAGGGAGAGAGAGAGAGAGAGTGGGAGAGCGAGAGAGAAGAAAGAGAGGTGCAGCGCACGAGTGAGAGAGAGAGAGAGAGAGAAAAAGAGAGGAGAGAGTGGGAGATACAGAGAAGAGAGAGAGAGAGAGAGGAATAAAGCGAGAGAGCAGGCGATGCGATAGAGAGGAAACCGAGAGGAGGGGAGAGAGAGAGAGAGAGAGAGGGGAAATGAAGAGGAGGGGAGAGAGTAAATAAAGATAAGAGGAAATAGAGAGGAGAGGGGAGGAGAGGAAATAAAAAGGAAAGGAAAGAGAGAGAGAGAGAGAGAGAGAGAGAGAGAGAGAGAGAGAAGAGAAAAAGAGAGGGAAAGGAGAGATGAGAGAGAGAGAGAGAAGCATACTAGCGTGAGAGAGAGAGAGAGAAGAAGAGGAAGAGAGGAGATGAGAGAGATTGACCAGAGATAAAAAGAGAGAGAAGCGTACTAGCATGAGAGAGAGAGAGAGAAGAAGAGGAAGAGAGGAGATGAGAGAGATTGACGAGAGATGAAAATTTAGAGAGGGAGGGAGGAAGAGAAAGTACGAGAGAGAGGGATATAGAGAGTAAAAATGAAAGACTGTGACTCTCAGAGATAGAAAATCTTACCAATGAGGAGGAGAAATGAGTGGGCGACGATTAAGGAGGGATAAAGGAGAGATGTTTTGATGGAAGAATTTGGCTCGGGGGGGTCACTCATCATATGTAACCCTATCATGTGAGTTCAACAGAAGGGTTTTTTTTATTTCTAAAATTTACAAAAATAAATATACATAAGGGACTATTTAAAATAGTTTTGGAAAAAATTTACAGATTTGTATAGAAAAGGGGTACATTTTATTAATGAAATTTTTTATAGATAAGGGACTTTAAATATAGGCCTTGAATGCACGTGATATAGAGGGATTATACATAGTGACCCCCCCGAGGAATTTGGGAGCTACAATCAATGCGGGATATTAGAGGAGAGATAGTGAAGGAGAATGTAAACGTGTGGAAACTTGCAAACAAAACTATCTACCTTGGTGTGTGATTTAATCAAAATTTAAACAAACAAAGCTATAAACCTTAGTGTTTGAGAAGAGAAACATGTGGAAACTTGAATTTCAAATTTCTCGCCTTTTTTTAAACTATGAATCCTTGTGTTTGAAAAGACAAACTTGTAGAAACTTGAAAATTGTGTGAAAAAACAACCTTGTGTTTGAAAAGACAAACGTGTGGAAACTTGAAAAGTGTAAAAGACAAACGTGTTCGAAAAGAAAAACTTGTGGAAACTTGAATTTTAAAATTTTCTTTTTTTTAAAATTTAAAATGAGTTTCACTTTCATTTTCAATTTACTAGTTTGATTTCTCAATTAAAAATTTTGAAATATAGTAGAAAAAAATGCATTTTGTGTTGGAATATAGAAAGTATAATTTTGATTTTATAACATTTTTGAAAATTTTAAAAGTAGTTTAACTTACATTCGTATATTATTAGTTTAATTTATTTCTTTTTAGGGAGAATTGCTATATTCTTCTAGGTAAATATTAATTTTTTTATTTTAAGTCTTATTTTCTTAATTTTACATTTAAATTTTTATATTTTTTCATAAACTTTAAGTTAAATTAAATTTATTTATATTTCAAATTTTGTGATTTCAAACTAATAAGAATTTACTTTGTCAAAATTCAAACTTTTTATGATTGTGAATTTTGAATTCTTATTAGTTTTAAGTTAAATTAATTTGAATTTAAAAAGAGTTTGGGGGTTTGGGGACTGGGGGTTTAGGGTTTGGGAGTTAGGGCTTAGGGTTTGGGGTTAGGGGTTTACGATTTAGGGTTTGGGTTTGGGGTTAATATTTGGGGGTTAGGGTTTAGGGTTTAGGGTTCAGGGTTTAGGGATTAGGGTTTAGGGTTTGGGGGTTAGGGTTTAGGTTTTGTGGGTTAGGGTTTAGGGTTTAGGATTTAGGGTTTGGGGGTTTGGGTTAAGGGTCTAGGGTTTAGGTTTGGAGGGTTTAGGGTTTTGAGGGGGTTTAAGGTTTAGGGTTCGGGGATTAGGTTTTAGGATTTTAGGGTTTAGGAGTTAAGGTTTAGGGTTTGGGAGTTTAGGGTTTAGGGTTTGGGAATTCGGGTTTAGGGTTTAGGGTTTGGGGGTTTGGGTTTAGGGTTCAAGGTTTGGGAATTTGGGTTTAGGGTTCAGGGTTTGGGGTTAGGTTTTAAGATTTAAGGGTTTGGGTTTTGGGTTTGGATTTTAGGGTCTAGGGTTTATGGTTTAGGGTTTGGAGTCAATTTAAATTTGTAGTTTTTATTATTTAAATTTAAATTTATTAAGATTTTAACTTCTTATTAATGTGAATGTTAAATTCTTATGAGTTGTAAGTAAATTAGTTTTTGTAAATAAAAATTTTATCTTTTTTAAACTCGCAACTTGTGTTAGAGTTAGCTCAAATGTCCACCTCTCATGTAACCCACCAATATTCTGTGTACCCAATGTTGTAAGGCCCCCATATGAGGAGAAGCCATGATGGGTATCGGATATTGGGAGGGATCCCCAGTTTAGACACTGGAAGGGGTCTTAGAGTAGACCAGATGGTTATGAGACTGCTTAGGAGCCAAGAGTAGATACCCGTCTGCAAAAAGGGGGGGTTCGGGGGGGCGATAGCCCCCCCGATAGCAGGGGGTCCGGGGGGCGTAGGCCCCCGGTGGGGGTCTGGGGGCAAAGCCCCCAGCGGCAGGGTCCGGGGGCATGTTTTTTGAAGGGTCGGCTGGTCTTCCAGGCTGACTGTCTATTAGGCCGACTGCCTATTACAAGGCCGACCGTCAACCGACTTACACTATATAATAGTGGCCACCCCCTATCATCAGATCACCAGTTCTTCACGCTCATAGTCCTCCGTCCAACATCTATCTAGATCACCATCGAAGCTCTGTCTGTAGAGCACACGGGTGGACAGCCAACCATCAGTTGTATCAGCAGTTTGGTATATCAGAATTTTTTGTATTCTCTCCAGCTTTCCATCGTGCACTTGCGTTTTGTTGTTATCTTCCGCTGCGTACTATTTTCTTACAACTTGAGTATATTAAAAAGAATAATGGAAAATATATTTTTTCTTGCTTTTAACTCGCAACCTAAGCATTTGAAAATAACAATGGAAAATAAATTATTTCTTACTTTTCTTCGCTTCGACGGTTGGTGTAGTCTAGATTAGCATAGATTAGTTTGTTCTTAGAGGAGAGAACTCCAAAAAAACCAATCAAAGCCATGCTCAAAATTTCCCGACTAGTTCCTAATCGAAGTCAGGTCCATTCGTTCACATTCGGTTTCACACTCACAACAACCCTACCATTTAAGCAACAATCAAGGTTTTAAAACTTTCAAGATGATTGGAAGTTGTATCAGTAGACAGGATAGATTACAATTGAATCAGTTAAGGGACTAGACAGAGCAGATTATATTTGTAATAATTGTGGGAGATAGACTTCAAATTTGCATTCGATTGTACTTTATTTCATTTTACACTATCCACGAGTTCATTGTAAATTGTTATTTTTTTTCACATTTATGCATGTATCTAAGCCTTGTAAAGCCTTTTAGGCTATTCTCACAGCATGAAATTGACACATACGATTGGAAAGAATGAAAACATGAGGTGTATCAATGGGACTCATTGTACTTTTGATTTATCAAAGTAATTGTAGTTTGTCAAAGTACCTAAAATTTTTGTCGTGCTTTAATATAGGATGGATCTTGAGGCTACAACATTTATCAATGGTATGACACTGAAATACAATGGAAGAATTTATGCCCCAAAGGACTTCACAAACTGGACCATTGTTGACACAACAAAAAAAGCATGGTTCTTGGTATTGAGTAAAGGAAATCTCATTCTAGTGATGACAAAGAGAGAGTTGGAGAAAGATGAGTGGGCATCAGATGTATCTTTCTCAAAGAGCAATTTGATTCAAGGAGGACCTTACTAGGAATAAAAATTTAAAAAGATAGCAGTACAATGATGATTTACACAAAGTCAAGAATGAGCAAAAGATTGTTTCTCCTTTCAAACAAAGATGCAATGCACTTTGTGATGCCGCCGCCAAAAGAACCTAGATTTCCTGAATTGGTTCCTGCATTGGAGATCCTCCAACATGTGTGGGAGGAATTTCCCATTAAGGAAGCAAGAAAAATGCAGTCAAAGATTATCCTTGAATGCTTTCAGGGTGTCATTGAACAAGGTTCAACTTCATTGGAGGGACCTAAGGTGCAAGAATCCACACATGAGAAAGGAAGTGATGAGACACACCATTTAGACCTGGACTTGGATGAGACAGAACACATTGTAGCATTGGATGAGGGTCTTGTATACATGGATGCTTACAAGGGATCTACATCTGAGATAGGAACTGAATGACATGCATCAGATTATACAGGACATGCACATGCATCTCAGACAGGAATTAAATTGACTGAGACACGACATGCATCAGATAAGATAGGACATGCACATGCATCTCTTGTTCATGGTATTACTCACTTAGAATGGTGTAACTCATGAAGTTGATGGAATAATGGAACAAGTGCAGCCCTTAATTATACTTGAAGTTGAGGCAATAGAAGAAGAAGTAGGGTGATCTAAAGCGGTTCACATAGAGCCCCTAAAAAATAAACCCCGACATCAAATGCAAAAGGCAAGTACTTCACGAGCTACAGTTCCAAGTCCTATAACTCTAAAAAGAGGTCGTTCATATACAAAGAAAGGGCTAAGAAGAGAAGAGGAAGAACATGAAGAGGATGCAGAGGGTCTTGAAATGGAGTCAGATTCAGAAGCAGAAATGTTATCAATGAAGAACCTAAATCTTCGCTTGAATGAGGCTGTGACAAATGAGGATCCAGGATATATATGGGGCCAGAAGACTCAAGTTATACATGCTTCAACGGTGGTCAAAGCAGGCATCTTCACCAACAGTAGGACCTTAGATATGGTCTAGCTGAAAAGACTTTTTAGGCTTTGATTGATGGAAAAAACCCAATTGTTTCTAATTTGGTACTCCATCCAAGGGCATTTTGGCCGATCAGAGGAGATCTCGGGGGGGTCACTATGTATAAACCCTCTATACCACGTGCATTCAAGGCCTATTTCTAAAATCCCTTATCTGTAAATTTTTCATTAATAAAATGTACCCCTTTTCTATACAAATCTGTAAATTTTTCCTAAAACTATTTTAAATAGTCCCTTATGTATATTTATTTCTGTAAATTTTAGAAATAAAAAATATCCTTCTGTTGAACTCACGTGATAGGGTTACATATGATGAGTGACCCCCCCGAGGAGGAGATTCTAGTCAATCCATCAATTTCTCTCAGCCTATAAATTTTGAGATGCAATTCACTAAGTTCCTCAAAAAACAAGTTCCCTCACTTCAAGAAGGACAAAGTTCAGTGAATGATCCAAAATGACATATAAAGGATGCCAAGAGAAATTCCTTAGCTCATTGCACATTTGAGGCAATAAATGGTCAGCACTATGCCTATGCTTGTAATGAGCGTTCTAGAGAGGCATACAACAAAGAAGAAATTACTTATCAAACCTTCGCGAGTGTGCCTTAATTTCACTACTATTCTACATGCATTTGTATTTTCAAGAATGAGAAAAAATATTTGATTGAGTCGGAAAGACTTAATCATGACATTCATGCACTACGAAAGATCACCTCCACTTCAGAGATGTCGGTCAAAGCTAGGACCATATGAAGAACTTTTCATTCTTCCTGTGACCACTCTCAAAAGAACTGCAACTAAAGTGGAAGCGGATAATCTTGTTGACTTCTACACATGCTTGAGTGCCATTGTACCAAGGGGAAAGCAAGAAAGAACAGAGGTGATTACAAGCTTTAAGATAGTAAGGGACAGGTATCAAGACTACACAAGCATACTATTCTGTAGTGATGAAGTTTTTCATCAGATCAAAGACGTGCGTCTTGCATGTGAGAAGGGAGATGTCACATATGAGGCTCCATCATTGATTAAATACAAGGCAAAGAAGATTGAGAAAAAAGAGATGACGGCTCGGATGTGGAGGCCTCTAAGAAACTTGCTAGACAAATATGCAAGTCTTGCTACAGAGAAATTAATGTCCAAAGAATGGTTTTTTGGCAAAAAGGATAAAGATCATTGCATCATCCAACAGGTCAAGCGTGATGCAGTAAAGAGTGCGATTGAATATTTGCTAGCAAAAAAAAATATTCAAATTAGCCAATGTAAAATTGATCATAGGGAGGTAGCAAGCTAAGGGTGTCCACTTTCGGACCACTTTCGGGTGAGTGTGACACCCGCTCGAGTGAAAATACAAAGGTTTTGCTTCGGTCTGCAATACCTCGATCGAGGTATTATCTCTAATACCTCGATCGAGGTCCTAGACTTTTTTCACCGAACCGAGCCTATACCTCGATCGAGGTCTCCTAGCATGCCACCTATACCTCGTTCGAGGTATCGTGGCAATCCAGCTATACCTCGATCGAGGTATTGTGGCAAGTCCACATAACTCGATCTCGATCGTGTCAAATACCTCGATCGAGATATGTGCCATCTGACAGGGCAGTTGACATACCTCGATCGAGGTATATCGGACCGATGACTTGGCCGCATGTCCAATACGTCGATCGAGGTATGAGGCATCCGACTGGCAAGTGACATACCTCGATCGAGGTATCGTGGTAGGTCCATACCTTGATCGAGGTAGATGGACTGATGTGTATGGGGCATGTCAAATACCTCGATTGAGGTATAGAGGTATGACGGAGCGATGTATATGTGGCATGTAAAATACCTCGATCGAGGTATCGTGGCATGTCTATACCTCGATTGAGATATGATGGATCGATATGTATGTTGCATGTGAAATACCTTGATCGAGGTAGGGAAACCCTAAATTTTTGTATATAAAGAGAGGGACCCCCCCTCATTCTTCATACCTCAATCGAGCTCCTCCTCATCGAAATCGACGGATTTGCAGGAGCTCGACAGAATTGTGGCAACGACAGAGGACGACCGATGGACAATGACAGAGATGGATGGAGCGGGAGATTCTAGGTAAGGTTTTTTTTATGTAGCTTTTTTTTTTTGCAAAAATTTATTTAAATTTTAGTTTATATGAATAATTATAAAATATTTCTAAATTTCAAATGCATTTTTAAAGTTTTTTTAAATGATTTTTGGAATTACGTAATTTTTTATTTAAAATGTGAAAATGTATATATTTTGTTTTTTTAAATCATCTTTTAAAAAAAAGAGATTAAAGTTATTTTTTAATTAGTGCTATTTTTATTTAAATAAAAAAATATTTAAATTTTATTTTAAAAAATGATCTTTAAAAAAAAAAGAAAATAAGAGTTTAAGGTAGCTTTTATGTTATGTAAGTTATTTAAGTTAGTGAAGTTTTTATTTAAATGTCAAAAAGTATATAATTTGTTTTTTAAAATCATCTATTAAAAAAAATATATAACTAAAGTTTATAAATTACTGAAGTTTTGAATTAAATATAACGCTTAAATTTTATTTTTAGAAATCATCTATTAAAAAAAAGAAAATAAGAGTTTAAAGTAGCTTTTATATTATTTTAGTTTATAGGAATATGTAATCTAATTATAAAATATTTCAAAATTTCAAATGCATTTTAAAAAATTTTTAGATAATTTTTTTTAATTACGTAATTTTTTATTTAAAATGTGAAAATGTATATATTTTATTTTTTAAATTCATCTATTTAAAGAAAGAGAGATTAAAGTAGGTTTTATGTTATTTTTCAAATTGGTGCTAGTCTTATTTAAATAAAAAAACGTTTAAATTTTAGTTTTAATAATCATCTTTAAAAAAAAAAAGAAAATAAGAGTTTAAGGTAGCTTTTATGTTATTTAAGTTAGTGAAGTTTTTATTTAAATGTTAGAAAGTATATATTTTGTTTTTTAAAATCATCTATTAAAAAAAAAGAGATTAAAGTAGTTTGCATATTATTTTTTAAATTAGTGAAGTTTTGAATTAAATATAACGTTTAAATTTTAGTTTATAGAAATAATTATAAAATATTTCTAAAATTCAAATGCATTTTAAAGTTTTTTTAAATTATTTTTGGAATTACATAATTTTTTAGTTAAAATGTGAAAATGTATATATTTTGTTTTTTAAAATCATCTCTTGAAAAAAAGAGATTAAAGTTATTTTTTAAATTAGTGCTATTTTTATTTCAATAAAAAAATGCTTAAATTTTATTTTTAAAAATGATCTTTAAAAAAAAAAGAAAATAAGAGTTTAAGGTAGCTTTGATGTTATGTAAGTTATTTAAGTTAGTGAAGTTTTTATTTAAATGTCAAAAAGTATATAATTTATTTTTTAAAATCATCTATTAAAAAAAATATATAACTAAAGTTTATAAATTACTGAAGTTTTGAATTAAATATAACATTTAAATTTTATTTTTAGAAATCATCTATTAAAAAAAAGAAAATAAGAGTTTAAAGTAGCTTTTATATTATTTTAGTTAATAGGAATATGTAATCTAATTACAAAATATTTCAAAATTTCAAATGCATTTAAAGTTTTTTTAAATAATTTTTTTAATTACATAATTTTTTATTTAAAATGTGAAAATGTATATATTTTATTTTTTAAATTCATCTATTTAAAAAAAGAGAGATTAAAGTAGGTTTTATGTTATTTTTCAAATTGGTGCTATTTTTATTTAAATAAAAAAACGTTTAAATTTTAGTTTTAAAAATCATCTTTTAAAAAAAAAGAAAGCTATATGCTGAGTTTGTGCTTGGTCATTGGGTAGACTACATTAGTACCTGTCTAGGATCAGGAGTGGGACATGGTAGGATGGGGCATCAGGAGCATCAGACTGCAGGTGTTCGGCGTCGACGCGAGGCACTAGAGTTGCACACTATCCCTGCATCGGCATTGCGAGCTATTGGAGGACGGATTAGGGGGGATGTTCATTCAGTGGCATCATCCTTGCACGACATGGTCTCTGCCCTATCGAGATCACTTTCGATTCCACCTCCCACATCTATGGAGCCTCCCACATCTACACCACCTCCCACATCTACACTGCCTCAGCACAAGTTGGAGACTCGAGATGCATGGATTATAGAGTTGGAGGCATTGTTGGCCGAGTCTAGGGACGAGGTTAGTTATTCTGATTATTTTAATTATTTTTTTATTGCATGTTTTGAATTGAAGTTTTTTGGTTAATTCTCACCATGTATACGACATGAGGCTGGCCCATCCGATCTGGCTTTGCCTGAGGACACACAACAGACGGTTGGGCAGCAGGTCATACAGGAGCCACGTCAGAGGATGATTAGAGGACCATATGTGGAGTTATCAGATTCTGATTCAGGATGATTGTTTAGGCTTCACACATTTCTTGTTTAGGGATGCACTTCTGCACGATGATGATGATGATGTACACATTCATTTTGGTACTTTCATGATATTGTTCTTACTTTTATGATGTATGAGCATTTTCGTGCTTTCGTGATCTTCTTCTTACTTTGTTTATCTCAGTTTATAGTTTGTTCAAATCTAACATAAACATTTAAAATTAGGAGTATGATTTTGAATTTCAAATATCTCAATTCACACATCTAATACATAAGGTATTTTAAAAAGAATGCCATGTGAAGTAATTGTAAACATTAAGCATTGAAAATGTGTTCAAGTATAAGGTCTCTCTCTCTCTCTCTCTCTCTCTCTCTTTCTCGTGCTATGAACTTTATCATTTTGAATATCATATTGAATTTCGTATATATCAATGCTTGCAATTATTACACTAAACATAAGAGCCGTGTGAAGTTTCATCCCCATGTGCATATTTAAAATTAAGAGCATGATTTTGAATCTCAGATATCTCAATTCACACATCTAATACATAAGGTATTTTAAAAATAATGCCGTGTGTCATAATTGTAAACATTAAGGTGTTCAAGTATAAGGTCTCTCTCTCTCTCTCTCTCTCTCTCTCTTTCTAGAGCTCTCTCGTGCTATAAACTTTATCATTTTGAATATCATATTGAATTTCTTATATATCAATGCTTGCCATTTTTCATATGTAGTCACTGGTAGGGATTATACCTTCCACGTGGCACATACGAAATTAGTTGGAGACCAAATCTTGCATGGATGTATGCATTATACCTTCCACATGGCGCATACCAAATCGGTTGGAGACCACATCTTGCATGGATGTATGTCTAGGGTACCTAAGAGCCGTGAAAAGTTTAATCCCCAACAGATAAGTCCACATGTGTATTTGGTTAGTATGTGTGCCATTTTTCATACGCAATCACTACTAGGGAGTGCTTGCAAAAATATACGCATTATACCTTCCACGTGGCACATACCAAATCAGTTGGAGACCAAATCTTGCGTGGATGTATGTCTAGGGTAGCCTAAGAGCCGTGTGGAGTTTCATCCCCAACAAGGTTTAGGGTTTAGCGTTTAGGGTTTTTTAGGGTTTAGGATTTAGGGTTTAGTCATGCTAGTAGGGATTGTAAAAATGTACACATTATACCTTTCACGTGGCGCATACCAAATCAATTGGAGACCAAATCTTGCATGGATGTACATGTAGGGTAGCCTAAGAACTGTGCGAAGTTTCATCCCCAACAGGGTTTAGGGTTTAGGGTTTTTTAGGGTTTAGGGTTTAGGGTTAGGGTTTAGGGTTTAGGGCTTAGTCATGCTAGTAGGGATTTGTAAAAATCTATGCATTATACCTTCCACGTGGCGCATACCAAATCAGTTGGAGAACAAATCTTGCATGGATGTACGTCTAGGGTAGCGTAAGAGCTGTGCAAAGTTTAATCCCCAACAGATAAGTCCACATGCATATTTGGTTAGTACATGTGCCATTTTTCATACGCAATCACTAGTAGGGAGTGCTTGCAAAAATGTACGCATTATACCTTCCACATGGCACATACCAAATCAGTAGGAGACCAAATCTTACATGGATGTACGTCTAGGGTAGCCTAAGAGCCCTGTGAAGTTTCATCCCCAATAGGGTTTAGGGTTTACTTGTGCTAGTAGGGATTGTAAAAATGTACGCATTATACCTTCCACGTGGTACATATCAAATCAGTTGGAGACCAAATCTTGCATGGATGTATGTCTACGGTAGCCTAAGAACCGTGCGAAGTTTCATCCCCAACAAGGTTTAGGGTTTAGGGTTTAGGGTTTTTTAGGGTTTAGGGTTTAGGGTTTTTAGGGTCTAGGGTTTAGGGTTTAATCATGCTGCAGGGATTTGTAAAAATCTATGCATTCTACCTTCCACATGGCGCATACGTCTAGGGTAGCCTAAGAGCCGTGCAAAGTTTAATCCCCAACACATAAGTCCACACGTGTATTTTGTTAGTACGTGCACCATTTTTCATACGTAGTCGTGCTAGTAGGGATTGTAAAAATGTATGCATTATACCTTCCACGTGGTGCATACCAAATTAGTTGGAGACCAAGTCTTGCATGGATGTACGTCTAGGGTAGCCTTAGAGCCGTGCAAATTTTAATCCCCAATAGATAATTCCACATGCATATTTCATTAGTACGTGTGCCATTTTTCATATGTAGTCATGCTAGTAGGGATTGTAAAAATGTACGCATTATACCTTCCACGTGGCACATACCAAATCAGTTGGAGACCAAATCTTGCGTGGATGTATGTATAGGGTGGCCTAAGAGCCATGCGAAGTTTCATCCAACAGATAAGTCCATCTGTGTATTTCATTAGTACGTGCGCCATTTTTCATATGTAGTCATGCTAGCAAGGATTGTAAAAATGTACGCATTATACCTTCCACGTGGCACATACCAAATCAGTTGGAGACCAAATCTTGCATGGATGTACGTCTAGGGTAGCCTAAGAGCCGTGAAAATTTTAATCCCCAACAGATAAGGCCACATGCGTATTTTGTTAGTACGTGCGCCATCTTTCATACATAGTTATGCTAGTAGGGATTGTAAAAATGTACGCATTATACCTTCCACGTGGCGCATACCAAATCAGTTGGAGACCAAATCTTGCATGGATGTATGTCTAGGGTAGCCTAAGAGCCGTGCAAAGTTTAATCCCCAAAAGATAAGTCCATATGCGTATTTCGTTAGTACGTGTGCCATTTTTCATACGTAGTCGTGCTAGTAGGGATTGTAAAAATGTACGCATTATACCTTCCAGGTGGCACATACCGAATCAGTTGGAGACCAAATCTTGATTGGATGTATGTCTAGAGTAGCCTAAGAGCCGTGCAAAGTTTAATCCCCAACAGATAAGTCCACATGTGTATTTCCTTAGTACGTGCATGATCTTTCATGGTACATAGTCGTGCTAGTAGGGATTGAAAAAATGTATGCATTATACCTTCCACGCGGCGCATAACAAATCGGTTGGAGACCAAATCTTGCATGGATGTATGTCTAGGGTAGCCTAAGAGCCGTGAAAAGTTTAATCCCCAACAGATAAGTCCACATGCGTATTCTGTTAGTACGTGCACCATTTTTCATACGTAGTCATGCTAGTAGGGATTGTAAAAATGTATGCATTATACCTTCCACGTGGCATATACCAAATCAGTTGGAGACCAAATCTTGTTTGGATGTATGTCTAGGGTGGCCTAAGAGTCGTGCGACATTTCATCTCCAACAGATAAGTCCACACGCGTATTTCGTTAGTATGTGTGCCATAGCTTTGTCACAGTCATGCTAGTAGGGATTGTAAAAATGTACGCATTATACCTTCCACGTGGCGCATACCAAATCAATTGGAGACCAAATCTTGCATGGATGTATGTCTAGGGTAGCCTAAGATCCGTGCAAAGTTTAATCCCCAACAGATAAGTCCACATGCGTATTTCATTAGTACGTGCACCATTTTTCATACTAGTCGTGCTAGTAGGGATTGTAAAAATATACCCATTATACCTTCCACGTGGTGCATACCAAATCGATTGGAGAACAAATATTGCGTGGATGTACATCTAGGGTAGCCTAAGAGCTGTGTAAAGTTTAGTTCCCAACAGATAAGTCCACATGCGTATTTTGTTAGTACGTGTGCCATTTTTCATACGTAGTCATGCTAGTAGGGATTGTAAAAATGTACGCATTATACCTTCCACGTGGCACATACCAGATCAGTTGGAGACCAAATCTTGCGTGGATGTATGTCTAGGGTGGCCTAAGAGTCGTGCGAAGTTTCATCCCCAACAGATAAGTCCGCATGCATATTTCATTAGTACATGCGCCATAGCTTTGCCATAGTCATGCTAGTAGGGATTGTAAAAATGTACGCAGTATACCTTCCACGTGGCGCATACCAAATCAGTTGGAGACCAAATCTTGCATGGATGTATGTCTAGGGTGGCCTAAGAGTCATGCGAAGTTTCATCCCCAACAGAGAAGTCCACATGCATATTTCATTAGTACATGCACCATATTTCATACGTAGTCCGGCTAGTAGGGACCAATAGATAAGTCCACACGCGTATTTTGTTAGTACTATTATGGATAAAATTGTCTAAGGAAAAAGGCATTAATATGTATGTGTGTTTGTATATGTGGCAATAGTATAATAAAATATGGTGTGCATAGGGCCCAAGGTTGAGGTGGCAGGGCATGACCATGTGCCACCCTTCCATGTAAGAGGACCCATAAGGTGTGTTGTACATAATCCATAATAGTAATATTATAAAATGCAAGGTGGCATGGCTCCTCCATGTGCCACCCCTCCACCTAGGCTGCATTTAGTGAGATATGGCTCAAAGTCCATGGGAGAAGCAATATAAAATAGGTGGAGATGGATATTATATTGAGTTATACCCTCCATATGAGATAGGCCCATATGGGGGAGGTATAGAAGGACCAAGAGAGCTAGTTAAATAATGGGGAAAGTAGGATGAGGTGGCAAGATTCCTTGTGCCAACCCTCCACTTGTCCTCCTAGAGGTTTGAACATATTATAAAACTGGAAAGAGACCAAGGGAGTATCATAGACTTGAGATATGGGGCTTGATTTATGTGGAAAATTGAGGCAAAGGGTTGTCGCACACAATTGAGAGTGCGTACCCACCTAGCCCACATGGGAGACTTTTCCACACACACCATGCATGTGGGAGGATACATTAATGTGGAGAGACCCCCTCTTTTGGCTATAAAAGGAAGGGGCTATTCCTTGATGAGACACGCTCATTCTTGTAAAGCCACCTAGCTAGTATTTTGATATTTCCCTCTCATCCCTTCTTTCCAATAAAGTATGGTTCACTTCCCTTGATGTCTACATCTCAACATTCCTCTTCCTATCATGAACATGCTTCTCTTCCCCCTCTCCCTTTCCCCTTGTGTCATAGTCTCCCTTTTCCTTCCCTCCACTTCTAATTCCTTGTTCACCCCTACGACATCCCTTTGCCCTCGTGATCTCCTTTTCTCTATGGCCTTTGAGCGTAGCCATACTTAGTCTCTAGCATCTGATCTCGATAACTTTTCTGGCTAAAAGTTTTGGTGTGGCTGCTGGGATACGAATCTCCACGGCTGGTGGTGAATCTTCTATTTGTACGGGTTACATCAACAAAACTATACCATCTGTGCTCTTTCTAAGCTACTGCGCGTGCATTCGATTCGTGCGTCTCCTGTGCGACAGTTCTCTGGACTGCTGCGACTTCTGGTTGCGGACAGTTTTCTGCACTTCAGTTCTCTGGACTGCTGCGATTTCTGGTTGCGGACAGTTTTCTGCGCGACAGTTCTCTGGACTACCATGGTCGCGGACTGTTCTATTTGTTGAGCCCCTGCAAAAGAGTAACAGCAGATCCCGCGCCCCCCCTATCTCTTCTCTTCTTTTTCTTCTTCTTCTCTTCCTCTTTCTCTTCTCCTTCTCCTCTCCTCTCCTCTCTTTTTATTAAAGAGTAGGATTGGAACCCAAGACCTCCCCCTTCACAAAAGAAAGTCTTACCATTGGGCCAACAAGTTGGAAGTGGTAAAAATGTAATGATTTTTGCTCATATATTGAAATCGCGGGAGCTGTAACTGTCTAACCGTAAGGAGTTTGCTCTTGTTGTAAAAAGCAAAAATATTTCATTTTATGTGCTCTATCCACTTCTCTTGCTAGATCGCCAATTCAGAACTTCTCCAAGCTCACTTCACGGACGCACGCCTCACGACAAGGGTGGACATTTATGTCACTTCTCGACACGTTTAAGGAATTGGTGCCTGTTCCTCTGCACCTTACGGCTACCAATGCACGAGATGTCTTCCTTGATCTTCATGTCGACCTTCAACGGCTGATTGTCCAGTGCATTATTGATGGTGATGACGGGTGGAATGACACACTGTGGATGATTCATGGTGATGAAATATTGATACGCTGGGAGGATTTTGACTTTACTTCTACTTATTGTGCGGTGATCGAACTACTTGCTGCTTCAGAGGTAATCAAAACGGCTTCCTTCTTTGAAGGGTGGGATGCTCCCCAAGCTTGGGGGGAGATTTGGCGCATCTGCTTGTTGATTCCTGTGGAAAAGCTCGTCCTGAATGGTTTATTCACAATCTCATTACAAAGGTTTCTAGGCCTTGGCTATGGTTGGTAATGTTTCGACCAAGGAATCCATTTGTACCTTATCAGCCTTTTGTGCCTCATTTCGAGCTTCAAATTGTAATTCTTTTTGGGCTTAAGATAAACTATCAACAAAGAGTTGCAAGTTTATTTGGTGCTGAACGTTTGGCTCAAGTGTTGAATTCTCCCCACCCTCTCCTCCTACCTATCTTGGACTACCGAGAAACTTGGGATGTCCGAATTCTAGTCTTGGTGTGATGACATCTTGGATTCTTCAATTTGATGGAGCTTACAAACCTTCGACCAAGGCGGCTGGCGTGGGTGTGAAGCTCACTTCACCGGGTGTTGAGGAGTTTTGTTACAGCAAGTCTTCGCCCACAAGTACTTGCAATCAAGCTGAGTACTCGGCGCTCATTTTTGGGCTACAAAAGGCACAAGAACATCATGCCAAGCAATTGGAGGTGCAAGGAGATTCTCAACTAGTGTGTGAACAAGTTAGTGGAAGGTGGAAGGTGCGGAGCAAAGGCTTGGTTCCACGACATCAACAAGCCTTGGAACTTTGCAACCAATTTGAAGAGGTAAAAATTCAGCATATCCCTCGAGCTCGAAATCTTGTTGCTGATTTCTTGGCACGTGAAGCTTGTATTTCAATCACGCATGACGCGAGTGGAAGCGCCACCCCAACAAAGCCGCAAGCCATGAAGGAGGGTGATCATTTGTAAGGAATGCAAAGGTTGTGGTCATCATGAAACTAAGTGTTGGGCATACTTGATATGAGTTCACCGACTTCGGAAAATCATCAGGAGGGTTCTCAAAGACATTCCTCAAAAGAAGGATGCCAGACCGCACACCCCTTGAAGAAATAGCATGGTGACTACAAGAACTGGAAGAAGCTGAAGGTGATGTGCAAGCTCTCCAATTGCTGACCTTTGTCATGGCATTCTTGTTTGCCTTGATGAACAACCTCATGCAACGCCGCACCTCTAACCCTCGCGTGTAATGATCAAAGTGATATCATGAGGGTTGGTCCTTTTAAGATTGTCTATGTGCTATTCTATGCTGAAGATTCTTCTCGTGTAATATTTCACACTACACCAGTCACACCCTACCCTGCCTATGTGTGCTTTTTGGATGTATCTTCACCCGATTTTCAGTTCAAGCTTCCTCTTACTATTGTTCGTCCATAGATAAGCCCCTCTTTTCCATCTTCCAAGCATGGCTGACATTCCCATGTTTTGTGGACGGGTAGAAGAAAATCCAAATGAGTATCTTGTGGCTTTCAAGCGCCGTTGTGTTTCTCTCAACTTTCTTACTGAAGACAGATGGCTATTGGTTCTCCCCACATTTCTAGAAGGTTTGGCTCAAGTGTGGTATGAGAAGCAAACCGAAGATGTTCGCCAAAGCTGGCCAAGGTTGACAGCAGCAATGATTGAGTATTTTGGCAAAGAAGAGGAGCCGGAGAATGTGTACCTACAGGTGGCAAATTTGAAGCAGTCAGAAGGTGAGACGGCGCGTTGATATGTGGATCGAGCGGCCGTGCTCCTGGACCGTTTGATTGCCACACAGGAGGACAATGCCGGGTTTCGAGCTGGAATGACTCAGCATGTGCTGGGCTACCTTGTAGCAGGAGCGAGTGATGAATTCCACCTCAAGCTTAAATGGGAGAATCCAGAAACTATGGTGCTAGCACATGAGATTGCTCAAAAGTTTGACAAAGTTCAGTCTGACCCCGCTTCAAAGAAGACGATTGTCCCTCCGCATCCCCCTCCATTCCTGCAACAACAACCTGGGGGGTCTAACTTAGGGGCATACCCCCACCCCTCATCAGGGATGTATCCACTGCCTCCACCTCAAATGTATGGTCCTCCCTTAGATGCTTACCCTCAATAAGGTGGATATCCTCATCCTCTGCCTCGAAGATTTCCCTAGCCTCGCCCACGAGCTCCCCTCCTCTCTACTCCCGTGGCCCCTCCAACTAAAGAGGCCCCCCCTGCAACAGAACCTAGAGTCAATGACCTAGCCAAGGCCCTGAATGATCTTCGGCTTGAGATGGTGGGCATCAGAAATCAAGCCAACCGCCCTCCAAGAGATTGTGTTAATGTTGTATGCTACGAGTGCCACCAGAAGGGTCATTATCGCACAGAATGCCCCAATATTCCAAGAGTGAATCTTCTAAGTGAGTCGGGCACTGAGGATTCTGATGTGGAGATCCTTGATCTCGGGAAAAGAACTCGTGCTACCTCGGACCCCTCTCCAAACCATGGACCGGGCTGCCCCAGGAAGAAGGTGTCCTTCTCAGAGCCCTCAGATGCTGAGATGGCAGACCCACCAACAGAGAAGACTAAAAGATCTCGCAGGAGTAAGTGGTCACCCTTGGATTTTCCCATCGGCTCAGGGCAAGAGGACTATTCGGTCGTTCAAGACCTTGCTCATCGTTCTTTGAGCATCACACTCCCTCAACTAATAGCATTAAGCCCTAAGGTGAGACGTGAGCTGCAGCAAGGTCTCTCAACAAGGAAGAGCAAGAAAAAGGGAAAGGTACGAGAGGTATCTTCTATCTCTGAAGAAATTCATCGGCACCCACACACAATAGATGTCATCATAGATAATTGCCGTGTCAAAAATGTGTGTGTTGATGGGGGAGTTGCATGTAATATCATGGTGCCCCGCATCATGAGGAAATTGAATTTGAAATGTACAAGGCGTTCCTCCACTCGAATCAAGGTAGCAGATGGTCGACGACTCGCCACCATGGGAGTCATTGAGGATTTGCCCATCACTGTCAACGGGCTGACCACCACTGTCAATTTCTATGTAGTGGACATTGAAGATACAGGCAGAAGTTACCCAGCCATACTCGAGAGACCATGGTTGAGAAAAAGTGATGCAGTTAGCTATTGGAAGATAGGACACATGTCTTTTGGTGCTTCCAAGGAGAAAATCCCTGTGCAACCTGGTGCCATGGAACCGGAAGAAGAAGAGGAGCATGACAGTGATACTCTCTCATCCTCATTGTCTGAGTCCATGGAAGAATCAGACGGGGGGGAGGAATTCTCAAAGGAGGAAGTTTACATGATGGGGGTGTCTCCGACCTTGCCACCTGCAGGAAAGATAACAGCTAGTCCTCAACAGCTCGAATCAATGCTTTCTCTAGACCTCACTCCACGTGAGAAAGATGAGTTTCTTGAAATGTTCAAAGATTTACCTGATCTCTTTGGAACTAGCTACCACCACCTTCGCCATGTGACTGCCATAGAGCACAAGATAGAGCTGAAGCCTGATGCAAAGCCTGTGGCTCAGAAGTATCGGAGATTAGGGCCCCTACAGACCGATGCTTTGCGCTCAGAGTTGCAGAAGCTTGTAGAGGCTGGGTTTATTGTTCCGGTTCACAATACTGAATGGATTTCACCAGTGGTAGTCATCCCAAAGAAAAACAACAAGTGGCGGGTCTGCATCGACTATAAGAAGCTCAACGCTACCACCAAGAGGGATCATCATCCTCTACCCTTTCAAGACCTCATTCTTGAGAAGGTAAGTGGTCATGAGATGTATACTTTCTGTGATGGTTACTCGGGGTTTTATCAAATCAGAATTGCCGAGGAAGATGTGCTTAAAACCACATTTGCCACACCCTGGGGGACATTTGCATTCAAAGTAATGCCATTTGGCCTCACTAATGCTCCTGCCACCTTTCAAAGATTTATGCAAATGGTGTTGGCTCCTTATTTGGGGGATTTCTTGGAGGTGTTTTTAGATGATTTCTGTATATTCTCATCACGTAAGGAGCACATCATGAAGGTTAGATTGGCCTTCCAAAGGGTCAATGATGCAAATGGCAGTCTCAACCCTGAGAAATGTACCATTGGAGCCACTCAAGGGAGGTTATTGGGACATGTTGTCTCATCCGAGGGCATCAAGCCTGACCCCGAGAAAGTAGAAGCCATCCTCAAACTCTCCCCACCTACAACCAAACGTCAAGTACGCTCATTTGTCAATCTTGCAGGATACTATCGCCACTTCATTGATCAGTATGCTGCTTTGACACGGCCCATGACTATGCTATTAAAAGATGGGGTTGATTTCTCTTGGGATGAGGATTGTGATCATGGGTTTGCACAAATCAAGAATGCTCTCGCTTCAGGAGAAATATTTCTTGCTGAACACACTGGGAAGGACTTCCTGTGGCCGATGCTAACTCTTTGCTTCTATCAATAATCAGAAATTGTATACAAATCTCTACTGCTGCAAAGCTAGTCCTGATGCTTGTACATTGGCATCGTCTTCTCCTCCCTCATCTTCTTCAAGTTCTAGTTGATCAGCACAGATCTGAAAGCCATCCTTCTACCTTGTGACTGCTAACTCCTTGTAACTAGCTTGTAGCCCCCATCGGCACCAAGAAGTGGAAGAGCTTCAAGATGAAAACTACAAAAGGACTGCTACCCTACATATGAAGCAAGGGGATTTCTAGGATATCGTCAGGCTAGGAGCGAGTAAATAGTAATCATAGGTTGGATTTGTATGCAAGAGTGGCCAAATTGTGTCAACCCCAAGTAGCATGAGAACCAAGATGAATCACAATTCAGCTAGGAGAGGATTTACTATTTGTTGTGTTTTGTTGTTCAGCCTCCTCTTTTGTTGTAGGGTTCATGCAAGCTCCACATTGCTCTAGGCTATTCAAAGCTCATGAGATCGTTGTTGAGTTCCATGCGGGGCGTGGCCTTTTGGTGTTCAAATTTTTGCCTCTGACTCGAGACAGAATGGCACTCTTGAGAGTTGCAAGCATCCACCCATCCTCGAAAATCTATAGACTAGGCTCAACAAAGAAAAGGGAAAGCCCTATGCTGCCTTCTTCCATCTCTTTATCCCCCCCCTCTGGCCTCCTTTCTTCCCTCCCTTATGCTTTCTCCTTCCCCTTTACCTTACATAAGCTCTCTAATAAGTTTGTTCATAAGGCACTGCATCTCGAAAAGGCAGTTTTGGGAACAACTCAACTGGAGTTTATAGCTTGCCTTCTACTAAGAGGATTTCTATTAATTGTCCCTTGGATTTGTGCAGGTCACCAAGGAGACTCTTTGTATGCTTTGTGCCTAGTTAGCAATCCAAAATCAAAACTATAATTGAAGTAAAGGTATGATAGCTTTTCTTTCTCTGCTCAATTACCCATCTAATGGCAAATTTTTGATAAGTTGATAAGATTTTTTTGGGGGGGGTTTCTTCTTCACGTATGTTCGATGTAGTGTCGTCTTTTCATATAGTATGTCAATGTCATAACTTTTTTATTCTTGATATTACATGACTACTAGATATCGACGTAGTGTTGTATTTAGCCTTTCGACATAATACATTGATGATCTGATTTGTAATGTAATATTTGAGTCAATTACTTGGGCCATGCATTTGCATGGTGCTTATCTTTCCGCATTGGATCGTATTACTCGATTATGTGTGCGGTTAAGTAAGTCTGCATTTCGACATTTGGTTGTAATATTCAACCTTTGATGTCGTTACAAGGACTCCTTCTCATTGTTTTGAAACTAGCTCAACACTTGGTCGTATCATTCGACTATATGTGTCGTCTCTCAACCTTAGAAGAGTAATAGAATTCAACACTTTGTCATTTGTTTGACTTTTGGTGTTGTTTCTTAGATATATAATTTATAAGATAAGTAGGCTTCGACACTAGGTCATTTATTCGGCTTTCAGTGTTGTTGTAGCTTATTTCATAAAACAAATGTTTAAACTTCGACACATGGTCATTTATTTGGCTTTCAGTGTCGTTGTAGGTTATTAGTGTTGCATGATATTTTTGGCTTCAACACTTGGTCATTGAATGGATTTTTGATGTTGTTGTACTTAACATTATTAAATGTAATTATCCAAGATTTGACACTTAGTCATTTGATTTTGATGTTTGTGTCATTGTATCTTGCATATGGAATGGTTGTTTGTGTTGTTTAGTTTAAAATACTTGTGATCTAGTATAATTAATAGACTAATGGGAAACTATGCGTTGTTGCAATTGGTAAAATAATAGCTTAGTTAGACTCCTTCAGCTATTACCGTCTTGGTTATAAGTAGCATTGAGATTCGGATTTGCATGTTGGTATTCTTCTACCAAGTTTCCATCCTCAATAAAGACCTGACATTAATTGTGAAGGCCCAAATTGTGAGCAAATTGTAAGGAGTCTTATCGCTAGCAAGCAATCATAACTCAAAGGTATACAGTTTCTTCCACATGAAAAAGAACACCTTGCTTTGCACTCTTTAGGGGCATTGTCAACTTCAACTTTATACCCCTATCATGCTGGTGCCACCATGCATTACTTCTTTCTAGAGAAATTCATCTCCCTTGATTCATTACTTGCCTTACTTCCATTTCACTCTTCGCTATTCCTCTTTTACCTGTACCCGCATCATTGTCCTCTTTAAAAATACTTTGTGTAGAATGTAGGGGACTAACTTCTAGTGTAGAATCTAGTGTCTAGCACACACTTCTCCACACACTCAAATGGTAGGCCCATGTAAGCATGATGCAAATTTCATAAGAATGGATTTCTTTGTGTTCTTGATTGTAATTAACTTTGTGTTCATTGATTGTTTGAAATATGAATATATTTTAGATTCTCTCTCAATACTTGGTTTTTTCATGCATGTTTGGTCATAAATCCTTTTGTGAAAAGATGCAAGAAGAGCAAAGGAAAAATTGGCCACCGATGGACTCGAACTCATCAGAGTTAGAGTGGTCGGACCTCCCAAAGTTGACCCTATGCTTACATAAACATATGAGCGAAGAAGCAATTCTACGGATCCCCTAGCTTTCCTTGCCATGCATCTACACCTACCTTCCTTGCTATGCATCTAAGCATACTTGCATGACATGAACCAAGATCGAATCCCTGCTCCCTATTCTTATGCAACACTACCCCTAGCAAAAATATCTTGACCTTGAAGCCCAACCAACAGAAGAACCAAGTGTGTCCCCCATAGTTCACTCCCCCCTACCAAGAATACTCTAAACCTAAAGGTTGAAGGAACCGACAGAAGAACCCAACACGTCCTTTTCCTTGGGTACCCATCCTTCCATAGGTACCTAGCAATAGTATGGTTACCCAATGTAAAAAGCTTATTCACAAAGGATGCACCAATGGAACAAACAGACGAGACTCCTAAGTCCACCAATGCAAACAAACCCCAGTGCAATAAGGCATATGGAGGCACCAATATGGAGAGCAATCCCAGGAGAGTGGATCCACGATGAGGAAATGTCTCAAACCAATGGTGGGGTGAGTGTTGAACCAATGCCATGCATAGGAAGCAAGTGGTGGCACAGCTAGTAGGCAACAAGTCTTCATGTAGAAAACACACTCTCAAAATTTCATATATCGAGCAAAGAGATTGGTCCTAAAATAACACCATATTAGAGAATTTGGGAAAATCCTGATAATTTGGGAACTTTTGAGGGGTTGTAATTATGTAACATTCAATGTTTTTCATTGATTTTTCCCATAGATTTGGGAGTCCATCCAAATCTTGCAAATGTGCATGGTTTGCATCAACATAAATAAAATGTCAAATGTTGAGGTTTCGACCAATGCATGGTATTTTTTGAGGGGTTACAATTACAATGCATTGAGTGCACTGCATTGACTTTCTCCCTGGATTTGGCCGTGTATATGAAACTCACAATTTAGAGTGTGCCTGTTCTGCATTAGCCGAGAAAAAAACATCATATGTTTGAGTTTAACGAAGCATTTTTTGCCTGAGTTTTGCCTCTTCTCAAAAAAAGGTGGTGTTCAAAAACACCATTTTAGTTTAGTTGGAGAAAAAGTAAGAATGCAATACTAGTCCTTGATATTTTGTCGAGTGTGCAGAACTTGCAACCACAAAGCAATGGTCTGCAAAAAAAAAGATAAAGAAAAAAGATCAATGTCATATCTTCCAAATATTTGTTAGTATTCAAATAAATTATTGTTGTGCAAGGAAAAAAAAGTCATGCTTTTCAAGTACCTTCACTCCATTGTGGAGTCAGCATCAGAGTCGGAATCTGTTCTATGAGCCAAATTGGATAAAGCTCGCTTGCGTGCAATGGTTGGTATCTTCACTTTGATGGGGAGGTTGCTGCTCTTCGAGGAAACCTTCTTTGAGAGGTTACATTTTGGAACCCATGACCATACAATAGCATCAATAGATTCCCAACGTGGAGGATCACATTTATTGCACATCCAAATCTTGTTCCAACAATCTGCATACACCTCCTCAATTTCTGCATTGTGTCTTTTGCATATAGGTGCCCAATATTGTATGAAAACCTTCTTGAAATTTTTAGATTTATTATCCTTCTGTACATCAGTTTGAGCAATGCCTAGCCAAATTGGGTAAATTTTTTCTGCTGGTCGGACCAAAAGAAAGTGTCCTTTTTGTACATCAACCATTGGATCAAATGATTGTTTTGGCTTTTTCCTTTGAGGTCCACAGTAATGATCATTCAACTCTTCAATTCCTTGAAACTCATCGTTTTCATTATCAAATACTTGCACACAATCAATATGTTGCGTCTTTGGCCAAAATCTCTCGTACATGCCCTCTACATTATTGTTTGGTTTATCAAGCTCATCAATCATCTTCTTTCAGTACTTCACTACTGGCTTGTAAAACTTTGTGAAAGATGCATCTGGACCTTGCAGGTGTGCCCATTTTTTTCAAAAGCGTACATACTCCTTGATACCAACTATCACATCTAAGTGATCCTTCACATACTTGAACATGGTTACATAAGGCGGCTCTCCACTTGGTAGCATTGGATGACCATCCGGATGTCTCTTCCACAACTCAACGCCACCTTCACTTGGTTGCCAATCTAATGATCATGGATGCACTTTATATTGCATGATAGGAACTTCATTTTGCATAAAGAACCAAAATTGGAGAGGCTTTGAGTGTCCCACTAAAGAATCTTTCCCATCGCATAGGCATCCATCAACATAGCTCTTGAAATCCTGGACTTCCGTTACCAAAAATGGCATTGGAGAAGACTCCTCACATTGTCTAAAAGTATCCATGAGATGTGCAAATGTCAATGTTTGTCTTAACCTCTCTGAAAACCTGCTAAACATTGCATCAATATCCTCATGTGTATGCCCAACCATCAAGAATCCCAATTGAATTGACTTGAAAATCCCTCGAGTAACAAGTAATGATAGGTATGCAAACAAGTACCTATTCTTGTTTTCAGAACCACAATTATCCAACTGCAACAATAGGTGTTCGGGTAGTTTCTTATAAGGATTTTCTTGATGGGAACTTCCAAGTCCAAGGTCTTTGAATGTTCCACCCACTGCTCCAAGATGAAGTTGTTGCTTGCCGTTAGAAACATAATGAGAATCCAATGCTTCTCTTGAGGTTAGTGCATTTAGCAGAGCGTTGTTAGACCTTGGCAGACCATCATGTACCAAATCTCCAAGTGCATGGTTATCAAATCTTTCAAGATTTCTCAAACACAAAGCCAATGAACCAATTGTGAAGTTAGGATCCGACGGCCACAAGGATAAAGAAAAGTGACCATAACGTCCTTGACCATGTCCATGTGTTATCATGCCAGTCAAAGCCACTGGGAGCTGAAAGGACTTGTCTGTGTCCTTTGAACGATTGCGTAATCTAGGGATGGCTATCTTCTTTTGGTCCATCTTATCATGGATAATGCACAAGTATGTCTGAGGATACATTTCAAAAAATCTGCACCAAGTGTAGTACACATTTCTACAACTTCTTTGTTGTAACATGTGTTTTCTTCTATCTTCCATCAACTTATTACGTTCGTTTTGGCATTTTGTCGCTGCAAGCTGAGCCTTGATTGCACTACATAAACCACACTTAGAGAATTCACTTGTTTTTGACAAAGTTACATGCTTGAATTCAGAGTTCCATATGCGGTTAAATGTGGAAGTTGACATCTCCTTACAACCCAAACTATGCTTTAATTGCATGTTAACTTCATAGAGAATATCAACCTGCTTGTATACATCCGGTATCACCAACTGTGTTTCCCTTGATCCATCCTGAAGTGTTCTACTTTTGTGTGGCATACGCTCAGAATTGTTATCCACAAAATCTTGGATTATGGCTCTACCCAGTTTTGTGTGGTCCCAACCTCTTCGCACGATTCCTTTATTACCATGTATGCACCTTCGTATACCAATTTCAAATTGCTCCCTGTATCAATAAAATGTTTTTTTTGGAATACCATGCATTTCATACCATCAACAAACTTGAATACCATTCAATGAAAAGACATATTTGAACTGCCCATTGTCATCTTTTCGACAAGCAACCCCAAGAGTGTCATATACATAATTGGTGCGAGCCTCCAAACTTTGGCCCCAATACTCTATGCGTAATTTGGATATCATTTGATGATCGGCAAATTGACAACAACTTTGTTTACAACAATCAATCATAAATACTTTTATGACTGCATCCCTTGTGAGTCTAGATGATGCTAATGGCATGCCATGTTTTTTAGCTTTTCTCTTTATCATGCAGTAACGCCTCTTTTTTGTGGATTTTTCCATTGGGTCCTCATCTTCCATGTGCTTTTTCCCAGAACCACTTGAAGAATTCATGGTGTCATCGATTCTTAATGAAGTTCCATCTAAAAAAGTTATTTGTGCAATGGGCCATTTTATTAAGTGGATGGTATCGATGCCTGATACATCACTATGATACTTTTCACTTCCCACACCTAGATTACCTTCACCAAGCATCTCAAAATTTATAGGTTCAAATGGGTAGAGATACAAAACAACACCCTCTGCAATGCTCTTGGTTTTCTGCTCATCCCATATTAAGACTTTCTTGTCCTTCCATGATTCTCGAATGGAAAACTCATCATATTCACATAGAGGTTCAACGTCAATGGTATCTGATGTTATATCATTCATTGGTACAATAGCTCCATTGACATTGTCCACACAACTCATTGATCGTGCTTTCCAACGAACAACACTACCCAAAGCCTCATAGACTAAGAATGCATCCATTGTAGGAAATGGAAGAAGTGCACTTTCATCCATACAAATATTGATCGCCACTGATAGATTGTTTTCTCCCAAGGGCACACCTTGGCACATGTCATCATGTGATGTAGAGAATATTGTCCCAATGGCAACAATCTTTCCACTGACAAGCAAGTTGACTTTAACCCCCACTTTCAATGTGGCACCTGCATAGTACATAGCATTTGTTATAGTTCAATATTGATATCTGATGGTGTGACTTAGGATGAAAATGCTTTACAAGATTTCATTACAAGACCAAATCTTCCTAAACCTTGGTGCTTTGAATTTTAGGCAGCAAAATTTGGCTACATGGCCAAATCTTCCTAAACCATGGTGCTTTGAAAGGGAGATAGCAAGATTTGTCCACACAACCAAATCTCCCAAGACGCTGGTGCTTTCAAGAAGCCATCAAGATTCATCCACACATCCAAATCTACTTAGACCTTGGTGCTTTGAAAGAAGCCCACAAGATTTGGCCACATGGTCAAATCTCCCTAGATCCTAGTGCTTTGAAAGGAGCCAACAAGATTTGGCCACATGGCCAAATCTCCTAAGACAGTAGTGCTTTGAAAGAAGCAATAAGATTTGGCCACACGGCCAAATCTACTCAGACCTTGGTGCTTTCAAAGAAGCTAGCAAGATTTGGATGCACAGCCAAATCCTTCGAGACCTTGGTGACTTCTTTCAAAGCATTGAGAAGATTTGTTTGTGGCATTCTTTCAAACTTGGGGAGATTTGGTCGTGTGGCCAAATCTTGTAGGCTTCTTTCAAAGCACTAGGGTATGGAGAGTTTTGGCCGTGCAACCTCCTCTTGCATGCTTCTTTCAAATCACCAAGTTCTAGGAGATTTGGCCATGTGGCCAAATCTTTCAAAGCATTAGGGTTTGGGAAGATTTTGCCATGCTACCAAATGTTGCTAGCTTCTTTCAAATCACTAGGAAGATTTGGCCACATGGCCAAATCTTCTTTCAAATCACTAGGAAGATTTGGCCACATGGACAAATCTTCAAATGTTAAATTTAAAAATTGAAAATCCAGATTTTAAAATTTAAAATTTAAAGTTTAAAATTCAAAATTCAAAATTTAAAATAAAAAATTCAAATTTCAAGTTTCAAGTTTCAAATTTTGAAATTCAAATCTAGAGATCCTAGTTTCGAAAAAATCATACATGCTTTTCATGATTCACGCTATTACACTTTAAAATCATACTATTACTTTAAAAGCAAACTAGAAAATCTAAAACTATTAAAAAACCAAAACTTTAAAAGGCAAAGCTAAACAAACCTTTTAAACCAAGCATAAAAAGTAAACCTATGAGAAGGAATTGAATTCGTCTTCATGGGGGATCAAGTGCTAGGCTCACCTTGTTCTCTCCCTTCCTAGATCTCCAATATGTACCTAGGGTGGTTTGAGAGCTTTAGGACAACGTCTTAGATGGGGTAGTTCTTGGAAAACACTCCTCCACCCTTGCTTAGCTAATTGCAAGCAAAAAAGTTCAAAACTATGTCAAAATGAGAGGTCTCAGGAGGCTCCCCATCCCAGTTTTGTCCTAACAATGTGTACTTAACTATGTAGGTTTTAAACTTCCATTACCAATTCAACTCTCCATAGATTCCACACACAATAGTTGGATTAGAAAGAGGTCTTTTTTTTTTTTTTTTTTTGGCTCTACATGCTTTTGGGTGGATTGCTCCTTCCCTCCAAAACATGCTTTTTTGGGGGGATTGCTCCTTCCCCCCAAACTATGCTTTTTTGGGGCATACTTTTTTGGGGCTGTCTTGTCCCTTCCTTTCTCCTCCACGACTTCCTTTCTCTTTGACCCTCGATGCTGCTCCTCGACCCTCTGCGACTTCCTTCCTCGACCCTTGACGACTGCTCCTCCCCTCCGCGACACTGCTCAATGACTTCCTCAATGAATTCCTTCCTTTCTCCTCCACGACTTCCTTCCTTGCCCCTTGACGCTGCTCCTCCCCTCCGTGACACTACTCCACGCTGCCCCTTCCCTCCACGATGCTGTTTCTCCTCCGCGACTTCCTTTCTCCTCCACGACTTCCACGCTGCTCCTCCCCTCCGCGACAGTGCTCCACGCTGCCCCTTCCCTCCGCGCCACTGTTCCTTCCCCCCATGATGCTGTTTCGGCCTGCTTCTTCTTGCGGCCCCTTCGCGACTCTGCTCCTTCCCTCCACCACGCTGCTCCTTCCTCGACGCTGCTCCTCCCCTCTGCGGCACTGCTCCTTCCCTCCACCACGCTGCTCCTTCCCTCCGCAATGCTGCTCCTTCCCCCCACGACGCTTCTTTTCGGCCTGCTTCTTCTTGCTCCTTCCCCCCACGACCCTATTTTCGGCCTGCTTCGGACTGTTTCTTCTTCCTCCGCATAGTTTCGGCCTGCTCTTGCCTTCAGTGGCAGGTTTCCTTCGATCAACGACGTTCCTTGGGTAGGCACAAAGGACAAATCTATTTCTTCTTCATATCCCTCAGTAGGCCGCTCTTTCCAAACGAGATCTCATCTTGACGAAATCCAAATAGCACAAGCTCACAAACAACAATGGCTACTCAATCATCCAAGTAAGAAAACGAAAGAAATCAAAAGTGTACCTAATTCATGCATGTTCTCCATTTTCTCCATTTCAGAACACCACGATTTGAAAGAAAGACTCTTGTAAAAGTAGGAATCTCGAAGTGTGATTTGAAAGTAGGGTCTTTAGTATATGATTTGACTTTCAGATCTTCAAATTTGAAATTTGAATTCTGTATCTAAGATTTTGAATTTTGAATTTTAAATTTTGAATTTTGAATTTTGAATTTTAAATTTTGAATCTAAGAATTTGAATTCTTCAGATTTGAAATTCGAATCTTAAGATTCGAATTTTAAATTTTAAATGGGGAGATTTGGCCATGCGGCCAAATCTTCTGGCTTCTTTCAAAACATACAAGATTTGGCCGTATCTCCCTAGACCTTGGTGATTTCAAAGAAGCTATAAAGATTTGGCATCACAACTAAATCTTCCTAAACCTTGCTGCTTTGAAAAGATTTGGCCACACAACCAAATCTTCCTCAACACTCGTGATTAGAAAGAAGATAGCAAGACTTGGCCGCATGGCCAAATCTCCCTAGACCCTCATGATTAGAAAGAAGCTAGCAAGATTTGGCCACATGGCCAAATCTCCTTAGACCTAGGTGATTTAAAAGAAGCTAGAAAGATTTGGCATCACAACCAAATCTCCCCAAATCCTGCTACTTTGAAAAGATTTGGCCGCACGGCCAAATCTCCCTAGACCCTTGTGATGAGAAAGAAGCTAGCCACATAGTCAAATCTCCCTAAACCCTCGTGACTTATAAAAAGCTAGAAAGATTTCGCATCGTAGCCAAATCTCCCCAAACCTTAGTGCTTTGAAAACTTGGTGCTTTGAAAAGATTTGGCTGCACGGCCAAATCTCCCCAAACCTGGCGCTTTGAAAAGATTTGGCTGCATGGCCAAATCTTCCTAAACCTGTGCTTTGAAAATAATTGGCCGCATGGCCAAATCTCCATAGACCCTTATGATTAGAAAGAAGCTAGCAAGATTTGACCACACACAAATCTCACCAAACCCTGGTGCTTTGAAAAGATTTGACTGCACGGCCAAATCTCCATAGACCATCGTGATTAGAAAGAAGCTAATTGCCTGATGCTACAAAGGGGTATCTGAGGTGGATTATGGGACAAAGTGAAGGTGCAAGTCATGGACCGAATTCCACCCGGTCTTGGAGGTTCTACACAATCGGTTCAAACATGGAGGGAATGGAATTTATACATAATGTGTACCAAGAGCCAATGGCAACAGGGGTTGCCTTTTTGGATGTAATGTATGGACCAAGCAGAAGTAGAAATTGGAATGAGGATCGCTTTGAGTGTTTGTTGAAAAGCTTGATGACAATCGCTTCTCCCCCAGTGCAATTCCTTCTTGTGGTGTTCTTGACCATGGATCATGTATCATGTTTGAAGAATGCATTAAATAAGACATGCAGACAATATAAAATACACTTCCGTTGCCTTAATTTTGAAACTGCAGATATATTTGTCACTAGATCTATGGATGGCTTAATTGCCTGTGTACTGGTAAGCAAGGAAAAGCATTTCAACGATATTGAGCACTATACCAATGCACAATGTAAGCCATCAATATATGTTGCAGATGAAAAATATGAAAAATCAAGTGGTGCAGAAGAATCAGGTGATGAGGATGATGATGATGAGGATGATGATGATGGATTTGACATTGAATTGTCCTTGAAAAGAAAACGTTCAAGTATCATGAAAGACATGATCATGGGTTTCTATCAAGAAGATGAGTATGTATTGGACTTGTTCTCTGAGGGGCTTGCTACAATAGAGTCTCTTTCTTGTAACAGACATGTTGTTTCAGTTGTTGAGACTTATGAGGAGTTGGCAGACGAGAGAATAGGAATGTACTCTTCTTTGCATTTTGCTCAATGCTAATCGCTCATAGAATCTTCAATGAGATTGAAGTTGGGTTTTTGTTGGTTGGGCACACACAAAAGGAATGGGTCCCAAACCATGATGCAATTTCAAGACTTTCCACAGAGACAGTCATAGTATCCTAGAAATCAAGGTCAAAGAAAACAAAGAAGCACATGGGGTATGATGTAGAAAATAAAATAAAATTACTGCAACCAATTATTTGGTATAATGCCAAGTACATTACTCCAAGGATGGAATCGGGCTATGGCTATCTTTAATGCATTGAAACACCACAACTTGAAGACATGGATTGTAGCGCAGCATGGTGGACACAAGAACAATGCAATCATACAAGGAAAAGATTGCAAAGTTTGTGGGCATGGTCATGAAGTTTACATTTGTCTCTAAATGGGTAAGTTGTCTTGGTTTATGCCTCTGCACATTTTTGCTTCTTGTTTTTAGAATATCCAGATGCACAAAACAAAAACTATGTGGTCATGCAAGTGCCTACATGAGAATGCCCTTGAGGAATTGCTTGGGGTGAATTGGGGAAGTAGGTCAAGTAAACAAAAGGGTGATCTATTTCAATGCCATGTATGTAAGGACAATGTGGTTGTCAAGTACCACATCTCCTGCCAAATGTTATATTTTTCTTTCCAATATAGGCACTGGAAGAAAATAGCTGGCAATTGGCTCCCCCTTGTCTCTAACGACGATGATAATACAGGGGTAAGTCTATGTATTGGTTCTCATTTAGGAGATGTCAAGAATGTGACTGTCACGTCATAGTGGACTCTCAGGGACGTGCAGGAACACGTATTGGTCATGGAGGATGGCATGTCTAAGTCCTTTTACTTTACCTTAAATGGTGAAAAGGTAGGAAAGCGTGCAGAGAAGCACATGCATAGTGCCACTTTTATCCCTCTTGCAATATTGAAGATTGTAAACAATGTGGGGTGGAACAATTGTGGATTTTGACATTTTCCAATTAATAGTGGTGCAATTAATTTTGATGTTTTGAATGGTTTTGTTTCATGTCAATGTCAAGTTTTGCCCAAAAAAATTATAATTTTTTTTATTATTTATATTTAGAACATTTGGGTATATATAGGTTATAAAGTTACTTTAGTTTCAAAGTTTCACTATCATAGCCATAGTTCTCCTAGCTACCAAACTACCATGGATTCTGCTAGGTTTGCCTTCCACGATTTCATCTTCCTTACACCATTAGTTTTTGATAAAGAGGAGGAGTTATTTCCAGTCTTTGATAAGAGCATAGATGTTCTAGGCACCTACTTGAGAGCCCGAGATGATTTTGAAGACCCCAACCTCCTAGCATGCGGAGTCATCGAAAACACAGGAAATAGGCTCTTGTCATGGGAAATGACCTTTATTTTCCTTCTCTAGGAGGAACAAATGGAAGAGGAGGCCTTGGCCTCAAGCCCTTCCCTGCCCTTGCCCTTTCTGATCCATTTATTTCTATAGATGAGACCAACATCTACAATGAAGAGCCCATAGATGAAGAAGCTGAGGAGCGGGAAGCGACATTGGCCCTGGAAGTGCTCTAGCAACCTCCTAATCACCATTCTACTTCTCCAATTCCATCAACCTTGGGCACCTCCTCTGTGGACTCTACAACAGTGATATGGTTTCTTGCTCCCCTTCTTGTTGATGGACAACAATACCTCTTTCTCCATGACATCGAGGTTATGTTTGGTCTCTGGGAGGATGAAGCACTTGGTGTCCTATGTGGATATGAGGTGGACACGACAATGCAAGAACCTGGGTTTTTTGGAGCAGATGATTCAATAGAAGAGGTTCTTGCTTTAACACTGGCAAAAATCAAAGATACAGAGACATTAATCTACTCCGACCTACCTGATGTTCTAGAAGAAGCCTCCACATCTCACTCCAAACAGCAAAAGGCCTCCGGATCCATCCTTATTGACAAAGAGGAAGGGATTGAGCATGATGGCTCCATAGTGGTAAGAAACTATGAGCTTTGAATTTCTTCTCTCTTGGTATAATTTTGCTTTAACGGAATTCTAATGTAATGTTGGACTGTTGTAGGAGGCATTTGAGGTTGACCTATTCTCATCTCGGCAATGCCTTGTTCGCAGTAGCTTCTATCGAGATCACTCATTGGCACATTACCTTGGCTAAGCAAAAGGATGCTTTGTGGTTATCCACAAAAGGTTTTCTCCACATGGCACTAATGACCTCTTGAAGTGCAAGGCCTTGTCATGAGTGATTGGTCATGCTACATCAATCCCAATACTGACAAGGTCATTTTGGTGAACCGCATGGCTTCCCTCAATGCTTTTGGAATCAATTTTCAAGGTATGGCATTGACGGCAGTAGCCATGTCCCTGGCCAGCAATGACAATAGTGTTGACTTTCTATCAACTAGGTTTAGAGCTACGAGTGTATTTGGGAATTCAAAGCCCGATGTTCTTAGTGTTTTAGAGAAGAGAGAAAGGCTCTAAAGCCTTATTGTGTAGAACTTTTATTTTTTATGAATACAGATATGCTTTTTATGCAGTGCCCCATTTTGTGTTCTTTTACAAAATTTATTTTATACTGTCATTGTATTTTGTAACTTTAATTGTTTTTGGCATTATATTTTCATTTACTATTCTGTTCAAAAGCATGATATCAGATAAATTTTTGCACTATAATGGTCATTTTTTAGCAATCCAGTAAGAATCTCATGTGGCATAGAAGGCAAATGTGTTTGGCATCGTGCGGGGAGCTCAGAATTGCCAAAATACGCTATGTGGCATAGCAGATTTGGGCATTTTTAAGCTCCTCGCACGATGCCGAACACATTTTCATTTTGCATCACGGCAAAAAAACATTATTTGACCACTCAAATTCACACTGAACTTGCATAAACTGATGGAAAGCATCACGTAACATGTATAATAACATGGGAAACAGTAATAGAACATAAAAATATATTTTATTCATTGGCCTCAAAGGGCAGAGGTTTACAAAATGATTCAGGTTACACCAAATGAACCTAAACAACATCTAGGGCCTAAGGGAGGGATCAGAGCGGAGAGCCCAAGCAGAAGAATTGCACATTTGGGAAATATCACTATTGTGGCAATGGATAATAATATGCAAGATCTCCAATTGCAAAACAAAGAACTCAGTGACAAAGCACATGCACTGCGACATGAATTGGAAGAATCAATCCAGAAGCTTGCTGAAAGCAAACAAGATTTGGAAAGGTCTATCTATGGCCAAGTTCAACATGCTATGGAGAAGGAACGAGAGAAGTCGATAGAATGAGTACAAAAGTTGAAAGGAACACCTTTGGGACTAAAGGGAGGAAAAGACAATTGGATGCATTGTCAACCCATTGTGGTTCCGAAAAGAGGAGAATATGGGTTGCAAGGTTAGTTCCCCAAATTTTCAATGAAATTTCTTACCCCAAAATATTTGTGGTGTTGCATTCTTCCCACTAAGACTCATTTGTACTCTACTTTAGGAATTTCATGGAGGATGTGATGGGAAAAATGGAAATGGATGATAGTGATCCTTCATATATTCTAAGAAGTTTAATAAAGCCAAGTGATGTCATGGAAGTGTTGAAGGACCCTAGACAAAAAGGGCTACGTAAACAAGTTGCTAGAGAGGTAATGAAGGATTTCAAGGGCCTCGTCCAAGCAAAGGAAGTGCTTGGAGCTTGTGATGCTGCTGGTGTAAGTTGTGAAGCTTACAACTCTATTTTTAAAAATTTCAAGTCTACTATGGAGGAGAAGTATAAGATATCTACAATGCCATTGCCAACACCATGGTCTGTAAGACTTGCACGTCAAGAAACAAACCAATGTGCTAGAGAAAAGCTTGGAGGATACCATTGTGTAAGTGGCACAATGACTTGGAAGAGTAAAAAGAAATCTGGCATCCAAATGTTTGAGATGAATGCTTTCAATAATGTTTACATAGATGTAGAGAATTTGCAGAGAGCCATGGTCAAATTCTATGGGATGAGAGAAGAAGGTAAGAGAAATTCCCTCTTCACATTCAACTTTATTTCTTCTAATTTCTATATCCTTACTGAATTTCTCTTTCATTATACAGATGGCAAGCTAGTATTTGTTATAAAAATGGATGAAGCTCAGTTGGTAAAAGTGCACAAGCTAGAGAGGGTGAGCATTTGTATTATGAACCACACCTTGCATTTTGCTCAAGGGGATGAGGAAGTTGAGCAGGGTTTCTCAATCCAATCTAAGAAGGACATATGGTGGCTTGCAACTTGAGACCCCAAAGGAGTGCAACAAGACATTGAAGTGGGTTGTGGAGAGAACCGGCATCCCATCGATTATTCAAAGACAAGAGGTAGGGCAAACATTAATTGTGGATGGGCATGGAATGTTCTCGGAATGTTTCAAGTTGAATGGCATCTAGCTGGTGATTTGAAGACCCTCAAGTGCTTATATGGTTGTGATACAAGTGCAAATGCAAAATCGACATGCTTGTATTGCACCCACTCTCAGAAGATGCAAAAGGGAAGCCTACACTGGGAAAATGGCATCCTTTCTTGCAACCAAAGTGCAGCCCCTGATCATCAAAAAAAGGATCCTAAGTGAGACCCCATTCTACCAATTCCATTGGAGCGGGTACACGTGTGTACTTTGCATGCTAAACTGTGTATACTTGATAAGTTTCTCTATCTCCATCTAGTTTATGCTTGGAATTTGAGGCCATAGCAAGTATCTGCATAATGCATTGCAAAAGCTAAAGAACTACTCTCACTAATGGGACTTCACAGAGGCAATGTGAAGCTTAAGCAGGACAAGAAACAATCAAGAAAGACACAAAATCTTCTAGGCTAAAGTGTCCATGGGTGGAGGAAAGGCAAGGAGGTTCTTGTCCAACCACAATGCTGATAAAGAAAAACATACATTGGCTCAAAGCACCCTAGGTTGGGAGTATTGGAAAGATTTGTGTGAGTGCACCACAAATCAAGCTTCACATCCATGAATTGCTACTTTGAGAGCAAAACTGGGGACAAAGCTTGATGCATTTATAAAGTTGCTTAAACAAGGTTAAACAGATGAGCTTTATTATGAGAGATTCTCGGGGGGGTCACTATGTATAAACCCTCTATATCACGTGTGTTCAAGGCCTATATTTAAAATCCCTTATCTGTAAAAGATTTTGTTAATAAAATGTACCCCTTTTCTATACAAATCTGTAAATTTTTCCCAAAACTATTTTAAATACTCCCTTATGTATATTTATTTCTGTAAATTTTAGAAATAAAAAATATCCTTCTGTTGAACTCACGTGACAGGGTTACATATGATGAGTGACCCCCTCGAGGAGAGATTCAGGATAGCATTGGGAGAATTCATATCATTGATCGTAGAAGCATGGGGGGAGTCACATATTACACATTACATGGTAATCCTCCTTAGGTTGAAATTTTGTGCTTTAAACTTGAGTCAGTTTATGTTATTTTTCTTTACAGCATATTCTTTATGCACATGCACCATGGTTTGTGGAGCAATGGGGCCCTCTGTCCATTTGAAATACTCAAGGAATGCAGAAATCACACTATAGAGCAAAGGCATCATACTTCAAGAATACAAGGCATGGGGGTGGTATCGCACAAAGCAATGCACTACACGAAATGTTCGATTGGTTTTATAGATGTCTAGAGGTGGTGGACACTCTACTCAAAGTTATTTTGCAAATTAACATGGGAATATGTTTCTTGCAAGTGAGGAAATGCAACAGACTGATACAGTGTACCCAAACACTCATTAGAATCCCAAAGAGGATTTCAGCTATCAAGTCGACCAAGCGGAACAGGATCCTTGGTATATCGATAGCGGTGCATCATCTCACGTGATAAATCTTTAGGAATGGTTCACAGAGATGAAACCATTAAAAGGTCATAAAAATGTCATCTACACAGCAGATAATACATTGAATCTAGTTCAAGGGACAGGTGTTATCCCTATGAACAATTTCACTAGTACAAAAGGATTAGTGAAATATGTGATATATGTTCCAAAGTTCAGCAAGAACCTCTTGTCAGTAAGGTCAAATGACAGAACACAACTATCGAGTCATCTTCGATGGAGATGAATGCACTATTAGAGATAAATCCAAAAGATGTCAGCTCTAGTAGCAAAAGGTGTCAAGGAAGGATGCTTATATAGAATGCTAGCTATAGTACCAGATAAGCATCCCATGTCAGCTCAATTGCAACAGATGCCACTATCTGCAAAATGGCACAAGAGACATGATCATGTAAATTTCAAGTACTTGTTAGATCTCAGGAATCAGAATATGGCAATTGGGATTCCGAAGCTACTATTTCTTGGAAAAGTTTGTGAGGCATGCTGGTTCAGCAAAAACAAAAGCAAACCAATTTCAATAGAAGTACCTCTCATGCACAAGGTATTCTTGATTTGATACATACAGATGTATGGGGTTATGCCCTGACCCGCAAAATCATTGGTTCACTTTACTACCTAACTTTCATCGATGACTACAGCAAATATTGTTGGGTCTACTTTCTAAAAGAGAAAGCTCAAGTGTTTTCTAGATTTCAAGAATTCAAAGCCATGGTAGAAAACTAGACAGACAGAAAGATCAAGGTCATGAGATCAGACAGAGGAGGTGAATACATGTCTTCAACATTTATGAACTTTTGCAGAAATCACAGCATTCAAAGACAATTCACATGTGTAGATACTCCTTAGCAGAATGCAAGCACTGAAAGGAAGAATGGGACTTTAGCAGACACTGCTAGAGCAATGCTTAGTGAAAAGCATCTTTCAAATTAGTATTGAGAAGAAGCAATAGCCACTGCAAACTATTTGCTTAATTGGCTTCCTACCGAGCCGATATAAGGTATGACTCCTTATGAAGCATTCACTAGACATAAGCCACACATTGGGCATCTCCGCATATTTGGTTGCATAGCATATGCCCACATACATGATGATCATCGTAGGAAGTTGGATGCGAAGTCACACAAATGCATCATGGTTGGCTACAGTGAAGAAAGCAAAGCATACAAGTTGTATGATCCCCTCAACCGCAAAGTCATTATCTCCACAGATGTAATATTTGATGAGGAATCAGAATGGAAAACCTAACCTACACAAGAGATGGAAGCATCGACTTCACAGTCATATATAGAATAGGTTGATGAAGAAGAGCGAATTGCCATAGCAACACCCCAAGTAGAGCCACAATAGCTTAGATGCAGTCTACTAGGAAAAGAAAACCACCAACCAGATTGACATATGCTCAGAAAGGCAAAGCAATTTAGGTGGAAACCACCAACTATGCTCTTATGACTACCATCATGGCTATAGAAGAGCCAGCGTACTTTGAAGATGTAGTAGACAAGCCAGAATGGCAAACTGCTATGAATGAAGAAATAAATGCTTTGTATGAGAATAATACTTTGAAATTATGTGACCTTCTACCAGGAAAGAAGACCATAGCAAACAAATGGGTATACAAAGTGAAGTACAATCCAAATGGCAGTATTCAAAGATACAAAGCTAGACTAGTTGCAAAAGGATTTGCATAGCAATATGGTCATGATTATGATGAGACTTATGCTCTAGCAGTAAATATGGATTCCATATGGTTCTTGATATCACTAGCGACACTCAGCAGATGGAATGTGTATCAGATCAATGTCAAGAATGCATTTCTCAATGGTTACCTAGACGAGGAAATCTACATGCAACAACCAGCAGGTTATGTTGAACCAGGAAAGGAGAACAAGGTTTGCCTTCTCAAAAAGAGTCGCTATGGCTTAAGGCAAGCACCCAGAAGTTGGTACAGCAAAATCAACAAGTATTTTGCTGATTTGGGATACATGAAATCCAATGCAGATCATACTCTCTACTACAAAGTTCAAGGGGAAGACATTACTATTGCACTTTTGTACGTAGATGATCTGATGTGACCGGTGTTATGGATAAATTTGACCAAGGTAAAAGGCATAAATATATGTGTGTGCTTTTATGTGTGGTAATAGTATAATAGAATATGGTGTGCATAGGGACCAGGGTTGAGGTGGTAGGGCATGACCATGTGGCACCCTTCCACATAAGAGGACCCATAAGGTGTGTTGTACATAATCATAAATCCATGGTAGTTATATTATAAACTTGCTTGCATAGACAATGTCTGAGAATGGTTCAATCAATTGCAATAACCAAGCAATCCAGCATGTCCCTTGCCAACAAACCAAACAACATCATGCACTATATGAAAAGGAGGACTCTTTTGGGTGGCAGGGTCTAAAGGATACAAGTTTCCATCCACCCAAAGGTCAAGATGCTTCTTCTCTTGCAATCGAAGACCGTGGAGCACACTTTGAGGAGTTCCACTATATCCCAAAGAACGTGTGCTTGCATATTCTACCTCCAATTGTGGGTTCACATGGTACTTGTTGGATATGTCCTCAAATGGTGCCATGAGTACTTAAAGAGAGGTATCAGTGATGCAGGCTAAAATGTAGAGGAGAGCTAGCAAAGATCGAGCAGTGAGAGGGAGAGAGTAGCAAGGAAGAGGGAGGACGAGAAGCAGATGAGGGTAAGAGGAAGAGGAGGAGAAGAATAGGGCGATAGGTGTAGAAGGGAGGGAAGGAGCTGTTGTAGAAGGGAGGAGGAGGGGAGAGATGCTACAAGAGGGAGGAGGTGGGGAGAGATTCTGCAGGAGGGAGGAGTAGAGGAGAGGGATCTTGGGTAGAGAAGGAGGGGAGAGGAAGGAGGGAGGAGGACCCAGAAGGAGGAGAAGGAGCCAGAAGGAGGAGGAGGGGAGAGGGAGGAGGGAGGAGGAGGAGCAAGATGGAGGAGGGGAGAGGAGGAGGGAGGGGGAGGGAGGGAGAGGGAGAGGGAATGGGAGAGGGAGAGGGAGAGGGAGAGGGAGGAGGAGGAGGGAGGGAGGGAGAGAGAGGGATGGAGGGAGAGAGAGAGGGAGGGAGGGAGGGAGATTCAAACTTTGAAATTCAAATTTCAAAAAGTGGCCCCCACCCCTCATTGATGGGGGGAGAGGTGGGCTCAAATGTGGGCTTAACCCACCTAGGTTGGGCTGGTTAGGCCTCTTTGGGACCCTCCAAGCCCCTTGCATTAGCCCACTAAGCATTCCCTAATCCATTCCTTATGAGGCCCTTTTGAGACCCCAATTCTCCCCTAATGAGCCATGGAGACTTCGATCCCAATAGCCACACCAATTCTATTAACTAGAAAAGAATTCGAGGCATGATGCTAGACGTGAGGCATGGCGATGCTCAAGGGCCATAGGGGAAAAGGGAACGTGAGGGAAGAAGCATTAACATAGGTAGGGAAAAAGGACTAAGAGGGGTGGGAATGAAGAGAGGGACTATGCCACAAGGGGGAAGGGAGAGGGGGAAGAAGAGGATGTACATGATGGAAGGTGGAATGTAGAGATGGAGACATCAAGGGAAGAGAGTCATGCTTTATTTGAAAGGAAGGATGGGGGGGGAAATCAAAGTACTAGCTAGGTGGCTTTACAAGAATGAGCATGTTACATCAAGGAATAGCCCTCGCCATTCAAATTGTTTTGGCAGTATGGAAATTGTTCATGCATACATTTCCATTTAGGTTTTGGAAAGCTTTGAGGATGTGTGTAGTTTGCCATTTCCAACAATGGGTGCTAGTACTATGGGTGAAGTCATTGGTAGATGGCTAGTTGACATGTTAGTTAATGATGTTCCAAAGCACTTGGATTATATAGGATGTATTGAAAATGGTGAACAAGATAAGATTGAAATGGTGATGGGAAGAGATGCTTTGGAGAGAAGAAGGTTCATTGAATGGAATGAGGGTAAGTCTTAAAAACTTGGATATGATATGCAGTGATTGTATTGGTCCATCCTTATGAGGCTATCAACTCTATGGAATTAAACACACTTAGGCATAATTATTGAAAAGCCCTTGGGTATGTCCTCACATAGTGTTTCAAACTTGCCACATTTGAGTTTGGTCAGTTTCCAATAAAAGAACTTACTTTTGGGAATGGTGAACAATTAGAACTAAAGATAACTCATAAAGGTGAATGTGATGCTAATGATGATAGTCTCTTGGCCCATCGACAATGGTATATTATTGAAGAGGATAATGTAGCTAACAATAGTAGCTCCAGGGTGGATGGGCACCAAGATTATGATGGATAGAAAAATGGTACAAACAATGAGAGCACTATACACTTATCTCAAAAGAGAAAGCATGTAAGGAAAATTAGGCAAAATTGATGAGCAACAAGAATGCATATTTTTTTAGAAAGTCTAGTTAGATGTGTACAATGTTGCAACCATTGATTGTTGTGAACACAAATATTGCCAAATAATTGATAGGAGTAAATTTTTGCAAACAAGGTTGACAAAATATGAAGAGGGGAGAGGAGAAGAGTGGATATGAGAAGAGGAGAGAGGGCATAGCTAGAGAGCACACCACAAATGACTAACTGTACACTAGATTTAGTTGAAAATGTAGAATATATACAAACCCATTTAGGGTTAGACTTAGGGGAACTAACCCTTTCCTTTATAGCACTCTATTGGGTTAGTGCTATGCACATATGATCACATGATGTTGAGCATGAACTCTCAACACCTTCCCCCAAGATCAACATCATTAAGTAGGCCTTCTCTCAAGATGATGATTCTAGGGAATCGAAGAAGAAATGAGCATTACATTCCATCATGCCCCTTTAATGGTAATGTCCTTCCTCTACGTCAAACCAAGAGCTAGTTGATTTTTCTCGAATAGCTCTTTACCGAGTGGTTTGGTAAAGATGTCTGCAACATTCTCTTTGCTATCACAATGTGATGTCACCAAGTAACACTCTTTCTCTGATGAAGCGCTCTCTGACATCAATGTGCTTTGTCCTGGAGTGATATACTAGGTTCTTGGCCAAATGCTTGAGTTGATTGATTATCACATTATATTGTTGTTGGCTTTGACTCATCAATGTAATCTATTTCTGATAATAGTCTTCTGATCCATATTGCCTCACATGCTCCTGTAGTGAGTGCTCTATATTCTTCTTCAGTCGAAGACAAAGAAATAGTTGGTTGTTTGTTTTGACAACCATGATATAGCACCTTGACCAAGGAAAAATGCATATATCCCTGTGTCGATCTCTTGGTCTCATGATCTTCGGCATAGTCACTGTCATAGTATCCATGCAACCATGGATGACTTCCTCTATATTCTATCCCAAACTATCTTGTACCTTTGATGTATCTCAAGACTCTTTTGGCTATATTCCAGTGAGACTATTTTGGATTTTCCATAAAGTGTGCTAGTGAGCTTACTACATAACAAATATCTATCTGAGTGATAGTCAGATATATAAGAGATCCGATGAGATTTTTGTAGTACCCGTCATTGACGATAGGCTTTTCTGAATCTTTAGTAAGTTTCAAACTCTATTCCATGAGAGTGGCTGCAATCTTGCAATCTGCCATATGAAACTTCTTCAGGAGACTATCAACATACTTGCGCAGACTCATAAATGTGCTATCTGAATCTCTCAGAACTCAATTCCAAGACAATAGTGCATAATTCCAAGATCTTTCATGTTGAACTTTGCAGATAAGTCTTGTTTTACTTTTTTGATGAAGCTATCCTTGCTTCCGATATTAACTAGAAAAGAAATCAATGCATGAGGCTAGACGCTAGGCATGGCGATGCTCGAGGGCCATGGAGGAAAAGGGAACGTGGGGGAAGAAGCATTAACATAGGTGGGGAAAAGGGATTAAGAGGGGTGGGAATGAAGAGGGGGACTATGGCACAAGGGGGAAGGAACAGGGGGAAAAGGAGCATGTACATGGAGGGAGATAGAATGTAGAGATGGAGACATCAAGGGAAGAGAGTCATGCTTTATTAGAAAGGAAGGATGGGGGGGAAAATCAAAGTACTAGCTAGCTGGCTTTACAAGAATGAGCGTGACCCATCAAGGCATAGCCCCCTCCTTTTATAGCAAAGAGAGGGGGTCTCTCCCAATAAATGCATCTTCCCACATGCATGGTGTGTGTGGAAGAGTCTCCCATGTGGGCTAGGCAGTTACGTACTCTCAATTGTGTGCGACAACCCTTTGCCTCATTTTACCACATAAATCAACCCTCGTATCCCAAGTCTAAGATACTCCCTTGGTCTCTTCCCAATTTTATAATACATTCAAACATCTAGGAGGACAAGTGGAGGGTTGGCACAAGGAATCTTCCGACCTCATCCTACTTTCCCATTATTTAACTTGCATTCTTGGACTTTCTATACCCCCAACCACATGGGCCTATACTACATGGAGGGAATAATCCAATATAATATCCATCTCCACCTATTTTATATTGCTTCTCCCATGGTCCTTGGGCCATATCTCACTAAATGTAGGCATGGGACTGCCTAGGTGGAGGGGTGGTACATGGAGGAACCATGACACCTTAACATTTTATAGTATAACTACCATGGATTATGTACAACACACCTTATGGGTCCTCTTACGTGGAAGGGTGGCACATGGTCATGCCCTGCCATCTCAACCCTGGGCCCTATGCACACCATATTTTATCATACGATTGCCACACATACAAGCACGCACATATATTTATGCCTTTTACCTTGGTCAAATTTATCCATAACAGTTCCCCCCCCAGGCAAGGAATGCACAACATTTCCATGCCTGGGACCATCATGCACAAAGAAGGGCTTGAGGTAACGCTTGTTGATCACCTTATTGCCATATGGCTCATGCAGCTCCTGTACTTGTACAGACCCATTGCTACATTCCTTGATGACTATGTATGGACCGGTCCACAGTGGAAGGAACTTTTTATCCATCTAGTGGTCCAATCTATTATCAAAGCATAGCACAACATCCCCCTTAGAAAAGTGTCTTTCCCATCCCTTGCAAATCTTAGCATTCATGTGGGCCTTTTGTCGGTTCTTTTGGATCTCTATTTGATGGAGTGCAAGGCATCAGGTTTCATCTAGCTTCTCAAGTTGTACCAACCTAGCCTCTACATGTTCATCTTCTGTCATCCTGTATTCTCATGCTAATATCAAGGCCGAAATCTCTATCTCTAGTGGTAAAATTGCCTCAGTACCGTACACCAACTCAAAAGGAGTGTGACCTGTAGATGTTTTATGGGTGATTTGTTCCATGGACTCTGGATAATAGATCCTAGAAGTACAGTGATCAATATCCATGCGATCCATGAGCAACTCCACTGCTTCATTTAAGAATGGACTCCCATGGTCGGATACTATTTCCATGGGTGTCCCAAACCTTCTGTCCCAAACCTTGTGCAGATACGTTCAAATATAAAATTTGAAATTGCCTTACCATTTGTAGCAGGGAGGGTGATAGCTTCAGCCCACTTAGTGACATACTAAGTGGCTACCAGAAGATACTTCTTTTTGCGGGCAGTCATGGGCAAGGGCCTTGGGCAGGGGCCCAACAAAATCTATTCCCCACTTTTGAAATGGATGGATGGACATCACTGGGTGATGTTGCCTAGGACACAAATCCTTCCTACTAAAGAATTGCCATGGTTCACAAGATTTGCAATACATAGTGACATCCTTGAACAAGGTCGGCCAGTAGTACCCAGCATGAAAATCTTATTAGCTGTATAGTCACCATCATAATGGCCTCCACAAAATCCATCATGATAATGCTTCAATACCTTAGGTGCTTCATCTGCATCAATGGCCCATCTTAGTACCCCATCCAGGCCTTGACAGTATAACACCCCATCAAAGAGAGTGTAGTGCTTACTATCTCTGTGGATCTTCTTTCTCTCATAACTAGTACTTTTTGGAGGAAAGGAGAAAGCGGTCAGAAATCTATAAATACCACCATACCATGGATCCCCAACTTCTATGGCCGCTACAAGGGTTACATCAAGGCACTCCTCTAAATCAATCAAAGCATTCTTCAAGTTGGAACAACCCCCTTTTACAATTTTCAAAGAAAAATCATATTCTTATAAAACTGCCAACCATTTGGACAACCGGCCCATGGGATTTGGTGATTGAAGAACCTGCTTTACAAGACCATTGCTACAAATTATGATGGACTTTCCAGCCACATAATGCTGAAATTTAGTGTCATTCAGTTTTGAGCAATTGTCGAGAAGCAAATCGAATAGGATACATGAACCAATCCTCCCCTTGCTGGAGAAGAATACCTGCCAGAGTATGCTCACTAAACCCAAGATTGATATAGAAAGTCTTTGATCAATCAAGATTGCATAGAATGGCCAAAGAACTCTTGATTTGTACAAACCCATGATCACAATCCTCATCCCAAGAGAAATCAACTCCATCTTTTAATAGCATAAACATGGGTCGTGTCAAAGCAACATATTGATCAATGAAGCAATGATAGTATCCTGCTACATTGACAAATGAGCGTACTGAATATTTGGTTATTGGCGAGGAGAGCTTGAGGAGAGCTTCTACCTTCTCAGGGTCAGGCTTGATGCCTTCGGATGAGACAATATGTCCCAGTAACCTCCCTTGAGTGGCTCCAATGGTGCATTTATCAGGGTTGAGGCTACCATTCGCATCATTGCCCCTTTGGAAGGCCAACCTAACCTTCATGATGTGCTCCTTATGTGCCAAGAATATACAGAAATCATCTAAAAACACCTCCAAGAAAACGCCCAAATAAGGAGCAAACACATCTGCATAAATCTTTAAAAGGTAGCAGGAGCATTGGTGAGGCCAAATGGCATTACTTTGAATGCAAATGTCCCCCAAAGTGTGGCAAATGTGGTTCTAAGCACATCAGGGATGTTTTTATCGAAGCTATGCTTATATATTAATATAAAATCTTGGCGAAAGTTTATCAAGATAGTTTTTTTAGTTTCACAATATTTGTATAATAGATTACACTTTTATACATTTTCTTTTGAATTCAAAAGAAAAAGTTGTAAATTATGGCGAAACTTTTAAAATTTTCTCATAAAAGTTTCAAATCTTGGCGAATTTTTCAAACCTTTATTTTTATCAAGGCATACAAACTTTCGACACCAATATAAAAGTTTCGCTTCTTAACGAAACTAATAGGAAAAAATCATCCATGAAGCACATCCTCCTCAGTAATTCTGATTTAATAAAACTCGAAGTAACCATCACAGAAAGTATACATCTCATGACCACTTACCTTCTCAAGAATGAGGTCTTGAAAGGGAAGAGGATGATGGTCCCTCTTCGTGGCTGAATTGAGTTTCTTATAGTCGATGCAGACCCGCCACTTGTTGTTTTTCTTTGGGGTGACTACCACTGGTGAAACCCATTCAGTATTGTGAACCAGAACAATAAACCCAGCTTCTACAAGCTTCTGCAACTCTAAGCGCAAAGCGTCGGTCTATAGGGGTCCTAATCTCTGATACTTCTGAGCCACTATCTTAGTATTAGGCTTCAGCTCTCTCTTATGTTCTATGGTAGTCACATGGCAAAGGTGGTGGTAGCTAGTTGCGAAGAGGTCAGGGAAATGTTTGAACATTTCTAGGAACTCATCTTTCTCACTCGGAGTGAGGTCAGGGGAAAGCATAGATTCAAGCTGTTGAGGACTAGTTGTTACCTTTTCTGTAGGTGGCAGGGTCGGAGACACCCCATCATGTAAACTTCCTCCTCTGAGAACTCCTCCCCCTGTCTAATTCTTCCATTGATTCAAACACCGAGGATGAGAGAGTATCACTGTCTTGCTCCTCTTCTTCGTCTGGTTCCGTGGCACCTAGTTGCACTGGGATCTTCTAGTTAGAAGCACCAAAAGACATGTGTCCTATCTTCCAATAGCTGACTGCATCACTTCTTTCTCAACCATGGTCTCCCGAGTATGGTTGGATAACTCATGCATGTATCTTCAATGTCCAACACATAGAAATTGATGATGGTGGTCAACCCATTGACAGTGATGGGCAAATCCTCAATGACTCCCAAGGTGGCGAGTCGTCGACCATCTGCTACCTTGATTTGAGTGAAGGAATGCCTTGTGCATTTCAAATTCAATTTCTTCATGATACAAGGCACCATGATATTATATGCAGCTCCCCCATTGACACACACACTTTTGACATGGCAATTATCTATGATGACTACTGTATCCGAGTGCTGATCAATTTCTTCAGAGATAGAAGAAACCTCTCGTACCTTTCCCTTTTTCTTGCTCCTCCTTGTTGAGATCCCTTGCTGCAACTCACGTCTCACCCTAGGGCTTAATGCTATTAGTTGAGGAAGCGTGATGCTCAAAGACCGATGAGCAAGGTCTTGAACGACCAAATATTCCTCTTGCCCGAGCTGATGGGAAAATCTGAGGGCGACCACTTACTCATGCGAGATCTTTTAGTCTTCTCTATTGGTGGGTTTGCCATCTCAGCATCTAAGGGCTCTGAGAAGGACACCTTCTTCTTGGGGAGGTCTAATCCATGGTTTGGAAAGGGGTCTAAGGTGGTACGACTTCTTTTCTTGAGGTCAAGGATCTCTATGTCAGAGTCCTGTGCCTGATTCACTTAGAAGATTCACCCTTGGAATATTGGGGCATTCCGTGCGGTAATGACCCTTCTGGTGGCACTCGTAGCACACAACATTGGCATGTTCTCTTGGAGGGTGATTGGCTTGATATCTGATGCCCACCATCTCAAGCCAAAGATCATTCAGGGCCTTGGCTAGCTCATTGACTCTGTGTTCTTTAGTAAGAGGGGCTGGGGGAGTAGGAAGGAGGGGGGCTCGTGGGCGAGGATGGGGAATTTTTCCAAGCAGAGGTTGAGGATATACTCCTTCTTGAGGGTAAGCATCTAAGGGAGGACCATACACTTGAGGTTCAATTCCCACTCCTTAATAAAAAGAGAGGAGAGGAGAGGAGAAGAGAAGAGAAAGAGAAGAAGAAGAAAATAGAAGGGGGGGCACAAGGTCTGTTGCAGATGCACAGGAGTAGTTTTGCGTGGCATCGCACAGAAGATGTGTAGACATAGTCGACCAAAAGACGCATGGCACCGCACAGAAGATGCGCAAGAACCACAGGCAAAAGGCATAGAAACTCAGAACTTCTACAGCCACAGAGATGGAGAACTGTGAGTAGAAGACACGCAAATTGGAGGCACAGAAGCAGAGAACTGCACATGGAAGGTGCTACAGAACTACACCCAACCGTAGGAATAATAACTTTTACGCCACTAACCATGGAGATTTTGATCCCAGCAGCTACACCAGTTCTATTAACTAGAAAAGAAATCAATGCATGAACACCATATTAGAGAATTTGGGAAAATCCTGATAATTTGGGAACTTTTGAGGGGTTGTAATTATGTAACATTCAATGTTTTTCATTGATTTTTCCCATAGATTTGGTAGTCCATCCAAATCTCACAAATGTGCATGGTTTGCATCAACATAAATAAAATGTCAAATGTTGAGGTTTCGACCAATGCATGGTATTTTTTGAGGGGTTGCAATTACAATGCATTGAGTGCACTCCATTGACTTTCTCCCTGGATTTGGCCATGTATATGAAACTCACAATTTGGAGTGTGCCTGTTCTGCATTAGCTGAGAAAAAACCATCATATGTTTGAGTTTAACGAAGCATTTTTTGCCTCTTCTCAAAAAAAGGTGATGTTCAAAAACACCATTTTAGTTTAGTTGGAGAAAAAGTAAGAACGCAACACTAGTCCTTGATATTTTGTCGAGTGTGTAGAACTTGCAACCACAAAGCAATGGTGTGCAAAAAAAAAGATAAAGAAAAAATATCAATGTCATACCTTCCAAATATTTGTTAGTATTCAATTAAATTATTGTTGTGCAAGGAAAAAAAAGTCATGCTTTTCAAGTACCTTCACTCCATCGTGGAGTCAGCATCAGAGTTGAAATCTATTCTATGAGACAAATTGGATAAAGCTTGCTTGCATGCAATGGTTGGTATCTTCACCTTGATGGAGAGGTTGCTGCTCTTCGAGGAAACCTTCTTTGAGAGGCTAGATTTTGGAACCCATGACCACACAATAGCATCAATAGATTCCCAACATGGAGGATCACCTTTATTGCACATCCAAATCTTGTTCCAACAATCTGCATACACCTCCTCAATTTGTGCATTGTGTCTTTTGCATATAGGTTCCCAATATTGTATGAAAACCTTCTTGAAATTTTTAGATTTATTATCCTTCTATACATCAGTTTGAGCAATGCCTAGCCAAATTAAGACCGTATTAGATAATTCGGGAAAAACCCAATTCTCAGAATGGCAGTTTTGGAAGAAATTGTAGCTCCCCTCAATGAAAAAACAGGAGAAATATGTGAAAATAGACTAGATAGCCATTCATGAAGTGTGAAATATCAACTACATTCTCAAATAATAAATAGAATATCAGTGTCTAAACTACGTTATCATCAAAAAAATAATAAACTTTGAAACCCATTTGAGTTAGATTCATCTCGTGAGCCATAGTGATGTTCAAAAATACCTTCATAATAGCGAGTCTCTGGAATTTCCATTGATATTGAGACTCGCTTTTGTTGTGAGCATTCTCATTTGAAAATCTCCAAAACACCATTTAAAAAATGTAGAGTGTAATTAATAACCATGAGTATTGCAATGAAAACACACAGGCTCTTTAACTTAGTAAGATATGTAGTTGATGGAAAATTAAGATATGTAGCTGAGGGGAATGAATGCAAGATATGTAGTTGATGGAAAATCAATGGGCAATGACAAGCATTTGATGTAATTTAGGTGGCAATGACAATCATTTATTGTGCACTTTCAATGTTTGGACTGACTAGCATTATTGTAAAATGATAACTTTACATGTCATGTTGATTACTCATTGCAAAGTAAAAAAGTACATTTTAGGATGAAAACATAACAACTTGTTGATACATCATTGAAATCCCTGAAATAAATCATGATTCCAAAGAAACTCTCAACCACTAGCGGAGAATGGCAGTAGGATAATGGCAAAAGTGCCAATGCACATGTGAGTTTAGGATTCCTTGTGCATGTTTTCAGGTCATGGTATGAGATTGGCACCACTACCATTCTCCATTGGTGGCATTCTCCACAGAGATTGGCACAATTCCATATGATCTCTGCACATGGGAGTTTAGGCTTCTCAATGACATTTCTTAGGGCCCAATAAGAGATTGGCACCACTGCCATTCTTCACTTGTACAAATGTTTACCCTACTATTCTAGGAGGGGTATTCCAGTGATCATAGGAGAGTGGTGTCCGATTCCAATCCACATGTGAGTTTGATGATCTCAGAGATTGACACAATTCCATATGGTCTCTACACAGCGGAGACAGTGATCACTACATAAAAGAATGCACACGTGAGTTTAGGATTCCTTGTGCACCACTACCATTCTGGTGGCATTCTATAATGGCAAAACTGCCAATCCACATGTGAGTTTATGATTCCTTGTGCATGTTTTCAGGTCATGGTATGAGATTGGCACCACTACCATTCTCCACTGTTAGCATTATCCACCGAGATTAACACAATTCCATATGGTTTCTACATAGCAGAGACAGTGACCACTACATAGAAGAATGCACATGTGAGTTTAGGCTTCTCAATGCCATTTCTTAGGGCCTAATAAGAGATTGGCACCACTACCATTCTCTTGTACAAATGTTTACCCTACTATTCTAGGAGGGGTATTCCAATGATCATAGGAGAGTGGTGTCCGATTCCAATATCTCTACACAGCGGAGACAGTGATCACTACATAGAAGAATGAGCATGTAAGTTTAGGCTTCTCAATGCCATTTCTTAGGGCCTAATAAGAGATTGGCACCACTGCCATTCTCCACTTGTACGAATGTTCACCCTACTATTCTAGGAGGGGTATTCCAATGATCATAGGAGAGTGGTGTCCGATTCCAATCCACATGTGAGTTTGCTGAACTCAGAGATTAACACAATTCCATATGATCTCTACACAGCGGAGACAGTGATCTCTACATAGAAGAATGCACATGTGAGTTTAGGACTCCTTGTTCATGTTTGCAGGTCATGTTATGAGATTGGCACCACTACCATTCTCCACCGGTGGCATTCTCCACAGAGATTGACACAATTCCATATGATCTCTACACAGCGGAGACAGTGATCACTACATAGAAGAATGAGCATGTGAGTTTAGGCTTCTCAATGCCATTTCCAATTCCCAATTCGGGAAAAACCCAATTCCCAGAATGGTAGTTTTGGAAGAAATTGTAGCTCCCCTCAATGAAAAAACAGGAGAAATATGTGAAAATAGACTAGATAGCCATTCATGAAGTGTGAAATATCAACTACATTCTCAAATAATAAATAGAATATCAGTGTCTAAACTACGTTATCATCAACAAAATAATAAACTTTGAAACCCATTTGAGTTAGATTCATCTCGTGAGCCATAGTGATGTTCAAAAACACCTTCATAATAGCAAGTCTCTGGAATTTCCATTGATATTGAGACTCGCTTTTGTTGTGAGCATTCTCATTTGAAAATCTCCAAAACACTGTTTAAAAAATGTAGAGTGTAATTAATAACCATGAGTATTGTAATGAAAATGCACAGGCTCTTTAACTTAGTAAGATATGTAGTTGATGGAAAATCAAGATATGTAGTTGAGGAGAATGTATGCAAGATATGTAGTTGATGGAAAATCAATGGGCAATGACAAGCATTTGATGTAATTTAGGTGGCAATGACAATCATTTATTGTGCACTTTCAATGTTTAGACTGACTAGCATTATTGTAAAACGATAACTTTACATGTCATGTTGATTACTCATTGCAAAGTAAAAAAGTACACTTTAGGATGAAAACATAACAACTTGTTGATACACCATTGAAATCCCTGAAATAAATCATGATTCCAAAGAAACTCTTAATTTCTAGCCCCAAAGAGAATGGCATCGGAAAGAATGGCACGAGAGACACTCCTTCAAAATACATTATGAATGTAGTTATGAACATGTTTGCATATTATTCACACACAAGAATTACGCACCAATTTACATAGTTGGCAAGAAAGTAGTAATTCCCATAAGTAATGATTGTATAAAGAAATACAATGTTGTTATTCAAAACTCATAGTCTGCAAATAGCTCCTCTCCTGCATGTATATCATTTATGGATTCAATACAAATGTGACCATATTCTGCAATATCTATGTTCATCATGGGGTCATACCAAGGTGGAACATTAGGGGAAAATACATAACAAACATTTGGCTTTACATTGGTATTTCTATTGCTGTTAATAAATCCTGCCACATTGCCATATTGAACATCACCAACAATATGCACCATATCCTTCATAGGGACAGTAGGGTCCTCTTGGATAGAGTACTTCTTTAGCCTTGGATGAACTCTACATAATTCCTTCCAGTCTTTGTAGGAGTACTTGTCACCTCTATAATGGAGAATAGTAGTCCCTCTCTTGATGGAGCCATATACAAACAAGCCCAAGCCAACACCTGTAATGGTTGACTCATGCACCTCGAAAGCCACATTTTTTATCTAGAACACTTCGTTGATAGGGACAGGTAACTTTGGTGGTCCAAATGGATCTCGTTTTGGTATGTACCTACTCAAGCTTGATTTGAATGTATATCTATCTACATCACAAAAGAAAAATTCAATTAGCTACAACAACAGTTATATATATTGAGATAAAATCAAAAAACACTTTGACATATGTACCTTCATGAAAAATACGCATTCTGTAGTCGGTTTATGTAGCCCTTAGTAATGTATTTCTTGATATAGCGACCTTTGTACCCTAGGTCTATAGCCAATTGAGAAACTTGCATAGCATTCATGCTAGAGAGTTGCAGAGCATTCCTTAAATGTCTTATTTGGGATGCATTGAGTTTAGGCACCTGGCCATCACCACCATGGGTTGCCCTACCACCTATATCCCTCTCTCTTAGTTGATCTGCAAGAGGAAGATTTCTTGTTTTATATTCCATTCTTGACCATGCATGATTTTCCTCCCTCCATTCATCAATTACTTTCTAGACAAGGCTGAAATCCTTATGCCCCTCCATCACTAGTAATTGTCCATACCGATTTGTCTCAATCATGCTACGCACATCTTTAGTCTCATCGAGTTGTAGTAAGTACGGCATCAACTCTCTCAGTATAATATTATCATCCTTGTCTTGTACATCAAACGTTGAAGGAAATATGCAATTTGATGGAGGGCTAATGCAAGCCTTGTATGGGGAGTCATCAACAAGGATTGTCCTTCTAGCATCACATCCAAACGCCTTCGAGATTTTTGCTAAGGGTTTGAACATTGCCTCAACACCAACCTTGTCAGGCCTATTTATCCTCGTCTTACTGTAAGTGTAGCATCCTTGCTGAGACCATATAACAAAGAAAGGGAGGCTCTCATTTGCATAATTTTGTAGCTTTCCTACCATATCAAGTACATTACACTCCATCACAGTTGACCGGATACCTACATTAAATCTTTGTAGCAAGATTTTAAGAAATTCTATGCACCCAGGACGAACAACCATATAACTATTTTTGCCATGCATAATAGACGGATGTATTGGAGACTTGAATAGGCAGCGACTTAATAACAGGCCATTCAAGTCTAATATGATTGTTAATCATGGCATATCCAAAGAAATTGTATGTGGATATAGATCATCCAAATTCTCCTTGAAGTTGCTGGCTTCTGACTCATCCAAATTGTCAAGTGCTATGATTTCATACATGTTTGCATCAACAATAAGATTATCTAGTTTTGTCCCCAATGTTGAGACAGTACGTTCATCCATGTTCTCTTCTAAAAGTATAGGATTCGTGATATTCCTTGCAATTTTCTCCATTTTTGGGGTTATGTTTTCTTCTATACCTCCTGTATCCATCACGTAATTGATAGTCCCCATTTTGGGTGGTATGTTGTCCTCTACATTTGATGTCTCCACATCCTTCCATGCATCATTGGTCCCTGTGGAAGTTGAGGAATATAGAAATATTTTGATTCTTTAGAGTGTATTCAACAATGTCGAAGCACAAAAGCATATGAAACTAATAAATAACAATAAAGTATGAACATTATCCATCATCGTTCACTGATTCCATTGTATTTTTGGGGAATGGCAAAAGTGCCAATCTCTCTAAAGGTCAATTGAGAATGCAAATAGTGCAACCTTTCTCTCTGAACTCATAGAGAGAATGGCAATAGTGTCATTCTTCTCTTGGGGTGGTGCTAGTGCCATTTTACATATAAGGTTATGGAGAATGCCACTAGTGCCTTTCTCTATACCCTCATTGGGAGGAGAGAATACTACTAGTGCCTCCCCCCATGTCCCAAAAGAAATGTACAACACATGATCTGAAAGCATAGATACTGTATTACTTTGGTCCAATATATTTGTAGAAAGCACCCAAATCAAAACTTTGGTAGCATAGTTAATACTATACAATTTTTAATCTCTGTAATGCTTTCAACTAACATAGATTCAAGAAAGGAACATAACAGTATTACCATTTTTACATAACCACAAAGAGAGAATGGCACTAGTGCCATTCTCCATATGAGGTCACATAAAATGTTAATAGTACCTCTTACGTATAACCTGACATAGGGAGAACGACACTAGTACCATTCCCCATGTCATTATGTCACACAATTTTATCATACCTAATGTATAATATCTTTAATATAATGAGAGTATGTGCAATCGAGAAAATCCATAAAAGTCATATTATTTTGAAACTGAATACACAAGGCATAAATGAGTAGCTAGAGACCTTGCTCCAAATCTTCCAATGTAATCTTTGGGATAGCTTCAAGATCTGCTTCAGTTAAAGGTCGCAAGTCTTCAATGTGATGCTCACCCTCTTTAATTCCTTCATCAATAGGTGAATCAGCTCTATGTGTCTCAAGAGGCCTCTCAATGCTAGACCAAATCTTAATATGGCATGTGCCACACACATAGCCTCGACCTGTGTTGCCTGTTGGGATGTCTTTACCAGTGAGATCACTTTTCTTTTGCTTGACAATGCTTGTAATGCCACACATCCATAAGTAAAGACGTCAACAACAACTTCATGTTCCCTACTACAATAGCACTTGATGCACTCCTTGATGATGCCATGCTTCACAACCGCCTCTTTTTCATACTCATCGCCCTCATCAGAATAAAGAATATTGTCCTCAATTATTGTGTATGGCCTTGTGTTTTCTAACATGTGCTCAAATCCATCAAACCCATCATGTGAGCTGACAAATGACAAAAAACAGAAGGTCTCAGACAAACCCTTTTGTGCACTATCTGACTCATGGATAACACCCACAAACCTTCTATGCCAAAATCGAGCCTCTATCATTGCTTCCTTGAGATTTACCATCTCTATCATTGTCATAAATGATAGCAATACATACTGTGACGGAGTGGCAACGGTCTCCATCAAGCCACAGAGCAACTTCTTGAAGGCATTCTTATCCCAACACATGACAAAATATGAAGAGGGGAGAGGAGGAGAGTGGAGATGAGGAGAGAGGGCACAGCTAGAGAGCACACCACAAATGACTAACTGTACACTAGATTTAGTTGAAAAAATAGAATATATACAAACCCTTTTAGGGTTAGGGTTAGGGGATCTAACCCTTTCCTTTATAGCACTCTATAAGGTTAGTGCTATGCACATATGATCACGTGATGGTGCTATGCACACATGATCACACAACAGGCTTGCATGCACACATGTGCGTCGAACAAAATCTCACATTCCCAAGGACTGGCGTGGACGTATTTCCACACTCTTAAGCTTGCAAGGACCATCGTAGTAGGAATTCCTTGTGTTGGAACCTGGCACTCAGCCTTTAGCTTGAACCACTGGGGGGGGGGGGGGAGTCCCCTGTCAGTCATTCAGTAGAGTTCAAATGAGTAGAGTTTATATGCTGCAGTGTGATGTCACCAAGTAACACTCTTTCTCTGATGAAGTGCTCTCTGACATCAATGTGCTTTGTCCTGGAGTGATATAATGGATTTTTGGCCAATGCTTGAGCCGATTGATTATCACAGTATATTGTTGTTGGCATTGACTCATCAAAGTAATCTGTTTCTGACAATAGTCTTCTGAGCCATATAGCCTCACATGCACCTGTAGTGAGTGCTCTATATTTTGCTTCAGTCAAAGACAAAGAAATAGTTGGCTATTTGTTTAACAACCATGATATAGCACCTTCACCAAGGAAAAATGCATATCCCTGTGTCGATCTCCTAGTCTCATGATCTCCACCATAGTCACTGTCACATTATCCATGCAACCATGGATGACTTCCTCTGTATTCTATCCCAAACTATCTTGTACATCTGATGTATCTCAAGACTCTTTTGGCTGCATTCCAGTGAGATTGTTTTGGATTTGCCATAAACTGTGCTAGTGAGCTTACTGCATAACAAATATCTGGCCGTGTGATTGTCAGATATATAAGAGATCCAATGAGTTGCCTGTAGTATCTGTCATTGACTATAGGCTTTTTTGAATCTTTAGTAAGTTTCAAACTCTGTTCCATGGGAGTGGCTGCAATCTTGCAATCTGCCATATGAAACTTCTTCAGGAGACTGTCAACATACTTGAGCTGACTCATGAATGTGCTATCTGAATTTCTCCAGAACTCAATTCCAAGACAATAGTGCATAAGTCCAAGATCTTTTATGTCTAACTCTGCAGATAAGTCTTGTTTTAGTTTTCTGATGAAGCTATCCTTGCTTCCTGTCACAATCACATCATCTACATACAAAAGTGCAATAGTAATGTCTTCCCCTTGAACTTTGTAGTAGAGAGTATGATCTGCATTGGACTTCATGTATCCTAGATCAGCAAAATACTAGTCAATTCTACTGTACCAACTTCTGGGTGCTTGCTTTAAGCTGTAGAGACTTTTCTTGAGATGGTAAACCTTGTTCTCTTTGCCTAGTTCAACATAACCTGCTGGTTGTTGCATGTAGACTTCCTCGTCTAAATAACCATTGAGAAATGCATTCTTGACATCGAGCTGATACACATTCCATTTACTGAGTGTCGCTAGTGATATCAAGAACCATATGGAATCCATCTTTGCTACTGGAGCATAAGTCTCATCATAATTTTGACCATATTGTTGTGCAAATCCTTTTGCAACTAATCTGGCTTTGTATCTCTGAATACTACCATCTGGATTGTACTTCACTTTGTATACCCATTTGTTGGCTATGGCCTTCTTTCCTGGTGGAAGGTCGCATAATTCCCAAGTGTTATTTTTATACAAAGCATCCATTTCTTCATTCATAGTAGTTTGCCATTCTGGCTTGTCTACTGCGTCTTCGAAGTACACTGGCTCTTCTGTAGCCATGATGGTAGTCATAAGAGCATAGTTGGTGGTTTCCACCTGAATTGCTTTGCCTTTCTGAGCATATGTCAATCTGGCTGGTGGTCTGCTTTCCCTTGTAGACCGTTTGAGCTATTGTGGCGCTGCTTGGGGTGTTGCTGGCAATTCTGAGCTGCTGTGGTGCTGCTTGGGGTATTGCTTCTACCCAATACTGATTCGAAAGATGCTTTTCACTAAGAATTACTCTAGCACTGTCTGCTAAAGTCACATTCTTCCTTTCAGCTCTTGCATTCTGCTGAGGAGTATCTGCACATGTGAACTGTCTTCGTATGCGGTGATTTTTGCAAAAGTTCATGAATGCTGAAGACATGTATTCACCTCCTCTGTCTGATCTCATGACCTTGATCTTTCTGCCTGTCTGGTTTTCTACCATGGCTTTGAATTCTTGAAATCTGGAAAACACTTCAGATTTCTCTTTCAGAAAGTAGACCCAACAATATCTGCTGTAGTTGTCGATGAAGGTCAAGTAATAAAGTGAACCATTGATGCTGTGGGCCTGGGCATAACCCCATACATCTGTATGAGTCAAATCAAGAATACCTCATGCACGAGAGGTACGTCTAACAAAGTTGGTTCGCTTTTGTTTGCCGAAGCAGCATGCTTCACAAACCTTTCCAAGAAACTGTAGCTTCGGAATCCCAATTGCCATATTCTGATTCCTTAGATCTAACAAGTACTTGAAGTTGACATGACCATATCTCTTGTGCCATTTTGCAGATAGTGGCATCTGTTGCATTTGAGCTGACATGGCATGCTTATCTGGTACTATAGCTAGCATCCTATATAAGCGTCCTTCCTTGGCACCTTTTTCTACTAGCTGACCTCTTCTCTGATAGTGCATTCATCACCATCGAAGATGACTTTGTAGTTGTGTTCCGTCATTTGACCTACTGACAAAAGGTTCTTGCTGAGCTTCGGAACATAGAGCACATCTTTGACTAATCCTTTTGTACTAGTGAAATTGTTCCTGTCCCTTGAACCGGATTCGGTGTATTTGTCTACTGTGTAGATGACATTCTTTTGACCTTCTAATGGCTTCATTTCTGTGAACCATTCCTGATGATTTGTCATATGAGATGATGCACCACTGTCGATGTACCAAGGATCCTGTTCCACTTGGTCGACTTGATAGCTGAAATCCTCTTTGGGATTGAAATCAGTGTCTAGGTGCATTGTATCAGTCTAATGCAATTCCTCACTTGCAAGAAACATATTTCCATGTTCATTTGCAAAATGACTATGACTAGAATGTCCACCACGATGATTTCCTCTTCCTCGGGAATTCCCTCGATTACTGCTGGTCGATTACTGCTGGATTGACCGCCTTGGTCGTACTGCTTCTTGCGACAATCTCTTTCATAGTGTCCAAACTTGTGACAGTAGTTGCACTGAATGTTTGACACATTGGTGGATGCATTCCCTCGTCCTTGGAATCTTCCTCGGTTGGAATGATTTCCTCTTTGCTGATTTTCATGTTGCTGAGGATGATGCTGATGCTGATGCTGATTTTGACTTTGATTTTGATGATGACCACTTTTCTGATATGATCTACCTCTGTTTCTGCCTCTGCCTCTGCTTCTGTCTGAAGCTGTGAATGCTTGATCATTAGAATGACCTTTACGTGCTTGAATGGCCTAAGTCCTGAGTTCTTCACCAAGTAGAACTGACTGAAGTTCTTCCAATGTTGGAATTTGCCATTGGATGGCAATACTCTAGACTAGATTCTCATATCCTTCTCTTAGTCCATTCAGGATTACTTGAACCATTTTTGCGGGATTCATAATCTCTCCTGCTGCTGCAAGTTGATTGTTGTAGTCTTTGATGCAGAGTACATAAGCATGACCGGTTTCACTGCTATTGCAGAAACTCTGGTTGATGTGGTTTCTCAGGGTGCGAATCCTGGATGTGTTCTTGGACTCGTAGAGAGCTACAAACATATCCCATGCTTCTTTTGATGTCTTGACTGTGTTGAGCTATCCTAGCATGACATCTTGCACATTCTGCTTGATCAGGTGATAGGCATACTTGTCTTTCTTATCCCATTCTGCTTGAGCTCGAGCAATGGCAAGATCTGCTACTGGTGCGGAAACTGTTTGTGTAGATGTAGATCCTGATGTAGATCCTGTTGCTGGTACTGTGACAACAGATGGAGTAGAGCTACTGGTGGCTAGATCAGCCAATGGTCTAGGTATAGATCCATCGACATACTCCCATTTGTCCTGAAGCACAAGAATGGTCTCCATTCGGTATTTCCATGTACCGTAATTGGAGTTGTCTAACTTAGCAGATGCCTCCAGATTGAGGTTGCTAGTCGACATGGTGCAAACAATGTACTCAAAAAGTGTCTTGGAAAACTCTGTATGAATCAACTGCAAATACACTGAAGATGCCAAGTGAAATCTCTGTACCATCGGTGAAGATAGAACTGCAGTATATAAGATCTAATCTATGTTACAAGGCTTGTGGCAATGATGCCGGGAATAGCCAAGAGGCTTTACAAGGCTGAAATGATGTGCACAATGCCGTGAGATAGCCGAATAGGCTTTACAATGGTGGCATGTGTGTGTGAAATCAAATGATATCTGCCCCTGAATCAATCTGCAATGCCTCTCAACTCTGAAGTCTGCTCACTAAACTGATGAACGTAAGGTTTCAGGTAATGTAATGATGTGAAATCGGATGTGAGCATATGGACTGACTCCAAGTAGGTACTAGTCGAGAATTTCGGGCATGGCTTAGATTGGCAACTTGGGGAAATTCAAAGCGTCCCCTCTATGGCGATCTAGTCTACTCTGATCTAGATCTAAACCAACCGTCGATCGATGAAAGAGCAGCAAATAATTCCTTTTCTTTTGTTCTTTTTAAGTGCTGGGTCAGATGCATCGATGTAGAGGCAAATGTGCGTGAAGGAAGTGGTTTTGTCGGCGAGGCTCAAATGTGAGTGTAACTTGCACCGAAGTGTGCGCATGATGTGACAAGCGCATAGAGCACGAAAAAACGAGCGACTTTCCTTTTTGGAGCACCCTCAAATTCTTCCTGGATCAAGAGATACGACTTGATCTTGGTAACTAGAAGAATGGCACTAGTTCCATTCTCACATCAGGGAATTGACACTACTATCATTTCTTTTACAAAGCCATAAACATTCTTGAAATAAAAAATGCATACAAAACAAAGTTTATTACTCACATCCCAACTTTGTCGATCTTTATGCCCTTTGACAAGGCCTTGGGCTGGTTTCTTTGGTCATCCGAATGCAATCCACTGTGCCCTTAGGTGTTGTAAGATATCAATATATGGTTGATTTTTCAAAACGGTCTGTGCCGCCATGTTGGCCATTGATGATATCTTACAACTTGCTTCAACTAGTGCATTGACAACAATTCTCACCTTCCTCCGTGTATAGAAACCTTTTCGTTGATTGAAGGCTTCTCCATGTGCTTTAGTTATAAATATCCTTGTAGCATAAATCGAATGCTACCCTGTGAGAATCCAATAATTATACTCCTTTAACTTTTCCACCTTTATCTCTTGCACATCGGAGTATTTGTGCCTATGTGGTAAGGCATAAGATATGCACATGTTGCAGGAGGTCGTGCATTCATTGCAAAACTCTTGACCAAGTCACTGACATAGCTGAAAATCAATGTCCTGTACACATATTGGCTTGGTGCTCTAAAGCAATTCATCACTGGGATCAACACCTCAAACTCCAAACCAAATGGATAGTACTCTACGTATTCCATCAAGCCTGTCATACTTGTGTCCTTCCTTTCCAATTTCTTTTGTAGTGCCTTAAAGTCAACATCTGGCTGGATTTTCTTATACAGGATGATAGTTTCTTCAGATGATTTCTCACCATGTCCTATTATATGTGTCTCACCACTCCCCGTTGCATCACCTCCACTTCCAGTTCCATCAGTGACTATTCTCGTACCTCCCTGTTTTCCTCCTAAATTTGTCTCTTTTTCTTTAGCCTCCAGTTTATCCCCAATGCTTGTTTTTCCATCTGACCTTATTTCCTTCTCACCTGTTGTTTCCTCCTCACCGGTCTCTCTAGCCTTCTCTTTCAATGTGTTCTGAGACACTTGAGAGCTTGATCCCTCAACATCACTTTTCTTGGTTCTTTTTGAAACTTTTCTACTCTTTTTTATATCTTGCTTTATCCCTTTTGTTACCAAATCAAAGCTTTCTAATATTTGTTGATTGGTATAATTTTCTGGCTCATTAATCCAACCCCTAGATATCATCGTGTCCTCCCCAGTAGCATTCATCTTCGCATGATCAAAACAAGCAGGATCCAATTGATACACATTGCCTCCCAACATTGCCTCCCAATGTATGAATTTTGAGACAAGGAACGTTGTCTTTCTTGGTATCCTCCATCTCTTTAACTTGTCCAACATCTTCAAAAGTTGTTCCTTGGATGTTCACAAAACAATGCACTTTATGGAGTTTTTGGAGCTCGTTATTGTATATATCCAAAAACCATCCTCTTCCAGAACTAACTCCATCATAAACTGACACCTCTCGAACCTTTCTCTTTCCCTTGTTAGCCATTCTTGTAATGTTCTCTTAATAAAAGAACCAAGGACACAATGAAATGTATAATAGAAAATCATAACTGTGGTAGGAAATATTACAACCACAATGCAACTTCTATTAACAAAATAACCAAGGTGAAGCAACTTATATATGCATTATGAAAAACTACACCAACACAGTAAGAAAATATACACAATATCAAAGTTAAGATGGTTATAATAAAGAATGGTATTCGTGCCATTCTCCAACATAATATGATGTTAGAAGAGTGTCACAAATGCCATTGAACACATGGATTATGTGTTTGTTCAGAATGGCACAAGTGCCATCCTCCGTGAGAGTTTGAGCATAATGCCACTGGTGCCATCCTCCATGATCTTAAGGAGAATGGCAGAAGTTCGATTCATCACATGGCACCACTACCATTCTCCACTGGTGGCATTCTACACAGAGATTGACACAATTCCATATAATCTCTACACAGCAGAGACAGTGATCACTACATAAAAGAATGCACATTTGAGTTTAGGATTCCTTATGCATGTTTTCAGGTCATGGTATGAGATTGGCACCACTGCCATTCTCCTCCACAGAGATTGACACAAATCCATATGATCTCTGCACATGTGAGTTTAGGCTTCCAGGTCCTAATAAGAGATTGACACAATTCCATATGATCTCTACATAGCGAAGACAGTGATCACTACATAGAAGAATGCACATGTGACTTTAGGATTCCTTGTGCATGTTTTTAGGTCATGGTATGAGATTGGCACCACTGCCATTCTCCACTGGTGGCATTCTCCATAGAGATTGACACAAATCCATATGATCTCTGCACATGTGAGTTTAGGCTTCTCAATGCCATTTCTTAGGGCCTAATAAGAGATTGGCACCACTGCCATTCTCCACTTGTACAGATGTTTACCCTACTATTCTAGGAGGGGTATTCCAGTGATCATAGTAGAGTGGTATCCTATTCCATTCCACATGTGAGTTTGATGATCTCAGTGTCATTATGTAGTTTCCAGCATGAGATTGGCATCACTGCCATTCTCCACTAGTGGTAATCTAGACAAACTAAACCTATAGATTGACATTCCACTAATTTTATTGGCTACAGTAGGATAATGGCAAAAGTGCCAATGCACATGTGAGTTTAGGATTCCTTGTGCATGTTTTCAGGTCATGGTATGAGATTGGCACCACTGCCATTCTCCACTGGTGGCATTCTCCATAGAGATTGACACAATTCCATATAATCTCTACACAGCGGAGACAATGATCACTACATAGAAGAATGCACATTACCACTAGCGGGGAATGTCAGTAGGATAATGGCAAAAGTGCCAATGCACATGTGAGTTTAGGATTCCTTGTGCATGTTTTCAGGTCATCACTACATAGAAGATTGCACATGTGAGTTTAGGCTTTCCCAATGCCATTTCTTAGGGCCTAATAAGAGATTGGCACCACTGCCATTCTCCACTTGTACAAATGTTTACCCTACTATCCTAGGAGGGGTATTCTAGTGATCATAGGAGAGTGGTGTCCGATTCCATTCTAAGTTTACCACAGTGCCATTTTCTAATTTTACCCTACTATTCTAAGTTTAGGCTTCACAGTGCCATTTTCTAGGGCCTAATAAGAGGTGCCATTGGGACCACTGCCATTCTCCGCATGTACAAATGTTTACCCTAATATTCTAGAAGGGGTAATCCAAGGATCATAGGATACTGTTGCCTGATTCCAATCCACATGTGAGTTTGAGGATCTCAGTGTCATTATGTAGTTGCCTGCATGAGATTGGCATCACTTCAATTCTCCACTGGTGGCAGGCTAGATAAACTAAACTTGTAGATTGACATTCCACAAATTTTATTGGATGTAGTAGTATACGGGGGGTATTCCATTGATCATAGGAGAGTGTTGTCCAATTCCAATCCACATGTGAGTTTCATGATCTCAGAGATTGACACAGTTCCATATGATCTCTACACAGTGGAGGCAGTGATCACTACATAGAAGAATGCACATGTGAGTCTAGGATTCCTTGTGCACCACTGCCATTCTCCACTGGTGGCATTCTATAATGGCAAAAGTGCCAATCCACATGTGAGTTTAGGATTCCTTGTGCATGTTTTCAGGTCATGGTATGAGATTGGCACCACTACCATTCTCCACTGGTGGCATTCCCCACAGAGATTGACACAAATCCATATGATCTCTACACAGCGGAGATAGTGATCACTACATAGAAGAATGCACATGTGATTTTAGGCTTCTCAATGCCATTTATTAGGGCCTAATAAGAGATTGGCACCGCTGCCATTCTCCACTTGTACAAATGTTTACCCTACTATTCTAGGAGGGGTATTCCAGTGATCATAGGAGAGTGGTGTCCGATTCCAATCCAAATGTGATTTTAGGATTCCATATGATCTCTACACAATGGAGACAGTGATCACTGCATAGAAGAATGCACAATAGGATAATGGCAAAAGTGCATGTTTTCAGGTCATGGTATGAGATTGGCACCACTGCCATTCTCCACTGGTGGCATTCTCCACAGATATTGACACAAATCCATATGATCTCTGCACATGTGAGTTTAGGCTTCTCAATGCCATTTCTTAGGGCCTAATAAGAGATTGGCACCACTGCCATTCTCCACTTGTACAGATGTTTACCCTACTATTCTAGGAGGGGTATTCCAGTGATCATAGTAGAGTGGTGTCCTATTCCATTCCACATGTGAGTTTGATGATCTCAGTGTCATTATGTAGTTGCCAGCATGAGATTGGCATCACTACCATTCTCTGCTAGTGGTAATCTAGACAAACTGAACCTATAGATTGACATTCCACTAATTTTATTGGCTACAGTAGGATAATGTCAAAAGTTCCAATGCACATGTGAGTTTAGGATTCCTTGTGCATGTATTGGTGGTCATTAGAGTTTCAAGGATGTTAGAATTGTGGTGTTGTTCTTTAGGAGGATGAGGGATTTCTGAAGTGCTTGGTGGATTGTGTGGTAGATGGGAGTTTGAAGAAGTGTGTGTTGAGATATCGAGCTCCACTCATGATATGCCAGGGTGACCGTTGTGCATTTATGTCACCGACTTGTTAGCTGCAAATGCGGTTGGTACACCACCCATGAATAATAGCTGGATGGTAGCTATCTTTATGTACTCTAGTTAGTGACTGAAGGCCATGAAGTGTGTGTTGAGATATCGAGCTCCACTCACGATATGCCAGGGTGACCGTTGTGCATTTATGTCACCGACTTGTTAGCTGCAAATGCGGTTGGTACACCACCCATGAATAATAGCTGGATGGTAGCTATCTTTATGTACTCTAGTTAGTGGCTCAGTCAATATGCCACCTTAGCTAGCTGAGTTTGGTTTGAGACCCACATATAGGATTGAACTATGATTTTGTACTTAGAGTTCTTTTGGCTTTCACAACTAAGAAGAGGAAATTTGTTTTCAGCCTCCACCTTTGTGTATATTCCCCCATTGTGTATGTGAGAAAGCTGCAAGTGGGACTCCTTCCTTCTTTCCCACTCTCTTCACATGGTATCAAAGCTCGGTTCGTGGTAAGGATCTCAAGAAAGCAAACCAAGTTCATGGTGTCCTAGTAAGAGGATCAGTGTTGCTTTTCTTTCTATGGAGTTTGGGAGCAAATCTCTGCACGTAGCACAGCCGGAAAGTGCAAGAGTGCACTGTCTCAGATTGGGATGCCCTTCATGGTGTGGAAAAGGGCAGTATATGCTACAGGAAAGGGCAAAGGCCTTGGTGAAATTATTATTTTTATTCGAGTCCATTTTGGGGCCTGTTTTGGTGGTGAAAGTTTTCAGTAGGCACTCAGGAAAGTGCCTTGTTTTTGCTGTGTGACCACTGTTCTGCAGGTCAGTGAAATGTTATCACAGAAATTACATTGTATGCCTGTGCAAAAAGATATTGGGAGTGATAGAATCATTCTTATTGCCTGTTGATGCATAATTGTCACTAGGAAGTGACTGTGTGGTCAAATACCACTTTCGTCGGTTTTGCAGATTTGCCCTTGTGAGGCAGAAGTTGTGTTTTTTTGCAGTGACAGAATATTTCTTATTGTTCTGTAATGGCATCTAATTCTCTTTCACAGATTGTCATTGAAAAGCTTAACAAGAACAACTTCCAAGCATGGAGGTTTAGAATGACGAATTTCATTACTGGAGTTGAACAAGAACCAGTTATTCCTAATGTTCCCAATCAACAGGAGTTGTAGGCATTTAAAGGCTGGCATAAGAGGGCCAGAGAAGTTATGTGCTGGCTGTCTATTAGTATTTCAGATTCTATGATTGTGAATATTCAGGATGTAAGCTGAAGGAGGCGTGGGATACTTTGACAAAAATATATAGCACAAATACGCAAGCCAGGAAAATGCAGCTCAAGCAGAAGTTGCATAATGTGCAGAGAGAAAATATGAGCATCAATGACTACCACATGAAGGTGAAGAAGATTGCAAATGCGCTTGCTTCTATCGAGTCACCAATGGAAGATGATGATTTAGTTTGTGTGACCTTGAATGGTCTAGGAAAGGATTATGCACAATTCTGGACATCCATTGCCGTTCGTGAAAATTTTCCTGATTTTGAGCAGTTGATTGCTCTTCTATTTTTTGAAGAGCAGAGAAATGGTGGTGCATCTTCTTCAGGAGGAACTTCAAAAGAGGCTATCTTCTACTCAAATGCTGGAAGAGGTAGAGCAAGCCGATTTGGAGGCCATGGTAGAAATCAAAATATGCAGCAAATTCAAGAAGACCAGTCCTATGGAGGAGGACGTGGTAACTTTAGAGGCAGGGGGACCCAAAGAGGTCGTGGTGGATGGCAAAGAGGCCAAAATGCAAACAACAATGTTGAATGCTACTAGTGTGGTAAAATGGGTCATATGGTTAAAGACTACTATAAAAAGCAGAATGACATCATGACTAGAAAATTGCAGCAAGGCAATTATGCATCCTTTAGTAGACAGGGTGATGACAGAAATGAGCATCTATTTATGGTGCAGCACATGACCAATTCTATGACAAGTGCAGAAGAAAGCAATGATGTGTGGTATGTTGACTTAGGTCTGTCAAACCACATGACAGGTCATGCAGAATGATGCAGGATGCAAGGAAAATGGAAAGACTAGGATTTGTGGAGACTGGTGATGATACTGCACATCCTATTGTGCAAATTGGTAAAATTTCTTTGTCTATGTAGGATGGAAAAAAGAAATACCTTTCTAATGCATTTCATGTCCCAAATATCACCAAGAACCTTATTTCTATTGGTCAAATGGTTGAGTAGGGCTTGCAGGTCAGAGTTAATCCTCATGGATGCTTTGTTGATGATATGAAAAATAAAGGCTGCTTGATAGCAAAAGGGAAGAAGAAGGGCAGGATGTTTAAATTAGAAGAGGACATGCGTGAATTGAGTGTAAAAATGTTTGCACATGGGAGCGGTGTAGTTGTAGGTATTGATATCTGGCATAAACACATTGGTCATGTTAATGTACAGTGACTTAAATTAATGTAGGCCCAAAATATTGTTGTAGGATTGCCTAAGTTCAAGGTTGCAGAAATGCATAAGGTATGTGAAGCCTATCAATTTGGAAAATAGGCAAGGAAACCATTTCCTAGACATGTTCAAGAAGTAAGAGGCCATTGGAATTAATCCACTCTGATGTGTGGACTACTAAAGCTACATCTATTGGAGGCTGTCATTATTTTGTCACTTTTATTGATGACTACAGCAAAAAAGTTTGGGTGCATTTTATAAAAAAGAAAAGTGAAGTGTTTGGGCATTTCAAAGCTTTTAAAGCTATGGCTGAAAAAGAAACAGGCCTGCAAATAAAATGCCTAAGATCAGATGGAGGAGGAGAGTACCTCTCAAATGAGTTTGCCAGTTTCCTACAGGAGCATGGCATAAAGTAGCAATATTCATACAGTCATACGCCACAACAAAATGGACTTGCAAAAATGAAAAACAAGCATATGGGAGAGGTATCTCGTGCCATGCTTAACAAAAAAGACTGCCAGATTATTATTGGGCTAAAGCAGTTGCTACAATAGTCTACATAATGAACAAGACTCCCATTGCAGCAATACATGGCATGATGCCAGAGAGAGGTATACTAGTAGGAAACCAGATATTTCTCATTTGAAAGTCTTTGGTTGCATTGCCTATGTTCATGTGCCAGATAAGTCGAGATCCAGAGTCGAGATCCAAGTTGGATCCAAAAGCTGAGAAGTGCATCTTTATTGGTTATTCTTTGCAGCAGAATGGCATTGAGAAGCCTAAACTCACATGTGTAGAGATCATATGGATTTGTGTCAATATCTATGGAGAATGCCACCAGTGGAGAATGGCAGTGGTGCCAATCTCATACCATGACCTGAAAACATGCACTTTTGCCATTATCCTACTGTGCATTCTTCTATGCAGTGATCACTATCTCCGCTGTGTAGAGATCATATGGAATCCTAAACTCACATTTGGATTGGCACTTTTGCCATTATCCAACTGCAGCCAATAAAATTAGTGGAATGTCAATCTATAGGTTCAGTTTGTCTAGATTACCACTAGCGGAGAATGGCAGTGATGCCAATCTCATGCTTGCCCTAAGAAATGGCATTGAGAATCATAAACTCACATGTGCATTCTTCTATGTAGTGATCACTGTCTCCACTGTGTAGAGATCATATGGAATTGTATCAATCTCTGTGGAGAATGGTAGTTGTGCCAATCTCATACCATGAACTGAAAACATGCACAAGGAATTCTAAACTCACATGTGCATTGGCACTTTTGCCATTATCCTACTGTAGCCAATAAAATTAGTGTTATGTCAATCTATAGGTTCAGTTTGTCTAGATTATCACTAGCGGAGAATGGCAGTGATGCCAATCTAAACTCACATGTGCATTGGCACTTTTGCCACTATCCTATTGCAGCCAATAAAATTAGTGGAATATAGGTTCAGTTTGTCTAGATTACCACTAGCGGAGAATGGCAGTGATGCCATTCTCCCAATGGAATGTCCTGATTCAAAATTTTGGCTTCACAAAGGCAGTGCCATTCTCCCATTGGAATTAGTGGAATGTCAATCTATAGGTTTAGTTTGTCTAGATTACCACTAGCGGAGAATGGTAGTGATGCCAATCTCATGCTGGCAACTACATAATGACATTGAGATCATCAAACTCACATGTGGAATGGAATCGGACACCGCTCTCCTATGATCGAGCTATGATCACAGTCTCCGCTCTGTAGAGTTCATATTATGGATTTGTGTCAATCTCTGTGGAGAATGGCAGCGGTGCCAATCTCATACCATGACCTGAAAACATGCACAAGGAATCCTAAACTCACATGTGCATTTGCACTTTTGCCATTATCCTACTATAGCCAATAAAATTAGTGGAATGTTAATCTACAGGTTTAGTTTGCCTAGATTACCACTAGCGGAGAATTAAAGTGATGCCAATCTCATGCTGGCACCTACATAATGACACTGAGATCATCAAACTCACATGTGCCATTTTGACTCTGTGAAGCCAAAACTTTGAATCTGGGAGATTGGCACTAGTGCCATTTCCCCTTTGCATAGCCAAGATTTGATTCGGGAAATCACAATGGGAGAATGGCACTGGTGCCATTCCCCCTTTGCAAATTAGCCAACGTTTTGAATTGGGACATTGCAATGGGAGAATGGAAGTGGAGCAAATTTAGAAATTTTTAGCTTTGCAAAATGGGGAGATTGGAGGATGGCAGTAGTGCCATTCTCCTATTGCAATGCCAGAACTTGAGACCATAGACTTTTGTGTGTGTGTGTGTGTGTGTGTATGTGTGTGTGTGTGTGTGTGTGTGTGTGTGTGTGTGTGTGTGTGTGTGTGTGTGTGTGAACGTGGTATTCATTTGAAACCATACATTATTTTACTTCCATTTATTCATATATGTGGTAAAGTTGATCGATATTGATTTATGAAACCTAGCTCGTTATGTGAGTTTATCCACGTTAGTTTGGTTATGCTAGGTTGGTTAAGTTACAAATTTTTATGTTAAAGTATGTTTTTCTTGATCAAGGTCCAAGTAATGTAAAATTTTAAGGTATAGATTGAATTAGTTGACAAGAATGTGGTTTTTCTCCATGTTAAAAAAATTGTAATCATGCTCATCATTAGATCACAAGCTATGGATTTTTTTAAAGGAAGAAGAGAATAGGTTAAATAAAAGGCGTGAGGACAATGTAAAAAAGGAAGAAAATGAGTGTGGACAATGTAAAATAGAAATAAAAGAAATGCATACATTAATATGTTAAATGAAAGAAATAAAATAAATGTTAGATATGTCGCAATTCCTCCATTAGTTGGCTAATTGGTGTTTATACTAAAAAGCAACTTGAAAAGCATATACTAAAAACTTTGAAACAGATCGTCTATCACAAAATAGGAATTGCCTTCATTTATCAATGATGTTAACATCAATGAAAGCTTTGTTGGGAAATTCTTTGGAGCCACTAACGGCTTTGTACTTCTTTTGAGTGTGTGCTTGTTTGATCTTAAGGTTTAGCGTATCTGCTTTAGTGTCATAATAGAGAATAAATATGGGATCATTATGATGTCTAAGATCAGGTGTGTGATTTGGCTTTATAATACTCATGTTTTCCAAGTTATGACCACATGGTGGTTCACAAAATAAGGAGTGTGATTTGGCTTTAAGATACTCATCTTTTCAAGTTAAGATCACGTGTTTGTTGTACAACTAGTGTGATTTGGTTCTATGATACTCATTACTACATTATTCAAAAAAGGCAATTGCTAGAGAACATGGAAGCAACATATACTTCGATGGTGACAAGTGTCTCAATAATCGATGTAGCTTTAAGGTGTGCTTGCAACTCAACGAGCTTGCAGGTGATAAAAGATAGCATGTACAATCTTGCACACAAAAATAAGTGCTTCCAAGCTCTGATTGGAAAAAAGTGCTTCCCTAGAAATGTGTCAAGACTTATCAAAGGATTACATGTTGAAGCATGTGCTTCTTAGAATGCAGATGCAGGAATGGGAAATTGCCAAAGAAAGTCTTGCAAGTATTTACTTGGAAAACATCTTAAGGCACTTTAGTGCAGGTTCAGTTTATAGTTGCTCAAGCTTCGTCCCTATGGTGAAAGCCTTGCTATTCAGAGAATGTGTCTCTCAATTAGAACTCTCTATGAAGGTGCTTCCAAGATCATAATAAAAAAGCAAGGAGCTATGAAAAACTATAACAAAGAGCTCTCAAGTAATAGGACCTCCAACAACTTGAGCTATACAAAGAAAGACTATGTAGTGTGAAAGGAAACTTGAAAGAAATCACAAACTAAGGCACTCTCACAATTTTTAAAGAGTTATAAAACTTGAATAAAAGTAACAGCAAAGGGATCGCAATAATGGCAAATTATAGGCTAGGCAATTTTGACGAAAAGCAAAAGCTTGAAGTAAAAAATTGTTGAATCTGTTTTTTAATGAAAAGCAAAAGGTTAGAAAGGTAAAAAATCGAAATACCCTAATACCTTCTCTGTCATGATTGCGCTTGTTGCCCTATGTTGATTGACCTTCTCTCGTGGGGATTTGCACTTTTGTGAGCCGCTTTCATGACAACGACATGCCTAAGCTTGCTACTTCTCTTGCGCCAACGTCCCACAGAAAGTTGCACCCTCATATCATCAATTGGAATGATCGGTCGATGAGGTGCGCCCTCATATCATCAATTGGAACGATCGGTCCATGCTTTTGGAGATCGAGTTCAACGCTTGAGGTCTTCAAGGTACTCTCCCGCTCGAGCTCTTCATCTTGCGCTATTTCCTTAGAACATCGAGAGCTTCTTCGTCGCTATTTACCTTCAGCAAGCCATCTATCACTGAATGGTATAAGGTAGACAATCCTGTTGAGGCATGTCCTCCAGAAGGTCTCTCGCCATGCCTACTACCCCCTGCTTACAAAGGGCATTGATTAAAGTGACATAAATGTGGGAAATCCCGTTTTCGGTCATGCTTGTAAGAGAGCATATGGCTTCCTTCAATTTCCCCGCGTTTACTTGAACGTTTATCAAGCTATTGTACATCCTGAGAGTGGGATTACCAATAAGTTTGCATAGCTATGAAAGTTTCTTCGACCATGGTATTCCTTATGCATTGTATAGTAGCTACGAAAGTTTCTTCAACATAAGCTATTGTACGTCCTGAGAGTGGGATTCCGGAACAATTTGCATGGAGTCAACCAAACAATGGGAGCTTTGCCTCCTCAGATCAGCCGCCTAAGCAAAGAGACGATGAAGAAGAAGAAGACGGTAGAAAAAACGCTTGTTACTCACTCTCGTTCTCGTTCTCGTTCTCGTTTACACTCTCGTTCTCTCGTTCATCCGATTCTTTCAAGTCCTTCAATTGAAATGAGAGAAAAGGTCTTGATTTGTCTGAAATGTAGATTGAAAGTTAAAAGTGATAGTTTGAAACTACTAAATAATTCAAATTTTGAAATATAGCTCTTCCCGCCATTGTTCCCTTTTGAATTTTGGATATATAGAGTGGCACTTATGCCATTCTCTCCAAATTTAAATTCAAATTCAAATTCATATTGATATTTTTAATTTCAATTTGTATTTCAAATTGAAATTATTCTGTTTGAAATTGTATTTCAAAACCGAAATTCTAGTTTTCAAATTTTGATTTCAAGTTAAACTTCAATCTCAAATCTGATTTTCATGATTGAATGGCAAATTTAGAGATTGAAATTCTAATTTTAAATGGAGAATGGCACCAGTGCCATTCTCCAAGACCTCATAAGAAGTCCTTGAGAGTGGCTATAGTGCCAATATGCCATTCTCTACAAATTTAAATTCAAATTCAAATTCATATTGATATTTTTAATTTCAATTTGTATTTCAAATTGAAATTATTCTGTTTGAAATTGTATTTCAAAACCAAAATTCTAGTTTTCAAATTTTGATTTCAAGTTAAACTTCAATCTCAAATTTGATTTTCATGATTGAATGGCAAATTTAGAGATTGGAATTCTAATTTTAAATGGAGAATGGCACCAGTGCCATTCTCCAAGACCTCATAAGAAGTCCTTGAGAGTGGCACTAGTGCCAATATCCCTTGAGATAAATTGAAAGACCTCATAAGAAGTCCTTGAGAGTGACACTAGTGGACAATGGTAGTGATGCCAATCTCATGCTGGCAACTACATAATGACACTGAGATCATCAAACTCACATGTGCATTCTTCTATGTAGTGATCACTGTCTCTGCTGTGTAGAGATCATATGGAATTGTGTCAATCTCTGTGGAGAATGCCACCAATGGAGAATGGCAGTGGTGCCAATCTCATACCATGACCTGAAAACATGCACAAGGAATCCTAAACTCACATGTGCATTGGCACTACCACTAGCGGAGAATGGCAGTGATGCCAATCTCATGCTGGCAACTATATAATGACAATGAGATCATCAAACTCACATGTGCATTGAAACTTTTGCCATTATCCTACTACAGCCAATAAATATAGTGGAATGTCAATCTACAGGTTTAGTTTGTCTAGATTACCACTACTGGAGAATGACAGTGATGCCAATCTCATGCTGGCAAATACATAATGACACTGAGACCATCAAACTCACATGTGCATTCTTCTATGTAGTGATCACTGTCTCCGCTGTGTAGATATCATATGGAATTGTGTCAATCTCTATGGAGAATGCCACCAGTTGAGAATGGTAGTGGTGCCAATCTCATATCAAGACCTTAAAAATGGCACATGGAATCCTAAACTCACATGTGCATTGGCACTTTTGCCATTATACTACTACATCCAATAAAATTTGTGGAATGTCAATCTATAGGTTCACTTTGTCTAGATTATCACTAGCGGAGAATGGCAGTGATGCCAATCTCATGCTGGCAACTATATAATGACAATGAGATCATCAAACTCACATGTGCATTGAAACTTTTGCCATTATCCTACTACAGCCAATAAATATAGTGGAATGTCAATCTACAGGTTTAGTTTGTCTAGATTACCACTACTGGAGAATGACAGTGATGCCAATCTCATGCTGGCAAATACATAATGACACTGAGACCATCAAACTCACATGTGCATTCTTCTATGTAGTGATCACTGTCTCCGCTGTGTAGATATCATATGGAATTGTGTCAATCTCTATGGAGAATGCCACCAGTTGAGAATGGTAGTGGTGCCAATCTCATATCAAGACCTTAAAAATGGCACATGGAATCCTAAACTCACATGTGCATTGGCACTTTTGCCATTATACTACTACATCCAATAAAATTTGTGGAATGTCAATCTATAGGTTCACTTTGTCTAGATTATCACTAGCGGAGAATGGCAGTGATGCCAATCTCATGCTGGCAACTATATAATGACAATGAGATCATCAAACTCACATGTGCATTGAAACTTTTGCCATTATCCTACTACAGCCAATAAATATACTGGAATGTCAATCTACAGGTTTAGTTTGTCTAGATTACCACTACTAGAGAATGACAGTGATGCCAATCTCATGCTGGCAAATACATAATGACACTGAGACCATCAAACTCACATGTGCATTCTTCTATGTAGTGATCACTGTCTCCACTGTGTAGATATCATATGGAATTGTGTCAATCTCTGTGGAGAATGCCACCAGTTGAGAATGGCAGTGGTGCCAATCTCATATCAAGACCTTAAAAATGGCACAAGGAATCCTAAACTCACATGTGCATTGGCACTTTTGCCACTATACTACTACAGCCAATAAAATTTGTGGAATGTCAATCTACAAGTTTAGTTTATCTAGCCTGCCACCACTAGAGAATTGAAGTGATGCCAATCTCATGTAGGCAACTACATAATGACATTGAGATCCTCAGACTCACATGTGGATTGGAATCGGGCACCATTATCCTATGATCCTTGGAATACCCCTCCTAGAATATTAGGGTAAACATTTGTACATGCAGAGAATGGCAGTGGTGCCAATCTCTTATTAGGCCCTAGAAAATGGCACTGTGAAGCCTAAACTTAGAATAGTAGGGTAAACTTAGAAAATGGCACTATGGTAAACTTAGAATGGAATCGGACACCACTCTCCTATGATCACTGGAATACCCCTCCTAGGATAGTAGGGTAAACATTTGTACAAGTGGAGAATGGCAGTGGTGCCAATCTCTTATTAGGCCATAAGAAATGGCATTGGGAAAGCCTAAACTCACATGTGCAATCTTCTATGTAGTGATGATCTGAAAACATGCAAAAGGAATCCTAAACTCACATGTGCATTGGCACTTTTGTCATTATCCTACTGACATTCCCCGCTAGTGGTAATGTGCATTCTTCTATGTAGTGATCACTGTCTCTGCTGTGTAGAGATCATATGGAATTGTGTCAATCTCTGTGGAGAATGCCACCATTGGAGAATGGCAGTGGTGCCAATCTCATACCATGACCTGAAAACATGCACAAGGAATCCTAAACTCACATGTGCATTGGCACTTTTGCCATTATCCTACTGCAGCCAATAAAATTAGTGGAATGTCAATCTATAGGTTCAGTTTGTCTAGATTACCACTAGCGGAGAATGGCAATGATGCCAATCTCATGCTGGCAACTACATAATGACACTGAGATCATCAAACTCACATGTGTAATGGAATAGGACACCACTCTACTATGATCACTGGAATACCCCTTCTAGAATAGTAGGGTAAACATCTGTACAAGTGGAGAATGGCAGTGGTGCCAATCTCTTATTAGGCCCTAAGAAATGGCATGGAGAAGCCTAAACTCACATGTGCTATTATTTTTCTTGAATTATTATTTGCTAGAAAATGGCACTGTGGTAAACTTATAATGGAATCGGACACCACTCTCCTATGATCACTGAAATACCCCTCCTAGGATAGTAGGGTAAACATTTGTACAAGTGGAGAATGGCAGTGGTGCCAATCTCTTATTAGGCCCTAAGAAATGGCATTGGGAAAGCCTAAACTCACATGTGCAATCTTCTATGAAGTGATGACCTGAAAACATGCACAAGGAATCCTAAACTCACATGTGCATTGGCACTTTTGCCATTATCCTACTGACATTCCCCGCTAGTGGTAATGTGCATTCTTCTATTAAGTTGGTGACATAAATACACAACGGTCACCCTGGCATATCACGAGTGGAGCTCAATATCTCAACAAAGCCATAGCTACACTCGGACAAAATTCTCGACCACAAGATTCTGAACCATATCCATGAATATCTCCACAAAATCCACCAAACCAGACGAAGTCTCCATGAACAGAAACACCTACACTTCCACTACAACCCTACGCATATGAACCACCATAAGCAATGCTTGAAATTGGACAAGAATAACCTAAACCACCACTGCACTGCCAATCTCCATTGTAAGAACTTGTTATCACACTAGAACCACCAAAAATTGAATGCGTCTTAGAAACACACACACCAGGATATCCACTACCAAACTCTGAACCACCTCCTATAACACTACCCAAAGAGCCACCATGAACTATTAGAACCAGTTTCTCCACAAAATACCTCCAGTAGAAGACTTTAAAGAACACACAACACCAAATTCAAAAGAGAAACCACCAAAACCTATTGTGAAAGTGAAATAGGCACACCGTCCACCTAGGTAGCATATCCTTCAGAACATTCACCAAGGACACCATCCCACGCTCTACGACTCCCATCTTCATTATAAGGACACGACAGTATAGATTTGACATGTAGCAATTCTCAAACTCCCACTAGCATCATATTTCTAAAGACTACTAATACACTTATGCCCAGTAAAAACTATACCCACCTCACTTTGAACCCCGTCCATAGATAATCTTTTAACAATAGTTGAATGTAAACTTTTGTTAGTGAACTTGCCAAAAGATTCATAGGGGAGACAAGACTCTTTAATGTTTTCTCACCCACTCTATTCCAGTTATACCACACCTGTACAAACAAAGAAACACAAAACAAACTACAAAAACACAAAATACATGCAAAGAAACACATTCCTACCACAGCACATGGATTGTCAACCGGCTACAGAATCATGTAAAGAAAGTTAGCATCCCCAGGAACAATCAGAGGCATATGCCTACAAAGATGTTCATAAGTGAAAACCACATCGGACTCATAACAGTTCACAAGTTTACACAAGTGCTCCACAGTTTACCACTTCAAAGTCAACTTGTGGTTCTTCGACAAGCATTTGTTGAACCTAACACAACTCAAACAACACACATACAAATACCCCCCCAAAAGAAAAACACAAAAAGCTTACTTAACAAAAGGATCAAAAGAGTCCTCGCCCCATGCAGCTCAGAACCACCACATATAGCAAAGTGAAGGAGGCATTGAAATGCAAACCTTTTCTAAAGGCCCCTCGAATAGAAGCAAGATAAATCCGGATAACTCAAAACCATAGCTTCACTCAGAACCAGAACTTCATCTATCAATCCCATCACCTGCGACTTCCTTGTATCCTGCAACCCATCTTTCTACACTCTATGATTCATTGCTACGCCCAACGCCACTTGACTCCTTTTGAAAATAGGACTCTTCAAAATGTTAAACTGAGATTTCTCCTCACTAATCTGAGCAATCCTACAGTCCTGTTGGTTCCTCAAAATTCGACCAAAAGCTTTAAACAAAGCCATAATCATGCCAGGTGAGTCTACCATTATCCTTAGTTATTTGAACCACAAACTTTTTAAGCATACTGTCAAACACATGCATAGCAAGATCCTCGATAGACACAGATGTATTGATACCATTTGACATGTGCCACAAATCAAAATGCCTTCTATCCCATGTCTCCTTCTCTTTGCTTCCACCCACCTATTTTTTATCTATCTCTCAACATCACCGTCCTAAGAAATGCACAAAACACAAACAATCCTTCCACCTTGAGTTGAACCACCTCAACCACATCTACCACCTCGACAAAAACCATGACCATGAACACCGAAACTAGTATTTGCATACAACAAAATAACAAAACACAAATCAAACCACACATGCAACCACCAAAAGAAAACAAAACATACAAAACCAATAGAACCCAACCTCAATGTCATAAGAATCATCAGACACATTCAAACCACCAGACATGCAATCATATCTGCAACTAGCAACACCCCCAAACTCAAACTCCATACCACAAGAACGAATGGGCTCACTAGACACTCCCAAATCAGAACCACAATGCTCAATTACATAAGAATGAAAAGAATAACCTCACAACTCAAAAGCGCAAGCATCTACATCCCCAATAATATCCAGTGTCAATCCTAGAGAGAAGGAAGGGCCTTCATCCATCCTACAAGATGACTAAAACAAGATGCAACAAGCACTCAAACAACAAGACAAAGACGATGCAAGTTGAACCAGCACAAATAGGCTTGGGCAAGTCGAAAGATGAACAAAATCAAATGGATGCCAAAACAAACAACGTGCATGCAAAGGACCACTCCTCAAGGAGTTCACCTAAAAACAAATTAGTGTACCACGTGCATTCAAAAGGAGGGGTATTTTAATTCAACTTTAGAAAAAAATAAATTAGTTCACAAGAAAGAGGGGTGTGTTTATTGAGTCAAAAATTTTAGCTGAGGGGTTCTTTAAATACCTCTTGAATGCACTTGATACATAGGGTTTCTTAGTAGTACACCCCCCGAGGACCACTCAATCAAATCATAACACACATCTATAGTAAATACCATCGGCATGTGTCACATAGCTAGTGACAACTTCTAGTTCCAATCTGCTCCCTCCGGTCCTTGATGACCAAGAAAGTGCTCAGATCACACTTTCTTAGTCAAGAAGCCACCTAGAAAGTGACTCACGGAAGCTTGCCTCTCAGGAAAGTGCTTGCGGAGTTCTTTTCCTCAACCTTTAGTCACAATCAAACAGAATGTTGGCTTTTTTGAGACAGGCTTGCAAATTAAAAGTGGTCAAGCTATAGCTTCATTGCCTAAATTGGTATATTGTAGATAGGCTAGGAGAAACTCATGTTAACAAATTGAACAAGAGGAAGAGGGGCATTAAATTCCATCAATGGAGATACAAAGAATTCCTGAAGTAGTATTCAGCAATGAAGTCGCCACCCAACCACCATTTTCAGTGAATCACTTTTTCTCCAATGATATGTGAGATAGCTTGGCAAGTTGAGGCCGCTCTACCAATCTTGTATAGGTGAGCCACTCTTGTATTAGTCTACACACCCTGTAGGATATGTGTCCCTCTTCCTCCAATCACACTTGCATTGCTCTAGAAATTTAAGGCAGTCAAATCACAATGTATTAACATCATCCTTCTCCTCCTCTAATGTAAAAAAGTACCATAAGAATTATGCTTATAAGCCCCAAGTACCTTCATTTAGCATTATTAGAAAGATGGAGAGGAAAACCTTGACGCATACAAAAGGAAGAGGACTAAGTGAAGAATGTCAGTCGAAGCATTATCGTTTAGTTAAGGGACACATGTGACAAATAATTGTCTGTGCCCAAGGGACTTTCCATCAGACTCACAAGAAAGTTATGTTTCAGCCTACTTAGGTCACCAAAATTTTTCCCAGTGTTGGGCTTTCTAGGATCTCTGTGCGAGTTTCTACTATCACCAAGCATAAGCAATTAACATGAAGGAGGAAACAAAACAGGTATCTAGTTTATAAGGATCAACTCAAATGTTGACGTAACTGTGAGTAGCAAATGGAAAGACGAAAGTACAACTTACTTTGAATTTGAATGCATGGTAGACAAAATGAGATGGAAGAAGAAAGGCAAGAGCTACAATATATGCTCCGAGGGTACCCAGACCTTTACATGAGGGGAGGTCTAGGGATCCTTGATCCTGAGCTACAGAATAGAACTCTCTTAGTCAAACTTCTCATGAGATTATTGAGTCACATTTAATATAGTTGCACATTGCATTGTATTGAATAAGTGTCTTGTGTGCCAAATCAATCTCTCTCTCTCTCTCTCTCTCTCTCTCTCTCTCTCCCCCTCTCCCCCCCGCCTCTCTCTCTCTCTCTCTCCTTCTCTCTCTCTCCCCTTCAACATGCTTGGTAGCCCACAATGAGGTGGTGATCTAGGGTCCCCATAGTAACATGTGTCCCATTTCTGAACCTATGCAATAGAGATGTCCCCTTGCTTTTTTCCTCTTCCTCTTCCTCTTCATAGTTGAGGCCCTGATTAGCATTCTTTCAACCCGCAATAGAAACTTGAAAGGGCTATGACTTTCTATTTTGACCCTAAAGGGGCGGAGTTTGTGAATGATGTAGATGCCTATTTACATAGGGAGAGGAGACATGTTGTGTTAGACCAAAACTATTGTTCTTCAAAGGATTAGATTGTGGTAACAAGATAAATCTATTAATAGATTGTTTCCCTTTCAATGATGCCTTCTTTGGAGCAGTCCTGTGAGAACTAGGCATTTGCTTTGCAATTTTACGAGCTTCTTGCCACCATGACTGAGGAGGTCAACTCAACTTTGAAGGTGTAGTACCCTTGGAAGGGCTCTAATCTTATAAATAATGGGTTGTAAGGCTTGGAAGAGGAGAAAACTTAAAAAATATCAACACTTTAGAAAAAGATCAACCATGAGAGGAAATATTTTTTTCTATCAGTTGTCGTTTGAGCTTCATAAAATTAGAAGAACCGTAGGCTTTTTGTAATTGCCTTAAGTATTCCTTGGCAATGGGTGGCTTGATCATTGTACCATAGTATCCTAGCTATCCACTAAGCAACATAGCTTTGGTACCCTTCATCCTTGGTATGAGTTGAAATTTTGACTTTAAAATGCTTATTTGTGAAGGACCAAGTTGAAAGTTCCAATTTTGTGGATATTTTTTATATTATGGTTTACACCCTCTAGCTCTTTGCTATTAGCTTCATTATTCTCCTTTAACATATCTATAATAGGAATGCTTCTTTTGTTGAGATTTATTTTTTATCATTATTTGTTTTGAACCTTCCATTCATGGATCAGTCCATGGATCACATCTTGAACCACATGGTACAATTCACGACCTTGCCATCCTCCTCCATACTATTTATGGTCTATCAGACTGTGTGCATTGATAGTATCATCAAGATTTAACAAGGTAGAAACTATGCCATTACAACATTATCATCATTGTTAACATTAAATGTACACATAGAAATGCACTTTGATGGGGGGAGCTAACACATCCACATCATCATAATCAAAGACAACTAGTTCTATTGAAGAAAAATGGATTCATAGTCCTTTTTCTACTTGTCGGCAGGCAGGGCACGAGGAGGAGGTTATTAGATATCAATGCTCCACTCTCATGTAACTACGTAGGAACCAACTAACTCTACTTGTAAGCCCCCCCATATGAGGAGAAGGCATTTGAGTAGCTCGGTTATCCCCGGTAGATCCTGGTTTGGACACCAAATGGGGGCCATGTGTGGCTTGATGGCTAGACAGCTTTAGATAGAGTTGGCACACTGTCAACTAGGCTACATGCAAGTGTGGGAAGGTGTCCCATGTCTGACTGCATTGAGGGTAGACGAAGCATTTCTCGGGGCAGACCATTATAGGGTTGCGGGGCCCGTTTGGAGCCCTAGATGATTGCAGAGATTGATCTAGGCCGAACGAGGACCATAGGTTAGTTGCTCTATTCTACACACCAGTTCTATTGTGTAGTCGATGGCCTATTTCGCCAACCTCCAGTCGGCCATTTTGGGCAGATTGGGTCAGTCACCCAATTGGGTCTAATCGACTACGACTGGTGGCTATATAAGAGCAAGCCCGTGAAGCCCATCATGATCACTAGCTATAACAACCCTGATTCCTTAGCATCCAAACTCCGTCCTCTACTGAGAGTGCATGGCTAGGAGGCACGCCATCTATTGTATCAGTTTTACAGTAATCAAATTTTTTATTCTCCATACTATCAATCTTTTCTCTCTTGCATACGAGATCCTGTTATTTGTTGAGCACAGACGTTGTATTGTTTTCTTACATGGTATCAGAGCTTGGGCTCTAGCAAGAAGATTTGGTAGTGTGTTTCTGTTTGCAAGTAGATTGTGAGAGATGGCCCAGGCTCCAAGACTGCAAATCCCACTGTTCGACGAAAGCAAAAAGTTGGACGGCACTAACTATCCACTCTAGAAGTTCAAGATGAAGACCATCCCAAGTGCATACGAGCTTTGGGATACTGCCACTGGGGTGGACTTGAAGCCGGTTGTGAGACCAGATCCAACCAATGCAAGACAATAGATAGTACCAACTGCAGATGAGATTCTCACATGGACAAGAAGAAATGCAGATGCGCTATGTTCTATTGTCTGCAGTGTAAGTGAATCTGTCATGGCATTAATTCAACATGTCACCACAGCAGAGGAGGCATGGACGGTCTTGAAAAATCAGTACGAGACCACGAATCAGACGCGGATTTAGAATTTGGAGACTCAACTTGCGAACGAGAAATGTTTGAGTCTGAAACGTCAAAGAAGTTCATCACTAGGGTGGAGAATCTGCGCGATCAGATGACTGCAATTGGCATCACCGTCACCAACGAGAATCTAGCACGAAGGTGCATACGGATTCTCCCACCAAAGTACGACGGACTTGTTATGGCATTGAATATGCAGAACAGAGATCCGTCCCTCAACTTTGAGGATTTCAGCATGATGTTTTTGGAGGAGGAGATGCATCAAAAGATGAAAACTAGAGAAGATTTGGCTTTCTCGACTGGATCAAAGAAAGGTAAGGGTAAGGACTCTGGTAACCCATCTTCTTTTGATGATAAAAAGAGAGAGAAGAAGATCACGTGCTTCTATTGCAACAAGGTAGGGCCCACAAGTAGAATGAGTGTCAGAAGAAGATTGTAGATGAGAAGAACGGAGTAAAGAAAGAGTCCAGCAACAGCGCACAGGTAGTACCAGTAGAGCTATTCATAGCAATTGAGGAGATTTGCACAGAGGCAGTTCACGTACCCATGGATGAGCCTTGGATTATTGACAGTGGTGCATTGCACCAATTGACCAGTCGGAAGGATTGGTATACCTCTCTACATCCGGTAGGGAATGACATCCTGGTAGTAGTCAGCAATGATGCAAAATGTCCAGCAAAAGGAAAAGGTTTGATTTCTCTCAAGTCAAATGGAGTTGTAAAATAGTTGTCCGATGTTCTTTACGTGCCAGATATCAAGAGGAACTTGTTGTCTGCTTCTGCGATCATGAATCAGGACCTCAAAGTTCACTTCGATAAGAATGGTGCACAGATTTTGGATCTTCAAGGGAAGGTCATTGGTAAAGGTACACAACACAGTGCAACAACATCTACGAACTCTCGACTTTCAGTGAGCCGATGTGAGCAACACTAAGGTGTGGCATGAGAGGTTTGGTTCTCTCAATCTTAGTTCTTTAAAGGAGATCAATAAAAGTGGAATGATTATAGACCTACTAGAAATTACAGATCTGCCCAATGTATGTGAAGCTTGTTGAGATATCGAGCTCCACTCGCAATATGCCAAGGTGACCATTGTGCATTTATGTCACCGACTTGTTAGCTGCAGATGCGGTTGGTACACTGCCCATGAATAATAGCTGGATGATAGCTATCCTTATGTACTCTAGTTTGTGGCTCAGTTAGTATGCCACCTTAGTTAGCTGAGTTTGGTTTCAGACCCACATATAGGGTTCGTCTATTTCTTTGTACTAGAGTTCTTTTGGCTTTCACAACTAAGAAGAGGAAAACTGTTTTGGCCTCCACCTTTGTGTGTATTCCCCCATTGTGTATGTGAGAAAGCCGCAAGTGAGACTCCTTCCTTCTCTCCGACTATCTTCACATGGTATCAGAGCCTTGTTTGTGGTAAGTAGCTCAAGAAAGCAAACCAAGTTCACGGTGCTTGGTAAGAGGACCAGTGTTGCTTTCCTTTTTCAAGTTTGGGAGCAAATCTCTGCAGGTAGCATAGCCGAAAGTGCAAGAGTGCACTATCTCAGATTGAGATACCCTTCGCAGTGTGGCGAGAGAGTGTGGCGAGAGAGCAGTATATGCTGTGGGATAGGGTACAGCACTAGGTGACTTTATTTTTGTGATTTGAGGCCATTTTGGAGCCCGTTCTGAAGGCGGAAGTTCTTCACAGGCACTAAGGAAAAAGCCCTATTTTTGCTGTGCGACCACTGCTCTGCAGGTCGGTGAAAAGTTGCCGTAGAAATTGCATCGTATGCCTATGCGCAGAGATATTAGGAGTTACAAAATCATCTTTATTACTTGTTCATGCAAAATCGTCACTAGGAAGTGACTGTGTGGTCAAATACCACTTTTGTCAGTTTTGTAGATTTGCCTATGTAAGGTAGAAGCTGTGTTTTTTGTAGTGATAGAATTTTTTGCAGTGTTCTCTAATGGCATGTGATTCTCTTTCACAGATTGTCACTGAAAAGCTTGACAAGAACAACTTCCAAGGATGGAAGTTTAGAATGACGAATTTCCTTATGGGAAAAGGCTATTGGGAGTTCATTATAGGAAATGAAGAAGAACCAGCTCTTCCTAATGTTCCCAATCAATAGGAAATGCAAGCATTTAAAGAATGGCATGAGAGAGCCAGAAAAGTTATATATTGGCTGTCTATCGATATTTCACATTCTATGATTGTGCATATTCAGGATGCAAGTATACCAAAGGAGGCATGGGATACTTTGGCAAAAATGTACAGCACAAATACGCGAGCTAGGAAAATGCACCTCAAGCAGGAGTTGCACAATGTGCAGAGAGAAAATATGAGCATCAATCACTACCACATGAAGGTGAAGAACCTGATCTAGTTTCTGTTACCTTGAATGGTCTAGGAAAGGATTATCCACAGTTCTGGACATCCATTGCTGTCCGTGAAAAATTTCCTGATTTTGAGGAGTTGTTTGCTCTTCTAATTTCTGAAGAGCAGAGAAATCGTGGTGCATCTTCCTCAGGAGGAGCTTCGAAAGAAACTATCTTCTACTCAAATGCTGGAAGAGGTAGAGGCAAAGGTAGACGAGGCCAATCTGGAGGCCATAGTAGAAATCAGAATATGCAGCAAACTTAAGAAAACCAGTCCTTTGCAGCAGAACGTGGTAGCTCTAGAGGCAAGGGGAGCCAAAGAGGTCGTGGTGGATGGCAGAGAGGCCAAAATGCAAACAACAATGTTGAATGCTACTATTGTGGTAAAATGGGTCGTATGGCTAAAGACTGCTACAAAAAGTAGAATGACATTATGAATGGAAAATTGTAGTAAGGCAATTATGCATCTTCTAGTAGACAGGGTGATGATAGAAATGAGCATCTCTTTATGGTGCAGCACATGACCAATTCTGTGACAAGTACAGAAGAGATGTTGACTCAAGTGCATCAAACCACATGACAAGTCATGCAAAATGGATGCACGATGCAAGGAAAATAGAAAGACCAGAATTTGTGGAGACTGGTGATGATACTGCACATCCTATTGTGCAGATTGGTAAAATTCCTTTGTCTATGCAGGATGGGAAAAAGAAATACCTATCTGATGTATTTCATGTCCCGAACATCACCAAGAACCTGGTTTCTGTTGGTCAAATGGTTGAGCAGGCCTTGAAGGTCAGATTTAATCCTCATGGATGCTTTATTGAGGATATGAAAAATAATGGTCGCTTGATAGCGAAAGGAAAGAAGAAGGGCAGGATGTTTAAGTTGGATGCGGACATGCCTGAATTGAGTGCAGCAATGTTTGCACATGGGACCGGTGTAGTTGCAGATATTGATATCTGGCATAAACGCATTGGTCATGTTAATGTACAGTGACTTAAATCAATGCAGGCCCAAAATATTGTTGCAGGATTCCCTAATTCAAGGTTGCAGAAATGCATAAGGTATGTGAAGCCTGTCAATTTGGAAAACAGGCAAGGAAACCATTTGCTACACATGTTCAAGAGAGTAAGAAGCCATTGGAATTAATCCACTCTAACATGTGGACTACTAAAGCTGCATCTATTGGAGGATGTCATTAATTTGTCACTTTTCCTCCACTTTTCTTGATGACTACAGCAGAAAAGTTTGGGTGCATTTTATGAAAAAGAAAAGTGAAGTGTTTGGGCATTTCAGAGCTTTTAAAGCTATGGCTGAAAAAGAAACAGGCTTGCAAATAAAATGCCTAAGATCAGATGGAGGGGGAGAGTACCTCTCAAATGAGTTTGCAAGGTTCCTACAGGAGCATGGCATAAAGCAACAATATTCATGCAGTTATACCCCACAGCAAAATGGACTTGCAGAAAGGAAAAACAAACATATTAAAGAGGTATCTCGGGCCATGCTAAATGAAAAAGACCTACCAGATTATTATTGGGCTGAAGCAGTTGCTACAGCAGTTTACATAATGAATAGGACTCCCACTGCAGCAATACATGGCATGACACTAGAGGAGATGTATACTGGTAGGAAACCATATATTTCTCATTTGAAAATTTTTGGTTGCATTGCCTATGTTCATGTGCTAGATGAGTTGAGGTCCAAGTTGGATCCAAAAGCTGAGAAGTGCATCTTTATTGGTTACTCTCTACAGCAGAAAGGGTATAGATGCTATAACCCTTCTACTCGTAAGTTTACAGTGAGCAGAGATGTTTTTTTTTATGAGATGAGCAGCTGGTATAAACCAGTAGATGTGATTGATGATATAGATGCACAGAATTCGCAACAGCAATCACAAAATATTAGTGGACATGCAGTGTCCTCTAGCAATGGTTCACATACTTCTCCTCAAAGCAATGAAGATAGTGGTATGCAAGTATCACAAAAAGGAAAAGAGAAGGTAGATCAGCCCATGTTTGATGTGAATACAGGCCACTCTTATGTGGATGGTGAATCCAATGGCTCAGAACAGAGCATTGATGATGAGTTGGGTATTCCTTCTATTGTAACACCTAGAGTAAGGAAGACCAGGGATGTTTTGAGAGCATCTGGAAGTGAGCCTATTTTGCACAGGTCTACCAGAGCTAGGTATCCTGTGGATAGGCTGAAATATGATGGATTTACAGCCATTCACTATGCCTATATGGTCAAAGTGATACAGGAACCAGAACCCACTTCTTTTGGAAAAGAAAAATGGGAGAAAGCCATGGATGAAGAAATGGATGCCTTGGAAGCAAATGCTACGTGGGAATTGGTGCCTTTGCCTAAAGACAAGAATGCAATTAGCTGTAAGTGGGTTTATAAGGTGAAGCACAATGCAGATGGTTCTGTGAACAGATACAAGGCAAGATTAGTTGTCAAGGGATATGCACAGACATATGGCATTGATTATGAAGAAACATTCAGTCCGGTTGCAAGGATGGCAACCGTAAGAGTAGTCATCGCTATGGCTACATCAAAGGGATGGTCTTTACATCAGGTGGATGTAAAGAATGCCTTCTTGGATGGTGATTTGCAAGAAGAGGTGTTTATGGAGCAGCCACTAGGTTATGTTCATGCTATTCATCCTGAGTTTGTTTACAGGTTGAAGAAAGCCTTGTATGGCTTGAAGCAAGCACCTAGAGCATGGTCTAACAAGATAGGACACTATCTTGTCACTATTGGCTTTCAGATTTCCAACGCAGATTTCTCACTTTATGTGAGAAAAACAGAGAAAGGTATTATGCTACTTGTCATTTGTGTTGATGATTTCATCATCACAAGTGATAGTGATGAAGATATGCTTCATGTGAAAATGCTATTGAAGAGGAAGTTTGAGATGAAGGATTTGGGAGAGCTGCGTTATTTCTTCAGCATTGAGGTGATTAGATCATCAGCTCTTGCAGAGGCGGGACGTGTCTCCTCCTCCAAAAGCATCGTGCTGAAATCCTCAAAGTTGAGGGGCGGATTTATGTTCTGCGTATTCAGCACCGTAACAAGACCGTCATACTTTGGTGAGAGAATCCATATGCACCTTCGTGCTAGATTCTCACTGGTGATGGTGATGCCAATTGCAGTCATCTGATCGTGTAGATTCTTCACCCTAGTGATGAACTTCTTTGCCATTTCAGACTCAAACAGTTTCTCATTCGCAAGTTGAGTCTCCAGATTTTGAATCCGCGTCTCATTCGTGGTCTCATACTGATTTTTCAAGACCGTCCATGCCTCCTCCGCTGTGGTGACATGTTGAATTAATGCCATGACAGAATCACTTACACTGCAGACAATAGAACACAGCGCATCTGCATTTCTTCTTGTCCACATGAGAATCTCATCTGCAGTTGGTACTATCTATTGTCCTGCATTGGCTAGATCTGGTCTTGCAACCGGCTTCACATCCACCCCAGTAGCAGTATCCCAAAGCTCGTATGCGCTTGGGATGGTCTTCATCTTGAACTTCCAGAGTGGATAGTTAGTGCCGTCCAACTTTCTACTTTCATCGAACGGTGGGATTTGCAGTCTTGCAGCCTGGGCCATCTCTCACAATCTGCTCGCAAATGGAAACACACTACCAAATCTTCTTGTTAGAGCCCAAGCTCTGATACCATGTAAGAAAACAATACAACATCTGTGCTCAACAAATAACAGGATCTCGTATGCAAGAGAGAAAAGACTGATAGTATGGAGAATCAAAAATTTGATTACTGTAAAACTGATACAATAGATGGCACTGCCTCCCAACCATGCGCTCCCAGTACAGCATGGAGGCTAGATGCTAAGGAATCAGGGTTGCTGTATCCAATGATCATGATGGGCTTCATGGGCTTGCTCTTATATAGCCACCAGTGGTAGTCGATTAGACCCAATTGGGTGACCGACCCAGTCTGCCCAAAATGGCTGACTAGAGGTCGGCAAAATAGGCCACCAACTACACGATAGAACCGGTGCACAGAATAGAGCAACTAACCTATGGTCCTCGTTTGGCCCAGATCCATCCGGGATCATCTAGGGCTCTAAACCGGCCCCGCAACTCAATAATGGGCTGTCCCAAGAATCACTTCATATACCTCAATGCGGTCAGACATGGGACACCTTCCTGCACTTGCATGTAGCCTAGTTGGTAGTGTGCCAACTCTATCTAAAGCTGTCTAGGGTGGTAGCAAGCTAAGGGTGTCCACTTTTTGTTCACTCCCCAATCCTAAGGAGGTGGAAAAACAAGCTTTTTAGCACACAAAAATGCAAATCTCACCTACTTCCCTATGGATCTAGTCTTTGAAGTCTTCTGACACAACATCACACTTGCTATTGTGCACACAATCGTATAGTCTGATCGAAAATTTGATGCACACACAAAAAATTTCTTTGTGTCACACGGCATGGTTCCAGGGTGGTCACACGTTTGTCACGAACAAAGAGTGTCATATTAAATTCTAAATTTCTCGCTCATTTTAGATTAAATGTTATTGAAACTTTGTAAGTGGTCTCTTTGCATTATGTAGAGCTTAACTTGATTTATTGGTAATTTTTTGAATGATTTATCTAATTATAAATAATTATTTATAATAAATAAAGTCATAAAATACATGCATTTTAGTAGCACACCACATTTTTTTACTATTTTGAATAATTAAGCAAATCCAATTCGGTGGAAGGTTAGTAGGCACATAAGGGTGTGTGGTTGAATCATCAAATCCCAAATCCAACGGTTAGATTTAGGAAGATTGAAGTTTAATTTTTACTTTTACTCCTTAGAGGATCAACAAAGAATATTAAAAATAAATCTAGTAATTCTCAAACATAACCAAACATTTCAAAAATGTCAATATTTTTAGTCCTCTACATGATGAATAAGAGGAAAAAATTTTGGTTAAATTTGAGTAAGGGAAACGTACGATATGGCCTCCAACAGTTAAATCTCCCTTTTGTGGGGGAAAAAGGGCCACCCAAGCCTAATACCAAGACAAGGTAGGCTTGGTATTAGGCTTGGTGAGGTAGGCTAGGAGCATCACCGATCCTAGTGGCAAGCCTTTGGAGTCTGCATGCTGCCCATGTGGAAGGCTGAGTCATCAAAACCATGCCACGTTGTTAGACCACGTGGTGCCATCTCATCAAGCAGATGTGACATCACTCCTTGCCATGTCACCTTACATTGCCACACGTGCTGCCACATGTGCCACCTCATCATTCCACATCATCAGCCATGTGATCACACAATGCCACCTTGGCATACCTCCTCAACCTTGCCACATCACCAATCCCTCCACCTCAATTTGCCATGTCAATCTACCACCTCATGAATGCCAACTCATCATGCCACATCACCTTTCAATGTCATCGAAGAGGCCCAGTACCACATCATGACCATGCAGGAAGAGACTATATTACCACATCATGACCATGCATGGTGCCACATCAGCCAGATGTATACACATGACGATGTGCGATGCATACAATACCTCGATCGAGGTACATATGCTAGGTGAGGCATACAATACCTCGTTCGAGGTATGTGACGGACACCTAGAGATACCTCGATCGAGGTTCATACATACATGCGCAATGCACTAAATACCTCGATCGAGGTATAAGGTCTGATCGCGGCTCTGGGCATAGCAGACCTCTCCACCAAAACTAAGCCAATTAGTATCAATCTTAGCACCTCTCCACCAATAATAATGAAGAGCAATCTAAGAGCAATCTAGTGGATGAGTTGAGGCTCTCTATAAGACACCACGTTTTGGTTCATTTCACCCATTCTTAGCCATTCTTGCCTCCTCATCACTTTGTCACACCTTCCATCCTACTTTCATTGAGAATGGGTTCTCAAAGCCGTAGAGCTAGTAGACGTGAAAGATGTAGGAACCCCCCCCCAAATCTCATTGACGAGGAGCGCAAGCGGAAGGCTCGTGAGCGCAAGAGAGCCTCTAGAGCTCGAGCTCACGCTGCCACCACTGATCCACCTCCAGCTCTACCTCTACATCCCACCTCCACCCCCACCCCCACCTCCATTGTCCCCCCATGCTCATCCGCTCCCCTACCTCTAGCCTCTGCCCTTCCCCTAGCCACCTACATTTTGGCCTCCACCTCTACCTCTTCCCCCTCCACCCTCCCCCCTCCCCCTCCCCCTCCCCCTCCCCCCGCTCCGCTTGGCGCCTCCCTTCCCCCGTCCACCCTACCATCTCCCATTGATCCCCTTGCCCCACCTTGCAGCAGCAGTGTTGCTTCACGACGTGACTTGCCGAAGTCCACTATCCGTCGTCGTACTAGCAAGATTGTGCAGTCTTTTTTTTGTGACCTCACGCCAGCTTCGCAGTCTTCTCTTCTTACGTCCCTAATTGATCACCCTGACTTGGTAGAGTGTAGGAGGCTTGCTGGTCTTGGTGCACGTAGAGATAGGGTTGTATCTAGCGAGGTCCTTAGCAGTGTTCGACGTTCCTATGCTTCTATTAAGCATAGGAACTCCAGTGATGCCTTGGCAGCACATCGTGCTATTGTGGCTGCCATTAGTAGACCTCATATGATAGGCCATGTGCGTACTGCTTCACGTCTTCTTCAGATTGCACCGCGCACATTGCGAGCAGGCATCATTAGGAGGCAGAGTCTAGAGGATAGTGAGACTGATGCTCTTTGGGCTTCGAGTGGTCGTGCACCTCGCAGCGATCGATTGTTGGATGATTCCACTAGGTCCTTCATACAACAGTTTTGGGAGGAGCATTGCAGAGCATCCTCGGTGTTCAAGAAGGCATTGCGGAAGAGGGTGTCACGCGGTGTGTACATTGAGCATGGTGCATGTTTTTTGGAGTGTACCCAGACTGAGTTGTACACTCAGTTTGTAGAGGCGCACCCGGAGTTCAAGATTGGGCAGAGGTCATTTGAGCGATGCAGGCCATGGTTTGTGCGATGCTCTCAGGAGCGTGACACATGTTGTTGTCGCTACCATGTGGATTTTGGATTGATGTATGACGTATTCTGTTCCCTTGATGGTCATAGGGGAGTGGTTCCTACTAGCCCTCGCGACTTCATTCATTCCATATTGTGTACACGAGATGGTGATGCTTTATTCCACTCCCTTGATTGTGTGGAAGGCACGTGTACTTTGTGTGGTGACTTTGCTAGAGTGCCACGAGTTGCACTAGATACTTGTGATGTGCAGATGGTTCGTTGGCAGCAGTATGAGTACTGTACCTTGACATTGGATGGTGGTGCACAGTCGAGGAGGTTGCAGCTTATGGGGAAGGAGACACCACGTGTTGTATTCATTGACTGTTTTCAGGGAAGCTGTACCGCTACATACGCCACTCGCACACTGCGAAATGGGAGGATCGTCTGTTTCGTGCATGTTTGAGGACATTTCCTATAGGAGTGGTTGTCTCAGTGGTGGACTTTGCGGAGAATTACACCTTTGCACCACAGCATGAGATCCAATCGGAGTATTATTTCTCCGAACAGGTGACGTGTGATTGAGTATTGATTTTTTCCCCGCCTCATTATATTGAATTATTTCAATAGTCATATTTTTTTTTCAATGCCATATTGCAGGTTGCTATATTTGTGCACATTAGCTATCATCATGCACAGGCTCATGTGGATGGCATTGATAGCACCATGGACTCACGCATCATTGTGCGAGAGTATCACTTCTACATTAGTGATGATCGATCGCATGATGATGCCCATTTTGTGCAGCATTGCTTCACTTTGCATGACAGTTTCTTGAGGGATCATGGTGTCACATGGCAGCGGCGCTGGATCTGGTCAGACGATTGCGGTGGTCACTTCAAATCCGCTAGACAGTTTTATTGGTTCTACAGATGGCACCGTGAGACAGGCATTCCGATCACATGGAGCTACTTCGAGACAGGGCACAGTAAGGGAGAGCACGATGGTGCAGGTGCTTGCATGAAGCACGCATGCTTTGCGTCGATACCAGTTGCGTCACAGTGCCGATCGCTTCAAGGATGCACATGATGTGGTGCGGTGGTGCAGCCAGCACTTATCCACTAGTGCTACGTCCTCGTTTCAGTCGCATGACGATAGGGTGGTGAGCCGGTATTTTTGGTGCATGGACATTGGGAGTCTTGATCGGTCGAGGCCTTTTGATTGTCGTTCTGTGCCTGGCACTCTTAATTTCCATTCCATCAGGAGCGTAGGTGAGTCTCACCCCGCGATCTTTTCTCGACGGTTTGCATGTTTTTGCTCTGCATGCATTGATGATGATTGGGGAGGGTGCTCCATGATACCATGGGCCGATCCATGGGTACGGCGAGTGCTTTCTCCCTTCCAGCCTTGGGAGGAGATACATGATGATCAGGATGATGATCAGGATGCGGGATTCAGTTCCTCTAGAGATTATGACCAGCTTACAGATATTTTGCGTATTGGTGATATCTTCGCGGTTATTGCTTCGGAGGGCAATGAGGAGGGTGTGGATTATTACTTGTTGCGATGCTCTATGCTGAAGAGTGTGCTGAATGAGGATACAGTGGATGGGCATGGGATGCACTTCAATGCTCATAGCATGATGGTAGGTGGCCACTATTTTCAGCAGATATAGAGGCGTGGTCGCTATATAGAGTTCCAGGAGTACATGGCGGATCGGGAGGCATACATGTATTCTCATCTTGTTGTTGGGATCAAGATTACTTTGAGTCATGTTCGCACTCGCAAGGCAACGTCCACTCCACGATGGCGCCTTGCAGTGGCGGATCACGAGAGCATACTTGCAACTATTGGCATGAGAGCTGATCCTGAGGAGTAGCACATTACATATCATATTTTTTGGGATCATCAGTTGATCAGATTGATTTTTATTGGGTATCACTAGTTGATTACACTTTTTTGTATTCGATATGTATAGGCTCACTGTGTGACCATACCATTGTAATTTTCATGGACTCATATTTTGTATTTCACTATGATGGCTGTATACACATTCATACACATCATTGTATTAGATTCTATTTTTTACATGATGTCCGATGTCTTCTCAATGGGATTTGTTGTGTTTGTAATACAAAAAATTGTTTATTAGTAGTAATGTTGTAATTTGTTTTGTGCATTAGGACATTTTAAAAACGTGACTAAGAAAATTCGCGCACGTACTAACGAAATACGCGTGTGGACTTGCTTGTTGGGGATGAAACTTCGCACGACTCTTAGGCCACCCTAGACATACATCCACGCGAGATTTGGTCTGAATTGATTTGGTGTGCGCCACGTGGAAGGTACAATGCGTACATTTTTACAATCCCTACTAGCACTCGTGACTACGTACGAGCTATGGCACATGTACTAACGAAATGCGCGTGTGGACTTATTTGTTGGGAATGAAACTTTGCACGACTCTTAGGCCACCCTAGACATACATCCACGCAAGATTTGGTCTCCAACTTATTTGGTATGCGCCACGTGGAAGGTATAATGCGTACATTTTTACAATCCCTACTAGCACGACTACGTGTGAGAAATGGCGCACGTACTAACCAAATATGCATGTGGACTTATCTGTTGGAGATTAAACTTTGCACGGCTCTTAGGCTACCGTAGACGTACATCCACGCAAGATTTGGTGCCCAATTGATTTGGTATGCGCCACATGGAAGGACAGCTGTGTACATTTTTACAATCCCTACTAGCATGACTACGTATGAGCTATGGCGCATGTACTAACGAAATACGCATGTGGATTTATCTGTTGGTAATGAAACTTCGCACGACTCTTAGGCCCCCTAGACATACATCCACGCAAGATTTGGTCTCCAACTTATTTGGTATGCGCCACGTGGAAGGTATAATGCGTACATTTTTACAATCCCTACTAGCACAACTACGTGTGAGAAATGGCGCACGTACTAACCAAATATGCATGTGGACTTATCTGTTGGAGATTAAACTTTGCACGACTCTGAGGCTACCGTAGACGTACATCCATGCAAGATTTGGTGCCCAACTGATTTGGTATGCGCCACGTGGAAGGTACAATGCGTACATTTTTACAATCCCTACTAGCACGACTACGTATGAGCTATGGCGCATGTACTAACGAAATACGTGTGTGGACTTATCTGTTGGAAATGAAACTTCGCACGACTCTTAGGCTACCGTAGATGTACATCCATGCAAGATTTGGTGCCCAACTGATTTGGTATGCGCCACATGGAAGGACAGTTGTGTACATTTTTACAATCCCTACTAGCACTCGTGACTACGTATGAAAAATGGCACACGTACTAATGAAATACGCACGTGGACTTATCTGTTGGGGAAGAAAATTCACATGCCTCTTAGGCTACCCTAGATGTACATCCACGCAAGATTTGGTCTCCAACTGATTTGGTATGCACCACGTGGAAGGACAAATGCATACATTTTTACAATTTCTACTAGCACGACTAAACCCTAAACCCTAAACCCTGGACCCTAAATCCTAAACCTTGTTGGGCACGAAACTTCACACGCCTCTTAGGCTACCCTAGACGTACATCCATGCAAGATTTGGTCTCCAACTGATTTTGTTTGCGCCACATAGAAGCAATCCCTACTAGCACGGCTAAACCCTAAACCCTAAACCTTGGACCCTAAATCCTAAACCTTGTTGGGGAAGAAACTTCACACGCCTCTTAGGCTACCCTAGACGTACATCCACGCAAGATTTGGTCTCCAATTGATTTGGTTTGCGCCACGTAGAAGCAATCCCTACTAGCACGGCTAAACCCTAAACCCTAAACCCTGGACCCTAAATCCTAAACCCTGTTGGGGACAAAACTTCACACGCCTCTTAGGCTACCCTTGACGTACATCCACGCAAGATTTGGTCTCCAACTGATTTGGTTTGTGCCACGTAGAAGCAATCCCTACTAGCACGGCTAAACCCTAAACCCTAAACCCTAAACCGTGGACCCTAAATCCTAAACCCTGTTGGGGACAAAACTTCACACGCCTCTTAGGCTATCCTAGACGTACATCCATGCAAGATTTGGTCTCGAACTGATTTGGTTTGCGCCACGTAGAAGCAATCCCTACTAGCACGGCTAAACCCTAAACCCTAAACCCTAAACCCTGGACCCTAAATCCGAAACCCTGTTGGGGACGAAACTTCACATGCCTCTTAGGCTACCCTAGATGTACATCCACACAAGATTTGGTCTCCAACTGATTTGGTTTGCGCCATGTAGAAGCAATCCCTACTAGCACGACTAAACCCTAAACCCTAAACCCTAAACCCTGGACCCTAAATCCTAAACCCTGTTGGGGACGAAACTTCACATGCCTCTTAGGCTACCCTAGATGTACATCCACGCAAGATTTGGTCTCCAACTGATTTGGTTTGCGCCACGTAGAAGCAATCCCTACTAGCACGACTACACGTTAGCGTACCACCAAAGTCAAAAGAAAATAGTAAAATTAAATTGTGGCCTAACATGTCACACCTTCCTTGTACTCCCATACATGAGTAGAGTTTAAAAGGGAGAAGTGGGATTGTTAATATGTGTATATTTTTTTGGTGCATAGCCACAACAACCCTTTCTTTTTACATAAACCAAATACCAACACTTTTCCTTATACCAACTGCCAATCCTTTCTCTTGTACATAAACCACTAAATGCAAAAGAAAATAGTCTTAAACCAAACTTAGCTAACTAAGGTGGCATACTAACTGAACCACAAACTAGAGTAGATAAGGATAGCTATCATCCAGTTATTATTCATGGGCGGTGTACCAACCGCATCTGCAGCTAACAAGTCGGTGATATAAATGCACAACGGTCACCCTGGCATATCACGAGTGGAGCTCGATATCTCAACAATGAGGAGAAGGCATTTGAGTAGCTCGGTTATCTGGTAGGTCCTAGTTTGGACACTAGATGGGGGCCATGTGTGGTGTGTGGTCCATATCCTAAAAACAAATCGGGGGGGTGGTCCATCTTTTAAAAACAATTTATTATAAAAAAGAGGGAAGTTCATAACCAAAATTGAGAAACCAAGTGAGTATGTGTGAGTGTGTGTAGGATGGAGGGTTAATACTAAGTAAAGATATATGAACTCATGTTCACACCCTTGTGAAAATAAGATACTATAGAAACATCCCCTTGAATTTAAGTGAGGTATTCTAAGTGAAGCACATATCTTGGGGGTAGTTTATGCCATTGTATAAAAAGAAACAATCTTAGGGGGGTAATCCGCTCCCTTAAAAATGTTTTTGAAATGGGGGGTATTCCACGCCCAGGTACTAGACACGAAATTTAAATTATTGAAAATATTAAAATCATTAAAAAATTCCCTTGTAAATGGAGGGTATTCCACACCCATGTGAGGAAAGTGGAAAATTAAGGGATGTTGACCATACCATGATGGAATTAGCTACAAGTAGAAATTCAGATATAAGTATGATGTAATGCAATACTTTGAAATAATTACATGATAAGATTAAGAGGGAATTCTTTTTTGACACCCTTATTTGTAGAAATTAGAAAAAATTAGAGATGGGGGATATTCCACACCCATGGACTAGAAATACAAGTTAGTGATTAATAAATACAAACAAAGCTCATAGCCATTTTAGAAACTTTAATTAAAGCTAAAAGAGAATCACATAGATCTTTTTAGAAAAAGAAATTCATGGGGGGCGCTCCACACCCGACTCATTTCACCATAATGTTTAACAAGATCTTGAAAACAGTAATCACATGAAACCATTAATAAACTATAATTAGGCTTGGTGGCATATAATTAAAGAAAAAGTTAGCCTAGCCCCCCACATAATTTTGAATAAATAACTTTATGGGAAACAACCAAAAGAGATACTTCTTTATTTATATGCTACAAATCAGGCAAAAGTAAACCTCAAAACATAAATGATTAAACGGAACATAAGTTTTTTCCAACGTCCAAAAATAAAGGCAACCATAATAAACATCACCAAAAGAAAGCATTGACTTTAAGGAAATAAAGAATGGCAAAAGAAAACAAGTAGAAGAATTTGTAGATCTATATGGAAGCAGACGACACTACCCATCAAAAGAAATAAGTTCCAATAATTATATATATATATATATATATATATATAAAGAGATAGGGAGAGCGTAAGGCTACACAAATGACTAAAAAAGTAAGCAAATATGTATATACCTTTGGCAACATAATGCTCAACAGATCTATAGCTAGCTTGTATGGCTTATAGAGAGAAAAGATGCTTGATCAAAGGCAAACAGCCATGATGTAGAGGCAGAAGGGCCACAATGTAGAGATGAGTGATCATGAAAACCAAAGTTGGCATTAACGATAGCTATGATGTAGAGATGAGTGATCAAGAAAACCAAAGCTGGCAGCAATAATATCTATGAAAGCTAGTAAGAAGGAGTAGAAGATGAGCTCTTGATCGTGAAGCCTGGTCCTCTTGAGCAGTCAAAAAAGCGAGAATACGAACTTGGCATAAGAGGGACACAAAAGTATGCTAGGATTATACACAGTTACAGATAAGTCACCAAAGAACAAAAGCAACAATTAAAAGAACCATGATAGTGGGTCAAAAGTGGCTAATAAAAGGTATCGACGTGCTATCTTCAATGAGCAATTGGGTAGAGGATCCAAGGAGTCTGTAAGAACCACTCAAAACAATAAGGGAGAAGCAAACAAACCGTGGTAAAAATATTGTAAGAGCAACGGGGGAAAGTGGAGGGAAGGTGGTCGTGAGTAACCTGAGTTGGAAGAGATGCCATGAAGTAGGTTTGCAATGCATCAATTTAATTGTGAATATTGATATGTTGTGCATTTTTTGGATACTGAAACCAATTCCATATTGGGTGTTTAAAACTTAATCTTGCCTTTAAAAGTAACACATTCTTCCATTAGAGATAGAAAACCCTTGGTAAACTATATCATACTCCATATGGGTGTTTATGAAATCCCATGAATAGCATGGTTGTGACTTGTTACTATCTTATGTTAGAAATGAAAAGGCTTACTTGCCATGATGTCGTATAATATGTCAATCTCTTGAGCACTATCTACTATAGTAAACATTCACAATGTCATATAACTAATTTGACCTACAAGTATTTAACTATGTGTAATTTGACCTACATTCTAAGAAAGCAACTTAATTTAAACCTCTCTTGAGGGATCACACTTCAACAATTCTATCATTTAAAAAGAAGAAGGGTTCTAGGTTGAGTATGGAGGCAAACTCTTTGTTACAGCTTTGTATGTGCTCAATATCCATGGAGTCAACTCTTCTTGAGTAGAGTTTCTTTCCCAAACAAGAATTATCGATTTCATTTGTGGCAAGATAAATGTCAATAGTTATCATGAAACCATAAAATAATGTATATAATTATATTGAATTTACTTATGACATAAAGTGCTTGTAGGTACTTGGCTTATATGTTAGTCTTTCAACAAATCATGCAATTATTATAGCTACTAGCTATATAGAGGGATTGGAAGACATCAATAGGCAAATCAAAGTCTGGCATCAACATATCATTAGAGGACAATTTTACATTTGATATTGCAATGTGTATAAATAAGTGTCTCATTAACATGAGTGCATAGTCACCACTTTGTGTTGGTTAGATCTTTCTATGTTTTACTGCTATAGCACTAGATTAATACATATCTTCTTGATTTATGGAAAACTTTTCTAGCAACATCTTGTAATACTCATTGCTGAGATATCAGCACAACCGCTATTTGAATATTGATAAACCATCCTCTTGTACAAATAAGCATTATAATGAGCAAAGCATTGCATGTAAAAATCTATGTCTCATTATACACGTGTAATCTATGGTACAAGTTTCAATGAAAAACTATCTGAATACTGTTTGCAAATTTAAACTCGCACAATGGAGATTTTTAGATTATTATAAGCATAATAGAATTTTGCATGGATTCAAACAATGAAACTTTGTTTTGGGGCCATCTATTTGTAAGGGCCTTTTCCCATGTGAAGTGAGTGCAGTTGACAACTCAAGCCATCCATGCATAGGTGGATCTGTGGAGGTGTCTCAGGATTTGTTTGAGAATCTGGTGCCCAAATAAGCACCCAATTGTGTGAACTTCATGAGTGCTCAAGCCGAGGCCTGATGCACCCACCAAAATGAAAGGAACAACCTAGTTTAGCTTTTGAATTTTTAATGCTCACACCTAAGGTTCAAGTTTTCAATCACTTGCCAATAGGAGTAATACAAGTATTTGTACACAAAGTCTATAGCTACTAAATACTCTTAAGGAAGGTTGGCTCACCAACTTATGATTGGCCCATCTAGTCAAGACTTTAAAGGTACAAAGTCAAATTGATTTGAGTGACTTTTGAAGAATGGTGTCTAAAGATTTCCAAAAAGCAACTCTATAAGCGCCTCACTTTAGCGATGTTGAATTTTACAATTTTATTCATGTAGTAAGTCAGGCATTATCTATAAATATATTAAGTCTAATTTTGTTAACTGGAAATAAATTCCATTCATAATACATGTGGTGTCTTGTAATTTGGGGTAGATACCTACAATATATAGCTAACTCCAACATGGAAATAGGAGTACATTCCACCATGGGAGGATACAAGGTTGAAAAAACGTTTTTCTTAATTGATCTTAGGACACTAGAAAAATATAAATCGAATTGCTTCATCCAATTCATGAGTTTAACTAGGTCTCTTGTCCTATGACATAGTCAGAGGTTCAACCATTTCTTTTGGTTCAAACTTAGGTATTTTAGAGATTGGTGCTTCCTCATGTGGAGTGTTTGTAAATAGTCCACATTTGATGGAGAGAATTTTCTTGATGATTTTTCTATGAGGGTATTCAAGTGGCTCACTAATCTCTCAAACACATCACTCTTGGGTGAAGGAGGTGGATCTATAGGTAGTGGCTCAAGAGGTAAAGGAGGTTTATTTTGACACTATTAGTGCCTCAATTTGAACAATGTTGGTCATCAATCATAACAATCCCCAATTGTATTATGGCCTAGACCCTATAGGTTTGGGCATAGTACTAAAAAAACCACTTTATAGGGTATTCTACATAAAGGTTTGGGACATTTTTACAAGATTTTGGGGCAATTTAGTGTTGAATTTCCTAAATCATATAATTCGACTCCTTGAGTTAGAGGCTCATCCTTATAATACTCACTATCAAAAGTTCATCTTATTGACCAAAGCGAGCGTGTAAAAAAAGTAACCAAATCTCATATACTCAACTACATGAGATTTGTGTTAAACAAGTAGTTCTTCCCTATTCCATATCAATTTCCCTTAGGGATTTGTCAACATACAAAATTCCATGTAACACTTAAGTGCAAATTTGAAACCCCTCTTATTCGAACATTTGCTGTTTTTAATAATTATTCAACCTATGATATATAAGTGCAAATGTTAAATTTTAATTCACCTAAATTAGTCACATTGGCAAAATATTAAAAGTCCTTCAATTAGAAAAAATATTCTTCTACTCTAGTTTGTGGCTCAGTTAGTATGCCACCTTATTTAGTTGAGTTTGGTTTGAGACCCACATATAGGGTTCTTCTATTTCTTTGTACTTGAGTTCTTTTGGCTTTCACAACTAAGAAGAGGAAAACTGTTTTCAGCCTCCACCTTTGTGTGTATTCCCCCATTGTGCATGTGAGAAAGCCGCAAGTGAGACTCCTTCCCTCTCTCCCACTATCTTCACATTATCACTCTATGCACTTTAGAGTGCAGGCTAAAGCTTGTGAAGACTCAAGAATGGTATTTACCTGAATGGCCTAATGTTGCTTCCTCAAATGCTACCATCAATCATGACATCAGAGCTTGTTTTCTTCGCTTTGATGGCAATGATCAAATGCGTCCATCTGCAACAACTGCTTCCTGCTACTGCTCTCCAAGGAGTCTTCTATTCCTCGTGCTTCCCTGACCTAGCTTTTCAACTTTTCTATCTCACAGCCTCTGTTTGCTTCTCTTGTAAGCCATGGCGAGTTGCATGTTGCCATGGCAAAGATCAATGAAAGAAGACAATGCCGAACCAAAACTGAGAGAAGCTAGTTGGTGAGGCAAGCAAAGAATAGAAGACAACTTACCCAAAAGAAGACAATGGCAAACCAAAGTCTACGCAAGGTCACGTCAAGGTGCGTGCGGGTTGTAGGGCATTTGCAAGGCGGGGGCAGGTTGCAGATACTTAATCCTCCAAGATTTGATGGGCGGGAGGTGTTAAAGTTCCAAATTTGCGGGAGTAGCAAAATTTCAGCCACCGCCAGCCGGTTTTTCCCCCTCTAGCGGTACACGTTTGCAGAATTGCATATCTTAAACAAGTGCAATGTGGCCTGAAATGCTTGAAAACACAAATAGGCCAAAAGGCACGCTATTGGGTTTGGTGCTGCGTATTATTAAATGCAATTACCTTTGGCATGCTTATGAGCCATATAGAACACAAGTTCATGGAAAAAGAAACAATTCAAAATCATAAATAGTGTTGGATTTATTAAAATATCTTTTCACATGCACAAATTGTACTTTTCCAACTCCTTTCATTTTAGGGTAAATCTAGATACCAATACCAACAACTATCAATGTTTTAAGACCACCATGCACTAGTCCCAATAGTTTGGATTCCAAATTTTCAATCAGTTTTGGTTTTCAACAAATCAAAAAAAAGTTGTGGAGTGTTCCCTCAAATGGGTATGCATCACTTTAGCACAACATTGGAGGCCCATCAACCCATGCATAATGATTTCATTTAGGTGTGTCCTTGGGTTGAGGAGAAGCTCACGTAGTGTACTTTAGAATGATTACTTGCTTGCATGTATGTATAGAATAAAATTTTTATGTTTTTGAATCAATTGCTATATCCTATAATCTTCAGGATGCATGCTTCGCATGAAAGATAGCACTTGTAATGCTTTAACAGTCTCGTTCCAAATCTTTATTCCATAATTTTTTCTCTCATGTTCAAGTTGGAATGTTACTACAACTTGAAGACAAAGTTTGCTGAATTCTATTGAGCAATGCATAAGTTATGGGTCATGCAAGAAACCCATATATAGAAAAGTCCCTGAACCTCACCAAAATGGCTACTCCCAAGCAAACAATGACCCTGGTGTAATTTAGTCTATTGTCTTTCTCAGTGGTGTGGAATGGTGATGTAGCACATAGTTGTCTGGCCTACCGGTATATTTTAACGTGTCACGTAGGCTTTTAATTGCAAATTACATCAAGTATGCATTTTAATCTAATGGTGTAGATTAAAAGTGTCTAAATCCCACCTTGTTTTGAAAAGCTTCAACATAAGTTAAAATTCCATTGAATCATTTCGTTAAACTAAATGCCATAAAAATTAATCCGCCCCCTCCAGCAAATGTGGCGAATGTCTTTGGACCCTATTACCACTTAACGCGTATCCGAGGTTGTGATCTGGATTCTCTTGGCCAACTTTTCCCTCACAGTTGCTTAACGCGTATCCGGAGTTGATCTAGATTCTCTTGGCCAACTTTCCCTCATAGGAAGCCCATGGTTTACAACCTTCCACAACAGAAATTTTGCCTTCCCAAGTGTGCACCCTTCAAAATCTCTGTCAACCTCTTCTTCCACCACTTATCCCCCCGTCTTAGCCCCCACAGTTTGTTCAGGCTACTTGCCACCCTGTCCTCATCATGCAAGTGCTTGTAAATCCCCCTAGCCATAAAATTATGTAGGGGGATCCTCCCTAGAACCCATTGTTTGTCAACAGCGTCCTCGGTTGGTATGGTTTTCATCGGCCAGGAATCGGGGGTTCTAGCCAAGACCACATGTATGAGGTCTAGTTCTCCTTCTCTTCTCCTTATGTTATCTGGTACTCTACCCTCAGGTCCTCCTCCAACTTCCAATCTGCAATTCGCTTGCTCCACCAGTCCTACCAAGATCTCAGCCCTTTCCGAAAGAGATTTCTCGCCCTAGCCGCATCATGAAGCCTGAAAGCCTCCCCACCCTCTTTGGGATGCAGGCTCTCCAAGCTCTCACAAGGCCATCCGTTGTGTCCAAGGCACTTATCTTGTAGGGGAAGGTCGACATCAGTCTCTCATACCAGCCAAGCCCAACCCACTTACCCACCCCTACCAACTTACAATTGGTGATGAAGTGCTTCACAATTTCAATCGTTGGTGCCTCCTTAGAGAACAGATGCACTAGCCATTTCTCAATAATGCTCGCAGTGTTCTTCAACTGGGCATTTGGGAGGCTGATACCGCCTTCCATTTTCAATGCTTTCAAAAGGTCCCAGGACATTTGGTGCATCCTTCTCTTTCTAGGTTCCTCCGCCCATACGAAACTCCTAAAGAGGGCTTCAATCTGCTGCCAATGAGTTTTTCGGAAGTGGCAAATTGATGCAACGTAGGTGGTTGACGCCACCAGGATATCTTGGACCACAAGGCAACGAGCATTCCAGCCCCAACCTATCCCATTCCATACTCTCACCTTTGCCTTGATCTTCACCTTGAACCAGTCAAACTTCTAACGGAGGGAAATCCGTACTCCTAGCAAGGAACCCAGGTAGCAGATGACTTTCCCTCGTGGAATGAGGTTCATCCCTAGTCTCTTCACCCACTTAGGTGGGGGATCGTGATCAGTCCTCAAAATAAATGATTTCCCCCATCTACATTTCGACCTAGAGGCCTTGCAGAACGTTTCCAATACCTCCAAAAGGCTCTGAACACTGCTCTCTTGCTCTTGAGAGAAGGACACCCCTCTTATCTCTCCTCCTTTGACCTTTCTCTCAATCTTATGCATGATCAAGGGAGCAGTAGCAATAGCAAAAAGAAAGGGGGCCAACAGGCACCCTTGTCTCACCGACCTGTTTGTGTGAAGTGCCCAATAGCCCCTCCATTGACACAGAGGATGGCAACCACGTTCCCAAATAGGCACTTGACCATCTTGATGAACCGGAACCGGGACCCGAAGCCCAAGCAATCTAGCACCGTGATGCGAAAGTCCCACCGGATCATGTCATAAGCTTTGTCCAGGTCTAAACTGAGCATAATCACTTTTTGTCCCGTCGCAATGGCATGGTCCCAGGCCATGGCAACATTCATAACATTCTAGAAGATATCCCTACCCTTCACAAACCCATTCTGTTCTTTGTCGAGTAATTGCGTAGTAGAGCTCTCTAATCCTAATTGCTAGTGCTTTAGCTATGATCTTGTTAGAGGTGTTTAGCATGGTGATGGGCCTCTAGTCCCCCGCCCAAAGCCTATCTTGCCTCTTCGAAATGAGCCTCATCAGTCATGAATTGACGTCTTCTGAGAGGGTGCCGCATAGGAGACCACCGCATTGGCCATCAAACCCTACAAAGAGACTAAGAAATCCTCAGAGAGCACCAAAACTACTTGGAGACATTGCTAGATAGTGAGTCACTGCTTTAAGGTAAATGCAATGACTCAACCAGTCTCACTGCTTTATAACACAGCTGTTAATTCGCAAATGAAGAGCCTCTCCCAATTCACTTTTAGTAAATGGTAGTGCCAACTGAACCTTCTGGTACTCAAAAACTCTAGGCTCGATGCCCTCCAGAGAGTTATCTAGGTTAAACTACCAATCCTCATTCTGCAGAGCCCTCTTGCCCACGATTGCGCTTAACTCCTTCTGAAACACAGTAGCTATATGCCATAGGTCCGTGAAAATTTCCCCCATGCACATCAATCAAATCCTACTGGTGGTTTCTCTTCAATGATTGGAAGAAGGCTTTAGAGGCACAGTCCCCCATGGCTAGCCACTTTTGCCTGCTCTTTACCTGAGCTTGATCAGCCTCTCGAAGTTCTTCTTATTGCACAGCCAGCTTTGTATCTACCATTAAGGCATCTAAGACTCGGTCCTTTGGACTCTCCACCACAACGGTTCTGAGCGTCTCTAGAGTTGATAACATGTCTGAAGCCTCCATTTCAGACTGCCCGAGCTTTAAAGTCCTCCTCCTTCGCAATCTACAGCACTCTTCTCACGGCCACATCCCACCGCACTATTGGATCTCCCCCTTCCGTAGCCACCGCAATCCACGATCTCCTAATCCATCTGCAAAAGCTCTTTGACTCTAAGAGGCTCTTGGTAAATTTGTAGGGGATGTCCTTCGGTCTTTCCACCATGATAGGAACCAAGAACTGCCAAACAATCGTAGAATGATCTGAGAGTGTCAAGGCTAAACAAGATCCTTTCAAGGGGCCCTTCAACCACCACCCTTCCTCCGTGAAGTAGAACCTATCTAATTTGCTAGCTTCGATTTGACCAAGTGAAATCATCAAGGCCCTCTCGGTCTAGCTCCTTCGCTTCAATTAGCCCTCTATCCATGCAAAGGTCCTCCCACGCCTCCTTCTCAACTCCCATAAGGGACACGTCTCCATGCGATCTATCTTCGGGACTCTCCAGTCCCCCCCTAATACCCAATTCCCATCTCATACGATCTCATTTATCAACCTCCAGCCTGTAGTCCTCTCCCCTACACCATTGGGTGCATACACGCTCATCACCTCAAACCATTAGGAAAAAAGGGAGCTCATTTTGGGGCCTTTTACGGTTTGGAAAAATAAGCTCTCAACCAATCAATAGAAGGCCAACGTAACGTTGAAAATTCACGAAAATAAGAGAAAATAGAAAAAAGAAACAATACTTTATGTAAGTACAAGCGTGCTACATTAATGAGGAGATTGGTTTTTTATTCGTAGAAGATCTTTGGACAAGAAGATAGAATCTAAACTGACATTTTATCTGACAAGATCCTTCCCGCTTCCACCTTCCTTTGAATTTTCAAATATTGTGCCGCCTTTCGTGCGAAAGGTCTACCATTCTACACCATTGCCTCATTGTGCAACTGCCTTCCTTTTCCAAAACTGCTCCCTTGATCCTGTTTGGCGTAGAGTAAGATGTTTCTCGTCTACTGTCTATTTGCCCACTTTCTCTTTCTTGAAACTTCAAATTGTTATCTTAGTTACATTACTTTGCTATTGTTACAGATTCAGAAAATCTCCATGGTGAACCAAAACCACGGCCGTTCTTGTGCAAGACGCTCTGTGGATGATAATGCTACGAAGGCAGAATTATACCAAACATCCTTACCCCGTCGACCTGCTTCTTCTATTTCGTCGGTAGAGAATTCAAGTACAGTCAAAACAGAAGGAACTTGGGAAAGGTTTAGTGTTTCGAAAGGAGCATGGGTGCTCATGCAACCTAGCAAAAGAAAAAGACCCCAGACAAAAAACATTTTCTTGGCATCGTGGAAGGGAAGAGTACGAGATTTTAAAATCACCAAAGGGAAGATATCCGTGAAAGAAGTTTTGATTCAGCACGTGTATATGCATAAAGAACTTGTCTTGCGAGACTATCCAAAAAATCTTCCGCAACACAGGCCTAATTGTATATTTTTCTATTCTGGTTTTTTCCTTCATGAGGTGTATGGATTTTTAAGATGAAGCTTTCTCTCTTAACTTATTGACATTCTTGTGTTGTTTTATTTCAGATTTATATCCTTCATCGTATGAGACATGGCAAAACATCGATTGTATTCTGGGATTTATAGATGTTCTGCATGGATCGATAGGAGAACAACAATACCAAGGTCGATGTGCAACAGAGCTAGCTCAATCGGGTATATTTTTTACTGATCATTTTTATCAGTTGCTGGACAAAGCTAACACACATGGTGTATTAATAAAACAAGACCTTCCGGCGTGGAATTCGGTGGATTGGCCTCACCCACATTCTAGTGTTACAGAGGCATATAGGGCGAAGCTTTTTACAGAAGTACAGAAAGCTCTGAGGCCCAATATTGCCACTAGGATAGTAAAAATTTCTTTGTGCATGCCTCTCACAGTTTTTGTAGACTTGTTTAATACCTTTCCAGTAAAGGTTTCAAAAACAATGCTCACAGTTAAAGCAACAAATTCGGCATGCATGCCACAATTTTTGGATAAAGGTTGGGATAAGAAGACATGTAGTTCAGTGTTTTGTGAGGTGGTCCAACCTTCTATGCAACTGAAGTACATGGTTGCATCACAAAATTTTATTTTCTCTTTTTATTACAAGCGCAGTCGAATGCTAGGTTCAAAGCTTGTCCCAATGGACCAAGATGAAGAGTCGTTTGGTGCACAAAATAAACTTATTGATATTGATGTTATTGAGAATGGTGATGTGGTAGCCAGTATCTCGTTAAGAGAATGTTGCTCCCTAGCTCAATTACGCAGTGACATTCTGTTTGAGACTGAAGGTTCTATCTCAAACGACTTTTTATTTATCTACAAGAACAGAAAGGTACACCATCTGATTTATCCTAGTCTCTATAAGCATTGCTATTAGTTTTATTTCTTTCATTTTGTTTCAAAGAGGCTGAAAAGTTCCAAGAGCCAGATGAAGCTGCCTTCCAGCTCACACAGGAAGCTATGAATCTCCCAGCTCTATACACAGAAAAGACTAGAGAAGAGGCTGTACAAGAAGGGAGAGGGATAAATCTTTGGAAAGATGAACTGCTTGTTGCTGATGAAAATGAGAAGGTACTTCAAATCATATACTTTGACTTCTGCTTAACTTTAGTTTTGTAGGTTGTGTATTGTCTCACTCCAATCCTTTGATATGTTGCAACTACAAATTGAGGATGACACATTCCTCCAGAGATCAAGTGGAAGCAGGCAGGTTGGGTTTGGCAAAATGTCAGGCCTAGCTCATTATATTCATGATCTAGGCAGTGCCAAGATCTTGATTTACCATAGGCAGTTGAGCACCAATGGAGAAGCCATTGTTTACTTCCTAAAATGTTTGTCCAGGGCTTTAGGTGGACATGCTCTTTCATGGCAAAAGGAAAAGATCATTTTGATAGAGAGGTTGTCTGCCATAGATATATTTGGAGATTATGTGAATAAGCAGGCCTCTAGGGCCGCTTACTTTTTGTCTTACACTTCTTATGCATTAGCATGTGGTGTTAAGGACCCCAAATATCTGGAGGGCTATGGAAAACACCAGCTTGTAAGGTTTCGAGAGCCACCCATGATTGCATCAGGCCACACAATCCAAGAAGAGGAACAGGTGGAGAGAGCTGAAGAAAAGGATAAAGAGACAGTCAACATCAAGCCAATAAAGAAGAAAAAGACTCCAATCAAGATCAAAAAGAGAGTTCCGATGAACAGGCCCTGGGAGAAATAGGATTTAGTCATCGAATATAGCACAAACATTATATTAAATTTGAACTGATTTGTATAAAGTCTTTGATATCTGGTATGATCTTGTATAAATGATTAATAAGTTGATGATGAAATGATTTGTATATTTACATAGAGTGGTGTCGTTAAATATTAAATGAACAATATATTGAAATTGTAAACAAATTGTATTAAGTTCAGATCATATGTTTCACATTGAAATTTTTTTCATGCATAACACCAAGAGTCACTTGTTCCACTAAAAAAATTTATATTGAATGAGTTTGAAAACATGTGGACATAACCCCAATATGTTACAAATGAGTCCTATTCATGTTTACTTGTCCATTTATGGTTTCTAAATATCTTCGATTCCCTCCACTGTCTATGTCTCTCTGCTGCAATTGAATTGTCTAGAGCTTGTCTTCGTCTTTGCTTTTGGGCTAGAAGAAAAGCAAGCTTGATTTTGGAGCTAGCAACTTTTCTTTTAGCATGCAGCCTTTGTAGTATGCCTCGGTAAAACCATTGGAAGACTTCCTTCAGACTATTCGCCTTCTGACTCCCTCCATAGTGTTGTGTGTGTCTAAAAAATGCATTACGTGCCATGTAGTGAGACTTCTCCATGCCTTGGGTAGACCAAATAGCTGGGCATCCATACTTTTTGACAAAATAGGGAAGGTGGTTGTATATGATATGCTGTAAGACATAAGAATGCATAGTAAGTAATAAAAAAAAGAGGATCACACTTAAGTAAAAGAAAAAGACAGAACCTTACCATGTAGTGAGTTATATTGCAGGCTGTCCACGCGTCTTTCATTGACTTCCCAAAATGTTTAATTGCCTCCTCAAAGTTCTTGTAATCACTCTTTGTCCATGTTACTTTGTCACAGAACATGAAGAGTTGATCAAGAGACCTCCACACCTCTGCCTTCCTATTTCGTGCTTCCCCATCAGCCTCATGATCTTTCACAGCATTATGGACTTGCTTCCACAATCCATAATTAATCTTTGAAACTGCTCTACCTTGCCTTACTTGCTTAATGTGTTTGGGTCGAGACAAGAATCTTCTTGCCTTAACACCACCAATAGAGGGCTTGATTGGTACCTCCTTGCCATTGGTAGACTTTTTAAAATCCTTTGTGATTTGAACATCTCCTCCATGCAGACCTATATCGGATAACACTTTTTCCAATGCTTGAAGAGCATCCTTTCTATTTTTTTCGGGACGGAGTTTCCAAGCAAATCCAATATATAAAAATACCAATTTCTCAATAATTCGACATAGACCATGCAATGTGCAGATGTGAACATTACATAGTGGAATGTCCAGAATGGCCTTGAAGTCAGGGTCAACTTTATCTCTATTAGGTGCTCTCTTCCACCATTTTGAATCCATTACTTGAGCTGATTCTTTGCAGTAAAGACAAGGAGACTTTGAGTTGCCTCCTTTACTAATGTTATACATGCACTTAAGTGTTTTAAGATCCCCGGCCATGTGCCACTCGACTTGAAAATCACCTTTTCCTGCAACATGGAGATTCTCGCCTTGCACTTGTCTTTTGATTATTGTTGGTATTTCCGTGTGATGAAACACCCAATCTAGTGTTTCATGGTCTTCGGTCTTCACCTGCGAGATTATAGAAAACAAAAGTATTACTATATCAGATTTGATAACAATGATCAAAATCAAGTATAAAACAGCCCATGATCATACCTGGAACGAGCCTAACCACCATATGTGTTTCTCTGACTGCACACTAAAATACTTCGAACTCGCTTCAGTCAATGATGTATCAATCGCTCCATTCATCAATGTAATAGTAACTCTTTCCATTTTCTTTTCCTTTACAACCTCACACTCATCCAGTTTGATAACAAATTTCAAAATGCCTTTGCACTCCTCAAATGTTATTCCATAAAACTCGACCATTCTTTTTTGAAGTTGTTGCAGATCTAAAAATATATTGCTCCAAGGATCATACACAGTGGTTCCTTTAACACCATGAAATATTTCTTCAATATGGATATACTGCCCAATAAATTCATCTATACTTTCATTCAAATGACCTCTTATCCTCCACACGGTTGCTGGATTTGGCAGTAAAACTCGTTTAATCCTTTGATCTTTCAAAGTTGAGGATATCGCATGGAAAATCGAACTATATCCCTTCCTGCTAACTCCACTAACATCAAGAGCCTCTTGGATTATAGTGCCATCAACTTGATTATTGGATACAAAGTCCTCTACAACATTGCGTTTGACTGTTTTGTATTTTTTTTCCTCAATCAAACCTTTTGCTACACCGCAAGAAAGCAATCCTTTCATTTGTTTAACAGGAAGAAGGTTCGGGTCCATATTTTCTTTTGCAGGCTCCAATAATTTCCTGTAATAACAACATTATATGACTATATTATTCAGCACCTCCATTCTTATTTTGCGACAATCAACGAAATAGATATAGTCTGGAAGAGAGCCTTTTTGAGTATACAAAATGATAAATTTCAATCTAACCTTGCTTCCTGAATTCGTCGCTTGCATCCACCAGTCCCAGCCTTCAAATTTGCAATGTTTTTAATCTTCCTGCTACGTTGTCTGTCTCCAAGCACGGTTCTCTTCTTTCTTGCTCTTGTCAATTCTTTTTTACTCTTTGAATGCTCCTCGATTTCATTCTGCAACTGCTGCTCCAATTTTGCACGAATGGCTATCTCCTCCATCTTGGCCCCCTTTTCTTGTAGGTACATCATTTTATACGTTTCCGCAAATGCAGATTGCGCTGAAATATAACCAAGAAGTCCATTTTGTCCATCGCCGGCAAACCTCAGTAATGTGGTGGGATTGACAAATGGAGGTGTAGAGTTTTTTACTTGACATTTTGGATATATGCTTCCGTCGCACCATAAGTCAATATGTTGAAGCCCTTCTCTTCTCATATTTTCCCGCTGTTGAGCATTCAGCACCGTATCCTTTCGTCTTTTTTGTGCTGGAGCATATTGTTCTTCCAAGTCGATGTGAAGATGGTGTAATCGCTTCTTCTGAGATAGTGACTCACTAGTATCGGCCATTTTTTGTGCTCCTGAGGTTGCGAAGTTTGTTTTTCAATCTCATAGTCGTTTTGTAACATGAATCGTGGAAGTGTGGCGGTATCCATGTGAATATTTTGAAAACTTGCAATCACTAAGTTCAGTGATGGACTCTTAATGAAAGACCTGCACACGTCGGCCAAAGAGATGCGGAATCTTTGGTAAACAAAAAAAAATCTAAGAGGATATTTAATACAAAATCGTGTTAGTCAGACAAAAGATTATCTTATTCCTTTTTGAATTGATAGTTCTGTAGTCCTTACTGACAAATCTGAGCCACGTTTCCGTATTTTACTATTTTTGAGGTCTTTTAGGAGAGAAATAAATCAAAAAATAGTGAATTTCTTACAGGGCCCCAAAATGAGTTCCCTTTTTCCCTAATGTCAAACCCACATCGCTACTCCTATTACACACCTATCAACACTCTTGGCTACCTCTCATGGCCTCAAAACGAACTACACGCTAACACAGCAGTGTCCCCCTCTCCCTCTCGTGGGTGAATTAACGAAGGTGCAATATCCCAACTGCTCAAACACGAACCACCACTCATCCTCACACCACACTTAACCTCTTGGGTACTTCCTCGTGATCACCGAAATGTGCTTCACCTTGCTACAACAGCCTCTCACATTCCAAATTATGACCAAAACTTCCGGACCTTTGGCTTCATTGTTCATCATCCTAGAGTTAATGATTGAGCACCTTGTAGACATCGCGGAAGAAATCGAATCTGTTCTCCCGCACCGAACCTCTCGCAACCTCCTTAAGTCTTTTGGAGAGCGTTTTTGGCTGTGCCACCTAGGCTCCCTCTTGAATTTCCCTTGTCTTGTAATTCTGGGATGACTTCTCCTCTGACACTCTCTTATGGTGATAAGCCTCAGGCATGGGCTCCTCCCTCCTGCCCTTTGCTTGAAGCTACATGCATTCCATTAGGCAGCTCCTCCTCAGAGGTATTCAAAGTACTTGATTAGTGCGACACTCTCCGTCCTCCCTCTGTCCTTGTGTTCGAATCATCATGTATCTATCCTATCTTCCCTCTCTTGCTGAGACAATCTTCTAGGGCTTCGAGTCTGTGTGAATTGTCTACTCGGGTCTCATTGATTACCCATTGCCCAGGCCGTCTCATCGATTGTCTTCTCCCAAGACACTTCATGTACATAGCGGGGAGGCTCCTCAAGTCCCTTTGGTTCCACAACTACCGTCGTCGGCATCGTGATTGGACAATTTCTGGCGAAGTGACCCAACCATTTGCAAACGTAGCAAGCATCCGGCAAGGGACTAAACTTCACTTGCTGCGCAATAACGAAGTCTGAAATGTCCTGCGTTCTACCCCATAAAATCCAAGCCCTCTTTCTACCACCAAGTTGCCTAGACACTGATGGAATCTGCAACACTTTACCCAAGGATGTGGTCCCGGCCATGAAGGCAAGTTTGGAGACTCAATCCATACCGAGCACTCATGCAGAAGAAATTGATCGATGCTAAAATCCGATGACTAGGGTAAAACCAAAACCGGCGAGCCTGAGAAGAGGAAGCTCCTCCCCGCCAGCTCATCCCTAATTGCTTCGGACACGCATTGAACCAGAAAAAAAACCTTTTCCCATGCAACGACGGACGCGTGTCAGACCAGGCACACACCTGCCTAGTTCAGGGTAGTAACAAGCTGATGACAAACTAGAACAACTTGACCGGGCAGGCGATATTCTCATCGGGCTTGGAGAATTGCTTGTCTCGTGTGACCATCCGCCCCCTCGTTGCCTCACCCTGCTCTTGTCCTCTCTCTCCTCGTTGCCTCACCCTGCCCTTGTCCTCGTTGGAGGAGGAACGGAAGTGAGATGGGACGGAGAATCGTCGATGAAGCAGTGCAGGGGTGGAATACGAGAGATCCGATATCTTCTGGGATTTTGCTAGAATGAAAGTCCCAGAAGTTACATGTCATCCCTCAATTCGCATATTTTCTTTCTGTGATCTGAGGGAACCACCGGTGATGAAGAAATGCTCTGTTTACGGCGAGTTCCTCTGGAGCCTGGAGTGCTTATGTGCACATGTTCTCTAGTTGCGAGCCGGGCACCATCGAAAATCAGTTGGGATGCAAAGCTACATCCACGATCGATGCATTGCTCGGTTCTTTGGGTGCTCTGACGGACGGAATCGAAGTTCTCTTTCTTGCCTTCTCTCCGCCTTCCTCCCTGCTCTCCACCTCCCTGCGCTGCCTGCGTCCACTTTTCTTGCTTGGTACTCTCTCCACCCGTGGCGGCAGCTTCTCCTCCCTGCTCTTCTCCACCCCCTTGGCTGCCGGCGTCTCCTCCTTCTACCGCCCCTCCGCTCAACCCTTGCGCCGTTAGAGTTAGATTGATAATTTGTGTTAAGTGAGACTTAGTGAAATTGTTGGGGTTAATAAAGCTGGATTTAAGTTACTTAGGTAAGAACAATGTGATTTGAAGTAATGTACATTTTGAAGTTGTAGATTCAATTGGTCTGTTAGCATCTACTTTTTGTTGGCATGAGGCACTTGAATCAAAAGTTATAGATTTTAGAGCAAAGTAAACCAGTATGACAAACGTAAGTAATGCCATGTACAATATTCCTCCCATAACATAAATACATCCTTATTCAAACTTCAAAGCAAAAGAATAGCGGAGCTCGGATGATGGGGCGCAAGAGCCAGGAGCGGCAGTAGCGAAGCTTTCTGTTGCCTGTCGGAGACCACTTTGAACTACTGTAGCTAGATGAGGAGAATCTAAAGAAAGGTGTAGTTGGCTGCATGGCTATGGTCAATTCACGCAGCAGCTGCTTGCGCTGCCTCCTCCTCTTCTTCTCGAGCTGCTTCTTCACAGTCATCTGCATATTGTAGCTCGAGGTTGAGACGCCCAGCTGCTCGGAGGATAGCTGCTGCTTATTAGCATCAACACGCATGTTCTCATTATCCTCGTGAGACTTCGGATCATGATCATCAACATCATGTCCATGGTTTGGAGTAGGAGAGACACGACAGTCACGCTGACCATTAATTGGAGTAGGGGGAGAAATATGACGATCAGTAAGGTCAAGTAGCATCTGCTTCTTTTGAGTCTCATCATCATCATTGAGCATTCTGTCATCAGAATTGACTTGCGTGTTATAATCTGCATCATCATGAGTTGGAGGTGCAAGAGGAGGAAGAGAGAATATGAATTGAGTACCAAAATTAGTGGAAGGATTCGTCATCTCAAATTGCTGTTCCTGCTTCTTCTTAGTAATCTCATCGTCATCAAGATGCTTGAAGACATACCCATTATCATCAAGGTCAGCATGACTATTGTGCTCCGTATCATCATCAAGGTTCTTGAAGACATGATACACATTATCATGTAGATCAGCATGATTATTTTGTTCTTCATCATCACCATCATAAGCAGCAGTTCCAAGAGGGGAGAGGTGATGATTATCAATTTCATCTTGCTCAATGTTGTGATCCTCACCATCATGAACTCTTGTAGGATCAGCTTGCTCAGGAGGGGAGAGATGATCTGAGAACAGATGACCATCAGCTTGCTCTGTGTTTTGATCATCCTTGTCATCAACATCATGAACTGGAGGAGGGGAGAGAGAATGCACAGCAGTAAACAGAGAAAAACGCTCGGTATCTTGATCATCACCAATGTTGTGAACATCATGAACCTGAGGAGGAGGGTACAAATTATCATCATTTTCAGTATCACCATCATCATCATGACTCGGAGAAAGGATTGGGTCATCATGCTCATCAGCTATTGAAGAAATAGTCATATTCATGTCACCATCCACATTCTGCACTTGCACAATATCAGTTGAAGCTGGATGAAGAGGAGGTACGGACACACAATTTGCATCTACACTCAGCTCCTGGCGCTGCTTCTTATTAGTAGCAATTTGATCATCATCAAAATCTTTAGGAACGATGTACTTGCTGGTGAGGAACCTGAGATTAATGCGTGCTGGCACAGACCACTTGACATTCCGGCTCCTCCTCATAATCAGGGACCTCAACGCCTGCCCTAGCTTATACTTGATGCAGCGAGATCCCTTATTGCGTACATTGTAATGGTGTATTTGAAAGGCGCCCAGCTTGCCGAATCGCTTGAGCCTACACATTAACTTTTGGCGGAAGTTGGGAGGGAGGCGGGAGCCATACTTGGCTTGCACATACTTGGCGACCTCGGGCGAGCTGGACCCGAAGGGCTGCCTCAGCACAGCAATGGCCTCGGTTATCATCTGTGTGCGAAATAATCAAACGTGAGCACACACCACATAAACCATTGCAATCGATGAGAAACTATCTGCATGGAACTTATAGATACGATGGTGGACGAGTAAACTGGTTACCTGAAGGTATGACGGGTGCAGCAGGGGGCGCTTGGACACCTTGGTCTCGGTGGCGGACCTCAGAACGGGAGCCATTGTGTGTCGCAAAGCAAGAACCGAATTGTGCATACGAGTATATAAAGCGAGACTTATGGAAAGCCACGAGCGACGTAACTTTTATAAGTGTATTGGCTCGCTGCTTCATGAACAAGCTTTCCATGGATATGAGACGTCCCCCACACGCTATTAATTCGAGAATCGATTCAATGAGAAAGACGTTTGCTTTAAAAAAACATTACCACGTCACTAGGCCTGCCCAAAAGAAATATCAAACACAAGTCAAGTAGACTCTAGCACCACACTCTATGCATTCTATTCCTAGGAAATCATGTCTAAAGGTTTTTGGACCTATGTAAATGGAGAGAAGACTCCGGATTCTACAAATGTTGATCAGGTAGATGATAAGGGGCAAGCATATGCAATCATAATGCTTGCCATTGACAATAGTCTTGTATATAAGGGAAATTTAGGAATTTTCAAAAACATTCACGATTTTAGGACAATCTCTTTGCTCGATATATGAAATTTTGAGAGTGTGTTTTCTACATGAAGTGATGACTTAGAGGATTTGTAAAACTTGTACAAGAAAGAAGTTTAGCATGTTTGGAAATGTAAGGTTTTTTCAATGAGAGAGTGATTACATCAGTAACTTGTATGTGTGTGTGTGTGTGTGTGTGTGTGTGTGAGAGAGAGAGAGAGAGAGCGAGAGAGAGAGAGAGAGATTATGTCACTATTATTTAGCCCCAAAATTGGCCTCTTTGCCTTGATGCAATAGCTTGGATTCATGCCACAAACTTGAATATCCTTTATAGCAAGAACAACCCTAGAACCTAAGATCGTAGTGTTAGAGCTATATACAGCTTGCCCTAACTTCGGTCTCACCTATGTATGTGTAACTTGTGATCAATATGAATCAGTCTTTGGGAGTCTATTTGGTGTGTCTATCGTCTCTTCTTCTTCTCTCTCAACATGGTATCATAGCTCACGTCAATGATCGAGAATACAATGGTCACTCTGAAAATATAGAACTCGAGGTATGCCAAAAAAGGATAGAATGTGAGATGAGAGTCTGCTAGAAATAGCATACATGCAAAGAAAATGCTTTGAGCTTGTTGATCACGAAACCACGATATTTTTAGAGAAAAGCAAAGCTTGTCGATCACGAAACGGAGATATTTTTGGCAAAAAGCACTACGATCGTGCCGATCACAAAACCAATACATTTATCATGAAGCCATGAGATTCTTAGCGAAAAGCAGTACAAGCGTGCTGATCACAAAACTAAGAAAAAAGTAGTCGGCACAAAAACTGACGTAACTTTTCGCTCCGAAGTCCGATTCGATAACTTTCTCAAAGTCGTACCAGAAGACCTCCGAAAAACCACATAAAGTTAGACATATCAATATTGACAAGAGAAAATAAGCGATGAGATACTGAAAGCACTATGTAATCAAATCAACAACTAATACTTCCTGTCTTTCTTCATTACACTGAGCATACAATAGCAAGACCTTTGTAGCTCTAATACCATGTTCAAAATCAATAGGTAGATCAACATAAATATCAACACTATCATCAAAGGCCTATGTATGTGTAGGATGCAAATCAAGATTGTCAACACATTGCTCTGTAGATGGAGAAGCAGTGATGCCATCAGATGAACAAGTAGTAGTGACATCAAAAGTGGAATCATTATCAAATAGAAAAGGAAAGGCAGAAAGTAAGGACTCAGTGTCCTTTGCATCCTCAATAGACCATGTCCCTCCCATTAACTGCTCATTGAATATGGCATCTCAATTGATTGTCACCTTCTTAGAAGAGGGATCATAAAATTTATAACCTTTAGAATTCGGAGAATATCCAATGAATATGACCTTTTTGCTAGGAAGTTCTAGCTTTTTTTGTGTCTCTTTTGGTACATGAATATAAGCAATGCAACCAAAAGTTCAAAAGTGTGATGTCATACAGAATCATCTTCTGTGATGTCTCTTGATCTTTTGGGATATACAGATGCAAATTAGGCAAGCTCTCACTTCTTTATGCGGTCTACAAGTGGTAATTGCTTCTTTATCAATGGTTGCTTGGTCTCTTGGGCAAGTAAGAAGCAACATTGTGTTGCTGTTTCTACCAAACAATTTGAGTATGTAGCAGCTTCTCTAGCAGCTCGAGAATTGGTTTGGCTACGACAATTACTTGCAGATATTGGTCATCCTCCATCATCCAGTACTCCTCTCAGATGTGATAATCAAAGTGCCATAAGTCTGGTTAAAGACTATGTTCATCATAACAAATCCAAACATATTGCTCTTCATTATCATTATGTCAGACATGAAGAAGAAAGGGATGATAATGATTGAACATTGTCCCACTTCTCAGATGATTGCAGATATTCTCACTAAAGGACTTAGTGAGGCACGCTTCACAATGCTACAATTAGAACTTAGAGTTCTTGCAACTTCTCTCTTCTAAGATTAACACACCTATGTGTTACCTTTTGTATATAAATGCACATATGCATTACATACTTGTAAATAATTGTACAAATGATCAACTTGTATACTTGTATATAGGAGCTCGGGTTTTTCCCTTGTGCTCCCCAAGGGTTTTTTCATCCGTAGCTAGAGACCTTTGTTTGAGTGGGGGTGTTAGAGCTATATATAGCTTGCCCTAACTTGAACTAGGTCTCACCTATATATGTGTAACTTGTGATCAATATAAATCAGTCTTTGGGAGTCTATTTGGTGTGTCTATCATCTCTTCTTCTTCTCTCTCAACACGTAGATCCTAATATACACAACTCATGATTGACACTCATGGAGTGGTATTTCCCTCTACATTTACAACGAGGAGTTATTACACTCTACATTTATAACTACTTATCTTAGTAGGATAGAGCCATTATATAGTCAGACTTCACTGCATATATAACTTCTACCTCTACATTTATAACTACTCATCATAGTAGGATAGAGCCATCAGGATAGAGCCATTACTTCATATCATCTCAAGGGGTTAGACTTTCTTTAGATATATCATCATGCCCACTTTAGTGGCTCCCTTTATCTGGTGGTTTGACTTAGGGTGAGTTAGCATAATGGTAGTTTTCTTGGCCTTTGTGCCTGGTGGGTGCCTTTTACTCCTTTCCTTAGGGAGTTCATCTAAGAGAATTTTGGTTTACCATGTGCATTCAAAAGGAGGGATATTTTATTTCAACTTGTGGAAATCAACAAAATTACAATAATAGGATGGGTTTTTTAATTCAACTTTAGGAAAAATTTCTTTAATTCATGAGTAAAGAGGTGTGTGGTTTTATCTGAGGAAAAAATTTAGCTAAGGGGTTTTAAAAATACCCCTTCAATGCATGTGATACATAGCGTTTCTTACTACTGCACCCCTTGATTTTCTTTCATCATCTACAGTGGCTTCCCTTGTCACCTAGTGTTGCGATTCTGGTTGTGCCACCACTTGCCTACTATGCATAGCCTTGATGGCCTTAATGCTCAACATGGCCTTGGGATGCTCGTTCCTTTGCTAGCTTCTTCGGCTTCCATTGTCCTATGCTCTTTTCTTAGGCCATTCATTTGACCAAAGTCTTTGAGCTCCTTTTTCTTTCTTTGATTGGTAAGATCTTTTTCTCCCTTTGTTGAAGCCCTTATTTGTCAATTATGTGGCTCAAAACTAGCTGGCCATGTCCTTGTGAATCCACTCTCCTAGGTTTTCTTTTCATATTGGTGCTTGCATAGGCCTCACCGCACAAGCACCACACTGGGGTTTGTTTGAGTTGGTGGACTTAGGAGTCCCTTCTGTCTACTCCATTGGTGCGTCCTTTGTGAACATGCCTTTTACATTGGTGGGTAACCATCGTGCCGCTAGGTGCCTATGGAAGTATGGATACCCAAGGAAAAGGATGTGTTCTATTCTTTTGCCGATTGGACTTCAGGTTTAGGGTATTCTTGCTAGGGGGAAGTGGAGCATGGGGGACGCACTTGGTTCCTCTAGATGTTGGGTTTCAAGGTCAAGGTATTCATGCTGGGGTGAGTGTTTCATAAGAATAGGGAAGGAGGGGCTTGATCTTGGTTCATGTCATGCAAGCATGGTTAGATGCAAGGCAGGGAAGGATAGGTGTAGAAGCATGGTAGGGAAGGCTGGGTGATCCATAGAATTGGTTCTCCCCTCATATATTTATGTAGGCATAGGGTCAAGTCTAGGATGTCCAACCGCTCTAATTCTAATGAGTCTGACTCCATTGGCGGCCATCCTTGCAAAGAGTTAAAGGCTACACCATTTTAGGACCCCAAATTAGTAGCGAATTGAGGGCAATTATATGGATGCTGCTGCCTAAGGTGTTATTGGCACATTTTCTGCGCTCCACGCTTTCCCTCACACCACTGGCTCCACCCGCCCACCACCACCTGAGACCGTACCTTGTAATAGCTGGTACGATGATGAGTGTAAGGCTCTACATTGTCAACTCATACAAATAGTATTATAATATGTTTCAAAAATTTTAAGCATATTTTAAAAGAAGAATTTAATATTTGGAAGAGAAGGAAAAAGTGGAATGTATTTCTCCCTGAATAGTATTCAGTCAAAAGAAAATCTTCAAAATAAGAATGACCTTAAATTTGAAAATCAAGTAGGAAAAACATCAAGTACATCTCAAAACATCAAGATGTTTAACTCTCTTCCTCATCATTTTGTCACTTTTATTACTATTTTCTACAACTACTTTTGGAATCATTATCTTATCTAGTTTTTGTCCCTTCCTTGGTGTCTACACCCAACAATGTGCCCAACATGCTCCCAACATTGAGAATCGTTTTCATTGCTCCTCCATTGCTTCTACATCACTCACGTTCTTGTTTCTTCTAATAGGGTCCCAATATAAAATCTTAACTCTCATACAGTTAATTGCTAGTTTATCCATATTAACATCCAAAACTGCAACCCCTAGCCATATTAGATATATCATGTCACTTTGCCATATAAAACTAAAATTGTCTTTTGTCACATCAACTTCTAGTTTGAATTCCTTCCTTAGCTTATGGCATGCTAGTCTACAATAGTGTCCTTTGTTTTCCTCTAATCCAAGTGGCTCTTTATCTTTGTTATTGTCATCAATGAAATCATCCCATGAAGATACTTTAGGCCAGAATTCATGCAAAAAGTACTCTCTTGCACATTTGTAGCACTCAAGGCAACAATCATGTTCTCCTCTAGTACTCAATGATAGGCTAAATCCATTCTACACATGTTGAATCATCTCCTTTACTTTTGACAAATCTTTCCACCAACTCACAAATGTATTTAAGCCTTGTATAACATGGACATCCTTTATCTCCTTTACTTTTGACAAATCTTTTCCACCAACTCACAAATGTATTTAAGCCTTGTATAACTTGGATATCCTTGATCTACTCATTAATAGGCACAACCTTAGGAGCCCCTTGAGGAATCATAGGCATCCCTTAGTCATCATGCTTCCATAGTTCAATTTCATTCTCAGGAAAAAACCACTCAATTGATTTGGGATGTATCTTGTACTACATCAATGGAATGGAATCATTCATGTAAAATCTAAATTTCAATGGCTTGGAATGACCTACTAGTCTGTCTACAGCTTCATGTAAGTAGCCTTTCACATAATTTTTGAAATCTAGCACCTCCTTCATAAGAAAAGATTTTAGATTTATTCTACTGCACTTGTCAAAAGTGAGATATTTCTTCCTCTCTTATCTGTTGAAGTTTTCTCTTTTATTTGGCCATTTGCAATGCCTTAAGTGCTGGCAAACGAGACAGGGAAGGAATTTTTCTTTTCTCTTTCCCCTTTCTCTTCCCTCTTCTCTTTTCTCTTTCCCTCTTACCCTCTCCTTCTTTCCTCTACTCTTTCCCTCTACTCTTTTGTTTCTGCTTCCCTCTATTCTTTCCTTTTTCCTCTTCTTTTTTCCCTCTACTCTTTTTGTCTATCCTCTTTTCCCTCTACTCTTTTTGTCTATCCTCTTTTCCCTCCACTCTTTTAATCTCTACTCTTTTCCTCTATTCTCTTTTCCATCTACTCTTTTCCTATGTCTTCTTCTTTTTCCTTTTCCCTTTGCTCTTTTCCTCTATTCTCTTTTCATCTCTACTCTTCCTTCATCTCTTTCCCTAATCTCTTTTCCCTCTACTATTTCCTGTTCTCTCCCTTCCTCTACTCTTCTCTTTTCTCTTTTCCCTCTTTTCTTTTTCTCTACTCTTTTCCATCTTTTCTTTCCCTCTACTCTTTCCTCTTTTTTTTCTTTCCCTCTACTCTTTCCTCTTTTCTCTACACTCTTTCCTCTTCCTCTTTTCTTTCTCTCTTCCTCTTTTCTTTTGCTCTACTCTCCCTTTTCTCTTTTCTTTCCTCTTTTCTCTACTCTTTTCCCTCTTTTATTTCCCTCTACTCTTTCCTCTACTCTCTTTTCTGTCTTTTATCTCCCTCTACTCTTTCCTCTAATCTCTTTTCCCTCTTTCCTCTTTTTCCTCAACTTTTTTCTTTATCTCTTTCCTCTATTTCCCGACCTACTCTCCCTTTTCCTCTTTTCTCTACTCTTTTCCCTCTTTTCTTTCCCTCCACTCTCTTTTACCCACTCTTTTCTGTACTCTCTTTCCTCTTTTCTTTCCATCTATTCTCCCTTTTTTGTGCTCTCTCCTCTTTCTTGTACACGGCATACCTCTACTATTTTCTCGTTTCTTTTTTTTGCCCCCTTCTTTTCTTGTACTCTTTTCCTCTATTCTATTTTCCTTCTACTCTTTTCATCTCTACTATGTTTCCTCTTTTGTTTCCCTCTATTCTTTCCTCTCTTCTTTCGCTCTTCTCTCTTCCCTCTTTCCATCTACTAAAGTTTTGGAAATTCAAACTTTTTATACAATCCATTTCTCATATTAATTCAAGTTTTCTAATTTGTTTTGTTTGTGCCCCATGAGAGAGAGAGAGAGAGAGAGAGAGAGAGAGAGAGAATGTAGAGAAAAAAAGTAGGTTAAAATTAAGAAAACTTTTAAAAATAAAGTTAAGTAAATTAGAAAATTTGGAAATAATACAGAGAATTAGGAAATAATTAGCGGGATTAAGGAAATTATGAAAAAATAAAAGCAAAAATAGGAAAATATAGGGGAGAATAGAAAAAATTAGGAGAAAACTATGAAAATTAAGAAAGGTGCTAGAGTGGGATAAATTCAGAGCTTTTAAGGGAATTTAGGAGAAAGAGGGGGGAGAAGGATAGATAGAGAGTGAGGGAAAAATTTTGAAGAGAGAGAAGGGGGGGGAGGCAATCCAAAAGGGATTTCAAAGGATTATAAAGGGAAGAAAAGTAATTAGTATCATCAAAAGAAAAAAGAGGAGTGTGTGTGTGTGTCTGTGTGTGTGAATTCATGCATGCCTAAGTGCATGTGTGTGTGTGTGTGTGTGTGTGTGTGAGAAAGCCGCAAGTGAGACTCCTTCCCTCTCTCCCACTATCTTCACATGGTATCAGAGCCTTGTTCGTGGTAAGGAGCTCAAGAAAGCAAACCAAGTTCGTGGTGTCCGGGTAAGAGGACCAGTGTTACTTTCCTTTTTTGAGTTTGGGAGCAAATCTCTATAGGTAGCATAGCCAGAAGTGCAAGAGTGCATTGTCTAAGATTGAGATGCCCTTCGTGGTGTGGTGAGAGGGCAGTATATGTTGCGGGGCCATTTTGGGGCCATTTCGAGGCCCGTTTTGAAGGCGGAAGTTCTTCGTAGGCACTCAGAAAAAGCCCATGTTTTTGCTATGCGACCACTGCTCTTCTGGTCGGTGAAAAGTTGTCGCAGAAATTGCATCGTATGCCTGTGTGTAGAGATATTGGGAGTTGCAAAATCATGCTTGTTGCCTGTTGATGCAAAATCATCACTAGGAAGTGACTGTGTGGTCAAATACCACTTTCGTCAGTTTTGCAGATCTGCCCGTGTGAGGCAAAAGCTGTGTTTTTTGCAGTGACAGAATATTTTGCAGTGTTTTGTAATGGCGTCTGATTCTCTTTCATAGATTGTCACTGAAAAGCTTGACAAGAACAACTTCCAGACATGGAAGTTTAGAATGATGAGTTTCCTTATGGGAAAAGGCGGGAGTTCATTACAGGAAATGAAGAAGAACCAGTTCTTCCTAATGTTCCCAATCAACAGGAAATACAGACATTTAAAGGATGGCATGAGAGAGCCAGAAAAGTTATGTACTGGCTCTCTATCAGTATTTCAAATTCTATGATTGTGCATATTCAAGATGCAAGTATGCCAAAGGAGGCATGGGATACTTTGGCAAAAATGTACAGCACAAATACGCAAGCCAGGAAAATGCAGCTCAAACAGGAGTTGCACAATGTGCAGAGAGAAAAAATGAGCATCAATGACTACCACATGAAGTGAAGAAAATTGCAGATGCACTTGCTTCCATTGGGTTGCTAGTGGAAGATGATGATCTGGTTTCTGTGACCTTGAATGGTCTAGGAAAGGATTATGCACAGTTCCGGACATCCATTGTCGTACGTAAGTGAAAGCATGAAGGCCCTCTCGGTCTAGCTCCTTTACTTCAATTAGCCCTCTATCCATGCAAAGGTCCTCCCATGCCTCCTTATTAGGTCCCATAAGGGACATGATGATGAGGGATTAGGCTTACATGGCTTTGACAAGGGCCAGGGATCTCCAGGCACAGCTCATGAGGGCCAAGGATAAGGCGTAGCTCAAGGGATTATGCTAGCACGATGAGGATGAGGACAAGGATGACGATTTGGATGAGGAGTAGTAGTAGTAGTAATATTAGTAGTAGTTTGTATATACTTCGACATGTATATGCTTCTGTATGTTGGCTTGTTTGAGCAATTTTATATCACCTTTTTTGAAAGGGTAATTTTGTAACAAACAATGTTGTATATCTTTGGCATTTATATGCTTCGATCGCTCAGCTCGTTTGAGAGATTTTGTATCACCCCTTTCACAATGGAAATTTTGTTAACAAACAACATTCTTTTGTAATTACTAAAAAAAACCATTAGTGGGGCAAAACAAGGCTTGCTGTGGTCCTCCATGCGATCTATCTTCAAGGCTCTGAGTGACATTAGAGTCCCCCCCTAACGCCCACCTCCTACAATCTCATTTATAAACCTCCAACATGTAGTCCCCTCCCTCACACCATTGGGCACATACACGCTCATGACTTGAAACTTAAACCCATCCTCGAACACCACTACTCCTATTACACACCCATCAACACTCTTGGCTTCCTCTCATGGCCTCAACAACAAATTATGTTCTAACATAATAGTGCCCCCTCTCTTTCTCATGGGTGAATTAATGAAGTTGCAATATCCCAACTGCTCAAATGTGAATCACCACTCATCCCCACACCCACACTTAACCTCCTGCAACAAAATTATACATGGGTGCTTCAACGGAACTATATCTTGCAATTCTAGGACTTCTCCTCCTCCAATGCTTGCTTACAGTGGTAAGCCTCAAGCATGGGCTCCTCCTTGGTGGCGACATGTGATCCGCCAACTTCCTTCTAGACGTCCTCCCCTTTTCTTGAAGCTGCATGCATTCCATTAGGTTGCTCCTCCTCAGAGGTATATGACCTTGTTGGTGCGACTATGTCCTCCCACATTCCTTATGTTTGAATCATCAAGTATATGTATTGTCTTCAGTCTCTTGTCGATTGAGTTGACAATTTTTGGCAAATTGACCCAACGGTTTGCAAATGTAGCAAGCATCTGGCAAGGGACTAAACTTGACTTGCTACACAACAATCGGGATATCCGAGAACTGGATCATAACAAAGTCCTTAATGTCCTGCATTTTGCCCCATGAAATCTAGGCCCTCTTTCTACCACAAGTTGCCTAGACGCAGGCAGGATCTGCAACACTTTCCCTAGGGATGTGGCCAAATAGCCAATTTTATCTCCTAGCCATGAATCCATGTTTGGAAACTCAATCCATACCGCATAGTCATGTAGAAGAAATTGATCGATGCTAAAATCCAGTGACCAAGGCAAAACCAAAACTAGCGAGCCTAAGAAGGGGAATCTCCTCCCCACCAACTCATCCCTAATTGCTTCAGAGACATATTGAAGCAGAAAAAAACCCTTTCCCACAAATCTTGTGGAGAAGCATCTGCCTTGGAGATCGGCTTCCTAGGACATGAATTCCTTTAAGTAGGGGATCCGGCATGTAAAATATAGATAAACCCCACCCTTTGCCAGCCTTTCAAGTTCCAGGTGCACATCTTCCACATCAATCATGCAAACAATACTATGATCCTTCCCTGATTCGAACCAAGGAGGCTTTTGTTTCACCTCCTTTGCTTGGCTAGTGAGCTTGGCTTGTAAAATCTGCTTCGCCTTAGCTTCCATGAGTGGAGAGAATCTACTTTGTAGTTACTTAGTGAGAACTGATGGGGGAGTGTCTTGCTTCGATTCCTTGTTGGCTTCCTCCCCACCCTTTGCATTAGAACCACCTTCTGTAAAGCTCTGCATGTTGCTGGAACCCATCTCATCCTGGATCCCCTCGTCAATCATCTCCCATTCCGTCCTATGGGGAATCATGGTGGTATTTGTATGCACTGTTTTCATGGCAAGGGCCCCCTTTTCCCATGTAGTGATGGGTATGTGCACTCACTCATGATGAATGCCTAGTTCTAGTGGCCAAGTTGTTTTGTTTTGTGCTCCCCTTCTATCTCCTCTAAAACTAGGCAGACGATATTTTCATCGTGCTTGGAGAATTGCTTGTCTCGTGTGACCATCCTCCCCCTCATGCTCTTGTCCTCTCTCTCCTCCCAAGATGGATTACCAATGCTCAAGGGGTCTCATAGATGGATTACCAATTCTCACATAACTACATCTATTCTACCCTACCGAAACTTATTATGAGAGTATATACACTTGTATTGGAAGTTCTGAGGGAATGGGCACATAATAAAACCTTTGTTGCTAAATCCTTTTTAAAGGTGCAAACACCATTATTATGGATGGTCGACTCTATATTTGAGGTTTCTCTTAATCTACCAACAAAAATCAACTCTATCTTTTGTGCAGACATAGCTAAATGCTATGAATATTTACCTCTATATGGGGAAGATGGATTGATTACCATACTTGCTAAGGTAGTTCCTCTAACCTTTAAGAAAAAATCCATGCATCCCTACATCTTGACACATTTCAATGAGTCAAATGGGACATGGGGTAAACCAAAATGGTCTAAATCTATGACAAATACACAAGGTTTTATTTGCTTGACCAAAATAAATTAATCGTATTACAAACATGGCTTATCATTCATTGTTTTATGCAATGTGGTGATAGAGTTTGGAAACAAATTAAAGGGATTCTAATGGGGTTTTCCCACTCCCCATTATGATGCAATTTATATTTCTTTTGGTATGAGTCGTCTTTCATTTTAAGGCTCATGAGACTTGGTAGAATCGACTTGTTATCACTCTTTAAACACATGTTTAGGTACATTGATTATATTCTATGTATTAACAATAATTGCATAAAAGATTTCCTTCATCCAAATGCTATCAAAGATCCAAATAATCCCTTTTGGATTTATCCTTTACCTATTATTGAGATTAAAGAAACTATTCACAAATCCATTTGTGTTTTGGATAAAGTAATAACTCTAATTTTATGAATCTCTTTATTAAAATGATGGGGGATGGCAATTTTATAGTGGATAAGTTTGATCAAACAAAAGCACTTCTGACAAAAAATAGTTTCAAAAAGCAAAAATTATTGCACCTCATATGGCATTTCCTAACGTCCTTGGAGCTTCCTGGCGCGCTACTAAAAGTACCAGAACTGGTTGAACTCCTTGGAGGTATGATCAATAATATTCTCCACCTCCTCTAAATCCAAATGAGTCCCTTTCCTAGATGATCCTAGTATGCCCCCATACTTGGATGTGAACAAGCCAATGTGGGCCCAAGGCCTCACATCTCCACCTTCTCATAAGGGAGCTTGTCTAGACCCAGTCTTAGATAAAGAATGCTTAATAGACACTCAAAAATTAGTATGGGAATGCCAAGAGAAATTTGAGCATAGACTCAAGGTCAACAGAGGTTCTGATACCATCCACCTTGACCACCTGACCACTCATAGGGGAGCGACAGCACCTAGAGTGCAAGAGAGAGTGGAAGAAGAGAAACTACCCAGCTCTGATAACTCAGAGGTTCTGGAATTGATGCAACAGATGTTTTGAGAGGACCCAGTGCTATCGAACCTAAGTCAGGAGGAAGACATCTATGGACTTGAGGAGCCACTATCGGTGGGAAGCAAGACCTCCCAAGAACTATGTGATACTACTAGGGTAGCAGCCTTCCTCTCCACTATAGAGGTTCAATTTCATCCTTGTTAAGGTGGAATTATACCCTTTGGTGAGACCTCTCAAGGTGGATGAATGGGCAAATCCTGGCCCAAGGCTCTACCAAAACAAAAGACAACCAACCACAAGCGGAGGTACGGAACCTACCTAAGGTTCCCATCAATAAATTAGGCCAATACTTTGAAGGTGATGACACTAATGTAGCTATCCCCATAACCTACCAAAACCAAAAGGTTGACACCATCATAGATGGGGGAGTAGGTGTGAGTGTTTAAACCAAAGAATGCTGGGGAAGGTGGGAAAAACCTTCCCTTGAGCGAACCCATCTAGTACTGAAGAGTATAACCCATTCAAAAGTGTTGATATTTTGTAATTTATCTCTTCATTCAAGAGTACAACCCATTATTTATAAGATTATAACCCTTCTAAGGGGCCTACACCTTCAAAGTTGATTCCACCTCCCTCTGAATCATGGCAAGAAGCTTGTAAAATAGCAAAGTGAATGCCTAGTTCTCATGAGACTACTCCAAAGAAGGCATCATTGAAAGGGAAACAATCTGTAAGTGGCTTCAGCTTGTTATCCCAATGTAATCCTATGCAAAGAAATAGTTTTAGTCTACCACAACCTGTCTCCTCTCCCTATATAAATATACATTTGTATAATTCACAGACTTTTCCCCTCTAGGATGAGAATAGAAAGTTATAGCACTTTCAAGTTTCTATTGCAAGTTGAAAGAACGCTACTCCCTCTCTACTCATGGCCTCAGCTATGATGAGGAAGAGGAAGAGGAAAAGAGAAGGGGCCATCCCTATTGCATAGGTTGAGAAATGGGAAACATGTTACTATGGGGACCCTAGATCACCACCTCATTGTGGGCTACCAAGCATATTATATGAAAGGAGCTTGATAGTAATTAACAACCTTAGACTTACTGCAATACTGATAAAAAGACGTGAGAGTGATAAAGAGAATGAGAGAGAGAGAGAGAGAGAGAGAGAGAGAGGGAGGGAGGGAGGGAGGGAGGGAGGCAAGGAGAGAGAGAGAGAGAGAGGGAGGGAGGGAGGGAGGGAGGGAGGGAGGGAGGGAAAGAGAGAGAGAGAGAGAGAGAGAGAGAGAGAGAGAGAGAGAGATTTGGCACACATGACACTTATTCAATACAATGCAATGTGCAACTATATTAAATGCGAGTCAAGAATCACACGAGAAACTTGACTAAGAGACTTCTACTTTGTAGCTCAAGATCAAGGATCCCTAGACTTCCCTATATCATGAAGTTCTTTTAGTGCTTTAGCAAAGTTTCAATCAGACTATCCACATCACAAATGTTATTGGCAAGTGAGGATGGAAAGCCAATGAAGAAAAGAGTGGTGGATCTCCAAAATGAGCAAAGCGTGGAGTTTGTTGAGAACCCAATGAATCTTCCACAAAATATTTGGTTGACTGTTGACTTTCTATCAGCCATGAAATAGATACAATAAATAATCGAGTCATTAAGATACTGCATGCCAAGTTCAATCCATTTGAGAAACTTACAAAATTTCTCTCACTCTCAATGTATTTACAATCACACGGCCAATCTAAGGGAAAATTCAAGACTTGTTTTATTGCGTTACCCTTTGGGAAATGGGAGAGGGGTTGGTTTACCCAGCCACCATCCATTTTGGGTTGACACAATCATTTTATGATGTCACTTTTTCCTTAAATATATTATTAATATTATTATTATGTGTTGTGATATTATTAAAATAATGTTTGTGGTGGGGCTAACAACATATGATTAGTACTAATCCTTTAGACATTCATCTTGTTCTTCAAAAGTTGAATTACAACAAGTCATGTTGACAAATCTTGGTGCATACTGCATATTTGATTAAGGCTTAAGTGTGGCTTAAGTGTAGACTACAATTTCAACATGCAATGGCACACAAAACGTTTGAATAACTAAAGCAAAGAGAGAGCAAAGACAACTAAAACAAATCCATAGCCACTATGTGTGATCTCCATTTAAGGTCATTAGAACTTCGAATGCTATGTTCCAGCACAGCTGATGTAACAAGAAGTAGAAAATATGTGCATATTAAAAATTATAGTTGAAGGTAGTAATATGAAATAACACTTCTCATACAAATCATTCTAAACAAGAGAAAATTTTTCTTATAACATCTCAGTAAGCACTATTGTTTTGCAAGAACTAGAGTCTTCACTAAAACTAATGAAGAGAATCAGCAATTACTTGAGTAAAAGGTGCCATGGCTAATCTCTTAAGGTTGCCTCTTATTATAGCTAGATAGCAGGGCAATGCTTTGAGAAAAAATCCCAACCAAAGAGTTGAGAATTAAGAAGGAAGAAGAACAAAAAGGAAGAAAAATTGAGCTCCCTACAAGCATCAAGAAACTAAAAGAAAAGAAATTCAAGAATTTTCCAAAAGAGAAGATGTTCCTATGTAAGAAAGATAAGAAACTTACACTTCAATTATTTGTTCAGAGAGGTGGTGGCTCACAATGCTGCATCAAATTCCTTCAAGAAATTGAAATCACAATATTCTATTACACTTTTGGTTTCTCTAGATGATGTACATCTTATAAGCTCAATGCCATCTATGCTACTCATTGATCTTCTTTGATCCTACCTAGCAATACTTCTTTGAGTAATATCCCATTGTCACATGAAATTATGCTACTCGTTCTCATAGCATTACCTTGGTTGCTATCCCACAACCTCAGGGGGGTCACTATGTATAAACCCTCTATATCACGTGCGTTCAAGGCCTATATTTAAAATCCCTTATCTGTAAATTTTTTCATTAATAAAATTTACCCCTTTTCTATACAAATCTGTAAATTTTTTCCAAAACTATTTTAAATAGTCCCTTATGTATATTTATTTCTGTAAATTTTAGAAATAAAAAATATCCTTCTGTTGAACTCACGTGATAGGGTTACATATGATGAGTGACCCCCCCGAGCCCACAACTATCTCAATGTTTGGATTTGCTTGTTCCACCATCTCGCTTCTCAAGCTTTGATCCAATGATGCTTCTATCATGACTGAAGTAAGACACACACATGGCCTTTGTCACTACCATTCAACATTTGTAGCTGTTTTCTTTTTAGAAATGGCTCAAAGATCAATCTTTGATCAACTGCAACTTGAATCAATTCAAAGAATAATTAGTAACACTGTGCTCAAGTCACAATGCTCTCAACTTACATTAAGCAATGCATAGCTAAAACCTTCATCACATTGGTGATGAGCACTAGTGAGGTGTTGATTTGAAGCTAGAAGTAAACATCACTAAGCTTCTTGACAGATCTTAGTTCAATCATCCCCTTCACCTTCACAAGGAAGAGGGCTACATCCTATAGAGAAGAGAGATGGAAGAGCCCCAGAAGAGTATGCATGAGAAGAAGTAGAAGAAGGACACTTTTCATTCTTTTCTATAGGCTATAGCTGTAGGGCTACAATGGAACCTATAGAGAAGAGAGAAAGGAAGATCAAGAAGAGAAGAATAGAATAAGAAAACAAATTAGCCTTCATTTCATACTCTACAAATCCTATTCACTTCACCGCTTCACACTTATTGTCCAGCCTCACAAATTTTGTCCACCAAACACCTTGTCTATATTTTCCCTTACATTTTGCACATTTACCTATTGATTGTGGATAGCTTGAGGCTACTTGGGGGTTGAACATAGGAAATGTGGATATATTTGAGTTTTTTCACATGCCATGACATGGATTCACGTGCATTAGTCCTTTCCTATGGCAAGATATGATTTCAAACACATGTGGTATTGATTAATGGAATCAAGCGTGGTGGTGGCATCTTGTCCTATGGGGCAAGTACTGTAATGTTAACATGAGTGACATCAATGGATCCACAAAAATTTGGGAGTCCTTGTTGAAGGAGGAAACCCCTTTTAACTATACTAAACACGTAGGATCCCATGACCAAGAGCTAAAACTTGCATGATATACGAGCAATGAAAACTTAACCTATGCACGATCTTGGAGACCTAATTTGCTAAGTCCAAAATGCTCACAAATCTTGATAGCCTTGTTCCACATCTAATAAAAACTACAATGGTGATCACAAAACCTCTTTGAGCGGTCATTATCTTTGTGGGGGCATGAGGACATAGTGATTCCACCAACAAGAGACTTGAGCTTCACATAGAACTCTGAAACAATGATATGATGGGAGGCAATGTCCAATAATGCTTCTCTCATTAGAGTGAATATACAAAAACCACCATTCCAAGTAATTAATTAGGATTGGGGATAAATATATTTGTAGCTTTTATGGCTTCCACCCATTGGAAGGTACTCAAGCTATGTTGCTCTTTGTTGTCAATGAGGGTTACCACCATCCCAAGTATGGATTTGAGCTCTTGTGGGCTGGACATTGTGAAGAAATGGGTGTCTCCTCAACCTCCTCATAGAAGAAGGCAAGGAGTCCAGAATTTCATCACAAGAGAGGGAAATGCAGGCTTAAGGGAAGGGGCAATAATGGCATCACAAGAGTGCCAAATGGCATGATAGGAGATTCAAGTTTAGGCTAAAGGGAAGGGGCAAATAGCTTGAGGGCAGTCCAACAAGTATGCTTCCTAGCAATGGCTAGAATATGGGCCATAGGCAGAGAACAATGTGCAGCCAGGTTTCTAGAGCTAAGTGTTTTTTTTAAATTGTGCACAAACCATGGGTGGGGCATATTATGGGCTAGAGGTGCTACTATTTCTTAAAAAACTTCCAGTCAGCTTTGTCTACCCAGTTGGGTTCAGCCTTCCCCTTTGTGATGGAAGTACACAAGGTTGACCTACGATGCTTCAAGACCATGCACTCTTGCATATAATACAAATTGAACTCCCAATTTGGGGGATTAGGGTATTGTCTTTTCAATTCATCGATGATTGCTTGCTTCTTTTGGTCATCCTGGTACCACCAGTCAGTAGAGCTATGTCGCTCCTGAAGTGGTGGCTCATCAACCACCTCATGGTGGCCATCAGTGCTGATCACTTTTTATTTTCTATTATCTCTCCAACAGTTGTGATTTCATAGGACATCTCCTCGCTTGGTAAGGACTCATGGTAGTGGCAGAGCCAGAGCGAGTGGTGTTACTGTGAGTGCTTATGAAGCGAGGAGTAGCAATGGGAGTAGGAGAGGGCAAGGGACCTAACTGGTACTAGGTCTCAGGACCAAGTGTAGACCTATAGGGATGTGAGTGTGCTGACTCATCTATATCTCCCGAGTCAGCACAACATATGCAACGAGTATGCAACCCTTCCTACTCTTTCTTCCCTTAGTCGAAGGGGCTAGAGGGGATAGCTAGACAATAGGTCCAGCTATCAGTGTAGGAGAGGTATTTTGTTGAGGTCCTCTTGGATAATAGCAGAGAGAAGAATCTTGTTGCCTTCGCTTTGGTCATCTGTGCGACAAACTCGTCGGGACTCCCGACAAAGCCATGAGTTGCTAGTAAAGGAGTTCCCCGAGGGGTAGTCGTAGTGCTAGGTCTAAGAGGAGTCACAAGGGTAGGCCCCTAAGGTGTTGCTTGAGTGGGATCAAATTCCTCTGGAGAGTAAAGATCATGATGTCTCCTCGTACAAGGGTTTCCATACTCATCAGATGCACAATGTGATCCCATGTCTAATTTGGGGGGATTTGACAAACGTAGACACAAACATGAAAACACAAACACGAAGACAAAAAACACAAAATACGAGCGGATAAGAAGTAGAAAGACAATTATGAAATTCAAACTCATGATGCTATGAAAAGGCAATTAATCACTTGTGAAAATTATAAGATGGCATCAATGCAAAAATGATAAATATGAAAAAGAGAGGAAAAAAGAGAAAGAGAGAGGGGGAAAGAGAAGGAAAAAAGAGAGATGAAAAGAAGAAAAGACATGAAACAAGAGAAAAAGAGAGAAGAGAAAAGAAGAGAAGGAGAAGCATAAGAGAAGGAAAAGAGAAAGAGAAGCATAAGAGAAGGAAAAGCAAATGCATAAGAGAAAAAGAGAGAAAGCATATGCATATTCTTATGCATGAGCATATGCTCATGCATAAGCATAAGCATAGGCATAGGCATATGCTTATGAAAAGAAAAGAAAAAGAGAGGAAAAAAGAGAGGGGAAAAGAAGAGAAAGAAGTGGGGAAAAGAAGAGAAGGAAGGGGGGAAAAGAGATTGAAAGAGGGGAAAAGGAAGAGGGGGAAAGAGCATAAGCATAAGAGGAGGGAAAACATATGCATAAGAGAAAAAGAGAGAAATCATATGCTTATGCTTATGCATGAGCATATGCTCATGCATAAACATAAGCATAGGCAAATGCATATGCTCATGCATAAGCATATGAAAATAAGAGAAGAGATATGAAAATAAGAAAAGAGAGGAAAAAAGAGAGGGGAAAAGAAGAAAATGAAGAGGGGAAAAGATAGAGAAAGCATATGCATAAGAGAAAAAGAGAGAAAGCATATGCTTATGCTTATGCATGAGCATATGACTGCTCATGCATAAGCATAAGCATAATCATAAGCATAAGCATAGGCATAGGCATATGCTTATGAAAAGAAGAGAAAAAGAGAGGAAAAAAGAAAGGGGAAAAGAAGAGAAGGAAGAGGGGAAAAGAAAACATTGAAAGAGGGGAAAATAAGAGATTGAAAGAGAGGAAAAGGAAGAGGGGAAAAGAGCATAAGCATAAGAGAAGGAAAAACATATCCATAAGAGAAAAAGAGAGAAAGCATATGCTTATGCTTATGCATGAGCATATGCTCATGCATAAGCATAAGCATAAGAGAAGACAAATGCATATGCTCATGCATAAGCATATGAAAATAAGAGAAGAGATATGAAAAAAGAGAGATGAAAATAAGAAAAGAGAGGAAAAAAGAGAGGGGAAAAGAAGAGAAGGAAGAGGGAAAAAGAGAGAGAAAGCATATGCTTGTGCTTATGCATGAGCATATGAGCATATTCTCATGCATAAGCATAAGCATAAGCATAAGCATAAGTGTAGGCATAAGCATATGCTTATGAAAAGAAGAGAAAAAGAGAGGAAAAAAAAGAGGGGAAAAGAAGAGAAGGAAGAGGGGAAAAGAAGAGAAGGAAGAGGAGAAAAGAAGAGAAAGAAGAAGGGAAAAGAAGAGAAGGAAGAGGAGAAAAGAAATTAAAAGAGGTGAAAAGGAAGAGGGAGAAAGAGCATAAGCATAAGAGAAGGAAAAACATATGCATAAGAGAAAAAGAGAGAAAGCCTATTCTTATGCTTATGCATGAGCATATGAGCATATGCTCATGCATAAGCATAAGTGTAAGCATAGGCATAGGCATATTCTAATGAAAAGAAGAGAAAAACAGAGGAAAAAAGAGAGGGGGAAAGAAGAGAAGGAAGAGGGGAAAAGAGATTGAAAGAGGGGAAAAGGAAGAGGGGAAAAGAGCATAAGCATAAGAGAAGGAAAAACATATGCATAAGAGAAAAAGGAAGAAAACATATGCTTATGCTTATGCATGAGCATATGAGGGAAAGAGGGGGGAAAGAGGGAGGAAAAGAGGAAAAGAGGGGAAGAAGAGGGAATAAGAGAAGAGAGGGAAAGAGAGGGTTCCTACGCCCATCACTGCAGCTAGCACTTAATGCACTAGCTACAGGCCAATGCAAATAACAAAAATAACAAAATGAGAAAAGAGGAAGCACTTTCTTACTTGGAAAAGTTCCCCTCGGTGTTTTTGGTCAAAGAGAGGAAACATACCATTTTTTAGATAACTAGTTAGAGAAAGGAGGAGTTTGGAGAAGCAACTTTTCAAAGGGATTGGATTGACGAGACAAGCATAAGCCTACAAACAAGGAGAAAGCATAAGCCTACAAATAAAGAGAAAGAGGAGGAAGAGAAATATCAAAAAGAGAAGAGGTGAGTCTTCTTTCTTTCACCAAATCTCGTTTTTTGTCCTTAACCTCTGAAAATCAAGCATGAAAATTATCCAATAGGCTTAGCAATACAAGGAGAAACATGCTTCAACTCTCACAAAATGAAATCTCACAAAAAGTGAACCTACATTGCTTAAAGAGACACACTGTGAAATGAAGTTGGGGGTAATGAAACGCACCTCTTAGCTTCCTGCTATGTGAGAAAAACAAAGAAAGGCATTATGCTGCTTGTCATTTATGTTGATGATTTGATCATCACAGGTGATAGTGATGAAAATATCCTTCATGTGAAAATGCTATTGAAGCAGAAGTTTGAGATGAAGGATTTGGGAGAGCTGCGTTACTTCTTGGGCATTGAGGCGATTAGATCCACAAGTGGGATATGGCTCTTGCAGAGGCAGTATGGATTGGATATGCTGTCCAAATATGGGATGACAGGCTGTAAGCCTATTTCAGTTCCTTTGGAGCAAAATGCGAAGCTGAGTGCAGATGCAGGTGAGCTTCTCGAAGACCCTACTATGTATATACGCATAGTAGGAAGTTTGATTTATACGACTATTACCAAGCCAAACTTGAGCTATGATGTTGGGTTGGTAATTCAGTTTATGCAGGCTCCAAGGAAACTGCATTTGGATGCAGCTAGATGCATACTGAGGTATGTGAAGTCCACATTGCAGTATGGACTATTTTATGAGAGTGGGCTTTAGATACAGTTGCATGGATATACTAATGCTGATTAGGCTGGTAGTATTTCTGATAGATGATCTACTAGTGGATATGTGTTTTCTTTTGGGAGTGTTGCAGTCACTTGGAGTAGCAAGAAATAGCCTACAATTGCCTTATCAAGCACAGAGGCTGAATACAGGGGTGCAGTAATGGCTGCATGTGAGGCAACTTGGTTGCATAAGCTACTTTATGATATGCATCAGTCTATAGATGGGCTAGGTGTCATTTATTGTAACAACATACACTTGGCACACAACCAGTCTATCATGCTAGAACAAAGCACATTGAGGTGCATTATCACTATGTGCGGGAGAAGGTTCTAGTAGGTTTTATTGATCTAGTTTATGTCAGCACAGAGGATCAGGTAGCTAACACATTCACGAAGGCATTGGGCACAGAGAAGCTACACAACTTCAGAGACCTGCTTGGTGTGCAGGAATTGGGATTGAGCTCGAGGGGGAGTGTTGAGATATCGAGCTCCACTCGTGATATGCCAGGATGACCGTTGTGCATTTATATCATCGACTTGTCAGCTGCAGATGCGGTTGGTAGACTGCCGCCCATGAATAATAGCTAGATGATAGCTATCTTTATGTACTCTAGTTAGTGGCTCAGTTAGTATGCCACCTAGGTTAGCTAAGTTGGTTTGAGACCCACATATATGGTTCACCTATTCCTTTTGTACTAAGAGAGAGTTGTTTTGGCTTTCATAACTAAGAAGAGGAAAACCATGAGGAAGAGGGGCACTAAAGTCCATCAATGGAGATAGAAGAATTCCTAGAGTAGTTCTTCAAGAATGAAGCCACCACCCAACCACCATTTTCAGTGAAACACTTTTTCGTTGATGATATGTGAGATAGCTTCTCCGATGATATGCGAGATGGCTTTGCAAGTTGAGGGTACTTTGCCAATCCTACATAGGTACACCGCTCTTGTATTAGCCTACATACCTATAGGATAGTTGCACCCCTCCCCTTCCAATCACATCCGTTGCTCCAAAAATTTGAGGCACTCGAACCACAATGCATTAACCTCATCCTTCTCCACCTCTAATGCAAAAAAGAACCATAAGAATTATGCTTGTAGGCCCCAAGTGCCTTCATTTAGCATTATAACAAAGATGGAGAGGAAAACCTTGGCTCATACGAAAGCAAAAGGACTAAGTGAAGAATAATGTGAGTTTCTCCTAGCCTATCTACAATATACCATTTTAGGCAATGAAGCTATAGCTTACCACTTTTTATTTGCAAGGCTGTCTCGAAAGCATTCGAAGAGTAAGTCCAACATTCTATTTGCTTGTGGGTAAAGGTTGGAGGGAAAGTGCTCCAGGAGCACTTTCCCAAGAGGGAAGCTGCAAGAAAATGACAAGCAGCCAGAAGGAAACACATCACACTCTTGGTGGCTTCTTGATGGGCCATAGCGAGCAGTTTTGAACTAGAAGTTGTTGGCAAATGTGTGACACCTATCGATGGTATTTAATGCATACGTTGTGTGTTATGATTTTCTTGAGTGGTCCTTTGCATGTGGTTTGATTTGGCATCCATTTGATTTTCTTCTTCTTTCATCTTATCCAAGCCTGTTTGCATTGGCTCGATTGGTGTCGTCCTCTTCTTGTTGTTTGAGTGTTCGTTGTGTCTTGTTTTGGTTCTTTTGTAAGATGGGTGAAGGTCCTTCCTTCTCTTTGGGATTGACATAGGATATTACTAAGGATTTAGATGCTTGTGTTTCTGAGTTGCGAGGTGATTCTTTTCATTCTAATGTAATCGAGCGTTGTGGTTTTGATTTGGGAATGTGTGGTGAGCCTATTCGTTCTGGTGGTGTGGAGTTTGAGTCTGGGGGTGTTGCTAGTTGCGGATATGATTCTATGTCTAGTGGTTCTCGAGAATGTGTTGATGATTCCTGTGACACTAGAGGTTGGGTTCTATTGGTTTTGGATGTTTTGTTTTCTTTTGTTGGTTGCATGTGTAGTTTGATTTGTGTTTTTTTGTTTTGTTGTATGTAGGTACTAGTTTCTATGTTCATGGTCATGGTTTTTGTCGAGGTGGTAGATATGTTGAGGTGGTTCAACTCTAGGTGGAAGGACTGTTGGTGTTCCATGCATTTCTTTGGATGGTGATGTTGTGTGGGTGGAAGCAAAGAGGAGGCAACATGGGCTAGAAGGCATTTTGATTTGTGGCAAATGTCAAATGGTATCGATACATCTATGTCTATCAAGGATCTTGATATGCGTGTGTTTGACAATATGCTTAAGAAGTTTGTGGTTTAGATAACTAAGGATGATGGTAGTTTCTACCCACTGGGCATTATTATGGATTTGTTTAAATCTTTTGGTCATATTTTGAGGCACTAGCGGGAATGTAGGATTGCTCGAACTATACTGGAGGAAGTTTCGATTAACATTTTGAAGAGTCAAGTGGCTTTGGGCATAGCTATGATACATAGTGTGGAGAAAGATCTATTGCAGGATATGAGGAAGTCGTAGGTGATGGGATTGAGAGGTGGATTTCTCTTGCTTCCATCTGAGGCACCTTTAGAAAAGGTTTATGTTTCACTGCCTCCTTTGGTTTGCTATACATGGTGGTTCTGAGCTGCATCGGGTCAATTTTTATTTTACTGTGTTTTATCATGTAAATTTTGCCATGTCTTGTGGTGGGTCTATAAGAAAACAATACAAACGTCTGTGCTCAACAGATAACAGGATCTTGTATGCAAGAGAGAAAAGCAGATAGTATGGAGAATCAAAAATTTTATTACTATAAAACTGCTACAATAGATGGCGCTGCCTCCCAGCCATGCGCTCTTGTGTGAGAAGCTTCAATGGCATGCTAGAACAGTAGAGGATGGAGGCTGGATGCTAAGGAATCAGGGTTGCTGTAGCTAGTGATGATAATGGGCTTCACGGGCTTGCTCTTATATAGCCACCAGTCGTAGTCGGTTAGACCCAATTGGGAGACCGACCCAGTCAGCCCAAAACGGCCAATTGGAGGTTAAGGCCACCGACCACAAGTTAGAACCGTGGCACAAAATAGAGTAACTAACCTATGGTCTCCGTTCGGCCGAGAGCCATCCAAGATCATCTGGGGCTCCGAACGAGCCCCACAACCCAAGAGTGGGCTACCCTAGGAAATGCTCCATCTACCCTCAGTGCGGTCAGTCATGGGATGCCTTCCCGCACTTGCATCTAGCCTAGTTGGCAGTGTGCCAACTCTATCTGAAGCCGTCCAGCCATCAAGCCACACATGGACCCCATCTAGTGTCCAAACCAGGACCTACCGGATAACTGAGCTACTCAAATGCCTTATCCTCATATGGGGGGCTTACAAGTAGAGTTAATTGGTTCCCATGTTGTTACACGAGAGTGGAGCATTGATATCTAACTTCCCCCCTCAATGTCCACCCGCAAGTGAACTTACTTTTTTGGCCCAATGCCAAGTCAATGAAGATGCCTCTCTAGCAAGTCTCTTCCAAGAGCCTTCGTGAAGATGTCCGCAGCATTCTCTATAGTCAAACAGTACACCAAGTTGACCTCTCCATCCATGATGAGCTCACTACAAAGTGATATTGAATCTCAATGTGTTTTGTGCGAGCGTGGCACATTGGGTTCTTGGCAATTGCCATGCAGCTCTGATTGTCACATGATAACTGCGTAGGCTTGTGCTACACTGCACCCATGTCCCCTAAAATCCTCCTTAACCACACTGCCTCATAAGAAGTAAAACATGCTGATTTGTACTCAGCCTCGGTAGAAGAAAGAGCAACTATGGGTTGCTTCTTGTTGGCCCATGACATAGCTCCAGATCCAAGTGAGAAACAGTAACCTGTCACTGATCTCCTGCTATCCACATCTCTCGCCCAATCCGAGTCACACAATCCGGTCAAGTGGTATAGGTGATGCCATAATCAAGTGTGCCTTTGATGTATTTTAGCACCCGCATCCCTGCCCTCCAATGGTTCCCCTGGGGCTTATTGGAAAACCTGCTTAGTACACCAGTCGCAAAATAGATGTTTGGCCGTGTGTTGCACAAGTGAATCAAACTGCCCACAAGCCTTCTGTACTTCGCTTCGTCCATCAATGGTGATGAATCCTCATTTGAGAGCTTCACATCAACCTCCATAGGAGTGCCAACTATCTTGCACTCAGCCATGCCAAATGCCTTCAGTATCTCTCCAGCATACTTCAGTTGTGAAATGGAGATATGTTTCAGCTCTTGCCAAACTTCAATCCCCAAACAAAAATGCATCAGTCCGAGGTCTGTCATTTCAAACTCTCTTCCTAGAAAATGCCTTGTCTACGAGATCTTTTCTTCATGGTTCCCTATTATGACAAGGTCGTCCACATAAAGAACCACAATCATACACCTACCTCCTTCTCTATAGATATACCAATTTGCATCAGATGGGCTCCTCTTGAACCCGTTTTGCAGAAAGTAGGCATTAATCCACTGGTACCACACTCATGGGGCCTGTTTCAGCCTGTAAAGTGCTTCTTTAGTTTGCAGACTTTACCTTCTAAATCGGGGATCACAAAACCTAGTGGTTGTTCCACGTATACCTCCTCCTTGAGATCTCCATTCAGAAAGGTAGATTTTACATCCATCTAAAACACAGGCCAATTTTCTTGTGCTGCTAAAGCCAAAAAACTATGAATTGTGGTTAGTCGAGCTATGGGAGCAAAAGTATCTTGCTAATCAAAACCATGTACCTATGCGAATCCTTTTGCCATGAGCCGAGAGCCTTGTACTTATCCAATGTGCTCTTGAACTTGTACTTGGTCTTGTACACCCACTTGTGCCTATTACCTTGCGTTGTTGTTCTTCATTATGGAGCCATACTCCGACTGCATAGCCTCCATCCACCTATCATCACCCTGTGCTTCTTTAAGACACTTGGGTTCTTCAGCACGGATCACCTCTGTCATCAAAGCATAGTTGACCAAGTGTTCCTGTGCCCTTCTTTGCTCCTCTAATCTCTTGGACCGGCAGTGTTCGGATGGTTCCTCCTCAATGGCTAGAGGTTCTCTGCCGTCCAAAAGTTGCTTTATGCACTTCGGGAATGGCTGTTGCCATTGTGGTTCTGCAGGCTCTTCTTCCTCTTCTTTATCTTGAATCCTCCCAAGCACTGTTGGGGGAGTTCGGTCTGCTATTGGTGGTTGTACTGGATGGATATCCTAGTCCTAGTTGTCTAGGAAGGAAGCATCCTCCTCCAATTGATGCGACTATTCTGAGAAGACCACATCTCGACTTACTATTACCTTCTTGGTAACAGGATTATAGAGACGGTAACCCTTCGCCTCTTCACTGTAGCCCAAGAAAATACACTTCCGGCTCTTCGGTTCCCATTTGGTCCTGTTAGCATCAGGGACATGCACAAAACAATCACATCCAAAAACTCTGAAATGTGCAACTAAAGGTTTCTTACCAGAAAAGGCTTGCAGTGCAGTCATCCCGTTCACAGCCTTTGTGTAGCTACGATTCAAAATGTAAATTGCCGTGTTACATGCTTCAGCCCAGAAAGTCTTTGGCAAATCTTTCCCTTTAATAATACTCCTGCCCATTTCGCAGATGACGCGCATCTTGCGCTCTACTACTCCATTTTGATGTGATGTATGTGGCGGGAGTTTGTGCCTCTTGATCCCATGACTTTTGCAGTAACTTTTGAATTCACTTGATGTGAACTCACCACCTCTGTCTGATCTCAATTCCTTCACCTTCCTCCCCGTTTCTTTCTCGACCATTACAAGCCATTCTTTGAACTTACTAAAAGCCTCATCTTTAGTCTTCAGGAAGTATATCCATATCCTTCTACTGTAGTCGTCGATCAGCCTCATGAAGTAGTAGGAACCACCCAAAGCTTCCATCTCCATCTTTCCATAGAGGTCCGTGTGAATGAGAGCTCTAGAGGAGCCTTTGCCCTGCTGGCCTCTTCAGGAAAGGGCTGCCGATGCTGCTTGCCCATCATGCAAGCTTCACATACATCGGGCAGATCTATAATTTCCGGTAGGTCTGCAATCATTCCACTTTTATGCATCTCCTTTAAAGAACTAAGGTTTAGATGACCAAATCTCTCATGCCACAGCTTAGTGTTGCTCACATCGACTCGAGCACTAAAAGCTAAGAGTTCATAGATGTTGAACCGTGTACCTTTACCAATGACCTTCCCTTGAAGATCCAAAATATCTGCGCAATTCTTATCAAAGTGAACTTTGAGGTCCTGATCCATGATCGCAGAAACAGACAACAAGTTCCTCTTGATATCTGGCACATAAAGAACATCGGACAACTATTTTACAACTCCATCTGACTTGAGAGCAATTGTACCTTTTCCTTTTGTTGGACATTTTTCATCATTGCTGACTGCTACAAGGATGTCATTCCCTACCGGATGTAGAGAGGTATACCAATCCTTCCGAGTGGTCATGTGGCATGATGCACCACTGTCAATGATGCACCACCCTCAATTGCTATGAACAGCTGTATTGGTACTGCCTGCGCGCTATTGCTGGACTCTTTCTTTACTCCGTTCTTCTCATTTGCAATCTTCTTTTGGCACTCATTCTGCTTGTGCCTTGCCTTGTTGCAATAGAAGCACTTGATCTTCTTCTTTCTCTTTTTATCATCAGAAGAAGATGGGTTACCAGAGTCCTTAACCTTACCTTTTTTTGATCCAACCGAGAAAGCCAAATCTTCTCCAGTCCTCGTCTTTTGATGCATCTCCTCCTCCACAAGCATTGCATTGAAATCCTCAAAGTTGAGGGGCGGAATTCTGTTTTGCATATTCAGCACCGTAGCACTGCAGACAATAGAACACAGCGCATCTGCATTTCTTAAGAGTCCATGCGAGAATCTGATCCGCAGTTGGTACTATCTGTTGTCCTGCATTGGCTAGATCCGGTCTCGCAACCGGCTTCACGTCCACCCCAGTAGCAATATCCCAAAGCTCATATGCACTTAGGATGGTCTTCATCTTGAACTTCCAGAGTGGATAGTTAGTGCCATCCAACTTTTCTCTTTCACCCAACGGTGAGATTCAAAAACTGATACAATAGATGGCGCTACCTCCGAGCCGTGCGCTCCTATGTGAGAAGCTTCGATGGCATGTTGGAAATAGTAGAGGACAGAGGCTGGATGCTAAGAAATCAGGGTTGCTATAGCCAGTGATGATAATGGGCTTCACGGGCTTGCTCAGATTATATAGCCACCAATCGTAGTTGGTTCGACCCAATTGGGAGACCGATAGAGTCAGCCAAAAAGGTTCTAAAATAGGCCACCGACCACACATTAGAGCCGTGGCATAGAATAGAGCAACTAACCTATAGTCTCCGTTCGGCCCAGAGCCATCCGAGATCATTTGGGGCTCCAAATGGGCCCCGCAACCCGAGAGTGGGCTGCCCCAAGAAATGCTCCATCTACCCTCAGTGCGGTCAGCCATGGGATGCCTTCCTGCACTTGCATGTAGCCTATTTGGTAGTATGCCAACTCTATATGAAGCTGTCCAGCCATGAGGCCACACATGTCCCCCATCTAGTGTGCAAACCAGGACTACCAGATAACTGAGCTACTTAAATGCCTTCTCCTCATATGGGGGGCTTACAAGTAGAGTTAGCTGGTTCCCACGTAGTTACACGAGAGTGGAGCATTGATATCTAATAGGGTCAACGTTTGCTTGGGTGTATCCAATCGCGGAATTATTTTTTGTGTGAATATTTGAATTCTGCACGGACCCGGGCTCTCGTTGAAAATTTTCCCGTTGTCATGAACGTGCACTGGTGTAATAATGAGACGCAATGTTATCATGGTCAATAGTGCAGAGCTCGACACATGGCAGTATATGCATTTACTCATGAGCACAGAGACTACTGTTGCTCTGTGGACTGACTACATCACATAGCCTTTGCCTTGCCATGTTTGCTTATGCAACTTCGTCATCTATCACTTTGCTAACCATCATGCTAGTTTGAGCACAACCACGTTGGCCTGACAACATCACAAAACTTTTTCCTTGCCAGCTGTCATTACGTAGCTTTGCCATCTATCGCTGCACAACATAATCTTTTGTTACGCTGATCACTGGGTTGGTTCAAGCAATGATGTTGGCATGGAGAGACCACCACGTTGGCATGAAGACCACCATGGCAGACTACCATGGCATGCCAATCTCTAACGGGACCCCTCAGGGTCCATATCCGCAACCACCGTGCTTGATGTTGGAGCTATTTAGTTCTAAACCAAGGAAAATAGTGTTATTTTAGAGATATTTTAGTCGTATTACTCCTTGTGCAACAATTTCTCAACCAACGCACACGTTCTTGGAGCTATTTTAGCTCCAAGCTAAGGAAAATGTAGACATTTACAATTTAGTATAGTTTCCTTGCAACAACCACCATGCTGGTTATTGGAATTATCATAGTTCTAAAGCACCACACTGGTTATTGGAACCATTTTCACTACAGTAAGAACAATTTTTTTGACAATTTCTTGTGCAACGATCCCTATGGTTGCCATGAAATGTAAACGAGGGTAGAAATATGCCATTTGTTCTTCATTAGAGCCACTTTCACTATTGAAGTAACAGCCAACAATAGTTTTGGCGATAATGGTACTACATTGAAATTGAAACTGAAACAAAAGAAATTACATTAAGAAATTACATCCGAATATTTCAATGGGATAAGGGGAGAGGAGCGGTGGCACATACACCCAGCTTTGCTAGTAGCCCAACCTAGCGTAGGCGGTCATATACATCATTGTCTAGCCATGATGTGCGATTAGATGGTTTCCATGGGAGAATTTCTTGGTCATCGGAGCCAAGATCATAATAATTCAATGGGATGAGGGGTAGGAGCGGTGGCACATACACTCATCTAGCCTTGATGTGCGATTAGATGGTTGCCATGGGAGAATTTCTCGGTCAATCAAAAAATGCTAATCTAGGAGGCCTGTGAACTAGGTGGCCCCTCATGCAAAGTCATTGTTATTACAGTCAACTAAAGAAAGGAAAGATCAAAACAGGACATCAGATTAGCATTGAGTCGGTTCATCAGGCTATAATAACAACAATAGTTCTCATTCTAAACTATTGTTATTATGGCCTGATACACGTGACTGAATGCTAATCTAAGCTTGTGAACTCGATGGTCCCCCATGCAAAGTCATTGTTATTACAGTCTGATTCTAGCTCAATGCTAATCTGAGCCTGTGAATTAGATGGTCCCTCATGCAAAATCATTGTTATTATACTTTGATTCTGACTGAATGCTAATCTAAACTTATGAATTAGTCGATCCCTCATGCACAGTCATTGTCACTAAAACAATCTCATGTGAAGATAGTGGGAGAGAGGGAAGGAGTCTCACTTGCGGCTTTCTCACATACACAAAGGGGGAATACACACACAGGTGGAGGCTGAAAATAGTTTTCCTCTTCTTAGTTGTGAAAAGCCAAAAGAACTCTAGTACAAGGAAATAGAAGAACCCTATATGTGGGTCCCAAACCAAACTCAACTAACTAAGGTGGCATACTAACTGAGCCACGAACTAGAGTAGATAAGGATAGCTTGTTAGAGTTAGCTCAAATGTCCACCTCTCATGTAACCCACCAATATTCTGTGTACCCAATGTTGTAAGGCCCCCATATGAGGAGAAGCCATGATGGGTATCAGATATTGGGAGGGATCCCCAGTTTAGACACTGGAAGGGGTCTTAGAGTAGACCAGATGGTTATGAGACGGCTTAGGAGCCAAGAGTAGATACCCGTCTGCACAAAGGGGGGGTTCGGGGGGGCGATAGCCCCCCCGATAGCAGGGGGTCCGGGGGGCGCAGGCCCCCGGTGGGGGTCTGGGGGCAAAGCCCCCAGCGGCAGGGTCCGGGGGCTGCCGGTAGCCCCAGGCCCGACGGTATGACCTATGCGCGATCCTTCATCTGCCCGACGGCATGTTTTCTGAAGGGTCGGTGGTCTTCCAGGCCGACTGTCTATTAGGCCGACTGCCTATTACAGGGCCGACCGTCAACCACTTACACTATATAAGTGGCCACCCCCTATCATCAGATCACCAGTTCTTCACGCTCATAGTCCTCCGTCCAGCATCTGTCTAGATCACCATCGAAGCTCTGTCTGTAGAGCGCACGGGTGGACAGCCAACCATCAGTTGTATCAGCAGTTTGGTATATCAGAATTTTTGTATTCTCTCCAGCTTTCCATCGTGTACTTGCGTTTTGTTGTTATCTTCCGCTGCGTACTATTTTCTTACATAGCTGTCATCTAGCTATTATTCGGTGGCTGTTTGGTATGAGTATACTATTTGGGATTTATATTTCCCTTTTTTTAGTTTTATTAATTGGGATTTATTGAAACAAGCACGGTGGTTGTTTGGGATTTACTAAAGATTATATTTTGTGCTGGTTGCAGTTAATCCTAAACCAACAAAAATGCATTTCATTGCGAGTGCCTACCTCCTCTAGCCTTACATGATCTGTGAACAATTACATCTTTGATAGCAGGAGAGCAAAATAGTTTAAAAACCCGACAGGTCTCAAGTGAAGGAACAACGAAGGAATAGAGATGGAAAACCACAGAGGCAATGACATTTTTCGTGCTACTAGTCCTGAGCTTGATGAAGCCATTTTGCAAGGGGTCCCTCGACAACCCAAGATTGTCGTGGATGAGATTGATTGCTTGGAGGAGGAACATAGAGTTCCCAAGAGTGTCATTCACAAGATGGTCATATTGCATGAGGAAATATGGGAAGGCCTTCAATACTATAAGAACCCACAGTTTGTGAAGTATGTTGTTGAAGGCTCCCACTGTGTGAAGTGTCGAGCCTGTGTCCTTGCGTAAATATAAGTTCCTTCAAAGATCTCAAAACCTCTTGTAATCTTGGATATATATTACTTGGGACTTTTTTAAGGGCTGACCACCCCTCTAATATAGTCGGCTTTTCAATAGGACTTAAGTAGTAAATTGTCTTCTTTGAAAAAAAAAAAGTAAAATTTTTTCTTTGTATTTATCCATACTTAGATACGATGGTGGTCTCTTTATCCATACTTAGATACGATGGTGGTCTCTTTTCAAAATGTAGAAGACTAAAACTTGGTTGTATACTACCTGGGTATATAACTTTAGGGGCTGATGGTACATTTGGCTTTTTTATATAACTTCAGTTTTAAAGCAACAATTCGCCATTTATCCATCCTTGGATATGATTGCTTCACTCAGTTGGACCTTATAAATTGAAAATGTTACATTTAGTTGGATTCGAAGGTCCTATTTTCTTATGACTACTTCACTCATGACGTGCAATTAGATAGTAATTATAATCGTGTGATATGTTCTTACAGTCTATCTCAACTTAATGCTAGTTCTCATTCTAAACTATTGTTATTACAGCCTGATAAACCGACTGAATGCTAATCTAAGCTTGTGAGCTAGATGCAAAGTCATTATTATTACAGTAGTCTAATTCTAGCTCAATGCTAATCTGAGCCTGTAAATTAGATGGTCCCTCATGCACAGCCATTATTATTACAATCAGATTCCGACTGAATGCTTATTTGAATTTATGAATTAGATGGTCCCTCATGCACAGTCATTGTCACTAAAACAAGCTCAGTGGTTGTTTGGGACTTATATTTTCCCTTGTTTAGGATTTACTAAAACAAGTGCAGTGGGTGTTTGGGATTTACTAAAGGTTATATTTTGTGGGGGTTGCAGGTAATCCTAAACCAACACAAATGCATTTCGTTGCCAGTGCCTACCTCCTCTGGCCAGTGCCTACCTCCTTTAGCCTTAACTGGTGTTTGAGTTGACCTAATCATGATTGCATGATGTTCCAACCACCAAGCTGGTTTAGGACAATCCCATTAAGTCCAAGCCAGCGTGGCTCTGATGTTTGAGACCAACCACACGGTTGCATGATATTCCAACCACCGGGCTGGTTTAAGACAATCACATAACTGGTGTTTGAGCTGACCCAACCATGATTGCATGATGTTCCAACCACCGAGTTGGTTTAGGACAATCGATCACATTGAGTCCAAGCCATTCTGGGTCTAGTGTTTGAGCTGAACCAGCCACACGGTTGCATGATATTCCAACCACTAGGCTGGTTTAGGACAATCACATTAAGTCCAGGCCAGCCTAGTGAACTATCCCAAAGCTTAATCACAAACAACCACGGGGCTCATTTAGGCAACCACTGACTTGCGTTGTATCAAAAACTGAAACAAGTAAACTATCCCAAAGCTCAATCACAAGCAACCACTGGGATGGTTTAGGCAATCACTTACCTGCGTTGTATCGAGCATCTGTATTTGTATGATGTGCTCATCAAACATATTGTATCCCGTCTGCTTTCTACAGATGTCCCTGTTATTTGGAGAAACTCTCGAGAGATGCAAGAACAGTGGAAGCAATGCATGATCACTCTGATCCAAGTAGTCTATGGGCTTCAACAGAATGCAAGAGGAGAGACAGACTAAGTGCAGAAGTCATTGCAATAGTGAAGAATTTTTGGCACAAAAATACAAGGTGTTGGTAGGGTTGTCACTCTATGAACTTTAGAGTGCAGGCTAAAGCTTGTAAAGACTCGAGAATGGTATTTACCTGAATGGCCTAATGTTTCTTCCTCAAATGCTACCACCAATCATGACATCACAACTCATTTTCTTCACTCTAGTGGCAAGGATCGAATGCATGCATGTGCAACAATTGCTTCTTGTTGCTGCTCTGCAAGGAGTCTTCTATTCCTTGTGCCCTAACCAAGCTTTTCAACTTTTCTATCTCATAGCCTTTGTTTGCTTCTCTTGTAAACCATGGTGAGCTACATGTTGCCATGACAAAGATCAATGAAAGACGACAATGCCAAACCAAAACTGAGAGAAGCTAGTTGGTGAGGCAAGCAAAGAATAGAAGACAACTTACCCGAAAGAAGACAATGGCAAACCAAAGTCTGCGCAAGGTCACATCAAGGTGTGTGCAGGTTGCAGGGCATTTGTAGGAGGGGCAGGTTGCAGGTACTTAATCTTCCAAGATTTGATGGGCGGGAGGTGTGAAAATTCAAAATTTGCAGGAGTAGTAAAATTTTAGCCGCTGATTTTTCCCCCTTCGGCGATACACATCAACAGAATTGAATATCTTAAACAAGTGCAATGTCGTCTAAAATGCTTGAAAACACAAATAGGCCAAATAGACTATCTTCCAAGGCTCCGAGTCTGTGTGAATTGTCTACTCGGGTCTCTTTCATAACCCATTGCCTAGGCCCGTCTCATCGATTGTCTTCTCCCGGGACACTTCATCTGCATGGCGGGGAGGCTCCTCAAGTCCCTTTGGTTCCACAACTCCTGTCGTCGGCACCCTGAGTGGACAATTTCAGGCAAAGTGACCCAACCATTTGCAAACGTAGCAAGCATCCGACAAGGGACTAAACCTGACTTACTGTGCGCAATAACGAAGTCCGAAATGTCCTGATAAAATCCAGGCCCTCTTTCTACCACCACGTTGCCTAGATGCCAATGGAATCTGCAACACTTTCCCCAAGGATGCAATCCCAGCCATGAAGGCAAGTTTGGAAACTCAATCCATACCGAGCACTCATGCAGAAGAAATTGATCGATGCTGAAATCCGGTGACCAAGGTAAAACCAAAACCGACGAGCGTGAGAAGAGGAAGCTCCTCCCCGCCAGCTCATCCCTGCATTGAACCAGAAAAAAAACCCTTTTCCGATGCAACGACGGGCGCGTGTCAGACCATGCACTCACCTGCCTGCTAGATCCGAACCTAGTGGTCAAGTTGTTTTATTTTGTCATCCGCTTGTTGGGCAGGCGATATTCTCATCGCGCTTGGAGAATTGCTTGTCTCGTGTGACCATCCGCCCCCTCGTTGCCTCACCCTGCTCTTGTCCTCTCTCTCCGTTTCCTCTTCGTGAAGTTGGAGGAGGAACGGAAGTGAGATGGGACGGAGAATCGTCGATGAAGCAGTGCAGGTATGGAATACGAGAGATCCGATATCTTCTGGGATTTAGTGATCGTAGAATGAAAGTCATCATGTTCTTTGAACCGCCTGTGCGGCAGCTGGCCCTGCCTCCTTCATGTCATCCCTCGATTCACATATTTTCTTTCTGTGATCTGAGGGAACCACCGGTGATGAAGAAATGCTCTGTTTACGGCGAGTTCCTCTGTAGCCTGGAGTGCTTATGTGCACATACATGTTCTCTAGTTGCGAGCCGGGCACCATCGAAAATTAGTTGGAATGCAAAGCTACAGCCACGATCGATGCATTGCTCGGTTCTTTGGGTGCTCTGACGGACGGAATCGAAGTTCTCTTTCTTGCCTTCTCTCCGCCTTCCTCCCTGCTCTCCACCTCCCTGCGCTGCCTGCGTCCACTTTTCTTGCTTGGTACTCCCTCCACCCGTGGCGGCAGCTTCTCCTCCCTGCTCTTCTCCACCCCCTTGGCTGCCGGCGTCTCCTCCTTCTAACGCCCCTCCGCTCAACCCTTGCGCCCACGATTAGGTTAGAGTTAGATTGATAATTTGTGTTGGCGAGAGTTAGTGAAATTGTTGGGGTTAATAAAGCTGGATTAAGTTACTTAGGTAAGAACAATGTGATTTGAAGTAATGTACATTTTGAAGTTGTAGATTCAATTGGTCTGTTAGCATCTACTTTTTGTTGGCGTGAGGCACTTGAATCAAAAGTTATAGATTTTCGAGCAAAGTAAACCAGTATGACAAACGTAAGTAATGCCATGTACAATATTCCTCCCATAACATAAATACATCCTTATTCAAACTTCAAAGCAAAAGAATAGCGGAGCTCGGATGATGGGGCGCAAGAGCCAGGAGCGGCAGTAGCGAAGCTTTCTTCTGTTGCCTATCGGAGACCACTTTGAACTACTGTAGCTAGATGAGGAGAATCTAAAGAAAGGTGGAGTTGGCTGCATGGCTGTGGTCAATTCACGCAGCAGCTGCTTGCGCTGCCTCCTCCTCTTCTTCTCGAGCTGCTTCTTCACAGTCATCTGCATATTGTAGCTCAGCTGCTCGGAGGATAGCTGCTGCTTATTAGCATCAACACGCATGTTCTCATTATCCTCATGTCCATGGTTTGGAGTAGGAGAGACATGACAGCCACGCTGACCATTAATTGGAGTAGGACGATCAGTAAGGTCAAGTAGCATCTGCTTCTTTTGAGTCTCATCATCATCATTGAGCATTCTGTCATCAGAACTGACTTGCGTGTTATAATCTGCATCATCATGAGTTGGAGGTGCAAGAGGAGGAAGGGAGAATATGAATTGAGTACCAAAAGTAGTGGAAGGATTCATCATCTCAAATTGCTGTTCCTGCTTCTTCTTAGTAATCTCATCGTCATCAAGATGCTTGAAGACATACCCATTATCATCAAGGTCAGCATGACTATTGTGCTCCGTATCATCACCAAGGTTCTTGAAGACATGATACACATTATCATGTAGATCAGCATGATTATTTTGTTCTTCCTCATCACCATCATAAGCAGCAGTTCCAAGAGGGGAGAGGTGATGATTATCAATTTCATCTTGCTCAATGTTGTGATCCTCACCATCGCCAGCATCATGAACTCTTGTAGGATCAGCTTGCTCAGGAGGGGAGAGATGATCAGAGAACAGATGACCATCAGCTTGCTCTGTGTTTTGATCATCCTTGTCATCAACATCATGAACTGGAGGAGGGGAGAGGGAATGCACAGCAGTAAACAGAGAAAAACGCTCGGTATCTTGATCATCACCAATGTTGTGAACATCATGAACCTGAGGAGGAGGGTACAAATTATCATCATTTTCAGTATCACCATCATCATCATGACTCGGAGAAAGGATTGGGTCATCATGCTCATCAGCTATTGAAGAAATAGTCATATTCATGTCACCATCCACATTCTGAACTTGCTCAATATCAGTTGAAGCTGGGTGAAGAGGAGGTAGGGACACACGATTTGCATCTACACTCAGCTCCTGGCGCTGCTTCTTATTAGTAGCAATTTGATCGTCATCAGAATCTTTAGGAACGATGTACTTGCTGGTGAGGAACCTGAGATTAATGCGTGCTGGCACAGACCACTTGACATTCCGGCTCCTCCTCATAATCAGGGACCTCAACGCCTGCCCTAGCTTATACTTGATGCAGCGAGATCCCTTATTGCGTACATTGTAATGGTGTATTTGAAAGGCGCCCAGCTTGCCGAATCGCTTGAGCCTGCACATTAACTTTTGGCGGAAGTTGGGAGGGAGGCGGGAGCCATACTTGGCTTGCACATACTTGGCGACCTCGGGCGAGCTGGACCCGAACGGCTGCCTCAGCACAGCAATGGCCTCGGTTATCATCTGTGTGCGGAATAATCAAACGTGAGCACACACCACATAAACCATTGCAATCGATGAGAAACTATCTGCATGGAACTTATAGATACGATGGTGGACGAGTAAACTGGTTACCTGAAGGTATGACGGGTGCAGCAGGGGGCGCTTGGACACCTTGGTCTTGGTGGCGGACCTCAGAACGGGAGCCATTGTGTGTCGCAAAGCAAGAATCGAATTGTGCATACGAGTATATAAAGCGAGACTTATGGAAAGCCACGAGCGATGTACCTTTTATAAGTGTATTGGCTCGCTGCTTCATGAACAAGCTTTCCATGGATATGAGACGTCCCCCACACGCTATTAATTCGAGAATCGATTCAATGAGAAAGACGTTTGCTTTAAAAAAACATTACCACGTCACTAGGCCTGCCCAAAAGAAATATCAAACACAAGTCAAGTAGACTCTAGCACTACACTATTAGTGACTGAGTGTAGGTCAACGTTTGGGAAGAGGAAAGGCAACTTGCCGAAGGCCTCTAGAAGGTCTAGTTGGTAAGTGCTTCACCCCCTTGGATCTAACTTAGGGAGCACTGGACATGCAATGGGTTCATAACACTGCATTACCTATTCAAGTAGGGAGATATCAATTTCACACCGACTAGAGGAACTACAAACTAAACACTAGCTCCTTTGGTAGTCTATGGTTTGATTAGGCTATTCGTGATTCTTGGGTTTAAGCCAAGAGTGAAGGCGATCGAATAAAAGCTCACCTCTATGCCTAGAAGAGGTTGTGAAGATAAGGAAAGGGTTTGGTATAAATAGGGCTCAATTTTGCAGAGTGCAAAAGTCTCTTGCTAAGAAGGCTCTGTTTCTTTACTCATGGCACTTAAGCATGCACCTAATGCTTCTTTTCTTCCTAGGATTATTAAGGAGACATGAGATTTCTTAAGGCTCAGGAGGAGTATAGAGCTGCGGTAGTCAGAATTCAGGCTAGTTTGAGGTGGCTTAATGATCATGATGATACTTGCAATGGGTTGAACTATTTAATGAGTAGGGTATAGCTCGAGTCTTACTAAGACACCTTTTCGGAACTGTTGGGGACAATCCCCCTAATAAACACTCTAACTACAAAGTAGAGTTCCTCAGCCCCTTGAGTCATTGCAATGGAATTCACCTGTAGTAGCAGATGCAATTCAAAATAGAAATCCCTTTCTCAGGTTTGGATATAAAGGTAACAATGTTCTCAATGGCTAAACAAAAGTCGTCTGGTCCTAATGTCATACCAATATAAAAACATTAACATTTTTGGGACGTTTGTGGAGCTGATTTGAATTTATACTCAAATGCTTTGTGTAGAGGCAAACTATTGCTTAAGGAGGTCAATGTAGGTGTCATCAAGCTAATTTCTAAAAACACTAGGAGGCTTCAACCTAGAAATTGGAGGCCTTTGACTATGTTGAATACAACATAGGAGATATTGGCAAACTAAGGCTCTTGCAAACATGATACTCCCAAATGTAGTACCATACTCAATGCTCTACTCTCCATAGACTTTGCGCTTATGTAGAACCAAAGGTTTGTCATGCTTAATCTTGATCTTGATCTTGAGAAATCTTAAGGGTTTTGGTGCAAGGTTTTGATGCATCTTCTTCTTTATCACTAAATGGTTGCATGGTTTCTTTCTTGTAAATCCTACTTGTGATCTTGAGTGAGGTGGGATTTCATTCTTCATACTATGCACAAGATTGGTTTTTGTGTATGGTTTTGTTCAATGACCAATCTGTTATTTACTAATGCATCTACTTCGTTATCATTGAATGGTTATCTCCTCTAAAGCATGCAATAAGTTCCTTTCCTTGTGACCCTAGAGCTTAAGATCATAGATCCTTATAGATACAACTCATGACTGACACTCATTGAGGTGTACTCTGGCCCTCTACATTTATAATGGGGAGTTACTTCCCTCTACATGTATAACTACTCATCTTGTTAGGCCAAAGCCATTACTTTATATCAATTCAGGAAGCCAGACTTCACGACATTTATAACTACTCCTCTGCATTTTTAACTACTCATCTTAGCAGATAGTGCCAGTACTTCATATCTGTTCAAGCGTTTATACTTCACTTGGATGTATCTTCATGCATGCTTCAATGTGTCCTTTCATTAGAAAAACTCAGAGCTCATTTTGGGGCGTTTTAGCCCAAAAGGAAAATAGCCCTCCACCAATCAAAGGGGGGCCAATGTAACATTTGCATGCGATCAGGTACTTGAGTTACTTTATTATACCTGACATATGGTGCATGATTTGTTATTTTTAACATCACCGATGCATTCAGAGCGGGCCAAAACCCTCAGCTTGTCAAATCGCTTTCATTCATACATCTAGTTTTCTAGGCCTTTTTGGCCTTTTCCAAACCTCTAGGGATCTCTTTTCAAAGTTTCAAAAGTCATTTTGGGGGTTTTGGTGCATTGTTAACATGTTCGTGATGTCAAAAATACCAAATTATGCACTGTACATCAATGGGGTTATGTTATATTTTATTGTTTTAGAGGAAAGAAAAAGTAAAAATTTGTAAATTTCTCTCAATGCCCCGAAATGAGCTCCCTTTTTCCCTAATAATTTGGTGGTTTATCTCAGGTTCAGTCAGCATAATGGTAGTTTCTTGGCTTTTATGCCTGGTGGGTGCCTTTGACTCCTTTCCTCCGAGGTTTCACCCAATCTAGAATTTTAGTGTATCATGTGCATTCAAAAGGAGGGATATTTTATTTTAACTTTTGGAAAACTAAACAGAATTACAATAACAAGATGGGTTTTTAAATTCAATTTTAGGAAAAAATCAATTAATTCATAAGTAAAGAGGGGTGGTTTTATTAGGGGGGAAATTTTAGCTAAGTAGTTTTTTAAATACCCCTTGAATGCATGTGATACATAGGGTTTCTTACTAGTGCACCCCTTGATCTCCTTTCATCATCTAGAGCCTTGTTGCTTACTAGCCATGCCACCACTTGCTTCCTATGCATGGCCTTGGTTCAACACTCACCCCACCATTGGTTTGAGACATGTCCTCGTCGTGGATCCACTCTCGTGGGATTGCTCTCCATATTGGTGCCTCCATATGCCTTATTGCACTGGGGTTTGTTTGCATTGGTGGACTTAGGAGTCTCCTTCATTTGTTCCATTGGTGCGTCCTTTGCGAATAAGCTTTTTACATTGGGTAACCATACTATCGCTAGGTACCTATGGAAGGATGGGTACCCAAGGAAAAGGACATGTTTGGTTCTTCTGTCGGTTGGCCTTCAGCCTTTAGGTTTAGAGTATTCTTGCTAGGGGGGAGTGAACTATGGGGGACACACTTGGTTCTTCTATTGGTTGGGCTTCAAGGTCAAGGTATGTTTGCTAGGGGCAGTGTTGCATAAGAATAGGAAAGAAGGGGCTTGATCTTGGTTCATGTCATGCAAGTATGCTTAGATGCATAGCAAGGAAGGCTAGGTGTAGATGCATGGCAAGGAAAGCTAGGGGATCCGTAGAATTGCTTCTTCGCTCATATGTTTATGTAAGCATAGGGTCAACTTTGGGAGGTCTGACCGCTCTAACTCTGATGAGTTTGAGTCCATCGGTGGCCATCCATGCCAAGACTTAAAGGCTACACCGTTGTAGGATGTTGAAGTAGTAGTGCATTAGAGCAATTATGTTATTGGCACATTTGACTTTGTATGTCTGCCACCTCATTTTTGTGAATGACCATTCACAAAATTTTTGAAGACAATGTTGCTCAGTTGTAAAGGTTACTCACTTATCTACTTTGTAGGGATTCAAAATACGTCATCTTAGTTGCATCTGACATTGAGTCATAGCACTCTGTACTGAAATTAGTGGTGAACTTTTTTTAGTATTCTGACTATTTTGGATTCTATTCCTAGGAAATCATGTCTAAATATTTTTGGACCTATGTAAATGGAGAGAAGACTCTAGATTCTACAAATGTTGATGAGGTATATGATAAGGGGCAAGCGTATGCAATCATAATGCTTGCCATTGACAATAGTCTTGTATATAAGGGAAATTTAGGAATTTTCAAAAACATTCATGATTATAGGACCAATCTCTTTGCTCGATATATGAAATTTTGAGAGTGTGTTTTCTACATGAAGTGATGACTTAGAGGATTTGTAAAACTTGTACAAGAAAGAAGTTTAGCATGTTTGGAAATGTAAGGTTTTTTCAATGAGAGAGTGATTACTTCAATAACTTGTATGTGTGTGTGTGTGTGTGTGTGTGTGTGTGAGAGAGAGAGAGAGAGAGAGAGAGAGAGATTATGTCACTATTATTTAGCCCCAAAATTGGCCTCTTTGCCTTGATGCAATCGCTTGGATTCATGCCACAAACTTGAATATCCTTTATAGCAAGAACAACCCTAGAACCTAAGATCATAGTGTTAGAGCTATATATAGCTTGCCCTAACTTTGGTCTCACCTATGTATGTGTAACTTGTGATCAATATGAATCAGTCTTTGGGATTCTATTTGGTGTTTCTATCGTCTCTTCTTCTTCTCTCTCAACATGGTATCATAGCTCACGTCAATGATCGAGAATACAACGGTCGCTCTGAAAATATAGAACTCGAGGTATGCCAAAAAAGGATAGAATGTGAGATGAGAGTCTACTAGAAATAGCATACATGCAAAGAAAATGCCTTGAGCTTGTTGATCACGAAACCACGATATTTTTGGAGAAAAGCAGAGCTTGTCGATCACGAAACGGAGATATTTTTGGCAAAAAGCACTACGATCGTGCCAATCACAAAACCAATACATTTATCATGAAGCCACGTGATTCTTAGCGAAAAGCAGTACAAGCGTGCTGATCACAAAACTAAGAAAAAAGTAGTCAGCACAAAAACTGACGTAACTTTTCGCTCCGAAGTCCAATTCGATAACTTTCTCAAAGTCGTACCAGAAGACCTCCGAAAAACCACATAAAGTTAGACATATCAAAATTGACAAGAGAAAATAAGCGATGAGATACTGAAAGCGCTATGTAATCAAATCAACAACTAATACTTCCTGTCTTTCTTCATTACAGTGAGCATACAATAGCAAGACCTTTGTAGCTCTGATACCATGTTCAAAATCAATAGGTAGATCAACATAAATATCAACACTATCATCAGAGGCTTGTGTATGTGCAAGATGCAAATCAAGATTGTCAACACATTGCTCTGCAGATGGAGAAGCAGTGATGCCATCGTAGTAGTGACATCAAAAGTGGAATCATTATCAAATAGAAAAGGAAAGCTAGAAAGTAAGGACTCAGTGTCCTTTGCATCCTCAATAGACCATGTCCCTCCCATTAACTGCTCATTCAATATGGCATCTCAATTGATTATCACCTTCTTAGAAGAGGGATCATAAAATTTATAACCTTTAGAATTCGGAGAATATCCAATGAATATGACCTTTTTGCTAGGAAGATCTAGCTTTTTTTGTGTCTCTTTTGGTACATGAATATAAGCAATGCAACCAAAAGTTCAAAAGTGTGATGTCATACAAAATCATCTTCTGTGATGTCTCTTGATCTTTTGGGATATACAGATGCAAATTAGGCAAGCTCTCACTTCTTTATGCGGTCTACAAGCGGTAATTGCTTCTTTATCAATGGTTGCTTGGTCTCTTGGGCAAGTAAGAAGCGACATTATGTTGTTGTTTCTACCAAAAAAATTGAGTATGTAGCGGCTTCTCTAGCAGCTCAAGAATTGGTTTGGCTGCGACAATTACTTGCAGATATTGGTCATCCTCCATCATCCAATACTCCTCTTAGATGTGATAATCAAAGTGCCATAAGTCTAGTTAAAGACTATGTTCATCATAACAAATCCAAACATAGTGCTCTTCATTACCATTATGTAAGACATGAAGTGAAGAAAGGGATGATAATGATTGAACATTTTCCCACTTCTCAGATGATTGTAGATATTCTCACTAAAGGACTTAGTGAGGCACGCTTCACAGTGCTACGATTAGAACTTGGAGTTCTTGCAACTTCTCTCTTCTAAGATTAACACACCTATGTGTTACCTTTTGTATATAGATGCACATCTGCATTACATACTTGTAAATAATTGTACAAATGATCAACTTGTATACTTGTATATAGGAGCTCGGATTTTTCCCTGGTACTCCCCAAGGGTTTTTTCATCCGTAGCTAGAGACCTTTGTTTGAGTGGGGGTGTTAGAGCTATATATAGCTTGCCCTAACTTGAACTAGGTCTCACCTATATATGTGTAACTTGTGATCAATATAAATAAGTCTTTGGGAGTCTATTTGGTGTGTCTATCGTCTCTTCTTCTTCTCTCTCACCACGTAGATCCTTATATACACAACTCATGATTGACACCGGGGGGATTCACTTTTCATTAAAGGGGGGCGTCACCTGCGTGCATGAACTTCAAGAAAACCCCCAATTTAAGATCCATGTAGGATGATAAAACACCCCTATTTAAGCTTATAAGATACCACCAAAATTCTATTATGTCCCCCCCTTTCCTTAAATCTACGTTATTTCTCAAGCATTTAGATTACACAAAAAGCAAATTTTGATTACTTTCCCTATGACTATTTAAAACCATAAACAAAACCAAACTTGTTTGGACTAGTTATGCAAGGTAGCCTATACTAAGTCCCCCCTTCTTAAATATGGCATGGCCCCCTAACTTAAATTCAATATTGGGAAAAAATAATAAGGGCCCCCACCCCTAATGTATAAGCTTATGCCTCATTTCAAAAAAAACCCCTATTGTACACTCACGTGATATCTTAAGTTTCCCCCTGTGAATCCCCTAGGGATTGACACTCATGGAGTGGTATTTCCCTCTACATTTACAACGGGGAGTTATTACACTCTACATTTATAACTACTCATCTTAGTAGGATAGAGCCATTATATAGTCAGACTTCACTGCATATATAACTTCTACCTCTACATTTATAACTACTCATCGTAGCAGGATAGAGCCATTACTTCATATCATCTCAAGGGGTTAGACTTTCTTTAGCTGTATCTTCATGCCCACTTTAGTGGCTCCCTTTATTTGGTGGTTTGACTTAGGGTGAGTCAGCATAATGGTAGTTTTCTTGGCCTTTATGCCTGGTGGGTGCCTTTTACTCCTTTCCTTAGGGAGTTCATCTAAGAGAATTTTGGTTTACCATGTGCATTCAAAAGGAGGGATATTTTATTTCAACTTGTGGAAATCAACAAAATTACAATAATAGGATGGGTTTTTTAATTCAACTTTCGGAAAAATTTCTTTAATTCATGAGTAAAGAGGTGTGTGGTTTTATCTAAGGAAAAAATTTAGCTAAGGGGTTTTTAAAATACCCCGTCAATGCATGTGATACATAGCATTTCTTACTACTGCACCCCTTGATTTTCTTTCATCATCTATAGTCGCTTCCCTTGTCACCCAGTGTTGCGATTCTGGTTGTGCCACCACTTGCCTACTATGCACAGCCTTGATGGCCTTAATCCACAACATGGCCTTGGGATGCTCGTTCCTTTACTAGCTTCTTCGGCTTCCATTGTCCTATGCTCTTTTCTTAGGCCATTCATTTGGCCAAAGGCTTTGAGCTCCTTTTTCTTTCTTTGATTGGCAAGATCTTTTTCTCCCTTTGTTGAAGCCCTTATTTGTCGATTATGTGGCTCAAAACTTGCTGGCTATGTCCTCGTGAATCCACTCTCCTAGGTTTTCTTTTTATATTGGTGCCTGCATAGGCCTCACCGCACAAGCACCACACTGGGGTTTGTTTGAGTTGGTGGACTTAGGAGTCCCTTCTGTCTACTCCATTGGTGCGTCCTTTGTGAACATGCCTTTTACATTGGGTAACCATCATGCCGCTAGGTGCCTATGGAAGTATGGATACCCAAGGAAAAGGATGTGTCCTATTCTTTTGCCGATTGGACTTCAAGTTTAGGGTATTCTTGCTAGGGGGGAGTGGAGCATGGGGGACACACTTGGTTCCTCTAGCTGTTGGGTTTCAAGGTCAAGGTATTCATGCTGGGGTGAGTGTTTCATAAGAATAGGGAAGGAGGGGCTTGATCTTGGTTCATGTCATGCGAGCATGGTTAGACGCAAGGCAGGGCAGGATAGGTGTAGAAGCATGGTAGGGAAGGTTGGGTGATCCATAGAATTGCTTCTCCCCTCATATGTTTATGTAGGCATAGGGTCAAGTCTAGGATGTCCAACCGCTCTAATTCTAATGAGTCTGACTCAATTGGCGGCCATCCTTGCAAAGAGTTAAAGGCTACACCATTGTAGGACCCCAAATTAGTAGTGCATTGAGGGCAATTATATGGATGCTGCTGCCTAAGGTGTTATTGGCACATTTTCACTATGTACATCTAGCATCTCATGTCTATGAATGGCCATTGACAAAAGTTTTGAAGAGAATGTTGCTCAGTTGTTAATGTTACCCACTTACCGACTTTGTACGAATTGAAAATATTTCATCTCATTTGCATCAGATGTTGAGTCGTAGCACTCTATATTGAAATGAATAGTTCTCTTTTTCATTAGTATTCTATCTATTTTGCATTCCATTCCTAGGAAATGCAAGTTAAATAATTTCTCACGTTTAAGGGTTTTGGGACCTATGTAAATGGAAAGACAAGACTCTGGATCCTACAAATTTTGATAAGGTAGAGGATGAGGAGCAAGTGTAGGCAATCGTAATGCTTGCCATTGACAACATTCTTAGCTATGAGAGCAATTTAGGAATATTCACAATTTTAGCACCAACGTCTTTGGTCGATATATGGAATTTTGAGAGTGTGTTTTCTACATGAAATGATGAGTTAGAAGATTTGTAAAACTTGTATAAGAAAGAATATATGTTTGTTTAGTATGTTTGGAAATGGAAGGTTTTGTCAATGGGAGAGCGATTACTTTAGTAACTTGTATGTGTAGGAGGGAAAGAGAGAGAGAGAGAGAGAGAGAGAGAGAGAGAGGGAGAGAGAGAGAGAGAGAGAGAGAGAGAGAGAGAGAGAGAGAGAGAGAGAGAGAGAGAGAGAGAGAGAGAGAGAGAGAGAGAGAGAGAGAGAGAGAGAGAGAGATGATTTCCTCTAAATTATAATTGATTTTTTAATTGATTGATTTATAAATATTTTTATTCATTTTGTTTATTTTATACAAATAGTATTATAATATGTTTCAAAGAAGAATTTAATATTTGGAAGAGAAGGAAAAAGTGGAATGTATTTCTCCTTGAATAGTATTCAATCAAAAGAAAATCTTCAAAATAAGAACGACCTTAAATTTGAAAATCAAGTAGGAAAAACATCAAGTACATCTCAAAACATCAACATGTTTAACTCTCTTCCTCATCATTTTGTCACTTTTATTACTATTTTCTACAACTACTTTTGGAATCATTATCTTATCTAGTTTTTGTCCCTTCCTTGGTGTCTAGCACCCAACAATGTGCCCAACATGCTCCCAACATTGAGAATCGTTTTCATTGCACCTCCATTGCTTCTACATCACTCACGTTCTTGTTTCTTCTAAAATCTTAACTCTCATATAGTTAATTGCTAGTTTATCCATATTAACATCCAAAACTGCAACCCCTAGCCATATTAGATATATCATGTCACTTTGCCATATAAAACTAAAATTGTCTTTTGTCACATCAACTTCTAGTTTGAATTCCTTCCTTAGCTTATGGCATGCTAGTCTACAATAGTGTCCTTTGTTTTCCTCTAATCCAAGTGGCTCTTTATCTTTGTTATTGTCATCAATGAAATCATCCCATGAAGATACTTTAGGCCAAAATTCATGCAAAAAGTACTCTCTTGCACATTTGTAGCACTCAAGGCAACAATCATGTTCTCCTCTAGTACTCAATGATAGGCTAAATCCATTCTACACATGCTGAATCATCTCCTTTACTTTTGACAAATCTTTCCACCAACTCACAAATGTATTTAAGCCTTGTATAACATGGACGCCCTTGATCTCCTTTACTTTTGACAAATCTTTTCCACCAACTCACAAATGTATTTAAGCCTTGTATAACTTGGACGTCCTTGATCTAGTCATTAATAGGCACAACCTTAGGAACCCCTTGAGGAATCATAGGCATCCCTTAGTCATCATGCTTCCATAGTTCAATCTCATTCTCAAGAAAAAACCACTCAGTTGATTTGGGATGTATCTTGTACTACATCAATGGAATGGAATCATTCATGTAAAATCTAAATTTTAATGGCTTGGAATGACCTACTGGTCTGTCTACAGCTTCATGTAAGTAGCCTTTCACATACTTTTTGAAATCTAGCACCTCCTTCATAAGAAAAGATTTTGGATTTATGCTACTGCACTTGTCAAAAGTGAGCTATTTCTTCCTCTCTTATCTCTTGAAGTTTTCTCTTATATTTGGCCATTTGCAATGCCTTAAGCATTGGCAAACGAGACGGGGAAGGAATTTTTCTTTTCTCTTTCCCCTTTCTCTTCCCTCTTCTCTTTTCTCTTTCCCTCTTACCCTCTCCTTCTTTCATCTACTCTTTCCCTCTACTCTTTTGTTTCTGCTTCCCTCTACTCTTTCCTTTTTCCTCTTCTTTTTTCCCTCTACTCTTTTTGTCTATCCTCTTTTCCCTCTACTCTTTTTGTCTATCCTCTTTTCCGTCCACTCTTTTCCTCTATTCTCTTTTCCATCTACTCTTTTCCTCTGTCTTCTTCTTTTTCCTTTTCCCTTTCCTCTTTTCCTCTATTCTCTTTTCATCTCTACTCTTCCTTCATCTCTTTCCCTAATCTCTTTTCCCTCTACTATTTCCTCTTCTCTCCCTTCCTCTACTCTTCTCTTTCCTCTTTTCCCTCTTTTCTTTTTCTCTACTCTTTTCCCTCTTTTCTTTCCCTCTACTCTTTCCTCTTTTCCCTCTTTTCTTTCCCTCTACTCTTTCCTCTTTTCTCTACACTCTTTCCTCTTCCTCTTTTCTTTCTCTCTTCCTCTTTTCTTTCGCTCTACTCTCCCTTTTCTCTTTTCTTTCCTCTTTTCTCTACTCTTTTCCCTCTTTTATTTCCCTATACTCTTTCCTCTACTCTCTTTTCTGTCTTTTATCTCCCTCTACTCTTTCCTCTAATCTCTTTTCCCTCTTTCCTCTTTTTCCTCAACTTTTTTCTTTATCTCTTTCCTCTATTTCCCGCCCTACTCTCCCTTTTCCTCTTTTCTCTACTCTTTTCCCTCTTTTCTTTCCCTCCACTCTCTTTTACCCACTCTTTTCTGTACTCTCTTTCCTCTTTTCTTTCCATCTATTCTCCCTTTTTTGTGCTCTCTCCTCTTTCTTGTACACGGCATACCTCTACTATTTTCTCGTTTCTTTTTTCTGCCCCCTTCTTTTCTTGTACTCTTTTTCTCTATTCTATTTTCCTTCTACTCTTTTCATCTCTACTATGTTTCCTCTTTTGTTTCCCTCTATTCTTTCCTCTCTTCTTTCGCTCTTCTCTCTTCCCTCTTTCCATCTAGTAAAGTTTTGGAAATTCAAACTTTTTATGCAATCCATTTCTCATATTAATTGAGGTTTTCTAATTTGTTTTGTTTGTGCCCCATGAGAGAGAGAGAGAGAGAGAGAGAGAGAGAAGAGAGAATGTAGAGAAAAAAAGTAGGTTAAAATTAAGAAAATTTTTAAAAATAAAGTTAAGTAAATTAGAAAATTTGGAAATAATAGGGAGAATTAGGAAATAATTAGTGGGATTAAGGAAATTATGAAAAAATAAAAGGAAAAATAGGAAAAAATAGGGGAGAATAGAAAAAATTAGGAGAAAACTATGAAAATTAAGAAAGGTGCTAGAGTGGGATAAATTTAGAGCTTTTAAGGGAATTTAGGAGAAAGAGGGTGGAGAAGGGTAGATAGAGAGTGAGGGAAAAATTTTGAAGAGAGTGAAGGGGGGGGAGGCAATCCAAAAGGGTTTTCAAAGGATTATAAAGGGAAGAAAAGTAATTAGTATCATCACAAGGAAAAAGAGGAGTGTGTGTATGTGTGTGTGTGTGAGAATTCGTGCATGCCTAAGTGCATGTGTGTGTGTGTGTGTGTGTGTGTGTGTGTGTGTGTGTGTGTGTATTCATGCATGCCTAAGTGCATGTGCATGTGTGTGTGTGTGTGTGTGTGTGTGTGTGTGTGTGTACCCCCCTACCCCTAGGAGGGCACCATGCATGATACCCATCCCATGCTATCTTGCACCTAGTAGTGATGTTGATTTGAAAACCAAGAAATATGTTGGAGGCAATGAATTTGATGATCAATTGTTTGATCTTAGAGTATTGAAAACTATTAGCAGAAAATAACTATATGTTCAAACCAAGCCAAATGTGGATTTGGTGAGGCATAGACGATGGGTAAAACTTGCAAAAGGTTGAGTTTGTAACAATTGTCCATAGGTCTATTGCTATGTAGATGCATTAGAAATTGGAAATTTGTCTTTTTTGGAGGCAATGGACAAGGAATAAGAGCCAATGAATGGCATATGCAAAGTGAAAGATGTATTGAGAAAGGTAGTTTGCAATGTAATACATCCAAACACAATGGAAGTGGGTTTCAATTGGATAACATTGAGAGGGTAGATCTAAAATGGATTATCTAATGAACAGAGTTAATTGGGGTCAAGATATTTAATGAAGCAGTTATTTCAAAATAATGAAGCAGTTATTTCAAAAGGTAAAATCATCAATGTATCTAAATGAATAGAGAAAAATTTCAACCATATCCCACCTTGTATGCCTCACCAATTTCAAATCTGAGTAAACCAGGAGTTAAGGTCATCAATGTATCTAAATGAATAAGGTTTCAACCATATCCCACCTCCTAAGCCTCATAACTTTTTTGATAAATGCAATTTAAAATTTGAGAAAATATAAATTGCACCAAGAAGGAGAACAATCTGTTTAGCAATGATATTTACTACAAGTTCATAAAAGGTTTTTCTAGGTTTAATAAATTGAAATGCCTTGGAGAAAAAAGTAATTTGTAGGAATCTTTTAGAATTGTGTCTTTCAACATCAAAATATTTTAAACCATTATACCTAAGTCCACAATGTACGTATTGGTCCATCATTCAAAGGTGATTTGCTAAGCAATGTCGCTAATGTCATTGTAATGTTGGGACCCTCACATAGGCAGTTTTGCTGAGATTGTACAGGTGGATCCATGGGAGGAAAGACACTTGGACTTCTTGAAGGAATTCTTGAAGGTATCAAGAGAAACAAGGGGTGTTAGGATTTTTTCAATACTAGAGGCAACAGGCATATAGTTGATTTCAAGCAAGATGAGAGTGAGGGGCAACAAGGACAAGATTAGAAGCACCGTCAAGAAGTTGTTCATGAAAGAGGTAGTAAGAAACAAGGCCAGTTTAGAGGTATTAAGCAACAAGGACAATTTTGGATTCAAGAGGAAGAGAACTTAGAGAAGTTGTCCAAGAAATGAAAGCATAGAATTTGACTCTAGGAGAATCAAGATTGAAAAGGTCCTATAGATTATGGATCATAAACCAAAGTGCCTTATTTAGCCACATGATTGAAGAGGTACACATGAAACCCACCTAGAACCATCTCTTGTAGAGCATCAACATTTGATGTAGGACGTGTGGATATTCCAAAGAGTATTAAGATACTTCTTTTCAAATCTCTCACTTGGGATGGCTTTGGCATGAAAGCCTCCAACCAATCCTCACTGCCCTCCCACTACCTTCCCATGCACAACCTTCTCCCACCTCCTTTGCATTTTGCCCTGCCCCATATTCTCTTTATAAGGCACTACAAATGTACTTTGCATACCTTTATGATCATCTATCAACCCTTATCTCCTTTTCCATTACCTTGCAGATGGCCACTCTTCATGCTCAAGTGCTCCTTCTCCTCATCTCATTCCCTCTTTTATTTCATGCCATTGTCTCTAAGCATGTGCTTTAGTTGGATCCATGTCTTATCTTTTATTCTTGAAAATAAATCTCTGGCTTTTAGTTAAGGCCCACTGATCTTCAACTTTATTGCTTAGCAAGTTCTTCCACTGTTCTCACTATGGTGTTTGTCACCTCATCTAGTTGGACCCTTGTTTTGTCACTATGCTTTTGATTACCCCCCCGCATCTATTTGGACCTGTGTCATGCTCTCCATTAGCCATCTCAAGATTTTTTATTTTGCCCGAATGCTCTACAATGTCATTGCCTTGTAAGATCTTTCTTGGCCTCTCTTCTCACTCTATTATCATCATCTACTTCCCCTCATATCTGCTTCTTGAATCATGTTGTGTTCCCTTCATGATAGCATTTTCCAACTCTACCCATCACATTTCCCACTCATTGTCCAATTAGCCTATTACTACCTAGTTACTTTGCTCATCTAAAAATCAAAATGATTTGTGAGCAACTGTAGTATTAAAAGTGGCAATTTTGGACCTGTAGCCCACAACCAACTTTGGGTAGGCAAGTGTAGACCAAATAATTGCTAAAAAAATAAAAGTAGATGCTTTCTCTCTTATTCACACTTAAAGAATCTGAATGTAAAAGAAGAGAGGGCAATGAGAATTATCTATCTCCACAAAGATGAAATGATAGAATTTTTTATATGCACCATGCATGCACGCATGCACACACACACACACACACACACACACACACACATGCACATTTGTTAGTGTGTGTGCACATATGCATGCATGTGTGTGTGTGTGTGTGTACATATGCATGCAAGCACATACATATGTATGTAAACATGCATACATGTGTGTGTGTGTGTGTGTGTGCATGTGCACGTATCCAGTTGCATGGGTGTGTATCTTTTAATGAGAGAGAGAGAGAGAATGAGAGAGAGAGAGAGAGAGGAATGAAGGAAAATGACAATGAAGAGCTCATACCCTTTAGAATGACGAATTCCCTTATGGGAAAAGGCTATTGGGAGTTCATTACAGGAAATGAAGAAGAACCAGTTCTTCCTAATGTTCCCAATCAACAGGAAATGTAGGCATTTAAAGGATGGCATGAGAGAGCCAGAAAAGTTATGTACTGGCTGTCTATTAGTATTTCAGATTCTATGATTGTGCATATTTAGGATGCAAGTATGCTAAAGGAGACATGGGATACTTTGACAAAAATGTACATCACAAATATGCAAGCCAAGAAAATGCAGCTTAAGCAGGAGTTGCACAATGAGCAGAGAGAAAATATGAGCATCAATGACTACCACATGAAGGTGAAGAAAATTGCAAATGCACTTGCTTCCATTGGGTCACTAGTGGAAGATGATGATTTAGTTTTTGTGACCTTGAATGGTCTAGGAAAGGATTATGCACAGTTCCGAACATCCATTGCCATCTGTGAAAAATTTTCAATGTTACCATTTCGCCCTCACAGTGCCTGCACTGAAGACTAAAGATGGAGGTCCTGTCAAGCAAGTCTTGTGTGGCACTATGCATGTGTGCATGTGCACATAGGTGTGTGTGTCTGTGCATGTCTATGTGTGTGCGTGTGTGTCTGCATGTGTGTCTGCATGTGCATGTGCATGTACATGTGCGTGTGTGTGCATGTACGTGTGCGTGTGTGTATGTGTGTGTGTGTGTGTGTGTGTGTGTGTGTGTGTGTGTGTGTGTGTGTGTGTGAGAGAGAGAGAGAGAGTGTGTGTGTGTGTGTGTGAGTGAGTGTGTGTGGGTTTGTGTGTGTGTGTGTGTGTGTGTGTGTGTGTGTGTGTGTGTGCGCGTGCATGCGTGAGTGTGTGTATGTGTGCACATGTGTGTGGGTATGCCTTGTGAAGAGAGTGGGAGAGAAGGAAAGACAAACACAATGGGGGAATATACACAAAGGTGGAGGCTGAAAATAGTTTTCCTCTTCTTAGTTGTGAAAGCCAAAACAACTCTAAGTACAAAAGAATAGATGAACCCTATATGTGGGTCTCAAACCAAACTCAGCTAGCTAAGGTGGCATACTAACTGAGCCACTAACTAGAGTACACAAAGATAGCTATCATCTAGCTATTATTCATGGGTGGTGTACCGCATAAATGCACAACGGTCACCCTGGCATATCACAAGTGGAGCTCGATATCTCAACACTCCCCTCGAGCTCAATCCCAATTCCTGCACACCAAGCAGGTCTTTGAACTTGCGCAACTTCTCTACACCCAATGCCTTTGTGAATATGTTAGCTACTGGATCCTCTGTGCTGACATAAACTAGATCAATAAAACCTACTAGAACCTTCTCCCGCACGTAGTGATAATGCACCTCAATGTGCTTTGTTCTATGATGATAGACTAGGTTATTTGCCAAGTGTATACTACTCATGTTGTCACAATAAATGACAACTAGCCCATCTGTAGACTGATGCATATCATAAAGTAGCTTATGCAACCAAGCTACCTCACATGCAGCCATTGCTACACCCCCGTACTCAGCCCCTTTGCTCGACAAGGCAACTGTAGGCTATTTCTTGCTACTCCAAGTGACTGCAGCACTCCCAAAAGAGAACATATATCCACTTGTATATCGTCTATCAGAAATACCACCAACCCAATCAACATCAGCGTATCCATGTAACTGTATGTGACCCCAGTCTCACAAAATAGTCCATACTGCAATGTGGACTTCACATACCTCAGTATGTGTCTAGCCGCATCCAAATGTGGTTTCCTTGGATCCTGCATAAACTGATTACCAACCCAACATCATAGCTCAAATTTGGCCTGATAATAGTCATCTAAATCAAACTTCCTACTATGCGTCTATACGTAGTAGGGTCTTCCAAAAGCTCACCTGTGTCTGCGCTCAGCTTCACAATTTGCTGTAAAGGAACTAAAATAGGCTTACAGCCTGTCCTCCCATATCTAGATAGCATGTCCAATCCATAGTGCCTCTATAAGAGCCATATCCCACTTGTGGATCTAATCACCTCAATGCCCAAGAAGTAATGTAGCTCTCCCAAATCCTTCATCTCAAACTTCTGCTTCAATAGCATTTTCACATGAAGGATATCTTCATCACTATCACCTGTGATGATCAAATCATCAACATAAATGACAAATAGCATAATACCTTTCTCTATTTTTCTCACATAAAGTGAGAAATCTGCCTTGGAAATATGAAAGCCAATAGTGACAAGATACTATCCTATCTTGTCAGACCATGCTCTGGGTGCTTGCTTCAAGCCATAGAAGGCTTTCTTCAACCTGCAAACAAACTCATGTGAAGAGAGTGGGAGAGAAGTAAGGAGTCTCACTTGCAGTTTTCTCACATACACAATGGGGGAATACACACAAAGGTCGAGGCTGAAAACAATTTTCCTCTTCTTTTTTATTAAAGCCAAAAGAACTCTCTCTCTCAGTACAAAAGGAATAGGTGAACCCTATATGTGGGTCTCAAACCAAACTCACCTAACCTAGGTGTCATACTAACTGAGTCACTAACTAGAGTACATAAAGATAGCTATCATCCAGCTATTATTCATGGGCGGTGTACCAACTATATCTGCAGCTAATAAGTCGGTGACATAAATGCACAACGGTCACCCTGGCATATCACAAGTGGAGATCGATATCTCAACACTCCCCCTCGAGCTCAGTCCCAATTCTTGCACACCAAGCAGGTCTCTGAACTTGCATAGCTTCTCTATGCCCAATGCCTTCATGAATATGTTAGCTACTTGATCCTCTGTGCTGACATAAACTAGATCAATAAAGCCTACTAGAACCTTCTCCCGCACATAGTGATAATGCACCTCAATGTGCTTTGTTCTAGCATGATACACTGGGTTATTTTCCAAGTGTATACTACTCATGTTGTCATAATAAATGACAACTGGCCCATTTGTAGACTAATGCATATCATAAAGTAGCTTACGCAACCAAGCTACCTCACATGCAGCCATTTCTACACCCCTGTACTCAGTCTCTATGCTCAACAAGGCAACTGTAGGCTGTTTCTTGTTGCTCCAAGTGACTGCAACAGTCCCAAAAGAGAACAACTATCCACTGGTAGATCATCTATCAGAAATACTACAAGCCCAATCAACATTAGTGTATCCATGCAACTATATCTGAACCCCACTCTCATAAAATAGTCCATACTGCAATGTGGACTTCACATACCTTAGTATGCATCTAGCTGCATCCAAATGCGGTTTCCTTGGAGCTTGCATAAATTGACCTACCAACAAAATAGCATAGCTGAAATCTGGCTTGGTAATAGTCATATAAATCAAACTTCCTACTATGCATCTGTACATAGAAGAGTCTTCCAAAAGCTCACTTGCATCTGCACTAAACTTCACATTCTGCTCCGAAGGAACTGAAATAGGCTTATAGCCTATCATCCCATATTTGGATAGCATGTCTAATCCATACTGCCTCTGCAAGAGCCATATCACACTTGTGGATCTAATCACCTCAATGCCCAAGATGTAATGCAGCTCTCCCAAATCCTTCATCTCAAACTTCTGCTTCAATAGCATTTTCACATGAAGGATTTCTTCATGACTATCACCTATGATGATCAAATCATCAACATAAATGACAAGCAGCATAATGCCTTTCTCAGTTTTTCTCACAAAGTGAGAAATCTGCCTTGGAAATCTGAAAGCCAATAGTGATAAGATACTGTCCTATCTTGTCAAACCATGCTCTGGGTGCTTACTTCAAGCCATAGAAGGCTTTCTTCAACCTCCAAACAAACTCAGGATGAACAACATGTACATAACCTAGTGGCTGCTCCATATAGACCTCTTCTTGCAAATCACCATGCAAGAAGGCATTCTTTACATCCATTTGATGTAAAGACCATCCTTTTGATGTAGCTATAGCAATGACTACTCTTACGGTTGCCATCCTTGCAACTGGACTAAATGTTTCTTCATAATCAATGCCATATGTCTGTCCATACCCCTTGACAACTAATCTTGCCTTGTAGCTATTCACAAAACCATTTGCATAGTGCTTCACCTTATAAACCCACTTGCAACCAATTGCATTCTTGTCTTTAGGCAAAGACACCAATTCCCATGTAGCATTTGCTTCCAAGGCATCCATTTCTTCATCCATGGCTTTCTCCCATTTTTCATTTCCCACGGCTTGCTCAAAAGAAGTGGGTTCTGGTTCATGTATCACTTTGACCATATAGGCATAGTGAATGGCTATACATCCATCATATTTCAACCTATCCTTAGGATACTTAACTCTGGTAGACCTGCGCAAAATAGGCTCATTACTAGCTACTCTCAAAACATCCCTTGTCTTCCTTACTCCAGGTGTAACAATAGAAGGAATACCCAACTCATCATCAAGGCTCTGTTCTAAGCCACTGGATTCACCATCCACATAAGAGTGACCTGCATTCACATCAAACATGGGCTGATCTACTTTCTCTTTTCCTTTTTGTAATACTTGCATACCACTCTCTGCATTGCTTTGAGGAGATCCTCTTGATCTCAATGTGCATGTCCATGGCAAAGTATTGAACCACTGGTAGAGGACACTATAGGTCCACTAATATTTTGTGATTGCTGCTATGAATTCTGTGCAGCATTACCATTTTGTGCATCTACATCATCAATCACATTTACTGGTTTATACCAGCTACTCATCTCATCAAAAACATCTCTGCTTACTGTAAACTTACGAGTAGAGGGGTTATAGCATCTATACCCTTTGTGCTACAGAGAATAGCCAATAAAGATGCACTTCCCAACCTTTGGATCCAACTTGGATCTCAACTCATCTGGCACATGAACATAGGCAATGCAACCAAAAACTTTCAAATGAGAAATATATGGTTTCCCACCAGTATACCTCTCCTCTGGCATCATGCCATGTATTGCTATAGTGGGAGTCCTGTTCATTATGTAGACTGTTGTAGCAACTACTTCATCCCAATAATAATTTGGCACGTCTTTTTCATTGAGCATGGCATGAGATACCTCTCCAATATGCCTGTTTTTCCTTTCTACAAGTCCATTTTGCTGTGGGGTATGACTGCATGAATATTGCTGCTTTATGCCATGCTCCTGCGGGAAACTTGCAAACTCATTTGAGAGGTACTCTCCCCCTCCATCTAACCTTAGGCATTTTATGTGTAGGCCTATTTCTATTTCAACCATAGCTTTAAAAGCTTTGAAATGCCCAAACACTTCACTTTTCTTTTTCATAAAATATACCCAAACTTTTCTGCTGTAGTTATCAATAAAAGTGACAAAATAATGACAGCTTCCAATAGATGCAGCTTTAGTAGTCCACACATTAGAGTGGATTAATTCCAATGGCCTCTTACTCTCTTGAATATGTATAGGAAATGGTTTCCTTGCCTGTTTTCCAAATTGACAGGCTTCACATACCTTATGCATTTCTGCAACCTTGAACTTAGGCAATCCTACGATAATATTTTGGGCTTGCATTAATTTAAGTCATTGTACATTAACATGATTAATGTGTTTATGCCAGATATCAATATCTGCAACTACACCTGTCCCATGTGCAAACATTGCTGCACTCAATTCAGGCATGTCCGCATCCAATGTAAACATCCTGCATTTCTTCTTCCCTTTTTCTATCAAGCGACCTTTATTTTTCACATCCTCAACAAAGCATCCATGAGGATTAAATCTGACCTGCAAGCCCTGCTCAACCATTTGACCAATAGAAACCAGGTTCTTGGTGATATTCGAGACATGAAATACATCAAACATGTATTTCTTTTTTCCATCCTGCATAGACAAAGGAATTTTACCAATCTGCACAATATGATGTGCAGTATCATCACCAGTCTCCACAAATCCTGGTCTTTCCATTTTCCTTGCATCCTGCATCCATTCTGCATGACTTGTCATGTGGTTTGATGCACCTGAGTTAACATACCACACATCACTGTTTTCTTCTACACTTGTCACAGAATCGGTCATGTGCTGCACCATAAATAGATGCTCATTTCTGTCATCACCTTGTCTACTAGAGGATGCATAATTGCCTTGCTGCAATTTTCTAGTCATGATGTCATTCTGCTTTTTATAGTAACCATATGACCCATTTTACCACAGTAGTAGCATTCACATTGCTATTTGCATTTTGGCCTCTCTGCCATCCACCATGACCTCTTTGGCTCCCCCTGGCTCTAAAGTTACCACATCCTCCTCCATAGGACTAGTTTTTTTGAATTTGCTACATATTCTGATTTTTGCCACGGCCTCCAAATCGGCGTGCTCTATCTTTGCCTTTACCTCTTCCAGCATTTGAGTAGAAGACACTTTCTTTTTAAGTTTCTCCTAAAGAAGATGCATCACCATTTCTCTGCTCTTCAGAAATTAGAAGAGCAATCAACTCCTCAAAATCAGGATAATTCTCATGGACAGCAATGGATGTACGGAATTGTTCATTATCCTTTCTTAGACCATTCAAGGTCACATAAACTAAATCATCATCTTCCACTGGCGACCCAATAGAAGCAAGTGCATCTGCAATCTTCTTCACCTTCATGTGGTAGTCATTGATGCTCATATTTTCTCTCTGCACATTATGCAACTCCTGCTTGAGCTGCATTTTCCTGGCTTGCGTATTTGTGCTATACATTTTTGTCAAAGTATCCCACGCCTCCTTCGGTGTGCTTGCATCCTAAATATGCACAATCATAGAATTTGAAATACTGATAGATAGCCAGTACATAACTTTTTTGGCTCTCTCATGCTAGCCTTTAAATGCCTGCAACTCCTGTTGATTGGGAACATTAGGAATAATTGGTTCTTGTTAAGCTCCAATAATGAACTCCCAATAGCCTTTTTCCTTAAGGAATTCATCATTCTAACCTTCCATGCTTGGAAGTTGTTCTTGTCAAGCTTTTCAGTGACTGTCTATGGAAGAGCATCAGACACCATTACAAAACATTCTGTCACTACAAAAAACACAACTTTTGCCTCACAAGGGCAAACAAAACTGATGAGAGTGGTATTTGACCACACAGTCACTTCCTAGTGATGATTTTGCATCAACAGGCAATAAGAATGATTCTATCACTCCCAATATCTCTGCACATAGGCATACGGTGTAATATCTGCGATAACTTTTCATCGACCTCCAGAATAGTGGTTGCATAGCAAAAATAGAACACTTTCCTGAGTGCCTATGAAAAACTTCCACCACCAAAACGGGCCCTGAAACGGCCTCGAATCAAAAAAATAATTTCAGCAGGGGCTTCACCTTGCCTATAGCATATACTGCCCTCTCGCCACACCGTAAAGGGAATCCCAATCTGAGACAGTGCACTCTTGCACTTTCTAGCTATGCTACCTGTAGAGATTTGCTCCCAAACTCGAAAAAAAAGGAAAGCAACACTGATCTTCTTACTAGGACACTGCGAACTTGGTTTGCTTTCTTGAGCTCCTTACCACGAACCGAGCTCTGATACCATGTGAAGAGAGTGGGAGAGAAGGAAGGAGTCTCACTTGCAGCTTTCTCACATACACAATGGGGGAGTATACACAAAGGTGGAGGTTGAAGACAGTTTTCCTCTTCGTAGTTGTGAAAGCCAAAAGAACTCTAAGTACAAAAGAATAGATGAACCCTATATGTGGGTCTCAAACCAAACTTAGCTAGCTAAGGTGGCATACTAACTGAGCCACTAACTAGAGTACATAAAGATAGTTATCATCCAGTTATTATTCATGGGTGGTGTACCAACCGCATCTGTAGCTAACAAGTCGGTGACATAAATGCACAACGATCACCCTGGCATATCACGAGTGGAGATCGATATCTCAACATGCCTATGTGTGTGCATGCAAGGGTGCATGCATACGTGTGCATGTGTGTGTGTGTGTGTCCTACAAAACAATCTAGCCTACTATAGTACTAGATGTGTTTCCAATATTATTGTGACCCAAATGCAAACATATGCCATTGCACTTTTCAGACACCAAATGAAAGTAATTACTTCATATTAAACCTCTTCAAACAAGGTATCAAAGTGGAATTCAATATAATTATCCCATTCATACTATTAAATTTTCAAATTACAAGAAGAGTTAGGAGTAGTAGTTAATTCATTCCTACATTATAAGAAATAGAGATAATACACCATGAAGTCCTCCTCAAAGTCGCCAATGCAGTATTGTGAGTCCATTAAATCACGCCAAGAACTTCATAATGTAAATTCGATGGAGAGATATATTGATTCACCTGGCACCATCACATTGTTAAATTACATGGCACAATGGAACATAAATTGAACAAAGAATAGAGAGTACATAGCAAACTGGAGATGACGAAAAAAATTTTCCTTCAATACTAATGTAGTACAAATGATGGCTCCATCCACTCGTGCATCCCACAGTGGAGCTTTGATGGCGACCTAGACAGATACTAGGTGAAGAACTACTAGATAGAATATCTGATCTGATACAATGGACTAGGGAGGTTGCCTCTTTATAGCTATGAGGGCAGTAGTCAGATCAACATAGTCGATGGAGCCGACCAGTCAACCTAGTCGATGGAGTCGACCAGTCAACCTAGTCGATGGAACCGACCAGTCGTCCATGGAATATTCAAGGAATATGTCTTATACCTTTGCCTTGGGGGCTCTCACCCCTGAACCCCCACTAGGGGGGCCGCTGGGCCCCCTAAGACCTCCCATAGCTAGGGCCGCCGACTGGCCCCTAGACCCCAACAAGAGCAAGGGGCTCCCACACAATCAAGACAATGTGCCTCATTGTGCTACCATCTTACCTACCCTACCTAGCCCATAGGCTAGACTCACATAGATTATCTTTCTACCATCAACATTCTCATTGATAGACCTCATCTGACATGCAAGTTAGGTGACATCTAGTGTCCCAGGCTCACACATGGCTTCTCCTCATATGGGGGCCTTACAACTTGAGCACCTTGGACCACTGGTGGTTACCAAGAGGGTGGGGCATTGAGCATATCTAACAACAACCAAATGAAAGTTAAAAATTTTCATTTAAGATATGGGAGCTAGGCTTCAATGATGGCACACAGATGTTATCCATGTCACTCACTCTAGATTCGCACAATCAAATCTTGGCATTTGAGTATTGAACAGTAATCTCACAGTAATCCAAGGTTGGTAGTTAAAGAGTTGAAGAAATGATTATAAAATGTTAGTGAAATGCAATTAGTAATTGGGAAACTCAAGTTAATCTAATTAATTTGGGTGTCCAACCAAGTCCAATGGAATTCCCAAGGTCATAAAGTCCAAATACAATTTCAGTGTACTTATACCTTCCCCTTATCTCCTATTGACATTTTCCAAATATTACTATCACAATTAAATTTATGCACCCATAAAAGTGAGATAAAATTCTTGAGAGGGTCAAATTAAAGGATAAACTCCCTGCTATATGGCCTTTTCATCATTCCATACTTAAAATCATGCTAGATTCTTGAAATCTCTTTATAAAATCTTAATGTAAATCCCATAAGATAAAGAGATTCATTATGAAAAGAAACCATGAAAAGGGCTTAATTTATGTATTATACATGACTTAAAACCCACTTTTAAGCATTAGCCATAAAGGTTTAACATAATCCCTGTAAGTCCAAAAGCACAAAAATCCTTGCTAACTGTTATAGGTCCAAGGATTCGGGCTATTAAAAGATTAATGAGACCCTCCAAAAGGCTAGTGAGACCTGCATTGAAACATCTAAGTACTAATCAGTCCCCAAGGAGAAGACATACATCCATAAAGTCATAATAAAATTCCAAGGGAGATCTCTTAAAGTAATATGAAGTATAAAGTTTAATGTTGGCAATCAAAGTGTAAAGTGTAACCCCAAACCATCCTAAGGGTAAAATATTACCCATAGAAATTTACTTTACCTTTCAAGTTAGCACCTCATAAATAAGAAATGGTGGCCTTTTTCATTTATCAATGCTAAGCTGAGTTTTTCAACTATCTCAATGTAGGATTAAAACCCTTATAAGAAAAAAATAGTTGATCTACAAGGACCATTTTGCCCCTTCATAGAAAATTTAGAAAAACTTATCCATTTAAATCTTTGCCTTATCATGGACAATGTAGAAAATATTTTCCTTATCATGGGCCGTTAAGATCCCATAAGAAATTATCGATAAGAAACAAGGGAAAACTGCCAAGGAAGTGATAATTAGTCCATTCACTATATAATAACCTAAAAAGGTAGCTAGAGATTAAATGCCATCATAGCATTCCTCCTCCGATGTCAAGTGTCAATCTGCATTAAAATGTACGTCTAGCTTGTTTAAGGTATTTTGGCTAAAGTATCACAAGCCCAAATGCAAAAATTCTCCTTGATCTTTCTAAGACTAAATGTAGAGCCTAGCCAATGAATATCATAACTACCTTAAGAAGTTTTTCCTATGTGGTCCTTCCAAAGGATTCCTAAGATCAGTATTCTCCAGTGTTCTTTTCATATCCTAGGATAAATGATTCTAGAAGATAAAATAAATCTTTTCAACCAACCCATTGTCTCAAATAGTAGAAGTGTCAAAAGCATGCAGAAATCCTGCTACACTCATAAGAAAAATACATATATTCCTTTCTTGTCTATGTATTTTTTACTCAAAACTGATTCTCTATTTGAAACAATGGAAGGAAGCAAGAGGTAAATTGCTGCAAGCAAGGAATGCCATAAATGAGGTATTACAAGCAAAAAATCATCGTACCTAGTCTTTATGCAGTCATCAAAAAATGCAAAAAAAACTCGTATCTAAACTTCTTGCAATCATCGGACTCAAAGCTGATTGCCAGTCTATAGCGAGGATTCCACTATATCTAAGTCCAACATGGTGTACCCAGAGTTTTCAGGAGTTCTTTGAAGCCCGTCATCTATGTAGAAGCACTTGCCCAAAAATGTGAGGGGCTTGAGATCAGTCATTAGCCCACGAACTCACTATAGACCCACGGAGAAGTAAGTGGCAAGCCAACTACTAAAGACAAAAACCATATATACATAAGGGGTTATGGGCGGCGAGTATCGTGCTCAACTCTTGATTCTTAGTTCAACAGTTTGTCATAGTATGAAATGAATGTATAAGCTACTCTAGAACTTATGCACACTCTCATGGCTAGTAAAATCTATGTTTTGACATTCCTAAGGTAATCTTCGAGGTCGATCGTCCATGTAAAAGGTTTAAGATACGAGTGGAAAATTCCACCTCACAATCTACATGAAAAAAACCATATTTACAACTAGACAACATTTATGTGGGAGGATGCTTGGAGTGAAACTTTATAGGGAATTTTTCTATGAATCCCTTCATCTGTACACAAGACCATGAGCATCAATATCAAATTGAGAGCCTTTGGTGTGAGTATAAAGATCCTTTGTGGGACTCCATGGACTTGTATGGAAGTGTTTCTCCCTCAAACTATATTGCTTCCATCACATACGGGCCACAAATGTAGCCTTCACAACTATATCTCTATCGTGGTCGCAGAGCCTCAGGGGGTGCACTAATAAGAAACCCTATGTATCACATGCATTCAAGGTGTATTAAAAAAACCCCTCATCTAAAAATTTTCCACCAATAAAAACACCCCTTTTTACTTGTGAACTAAGTGAATTTTCCCTAAAATTGAATTAAAAACCCCCTCCTATTATTATAATCCTATTAATTTAAAAAAAATTGAATTAAAATACCTCTCCTTTTGAATGCATGTGGTATACTAAAATTTTGTGAGGTGAACCCCCCAAGGGCAGAGCTATCCCTTCTCAAAGATGCTCCCATCTACTCATTGAACTCATGAGAAAAGTTGGCAGGATTATACTAAGGGCTAGTGGAGCTACGTTTGTGGAAATAAGGTAACATCAATCCACACTCCATTCTCCTCCCCGAATCAAAAACATTGTGTCTAAAACACATACCAAAATCCACGGCTTAATGAATTGCTATGGAAGAAGCTATTCAAAGCTTATGGCCATGAAGCATTTGCTCGGAACTCACCTATAAGGTTTTCAATTATGGTGGTTCTCTTTGTGTGGATCCCTCTTTGTGATTGAAATATGCGATGTATCCCAATTTGAAACCACCTTTTTCCAAGGACCTAGCTATTGTTGCTAGGCTGCATCAAGAAGGGGGTAAAAGAATTAGAGGTCAAAGTAGACCAACTGCATCATTATCCATGGCAGTACTTTTCCTTGGTCCAACACAAGCCTTGATGCATCTCTAAACCCAATCAATGAGAGATAATGCCCCTTTACTCTATCATGGAAGTGTAAAATATAAATGGAAGGACCACTCCTCCATTATGGCAAGCCTATCATCTTCATAGGACATCGAAATCAAGTAGGGTCTAACTACCCGGAAGTCAATCCATTGTCCAATAGGTTTTTACATTGAACCATGGGGGTTCAATGGGTGTTTAGTATCCCTCTATTAATGTCCATAAGGGAAGGGTATAGAGACCTAGATAATATATCAAATCATCACATATACCTCTTGGTGTTTGAGTCCCACAAGTTTGTCTACATGCTAAACTTACAAGGGAAGATTTAACATGTTATCTTAAATGAGATCTTTTTAACATATATATGTCTCTCATAGGCTAACAATTATCAAAGTACTGTAGTGCACATAGGCAAACAAATAGAAAATCTCCTTAGCTCCAACCAAACCTTTTCAAGTTATGTGCAAAAATATATAAAAAGAATCTATCTCACTTTTAGTCTCAAATCTTTCATTCTTATAGGCCAATATTAAAGATGAGGCCAAAGCAAGACCAATTAGGTCCTATACATAGTCCCCATGCAAGGAAATTGCAAACATCCCCAAGGGTGTGTGTGTGTGTGTGTATGTGTGTGTGTGTGCATGCGCATACATGCATGTGTGCCTGTGTGCCTCTGTATGTGTGTGTGTGTGTGTGTGTGTGTGTGTGTGTGTGTGTGTGTGTGTGTGTGTGTGTGTGTGTGTGTGTGTGTGTGTGTGTGTGTGTGTGTGTGTGTGTGTGTGTGTTTTTCCTACTTACTATTGAAACTTCAACCCAATGGTTCTTCATTCTTAAGCTCATCCTGAACTATTCCCATCAATGAGCACATAGGGTTACCAAGCTGATCGTAAATGTAATTCCTAATATTTCAAAGTAGAAACCACCACACTCCTATTTCTTATACTAGTTATCTAGCAAGAGAAACATGCTTTCTATAATTTTAGTATGGTCAATATCAGCTTATGTCATGATTCTCTACCCTCAACATACATATGCCTAAGTGTTGACTGCAAAATTATAAAAGTATCCAAAATGTTTCTTGTTTACTGCTTGTTCCAAAATGGTTAGATAACAGTATGAATTCTTTTACTTCCTAACCAGCATTCTTCTTTCATGGAAGCATACCATTGCTACTGATTCCTAAAGTGTCACATTAACAAAACTATAATTTTTCATGTGTCCCTAAAGGACAATGCCCTTTTCCTAACATCCTTGCGAAAGACAATCCCTTATGGTAAGGGTGGACTTTTAAACTCCATCATGTGTCAATGGTAGTAACACCCATGCTGGTGTAGCACCTGTGCCATCCTTTAGTCCTTCCTAGGAGTCCAAATGAAATCTCTCAAAGAATTGCAGGGACTCACCTGGTTGTCCTCCATTTGGCTTGTGAAGGTGTTCCTTCGTGGCTTTTCCCACCTGAGCTCCTTCAATGCTCATTTGTCGATGCTATCAAGGTGGTTGGTCGCACTTCCTAGTGCTAGAGCGGTGTTGTTTGACCATCCTCACCTTCTCCCAAGGTAATCCACTCGGGGCTACCATTGCCCCCAGGGCTCTTGCACAGATGTAGAGCTCCGAGTAATGGTCTAGCTCCTTCTTCAGAGCATTCGAAGCTCCTTGGGCTTCTATTGCCAGGCTTTGGTCTAATTCCCTACCATCCCCTGAGGATTCCCTTACCTTCTAGCTTGTTTTTGGCACCAAGGGTGTGTACTTGCTGCCATCAATGCCAGTATCAGCCCGTTGATCATTATGGCTCATGCCCGTTTGCAACCGTTGCACTTACCACAATGGGTACCCTGTATGGCCCATCATGTGCCACTCTGTTGTTCTCCAGTCTCCCTAATATCTGTTGGTCCCATTTCCATCCCCAAATGGGACATTGGTATTCTACATGCTTCCACTCCCTCGTACTTTGCCTCTTATACCCCTTCTAATACCCATCGGGTTATTGAGGGTTCTCTTCAATACTTAATATCATCCATGTTGGGCCTCCATGACCCTTTCTTAGCCATTTAATTAATTGGCTTCTCTCAATAGGGGATAAACGCACTGCCTATGTATTTTCATATCATCCTTGGGTTAATGTATTGTCTTTGCACCTCAGGCCTATATCATTTAGCTTTCGGAGCTCTCACCATATTGTATCAATGCATTAATTCCTCATCTGAGGATCCTTTTTGGGTGTGTGGGCTAGCCATCCATGTATCCCATTTAGAATTTTCCCCTTTAGTGTCTCCTTCCTAAATAGCCCATTTCACTATTGGTTAATGCATTTGGTGCACATGATTCTATGATAAGTCCCTTAGTAGAGATGATATGTTGCTCAACCCACCCTCCTCAGCACACCTTACTTAAAACCCTCGATGCACAACATCTCCAACACCTCTCAAGCATGCATGATCTACTCTGGAGACAGTGTGTGTGAGCTCCACTCTAGCCATGGTAGTAGAAATGGGAAGCTCACTCTAGCCATTATAGAAATCATGATGATGAGGAGGAGGAAGAGGCTTGGAGGGTGTTGGGAAGGGTAAAAGGAAGGCTCACCAACTTCTTCTTCTACTTCTTAGGCTATTTACACACTACCAACTTGCCCACCTACCAATCAAAAATGCATGAGCATTTTACCATGTGGGAAGGCCCAATTGGCCACTAAAATCAGTGCCCAAACTTGGGCAACCAAAACCCCCTCTACAAGGACTTGGGCATAGAGGTTTAATCTTCAAAACATTCAATACACTTTGAGATGGTGGGCCTTGAACCCCACAAGCTTTTTCCACATGCCCAAGATTCACCATCGTGGTGTGTAAGCACTCGTGCTTGCTAAGAGCCATATTATTCAAGCTTGGGAGTGCAACAAAAAAGTATGTAAACACCCTTATTATGTTCTTCTTCTTGTGAAGAGTCTTGGCATCATTACATTGGAAAGCTTCAAAAAAATTGCTTACTCTTTCTCTGTGTCTTTTTTTCTTGTCTCAACAAAAGCAATAGCAGCTAACGTATATATTTTGTTTTTTAAAATCATCTATTAAAAAAAAAAAAGATGATGTAATTTTTATGTTATTTTTCAAATTAGTCCTTTTTTTATTTAAATAAAACAATGTTTAAATTTTATTTTTAAAAATCATCTTTAAGAAGAAAAGAAAATAAGAATTTAAGGTAGCTTTTATATTATTTAAGTTAGTGAAGTTTTTATTTAAATGTCAAAAATGTATATATTTTATTTTTTAAAATTGAATCTATTAAAAAAAAAAGAGACTAGGGTAGTTTTTATGTTATTTTTCAAATTAGTGCTTTTTATATTTAAATAAAAAAATGTTTAAATTTTATTTTTAAAAATCATCTTTAAGAGAAAAAGAAAATAAGAGTTTAAGATAGCTTTTATATTATTTAAGTTAGTGAAGTTTTTAATTAAAAGTCAAAAACGTATATATTTTGTCTTTTAAAATTGAATCTATTTTTAAAAAAAGACACTAGTCTTTATGTTATTTTTCAAATTAGTGCTTTTTATATCTAAATAAAAAATGTTTAAATTTTATTTTTAAAAAACATCTTTAAGAAAAAAAGAAAATAAGAGTTTAAGGCAGCTTTTATATTATTTAAGTTAGTGAAGTTTTTATTTAAATGTAAAAAACGTATATATTTTGTTTTTTAAAATCATCTATTTAAAAAAAAAGAGATTAAAGCAGTTTTATGTTAGCTTTTAAATTATTGAAGATTTGAATTAAATATAAAAACGTTTAAATTTTGTTTTTAGAAATCATCTATTTAAAAAAAGAGAATAATAGTTTAAAGTAGCTTTTATATTATTTTTCAAGGAGTACATGACTAAGTGTAATCAATCTGAAAACAAGTAGGATGATTTGAACAACACATTCGCGTACACATCATTTTCAAATCATATGGTGTGAGAGGTTGATACAAGGAGAGGGTAGATCATGTGGCTAGCAATCCCTTTAGGTGGCATGTGAAACTATAGAAATAGGGAACTAGGGAAGTTTGTAGATCTATGTATGGATATAGTTACATGGACAATTACAAAGACTTATGTGATTCCATGAAACCTTGTCATGAGCTTTTGCAAAAATTCAATCAAAATTGGCTAGCTAAAAGTTTTCATTATGCAGATAGATTATTAAGTCCCATTGAATAGAATTTTAATTTTCATTACCCAAATAGAATATTAATTTCTATGTGTTTTTTTGTGCATGCGCCAGCCACCGCGCAAGTTCTGGCACCACTGTTCATATGTAGATAGCGATTTTGAGAGTTGAGATGAGGGCACTACAGGATGCTAGGGCACCCCCTCACTTGGTTGCAAGCCTAGGTTCAGTCATTGATGCTCTAGGTTGATTAGACACAATTGAGGACATTTTGGATACCTTTCAGGCATAGGCTGACAGAGATCGATGGTCATGGCTTGGACTGGAGAGCCATTCGAGAGTTGTTTGAGCGTAAGTCACCTCACAGGCAGGCCTTAGAGGATATGTTTTCGGATGGTCACACTAAGGCGATGCAACCACGATTAGGGCAGCCCTTTTATATTTTACGTTGTAGGCACTCCGTCATAGCAGCACACATTTATCTGAGATATCTTGTTGCAAATGGTGGTCAATTGCCTCACAACCGTTAGATAGCTAGGTCATTTGCCATGTAGCTATATGTCGAATTTGTGCTTGGTCATCAGGTAGACTACCTTAGTACCCGTCCAGGATCAGGAGAGGGACATGGTAGGATGGGGCGTTAGGTGCATCAGATTGCAAGTGTTCGGCGTCGATGCGAGGCACCAGAGCTGCACACTATCCCTACACCAACATTGTGAGCTGTTGGAGGATGGATTAGGGGGGATGTTCATTCAATGGCCTCATCCTTGCATGACATGGTCTCTGCCCTATCGAGATCACTTTCGAATCCACCTCCCACATCTATGGATCCTCCCACATCTATACGACCTCCCACATCTACACTGCCTTAGCATGAGTTGGAGACTCGAGACGCACAAATTGTAGAGTTGGAGGCATTGTTGGCTGAGTCTAGGGACGAGGTTAGTTATTCTGATCATTTTAGATTATTTTTTTGTTGCGTGTTTTGAACTGAAGTTTTTTTGTCAATTCTCACCATGTACACGACATGTTTGCATTGCAAGCACATCTATTGCGACAGGATATGGAGTCTTGTGTATGACTGTTGGAGGCAGATTTGGAGGAACAGAGGATTCGGACACGCATAGCCTACCATCAAGCGGAGCACTATATTTTGCAATTGAGACATATTAGTCATGATCCATCTCGCCATAGGATTGACCCCAGTGTGGCCCTGTACCATGCTCCTCCTGTAGATGTGCCGACTAGGACACCCATAGATGCACCAGTCATAGCCAGGCTTCCTACCACCACTTGCGTCCTTTGCCATGAGGATTTTGACATTGTAGGGTGGTTTGGACTAGGGTGCGGCCACATCGCACATCTCCATTGCATGACCCACCACATGGTGGCACGATCAGTGTGCCCTGTATGCTTTGCTGACATTGATGTGGCCACATACAGAGGACTAGGCATGGATGATCTATATCCTGGTCATCATCAGGCCATTGATCCATTTGCCCACGTGGTCTTGATAGAGCACTACAGGGAGGAGGCACAAAGAGCTTTGCTGCAGCAGGAGGGTGCTGATACGTCAGTGATTGCAGCATGTGTTCCACGATGCTTCTCATATGGTGATTTCATGCCAGGTGATGAGGCATGAGCAGAGGAGTCATGCCGTATTGAGCAAGAGGTAGAGCTTCAGATATCATTGCAGCAGTGGGTGGAGCAGCAGCTTGGGCGGGGCCGAGACCAACATCTTCTACATGTAGAGACGATTACTCGTGCTGGATTTGAGGCACGAGTATTCACTGATGCACGACTTTGGGAGCTGAGGCACACATACATAGAGGAGGCGAGGGAGGCAGAGATGGCAGCGGTGGCTCGTGTAACATGCCCTCCTCTTCATCAGGATGAGGCTGGCCCATCTCATGCAAGAGATGAGGATGGCCCATCTGATCTCGCTTTGCCTGAGGACACACAGCGGACGGTTGGGCAGCGGGTCATACAGGAGCCATGTCAGAGGATGACTAGAGGATCATATGTGGAGTTATCAGATTCTGATTCAGGATGATTGTTTAGGCTTCACACATATCTTGTTTAGGGATGCACTTCTGCATGATGATGATGATGATGTACACATTCATTTTGGTACTTTCATGATATTGTTCTTACTTTTCAAATCTAACATAAACATTTCAAATTAGGAGTATGATTTTGAATTTCAGATATCTCATTTCACACATCTAATACATAAGGTATTTTAAAAATAATGCCATGTGAAGTAATTGTAAACATTAAGCATTGAAAAGGTGTTCAAGTATAAGGTCTCTCTCTCTCTCTCTCTCAGTCTCTTTCTCTGTCTCTCTCGTGCTATGAACTTTATCATTTTGAATATCATATTGAATTTCATATATATCAATGCTTGCAATTATTACACTAAACCTAAGAGCCATGCGAAGTTTCATCCCCACGTGCATATTTAAAATTAAGAGTATGATTTTGAATTTTAGATATCTCAATTCACACATCTAATACATAAGGTATTTTAAAAATAATGCTGTGTGAAGTAATTGTAAACATTAAGCATTGAAAATTTGTTCAAGTATAAGCTCTCTCTCTCTCTCTCTCTCTCTCTCTCTCTCTCTCTCTCTCTCTCTCTCTCTCTCTCTCTCGTGCTATGAACTTTATCATTTTGAATATCATATTGAATTTCGTATATATCAATGCTTGTAACTATTACACTAAACCTAAGAGCCGTGCAAAGTTTCATCCCCACGTGCATATTTAAAATGAGGAGTATGATCTTGAATTTCAGATATCTCAATTCACACATCTAATACATAAGGTATTTTCAAAATAATGCCGTGTGAAGTAATTGTAAACATTAAGCATTGAAAAGGTGTTCAAGTATAAGGTCTCTCTCTCTCTCTCTCTCTCTCTCTCTCTCTCTCTCTCTCTATCTCATGCTATGAACTTTATCATACGTCTGCGTGCATATGATAAGTCCACGTGCGTATTTGGTTAGTATGTGCGCCATTTTTCATACGTAGTCACTAGTAGGGATTGTAAAATGTATGCATTATACCTTCCACGTGGCACATACCAAATCAGTTGGAGACCAAATCTTGCATGGATGTATGTCTAAGGAGCCTAAGAGCTGTGTAGAGTTTCATCCCCAATAGATAAGTCCACATGCGTATTTGGTTAGTACGTGCGCCATTTTTCATGCGTAGTCACTAGTAGGAATGTAAAAATGTACGCACTATACCTTCCACGTGGAACATACCAAATCAGTTGGAGACCAAATCTTGCATGGATGTACGTCTAGGGTAGCCTGAGAGCCATGCAAAGTTTCATCCCCAATAGATAAGTCCACGTGTGTATTTGGTTAGTACGTGCGCCATTTTTCATGTGTAGTCACTAGTAGGGATTGTAAAAATGTACGCATTATACCTTCCACGTGGCACATACCATTGAAGACCAAATCTTGCATGGATCTAGGTCTAGGGTAGCCTAAGAGCTATGCAAAGTTTCATCCCCAATAGATAAGTCCACGTGCGTATTTGGTTAGTACGTGCGCCATTTTTCATGCGTAGTCACTAGTAGGGATTGTAAAAATGTGTGCATTATACTGTCCACGTGGCACATACGAAATGCGTTGGAGACCAAATCTTGCGTGGATGTATGTCTAGGGTAGGCTAAGAGCCATGTAGAGTTTCATCCCCAACATATAAGTCCACATGCATATTTGGTTAGTACGTGCACCATTTTTCATGCATAGTCACTAGTAGGAATGTAAAAATGTATGCATTACACCTTCCACGTGGCACATACCAAATTATTTGGAGACAAAATCTTGCATGGATGTACATCTAGGGTAGCTTGAGAGCCGTGCAAAGTTCCATCCCCAATAGATAAGTCCATGTGCATATTTGGTTAGTATGTGCACCATTTTTCATGCGTAGTCTACTAGGGATTGTGAAAATGTACGCATTATACCTTCCATGTGGCACATACCAAATCAGTTGGAGACCAAATCTTGCATGGATGTACGTATAGGGTAGCCTAAGAGCCGTGCAAAGTTTCATCCCCAACAAATAAGTCCACGTGTGTATTTGGTTAGTACGTGACCCATTTTTCATGCATAATCACTAGTAGGAATGTAAAAATGTATGCATTATACCTTCCACGTGGCACATACGAAATCATTTGGAGACCAAATCTTGCATGGATGTAGGTCTATGATAGCCTAAGAGCCATGCAAAGTTTCATTCCCAACAGATAAGTCCACGTGCGTATTTGGTTAGTACGTGTGCCATTTTTCATACGTAGTCACTAGTAGGGATTGTAAAAATGTACGCATTATACCTTCCACGTGGCACATACCAAATCAGTTGGACACCAAATCTTGCATGGATGTACGTCTAGGGTAGCCTAAGAGCCGTGCAAAGTTTCATCCCCAACAGATTATTCCACGTGCATATTTGATTAGTACGTACACCATTTTTCATGCGTAGTCACTAGTAGGAATTGTAAAAATGTATGCATTATGCCTTCCACATGGCACATATGTTGGTAAACTAAAAGGAAAGCATGGAGTGAAAAAAAACTGAGAATTCTTGCTTATGAAATGAAGAAAGGTGAGGTCCTTAAGTAGGCACCTCTTACATGATCATTGACATCACTGATGACCTCTAAGCTCCATAATCATCTCCTCAATCTGCTCCTAGATTCTCTCAATCATCCTATGTGGCTTCTACCACCACCTAATAGTGCTTATGGGCACCTAACTATGCCTCTAGCACACACACATAGAAGCCAAGGTGTGCCTGGGGCATACACCTTGAGATATCACATCATACCCCCCCTCAAGGGAATGCCTCAGGCTATGTCAAGGATACATCTAGTCTCATAGTTTCTCATGCCATCTCATGGTGGTCAAGGATAAATCTATGGCTAGGTTCTCATGCTAGCAAGGGGTTCCCAAGGGATTGAAGTAAAGAAAAGGAATACAAAAGACCTTCCAACGGTTATCTCCCCTGCATGTACATGCACACACAATGTCTGCAGGAGGTACCATGGAGCAAAAACACATACACATGGCCTACATCATATGGTGACCAGAGGTGTTTACAAAACACACAATAGTTTATTTCATTCATTTTGGAGGACTATCCAGGCTGAGTACCTTGACTCAACATAAAAAAGGGAGATCTGGAGCATATATGGGGATGATTCAAAAAGCATAATCTTTATAGGATGCCTCATCTTGTGGAGGCACATCAACTGAAAGTAGATTGGTAGAGTCTGACTTTGAAGTTGCTTCCTTTTTGGCTCTACAAAACTTTTCATGATGATTTTTTTTGCCATAGCACTTGTTTGCATGGATTGATCTTGAAGCAGTCTCTTGAGAGGTGATTAGTCTTCCCACAATGACTGCAAGGTGAAAACTTGCCCTTCTGGATTTTTATGGCATAGGCTATGTCATTGCCTTTCCGGAGTTCCATGTGCCTTTCTTCTTCTTGAAGAGCAAAGATAAGACCTTCAAGATTAGGATTAGGAAGATTTTTCAAAGTGGTAACAACATGATCATAATCTTCAGGCATACTCTTGAGCAACACTGCCATTGCATCATCTGTAGTGATAGGAGAGTTGATAGAAGCAAGTTGAGTCATGAGACTCTACATGTAATTAACATGGGTAGACAAAGGAGTGCCACTAACCATCTTCAATTCAAAGAAAGCAATCTTAAGTGACAATTTTGAGATGTGAGAGCTAGCACCAAAAATAATGTCAAGCTTCTGCCAATCTTCTGAAGGAGACTCTAAGTTAGAGATGTGATGGATATAGTCATCTCCTAAGGCAAGAGCAATGATGCCATAGGCTTTCTCCTCTCTAGCAGGATCTCTTGCCAGGTGTGTCAGAGCTGAGGATTATCCAGCATTGGAGGCTATTGAAGAAGAAGTTGAAGCTGGTTTGACAAGCCCTTAGAGGTTTTCCCTCATCAATGCAAATTTAACCTTCATCTGCCATGTGTGAAAGTCCTTACCATTGAACTTATCCATATTCAAGATGGTAGCTATGAGAGGGTCTAACCCAGAATGGGTAGTGTCTACTCTCTTACAAGGCTAGAAAAAGTTGAAGAGCTTCAAAATACAAGCATTTAGAGTAGCAAAGGCTTGTAACCAAAATCCATACTATAAATCAATGATGTTTTCACTTGCATGCTTCATAGAGGTGACTAAATGAAAGTGTTCCAAGCAAATCCAAGTATAGCAACTTAAAAGAAAGTTGTAGCCACAGTTGTATTAATGCCTTTCAAAACTTTAAAACCTCAAAAATGCTAAAGTAGTATCTAATGTAGCATCACACTCACAACCTTGTCAAAACTATCCAAAACAGAGGCCTGAACTTGGAGGGCTTGTATCTCACTCTTCAAAGCAAAGAAAAGAGGGCTTTTTGAAGCAAAAGAAAGCTCATATACCAAAGAAGATCCAACACAGAGGTTGGACAAAATGGCATGCAATATTGCCCAGGGGAGTTGCCGAGGTTGAACCTATATTTTGATGTTTTCTCCTTTGTTACTAAACAAAATGGGCTGCAAAGTGACTCAAAATGTTTTTCTTGAGGTCGCCCATCTACTCCTAAGAGGCCTTGAGCAATGGTGCAGCAGGCAAGGAGTATTTTGCAACAGAAGAATGATTAAAAAATGCACTGTTTGGAGAATGGTAGCCAGTAGAGACGTTTTTTTTTAAATTGCTTGCAGGTGGAAATTCACCCAAATGAGGGGTATCTCTAGCAAGAAGATCTTGGAGAATGGTGGAGAACTGAGGGAGAACAAGCTTTAGCAAGATTTGGGAAGAAAGGAAAGAAATGGTGAAGATGAAGAAGAAGATGATGATGTGGCACAAGTGGGATCAAGGAGGATCAAAGTGCTCTGATACCATGTTGGTATATTGAAAGAAAAGCATGAAGTGAACACAAACTGAGAATTCTTGCTTATGGAATAAAGAAAGGTGAGGTCCTTAAGTAGGCACCTCTTACATGATCATTGACATCACTAATGACCTCTGAGCTCCATATTCATCTCCTCAATCTGCTCCTAGATTCTCTCAATCATCCTATGTGGCTTCTACCACCACCTAAAAGTGCTTATGGGCACCTAACTGTGCCTCTAGCACACACACATACAAACCAAGGTGTGCTTAGGGCATACACCTTGAGATATCCCACCAACATACCAAATGAGTTGGAGACCAAATCTTCCGTGGATGTAGGTCTAGGGTAGTTGTGCAAAGTTTCATCCCCAACAGATAAGTCCACATGCGTATTTGATGGTCATATTGCATGAGGAAATATGGGAAGGCCTTCAATACTGTAAGAACCCACAGTTTGTGAAGTATGTTGTTGAAGGCTCCCACTGTGTGAAGTGTCGAGCCTGTGTCCTTGCGTAAATATAAGTTCCTTCAAAGATCTCAAAACATCATGTAATCTTGGGTATATATTACCTGGGACTTTTTTAAGGGCTGACCACCCCTCTAATATAGTCGACTTTTCAATAGGACTTAAGTAGTAAATTGTCTTCTTTGAAAAAAAAAAAGTAAATTGTCTTTGTATTTATCCATACTTAGATACGATGGTGGTCTCTTTTCAGAATGTAGAAGACTAAAACTTGGTTGTATACTACCTCGGTATATAACTTTAGGGGCTGACGATACATTTGGCTTTTTTATATAACTTCAGTTTTAAAGCAACAATTTGCCATTTATCCGTCCTCGGATACGATTGCTTCACTCAGTTGGACCTTATAATTTGAAAATGTTGCATTTATTTGGATTCGAAGGTTCTATTTTCTTATGACTACTTCACTCATGACGTGCAATTAGATAGTAATTATAATCGTGTGATATGTTCTTTTAGTCTATCTCAACTTAATGCTAGTTCTCATTCTAAACTATCGTTATTACAGCCTGATAAACCGACTGAATGCTAATCTAAGCTTGTGAGCTAGATGCAAAGTCATTATTATTACAGTCTAATTCTGGCTCAATGCTAATCTGAGCCTGTAAATTAGATGGTCCCTCATGCACAGCCATTATTATTACAGTCAGATTCCGACTGAATGCTTATCTGACTTTATGAATTAGATGGTCCCTCATGCACAGTCATTTTCACTAAAACAAGCTAAGTGGTTGTTTGGGATTTACATTTTCCCTTGTTTGGGATTTACTAAAATAAGTGCGGTGGGTGTTTGGGATTTACTAAAGGTTATATTTTGTGGGGGTTGCAGGTACTCCTAAACCAACACAAATGCATTTCGTTGCCAGTGCCTACCTCCTCTAGCCTTAACTGGTGTTTGAGCTAACCTAATCATGATTGCATGATGTTCCAACCACCAAGCTGGTTTAGGACAATCCCATTAAGTCCAAGCCAGCATGGCTCTGATGTTTGAGACCAACCACACGGTTGCATGATATTCTAACCACCGGGCTGGTTTAAGACAATCACATAACTGGTGTTTGAGCTAACCCAACCACGATTGCATGATGTTCCAACCACCGAGTTGGTTTAGGACAATCGATCACATTGAGTCCAAGCCACAGCCTGGGTCTAGTGTTTGAGCTGAACCAGCCACACGGTTGCATGATATTCCAACCACCAGGTTGGTTTAGGACAATCACATTAAGTCCAGGCCAGCCTAGTGAACTATCCCAAAGCTTAATCACAAACAACCACCGGGCTCGTTTAGGCAACCACTGACCTGCGTTGTATCGAAAACTGAAACAAGTAAACTATCCCAAAGCTCAATCACAAGCAACCACTGGGATGGTTTAGGCAACCACTTACCTGCGTTATATCAAGCATCTGTATTTGTATGATGTGCTCATCAAACATCTTGTATCCCGTCTGCTTTCTACAGATGTCCTGTTATTTGGAGAAACTCTCTCGAAACTCTCGAGAGATGCAGGAAGAGTGGAAGCAATGCATGATCACTCTGATCCAAGTAGTCTATGGGCTTCAACAGAATGCAAGAGAAGGAGAGACAGACTAAGTGCAGAAGTCATTGCAATAGTGGAGAATTTTTGGCACAAAAATACAAGGTGTTGGTAGGGTTGTCACTCTATGAACTTTAGAGTGCAGGCTAAAGCTTGTGAAGACTCAAGAATGGTATTTACCTGAATGGCCTAATGTTTCTTCCTCAAATGCTACCACCAATCATGACATCACAACTCACTTTCTTCACTCTAGTGGCAAGGATCGAATGCGTGCATCTGCAACAACTGCTTCCTATTACTGCTCTGCAAGAAGTCTTCTATTCCTTGTGCCCTAACCAAGCTTTTTAACTTTTCTATCTCATAGCCTTTGTTTGCTTCTCTTGTAAACCATTGACAAAGATCAATGAAAGACGACAATGCCAAACCAAAACTGAGAAAAGCTAGTTGGTGAGGCAAGCAAAGAACAGAAGACAACTTACCCGAAAGAAGACAATGGCAAACCAAAGTCTGCGCAAGGTCACATCAACGTGCGTGCGGGTTGCAGGGCATTTGTAGGAGGGGCAGGTTGCAGGTACTTAATCTTCCAAGATTTGATGGGCGGGAGGTGTGAAAATTCAAAATTTGCGGGAGTAGCAAAATTTTAGCCACCGATTTTCCCCCCTTCGGCGATACACGTCAACATAATTGAATATCTTAAACAAGTGCAATGTGGTCTAAAATGCTTGAAAACACAAATAGGCCAAAGGGCATGCTATTGGGTTTGGTGCTGTGTATTATTAAATGCAATGACCTTTGGCATGCTTATGAGCCATATAGAAAGCAAGTGCATGGAAAAAGAAACAATTCAAAATTATAAATAGTGTTGGATTTATTAAAATATCTTTTCGCATGCACAAATTGCACTTTTCCAACTCCTTCTATTTTAGGGTAAATCTAGATACCAATACCAACAACTATCAATGTTTTAAGACCACCATGCACTAGTCCCAATAGTTTGGATTCCATAATTTCAATCAGTTTTGGTTTTCAACAAATCAAAAAAAAGTTATGGAGCGTGCCCTCAAATGGGTATGCATCACTTTAGCACAACATTAGAGGCCCATTAACCCATGCATAATGAACTCATTTAGGTGTGTCCTTGGGTTGAGGAGAAGCTCACGTAGTGTACTTTAGAATGATTACTTGGTTGCATGTATGTATAGAATAAATTTTTAATGTTTTTGAATAAATTGATGTATCCTATAGTCTTCCGGTTCCAGGCTTCACATGCAACATAGCACTTGTAATGCTTTAACGGTCTCGTTCCAAATCCTTATTCCATAATTTTTTGCTCTCATGTTCAAGTTTGGAATGTGTACTATAACTTAAAGACAAGGTTTGCCGAATTCTGTTGAGCAATGCATAAGTTATGGGTCATGCAAGATACCCATATACAGAAAAGTCCCTGAACCTCACCAAAAATGGCTACACCCAAGCAGACAATGACCCTAGTGTAATTTAGTCTATTGTCTTTTTCACTGGTGTGGAATGGTGATGTAGCGCATAGTTGTTTGGCCTACCAGTATATTTTAACATGTCACGTAGGCTTTTAACTGCAAATTACGTCAAGAATGCATTTTAATCTAACGGTTTAGATTAAAAGTGTCTGAATCGCACCTTGTTTTACAAAAATTCAACGTAAGTTAAAATTCCAATCATTTCGTTAAACTAAATGCCACAAAAATTAATCCACCCCCTCGATAAAAATAATATAATAATATGTCAAGTATATGAGGGGGTGGTCAAACCCTAAATCAGACCTATTACAAATTTGGCCATATGTAGGGATAGACTCCCTAGCCTACGCTAGACTAGGTTATGGACTAACCCAACACAAGATTCGCCTCTATTGCCATAATGGCCCCAATGATGTATCGGGTCCTCCTTCTCCATGATCTTGCTGAGGTGACAGAGATACACCACCTTCACAAGCGCTAACCTTGCCGAGGCTCTAAGAACTAGCTAAAGCATACAGCCACCTGAAGGCATGGCTAATAGGCCGCCAATGTAGAAGGAAGCTTGTCCGTATCCTCCAGCATAGGGACTATCTAGTTTCACCCTATCATGAAATGGCCCATCAGTTCGAACTTTCTCACGAGGACCTCAATTTTCCTCCTCTTTGACCACCAGACATCTTCAGCAAATGTGGCGAATGTCTTCGGACCCTGTTACCACTTAACGCGCATCTAGGGTTGATCTAGATTCACTTGGCCAACTTTTCCCTCACAAGAAGCCCATGGTTTACAACCTTCCACAACAGAAAGTTTGCCTTCCCAAACGTGCACCCTTTCCAAATCTCTGTCAACCTCTTCTTCAACCACTTATCCCCCCATCTTAGCCCCTACAGTTTGTTCAGGCGACTTGCCACCCCCTCCTCATGGTACAAGTGCTTGTAAATCCCCCTAGCCATAAGTTTCTATAGGGGGATCCTCCCTAGAACCCATTGCCTGTCAATAGTGTCCTCGGCTGGGATGGTATTCATCGACCAAGAATCGGGGGTTCTGGCCAAGACCACGTGTATGAGGTCTAGTTCTTCCTATGTTATCCGGTACTCTGCCTCATGTCCTCTTCCAACTTCCAATCTACAATTCGCTTGCTCCACCGGTCCTACCAAGATCTCAGCCCTTTCCGAAAGATATTTCTTACCCTACCTGCATTGTGAAGCCTGAAAGCCTCCTCAACTGTCTTTGGTGCGACGCTCCACCAAAGTGATTCCCTCAAGCTATCATCCCCTCTCATGCCGCTTCTACCTTTCCAAGAGAGTCGAGGGATGCAGGCTCTCCAAGCTCTCACAAGGCCATCCCCACTGTGTCCAAGGCACTTATCTTGCAGGGGAAGGTCGACATCAGTCTCTCGTACTAGCCAAGCCCAACCCACTTACCCACCCCTACCCCAGTTGGTGATGATGAAGTGCTTCACAACTTCAATCCACAGTGCCTCCTTAGTGAACAGATGCACTAGCCATTTCTCAATAAGGGTAGTGTTCTTCAACTAGGCATCCTGGAGGCTAATACCGCCTTCCATTTTTTGTGCTTTTAGAAGGTCCCAAGACATTTGGTGCATCCTTCTCTTTCTAGGTTCCTCGGCCCAGGCGAAACTCCTAAAGAGGGCTTCAGTCTGTTGCCAATGAGTTTTTCGAAAGTGGCAAATTGATGCAACGTAGGTGGTTGACGCCACCAAGATATGTTGGACCATATCGCAACAGGCATTCCAATCCCAACTTATCCCATTCCAGGCTCTTAGCTTTTCCTTGATCTTCACCTTGAACCAGTCAAACTCCTGACAGAGAGAAACCCCTACTCCTAGTGGGGAACCTAGGTAGCAGATGACTTCCCCTCACGGAATGAGGTCCACATCCCTAGTCTCTTCACCAACTCAGGCGGGGGCTCGTGATCAGTCCTCAAAATAAACGATTTCCCCATTTACATTTTGACCTAGAGGCCTTGCAGAACATTTCCAATACCTCCAAAAGGCTCTGAACGCTGCTCTCTTGCTCTTGAGAGGACACCCCTCTAAAGGCCCTCTCGGTCCAGCTCCTTTGCTTCAATTAGCCCTCTATCCATGCAAAGGTCCTCCCACACCTCCTTCTCAGCTCCCATAAGGGATGCGCCTCATGCAATCTATCTTCGGGACTCTCTAGTCCCCCCCTAACACCCAATTCCCATCTCCTACGATCTCATTTATCAACCTCCAGCATGCAGTCCTCTCCCCAACACCATTGGGCGCGTACACGCTTATCACCTGAAACTCAAACCCATCTTGGAACACTGCTACTCCTATTAATAACACACCCATCAACACTCTTGGCTACCTCTCATGGCCTCAAAACAAACTGCACGCTAACACAGCAGTGCCCCCTCTCCCTCTCATGGGTGAATTAACGACAAGGCACTATCCCAACTGCTCAAATGCGAACCATCACTCATCCTCACACCCACACTTAACCTCCTGCAATAGAATTATAGCTGGGCACTTCCTCGTGATCACCGAAATGCGCTTCACCTTGCTACAACAGCCTCTCACATTCGAAATTATGACCAAAACTTCTAGACCTTTGACTTCTTTGTTCATCATCTTGGAGTTAATGATTGAGCACCTTGTAGGCATTGTGGATGAAATTGAATCTATTCTCCCGCGCCGAACCTCTTGCAACCTCCTTAAGTCTTTTGGAGAGCATTTTTGGCTGTGCCAGCTGGGCTCCATCTTGAATTTCCTTTGTCTTGCAATTTTGGGATGACTTCCCCTCCAACGCTCTCCTATGGTGATAAGCCTCAGGCATGGGCTCCTCCTTGGTGGCGCCATGCGATCCGCCACCTTCCTTCTAGACCTCCTCCCCTTTGCTTGAAGCTACATGCATTCCATTATGTAGCTCCTCCTCAGAGGTATTCTAAGTACCTGATTGGTGCGACACTCTACATCCTCCCTCCGTCCTTGTGTTCGAATCATCATGTATCTGTCCTGTCTTCCCTCTCTTGCCGAGACTATCTTCCAAGGCTCCGAGTCTGTGTGCATTGTCTACTCGGGTCTCTTTCATAACCCATTGCCCAGGCCCATCTCATCGATTGTCTTCTCTCAGGACACTTCATCTGCATGGCGGGGAGGCTCCTCAAGTCCCTTTGGTTCCACAACTCCTGTCGCCGGCACCTTGAGTGGACAATTTCAGGCAAAGTGTCCCAACCGTTTGCAAACGTAGCAAGCATCCGACAAGGGACTAAACCTAACTTGCTGCGCAATAACGAAGTCCAAAATGTCCTCATAAAATCTAGGCCCTCTTTCTACCACCACGTTGCCTAGATGCCAATGGAATCTGCAACACTTTCCCCAAGGATGCAATCCCTGCCATGAAGGCAAGTTTGGAAACTCAATCCATACCGAGCACTCATGGAGAAGAAATTAACCAAGGTAAAACCAAAACCAACGAGCGTGAGAAGAGGAAGCTCCTCCCCGCCAGCTCATCCCTGCATTGAAGCAGAAAAAAAACCCTTTTACCATGCAACGACGGCGGGCGCGTGTCAGACCATGCACTCACCTGCCTGCTAGATCCGAACCTAGTGGTCAAGTTGTTCTATTTTGTCATCAGCTTGTTGGGCCATCGCGCTTGGAGAATTGCTTGTCTCGTGTGACCATCCGCCCCCTCGTTGCCTCACCCTGCTCTTGTCCTCTCTCTCCTCTTCCTCTTCGTGAAGTTGGAGGAGGAACGGAAGTGAGATGGGACGGAGAATCGTCGATGAAGCAGTGCAGGTATGGAATACGAGAGATCCGATATCTTCTGGGATTTAGTGATCGTAGAATGAAAGTCATCATGTTCTTTGAACCGCCTGTGCGGCAGCTGGCCCTGCCTCCTTCATGTCATCCCTCGATTCGCATATTTTCTTTCTGTGATCTGAGGGAACCACCGGTGATGAAGAAATGCTCTGTTTACGGCGAGTTCCTCTGGAGCCTGGAGTGCTTATGTGCACATACATGTTCTCTAGTTGCGAGCCGGGCACCATCGAAAATTAGTTGGAATGCAAAGCTACAGCCACGATCGATGCATTGCTCGGTTCTTTGGGTGCTCTGACGGACGGAATCGAAGTTCTCTTTCTTGCCTTCTCTCCGCCTTCCTCGCTGCTCTCCACCTCCCTGCGCTGCCTGCATCCACTTTTCTTGCGTGGCGGCAGCTTCTCCTCCCTGCTCTTCTCCACCCCCTTGGCTGCCGGCGTCTCCTCCTTCTAACGCCCCTCCGCTCAACCCTTGCGCCCACGATTAGGTTAGAGTTAGATTGATAATTTGTGTTGGCGAGAGTTAGTGAACTTGTTGGGGTTAAAAAAGCTGGATTAAGTTACTTAGGTAAGAACAATGTGATTTGAAGTAATGTACATTTTGAAGTTGTAGATTCAATTGGTCTGTTAGCATCTATTTTTTGTTGGCATGAGGCACTTGAATCAAAAGTTATAGATTTTAGAGCAAAGTAAACCAGTATGACAAACGTAAGTAATGCCATGTACAATATTCCTCCCATAACATAAATACATCCTTATTCAAACTTCAAAGCAAAAGAATAGCGGAGCTCGGATGATGGGGCGCAAGAGCCAGGAGCGGCAATAGCGAAGCTTTCTTCTGTTGCCTATCGGAGACCACTTTGAACTACTGTAGCTAGATGAGGAGAATCTAAAGAAAGGTGGAGTTGGCTGCATGGCTGTGGTCAATTCACGCAGCAGCTGCTTGCGCTGCCTCCTCCTCTTCTTCTCGAGCTGCTTCTTCACAGTCATCTGCATATTGTGGCTCAGCTGCTCGGAGGATAGCTGCTGCTTATTAGCATCAACACGCATGTTCTCATTATCCTCGTGAGACTTCGGATCATGATCATCAACAGCATGTCCATGGTTTGTAGTAGGAGAGACATGACAGCCACGCTGACCATTAATTGGAGTAGGACGATCAGTAAGGTCAAGTAGCATCTGCTTCTTTTGAGTCTCATCATCATCATTGAGCATTCTGTCATCAGAATTGACTTGCGTGTTATAATCTGCATCATCATGAGTTGGAGGTGCAAGAGGAGGAAGAGACAATATGAATTGAGTACCAAAATTAGTGGAAGGATTCATCATCTCAAATTGCTGTTCCTGCTTCTTCTTAGTAATCTCATCGTCATCAAGATGCTTGAAGACATACCCATTATCATCAAGGTTAGCATGACTACTGTGCTCCGTATCATCATCAAGGTTCTTGAAGACATGATACACATTATCATGTAGATCAGCATGATTATTTTGTTCTTCATCATCACCATCATAAGCAGCAGTTCCAAGAGGGGAGAGGTGATGATTATCAATTTCATCTTGCTCAATGTTGTGATCCTCACCATCGCCAGCAACATGAACTCTTGTAGGATCAGCTTGCTCAGGAGGGGAGAGATGATCAGAGAATAGATGACCATCAGCTTGCTCTGTGTTTTGATCATCCTTGTCATCAACATCATGAACTGGAGGAGGGAAGAGGGAATGCACAGCAGTAAACAGAGAAAAATGCTCGGTATCTTGATCATCACCAATGTTGTGAACATCATGAACCTGAGGAGGAGGGTACAAATTATCATCATTTTCAGTATCAACATCATCATCATGACTCGGAGAAAGGATTGGGTCATCATGCTCATCAGCTATTGAAGAAATAGTCATATTCATGTCACCATCCACATTCTGAACTTGCTCAATATCAGTTGAAGCTGGATGAAGAGGAGGTAGGGACACACGATTTGCATCTACACTCAGCTCCTGGCGCTGCTTCTTATTAGTAGCAATTTGATCATCATCAAAATCTTTAGGAACGATGTACTTGCTGGTGAGGAACCTGAGATTAATTCGTGCTGGCACAGACCACTTGACATTGTGGCTCCTCTTCATAATCAGGGACCTCAACGCCTGCCCTAGCTTATACTTGATGCAGCGAGATCCCTTATTGCGTACATTGCAATGGTGTATTTGAAAGGCGCCCAGCTTGCCGAATCGCTTGAGCCTGCACATTAACTTTTGGCGGAAGTTGGGAGGGAGGCGGCAGCCATACTTGGCTTGCACATACTTGGCGACCTCGGGCGAGCTGGACCCGAACGGCTGCCTCAGCACAGCAATGGCCTCGGTTATCATCTGTGTGCAAAATAATCAAACGTGAGCACACACCACATAAACCATTGCAATCGATGAGAAACTATCTGCATGGAACTTATAGATACGATGGTGGACGAGTAAACTGGTCACCTGAAGGTATGACGGGTGCAGCAGGGGGCGCTTGGACACCTTGGTCTTGGTGGCGGACCTCAGAACGGGAGCCATTGTGTGTCGCAAAGCAAGAATCGAATTGTGCATACGAGTATATAAAGCAAGACTTATGGAAAGCCACGAGCGACGGAACTTTTATAAGTGTATTGGCTCGCTGCTTCAAGAACAAGCTTCATGGATATGAGACGTCCCCCACACGCTATTAATTAGAGAATCGATTCAATGAGAAAGACGTTTGCTTAAAAAACATTACCACGTCACTAGGCCTGCCCAAAAGAAATATCAAACACAAGTCAAGTAGACTCTAGCACCACACTCTATGCCGAACTTGCATATTAGTGAGTGAGTGCAGGTCGACGTTTGGGAAGAGAAAAGGCAACTTGCCAAAGGCCTCTGGAAGGTGTAGTTGGTAAGTGCTTCACCTCCTCGGATCTAACTTAGGGAGCACTTGACATGCAATGGGTTCATAGCAGTGCATTATCTATTCAAGTAGGTAGATATCAATTTCACACTGACTAGAGAAACTATCTCATTATAACAATTGAATGGGTCTGTGACGGGTTCTGGGAAGCCGCAACAAGGATGACAAGGAGGCTCAGGTGAGAAGAGCGAGGGCAGCAAGGAGGCCCTAGCAAGGAGCTTGGAGGGATAGTTGGAAGAGCGGACCGTGAGGTGATGGAAAATTCAACACAGAGGAGGGGAAGCAATAAACATAGATAGGGAGGGTCGTTGAACATTAACAAGTGATGTGGGAGAGCCTACCAAAGAGCTTAATCCTGACTAGATTTTGCTCTTTGTCAGGTCTCTATGCCAATTCAATATGCAATGCCCTCCCTCCATCGAAGGCGTTGCATGGCTGTGCTTTTAAAGCCATGCTAGATAGACCGCTAATTGGATTGCATGTGAAATTTCTATGGGCACCGTGTTTGCATGGGTCAAAGCTCCCACAAAATTTTCCCAAAATAATTTGCCATGTCTTAAACCCAACAAACCATGAATAACTAATTGACCAATTACCAAAAAGCACCACCTTAATTTCCAAATATTATTATTATTAGCTTTGCTCAACTCTAACCTACGCTTAAGCCTTCCCCCATGGGTAGGCCAAAAACATAACACAAGTTTAATCGTTGAAATTCAAACATAACACAAATTTGATCCTTGAACATGTAACTTAATCCAACTTAGCTATATTCAACGTTGCCATAGTCATCACCACATGCTTTCATATTTCAAATCAACCCAAGGCCAATATGCAATGACTTGATTGTGTGTGGACAGGTTGTGTTTTATCGATTTTCAAATTGGCCCAAGAATGGGGCAAGACTAGCAGTTTTACTAATATATGGTTGGAATATTCGAGACACATGCTCATCATGGAGTAATCTACAAGAGGTTAAATGCTGAAGTTAAGCCTAAAGCTTTAGCCTTACAAAAGATTAAGGTTGGTAATTGAGACTAACAGCTTTTGTACCATCACGGATATTCCACATTTTCCAATAGCCTTAGGTAGTGGTGACACAGCTCTTACCATCAAGTCTTTGTTTGCTTCATGTCTTAAAGCAAGCAGTTAAGATATCTCCTACCTCATAGTTGACATTACTTATATAGGGTTTAGGTATTTGCTGGTTTTGTTTATACTCCAAATGAAGCCAAAGATCGAGTGAAACTTTGAGGCTTAGCTCATACTTAAGCTGAAAGGCAATGAGGTAGTATTATTGGGTGGCTAGAACATGACCATTCACCCAAGTGATCAATCCCATGGTGCTTCTTTTCTCTCTCTTGCTAAACAATTAGACTAGAGTAGCTTTGAATGTCAATGAGGTTTGCAAGACTAGAAGTATCCGTAGAACATATGCAATATCTTCAATCCTTTATGTGGAGTAATCACCATGATGTTCAAACTTGAAGGGGAGCCAGAGATGATAGGTGCTACTTCATGAAAGAGAAATGTTGGCTTGACCTAGAGTTTTGAGAGAGATTCTTAACAAATTTATAGCTTCGGATCATTTCCCAAATTGTGTTTGACTTGGGCTTGCTTGTGCTATGATTGAGGACCGTGGTCTAGTGCCATTCAAACTAAACACTAGCTCATTTGGTACTCTATGTTTTGCACTAGAGTCTTCATTGCCTCAACCCAAAAACTACCAGAAAGACTTACATACATTGCAACCTTTCCTGAATGGTGCGGTTCATCTGTTTTGCAACTGGATTTTGCTCTGGAGTACGAGGGGATGTGAGCTCCTTCTTGATTCCACGTGTATCACAGAAATGTTGAAAGTCTCATGTGGCAACCCTGGCCAAAACCATAAAGCCCTTTTGAATTTTCCAACTCTGAAAACCAAAAATAGTCTGAAAACTAGCATCATCTAGATGACCTGCTTAAATAAGACTCTTGGTCAGCTTAGGCACATGTCTCACATTTTTCAAAACCCATTTGCAAAAAAAAACTTTATGTCACGTGCTCCCACACTGTCACATGCATAGTTATTTCCAAGATGCACACAACCTGTCTTTCCATTGTCATAAGTGGAGAACCATTCCCTATGGAGAGTAACATGGAATGAAGCACCGCAATCCAAAATCCAATCCTAGGAGTATGTATCATCTGAAGTGGTAAGCAAGTCTGCAGGTAGACTAGACATGAATGTCATTGTCACTATTATCAGTGACTGCATTGATCTCCTCGATCTTCATTTTTCCTTTGTCCTCCCTTGGACTCTCTTCCTTCTTATTTGCACTCCAATTTACATTCTTTTTCATATCCTTTTGCTCGCTTTTCAGCTTGTAGCAATCCTTTTTCATGTGGCCCTTCTTGCCACAATGTTTCATGCCCTGGATTTGCTATGAGACTTTCCTCTTTCTTGGGACTTTGCCCTGAGCTGTAATCTACCCCTTTGCACATTTAAGGCTGCATCCTGCATGTTGGCATCCATAGACTTCCATCTAATCTCATTGGCCAACAAGCTACCCACAACATCATCAAACTTCAGTACTCCACCAGGGGCAGAATTATTGATAGCTATATGGAAGGTATACCATGATGATGGCAATAAGCATAAGAGGAATATTGCCTGAGTCTCCACATCAAAATTCATCTTCCGAGCCTGAAGCTGGTTGAAAATAATGTTGAACACGTTCAAGTAAGAAGTGATGGAGACCCGTTCCTTCATTTGCATCTCAAACAACCTCTTCATGAGGTAAACTTTATTAGAGGCAGTTTCCTTCTCATAAGGGGCACATAATTTCTTCCATAAACCTTCCGTAGTCTGCTCATTTACTACTATGAAATAAAATGACTCTACAAGGTGAAGTCTAACAATTTCTAATGCATCCAACTCATTCCAATCATCCTCAAACATATTTGCAGGCTTAGCTCCAATCCCTGCCAAGGGTTTCTTTTGCATAAGCACATCCCTTATTTGTTCTTTCTACAAAGAAAAGTTTGTCCCATCAAACTCTTTGATGCTGAAAAACTCATTTTCAAACTTGGAAGAGGATGCAATGATGCAAATGAAACAAAATCCCAAATGCTAGTACCTGCAAGAGAGAAATCGCACCAAATATTAGGTGCATCCAAATGTGTATACCAAAATGGAAGGTAATATCACCAAACCTTAAAGGCTCAAAGCATCAAAATGCATCTAATTCATGTGCATATACTATGCATCCATATGAGCAAATCTAGTCCCAAAGAAAATGCCAATTGTACTGGCAAAACTATGGCAATCCCAATGCCAATAAGTGCCAAAATGCCTCAAGCAGAAATGTTCTCCATGAGAATATGCATCAACAAAATCTCATCCAAGAGATCATAGCACAACCCTGTGCATCCACTGCAATATGTCAAAGCTATCCCTCAACATAAAATAGCATTTGTGTGCTAAATGTCCATCAATAAAGCATCCCACAAGGCAATTTGGGCCTATCAATGCATCCAACAAGGATTGCAATGCATCCAAATGGCCTGTAAAGGATCAATTGTGACCCAATGCAAACCATGAATGAGCGCACATGGCTCGAACTACAACCAGATTGATCTGCATAAGGTATATGCAAAAATTCACGGCTCCATGGCAATGACCTCTAGTGAAAATAGAACCTGGGATGCCTCAAAACATGGGCGTCACTGCATAATTGGACTCAGCAAAGAAAAAATAAAAAGGAAACACAAAACCTCAACATCATCCCATTTAGTACACCAAGTTTTTAGATTAATAGACTATTAATTTAGAACAGGCACTACAACCTTTTTTTTTTTTTTACAACCTTTTCAAGAAGTAAATTAACGGGAAGGAAATCAATTCCTTACAAACAAGAAAGGATACATGTAGTTTAACGTCCATGAAGCATCATCAATTCTTAAGAATCAAAAACATACCAAAACACCTCACAAAAGAAAAAAAGGTGATCTAGAACAAAGGATCAAAATTTGAACCAATAATCTAGCCTTAGCTTAGACTACCAACAAAGTAAAGTCAACAAACATACTAGACCAACCACATGTCAATCACTAAAAATTCATGGAAAAATTTAGAACATAATTAGTTGAAGAAGGAAAAATTAAGTCTATTATAGTCATGTACATAATGACCAAAAAACAATCAGACAATATCTCAAGTTTGGAAAACCACCCACAAGTAGGAAGAGTTCTAGTAAACCTCATATATGCAAGAAATTATCCATGGAACACAAAAAATATTTAAAGGAGAAGAGCAACATGGAAGTAATGATTATGTAAACTTGACATCCCTTTAATTCAAATCAAGAAGCTTACTTTAGAACAACACCATCTATCATCCAATAAACAATCATCAAAGAGCATGTACAAAGTATTTAAAGACATACACTGCAAAAGACTCTACTCTATCTCTCTTCTATTGGAACTCCAAAATCCGAACTGATGAATGGGAAATGGGGAGTCAACCCTTGCAACTGACCTATAATCCAAAAATCAAAGGTTTGAACCTTTGAATGGACTTTTGACAGAGAAATGGACTATTTGGCACCTCAGAGATACGAAACTTCTCCAAATCTCCATGGAATCAAGAAAGAGCTGGCAAGTAGGGGTTTTTGGGCCTCTGAAACACAACGAAACAGATGGTTTTGAAAACCATGGTCCCAATCACCGGGTCCAACACACCAAAAAACGTTTTTGCAAACAAACCTATTTGTAAACACCACCTAAGTGCAAATGATGAGCAACATAGAAGTTTTAGAACCTCTTGAGTCCACCGAAACTGATAGATCTGCAAATGGTTACTTCAAACTTGAGTTCCAACACACTGGCAAAAAAACATTGAAGGAGAGATAGTGAGTCAGAAATCCAACAAAATAATGCCAAATTCAAGAATGAAGTTGTTTTTGAACTCCTGAAGTGCAGTGGACACCAAAAGCAGGCAATGATTGCTTCTATAGGTCATTTCGGACTCTCAGTAGTCATAAGGAACAGGGGAATCATCAAAAAACGTATTTTTCCTCCAAAACCACCTGCTGGCTTGCAAAAAAACACTCAAGAACTTTCCAAAGGTCTCTGAACACCAGGATGCAGGTGAAGTCACCCAACAGAGTTTCTCCTTCCTTCCACAGAGTTGCACCAGTAGACTTCGAGCTTCAGGCTCACACCCCGGCTTAGCTAGAACACCTGTGCTCTGATACCAGTTGAGAGACCTCAACAATGGAAGTAGAAAAGAAAAGGTGAGAGAGAGGGAGAGCCAGAAGAGAGAGCCACACAAGTTTTGGCCCAAAACCCTAATCTTTTGTGTCATCCATATGTGTGTGTGTGTGCATGTGTGTGTGTGTGCGCGCGCGCGCACATGTGTGTATTTAAGTATTGTACATAATCGGGGGTTAAGGTATAGGGGCCTTTAATCACCACAGGTTAGTTAGGGAAAGACTCAAATTCTTAGAAACATCAAATGCATCAAGATTATCAAGACTTTCTTTTTCAAAGGAGATGTCTATTGCAAAGCAAAGAAATTCAGGAAGCAAACACGCAATGTCAACGAAGATATAGAGGGAAATTTGATTGGACACTTCAAATTTTCATTTTCAAGAAGGCCATACACATCTTCATTGCATCAAGCATTTCCCTCGAAGCCTATGACATGTCCGGAACTATTTACAATGAAGGTGCCTACGCTTAATGCAGTGGAACATTGAGCGGACACGAAGGACACTTTCACTATGAAGCTGCAAAAAAGGTGCTTCCAATGAGAGAATGCTATCAACATGAGAGCCACGGAGCTGAATCGTATCTTCTTCCCCACCCCTTTGGACTATTTTCCCAATCAAGCTAGGAGTTTGGATAATGGATTGCACATGGTCATCGCTGTAGAAGAAAGGTCATTTAAGATCATGGCTAACTCGTGTTGCGGCACACATTTCGCAAGAGAACTCCACGATTTGTGAGTTAAGGTTTGTGAACTAGAGAAGGCCACTCACCTGCAAAGCGTGTTCAAAAGAATATTAAAAATTTGATGGTTGCAAATCTTTGAAATGAAATAGGAACAAAATTTACCATACGACCATAGCCAAGGTTCGCCCCTTGGGTAACAAATACTTGCATGTGCTCCTCCTTCTTTGGTTCATCAGGAATATTGGCCAAGATTGTAAAATCAAATACACACAAGGTGTTTCTCACAGACATGTATGACACATTATTCAATGTGTACATCACAATGCCCCCTTCATTATACTCTTTCACAAGTCGTGCGAAGAGTGCTTTGGGCTCGTTCACAAATGTGAGCTGGAATTATCATAAGTTAGCTATTCATTTGAGTGTAGGCTAATTCAAAGCAAGAGAAATTAATTTCGAAACCGCTCACCGCTACTTGATCTTCATTTTGTGGACCATCCGCTATAATGAGTTGATCCACTACTCCCCCGTCCATGTCAACCTTGATCACAACAAATGATATTGTGCCCATTGCCATGTTGATGTGTTTGAGGGAGCTACAATTTTATGTGATGAAAGGTACGTACTTTGAAAGCTTGTGGTAGTATAGCAAAGTGATAGTCCCTTCAAATGGCTCCCCTTAGTTGTGGCAACAAGATGGATTGAAAATTGACAAGTTCCCCCTTCACCAATGCCCCTCTTCAGCACCGTAGGTCCTTCAATCCTATAGAAGGAATCTACTTCTAATTTGTCTTTAAATTTCTCAACATACGAGTGGGAGACAACAAATGTGATTGTATCACAATTGTGCTAATCAGTAGAGTCAACTCTCAACACAACATAATATTCGGGATCTTTGGCTTTGTATGTTCCATACTTGGCTAAAAGTTTTCCTTCGAAGGCAAACCTATGACTAATGCAATTAGTCAATTGCCATATGTATAGCACTGGAAGTAAGTTGGGATTTTGCAAAGCGTTGTTATGAGCAGGGACTATTACTTTCGTGTTTGTGTGTTCATTACCCAATGGGAAATTAACACAACATCATCGTTTGGCAATGAAAGATCATCTAGTGAATTTTAAAGTGGTGTCAAAGACGCTTTGCTTGCTTCAAGAAAATAAGAAGTTAAGTCAATCCTTTTGCTTTATTGCAGTTAGATTTTATGGTTTATTTGCATTACTTGCTCATACACAAGTGCAAATAAAGGTATGCAAATGATGTGTTGCTAAAATGTTTGGCAATTATAATATCTAAATTTCCTAAGGTGAAAAAATAATTATTTTCTACAAATGGCTTGAGGCAAAGATTTCCAAAACAACCATAAATCATCTCTCACATGAATTGCTTGTTGAAATTAATCTAGGTCATTTAACATGTGCACAAAAACCAATACACTTTATTTGCAGAGCACAGGCCCTTTAACGATTTTGAAAAAATGAATTCACTTGATCTGTAGCAAATGAATTTGTCTAAAGCAGAAAATAGATTGTCAAGCATTCCACAAATTAAAGCCAATCAGCTTCTTGAGTGAGTCGTGCTATGTTTTCAATGCAGTAAAAAATTTTCAAGTATATTCATTCACTTGCAAGAATGGTATTCTAGTTTATGAGCTAATCTACACCATTCTAGAAAATTCTATAGAGCATCGGATTGCATATTGTCCGTCTCACTAGCTCCCAATCCCATCTTGTCTCCGTTGACATCCGCACTATCACTTATAGTCAACATGGTAAAGTTAACTTGTAGTGCAATGGGAGGGCCTTCCGAGAATTTGATTGCCACTAAATCTAGGGTTTCTTGGGTCCTGTACCAAAGGATCCATGCCTTCCTCCTGCCAGATTGCACATGACTTGCCCGGGGGAGAAGCAGGACCTTACCCAACGTGGCCGCCACCCTTGTTGAGATATCGAGCTCCACTCGTGATATGCCAGGGTGACCGTTGTGCATTTATGTCATCGACTTATTAGAGCTGCAGATGCGGTTGGTACACCGCCCATGAATAATAGCTAGATGACAGCTATCTTTATGTACTCTAGTTAGTGGTTCAGTTAGTATGCCACCTTAGTTAGCTAAGTTTGGTTTGAGACCCACATATAGGGTTCACCTACTCTTTTGTACTTAGAGTTCTTTTGGCTTTCACAATTAAGAAGAGGAAAACTATTTTCAGCCTCCACCTTTGTGTATATTCCCCCATTGTGTATGTGAAAAAGCTACAAGTGAGACTCCTTCCTTCTCTCCCACTCTCTTCACATGGTATCAGAGCTCGGTTCATGGTAAGGAGCTCAAGAAAGCAAACCAAGTTCGCGGTGTCCTAGTAAGAGGATCAGTGTTGCATTCCTTTTTTTTGGAGTTTGGGAGCAAATCTCTGCAAGTAGCACAGCCGAAAAGTGCAAAGGTACACTATCTCAAATTGGGATGCCCTTCGCGGTCTAGCGAGAGGGCATTTCAGGGCCCATTTTAGTGGTGGAAGTTTTCCACAGGCACTTAGGAAAGTCCCTATTTTTGCTGTGCAACCACTGTTCTGCAGGTCGGTGAAAATTTATCACAGAAGTTACATCATATGCCTGTGCGCAAAGATATTGGGAGTGACAAAATCATTCTTATTGCCTGTTGATGCATAATCGTCACTAGGACATGACTGTGTGGTCAAATACTGCTCTCGTCAATTTTGCAAATTTGCCCTTGTGAGGCAGAAGTTGTGTTTTTTTGCAGTGACACAATATTTTGTAGTGTTCTGTAATGGTGGTTGATGCTCTTTCATAGATTGTCATTGAAAATCTTGACAAGAACAACTTCCAAGCATGGAAGTTTAGAATGACAAATTTCCTGAAGGGAAAAGGCTATTAGGAGTTCATTACTAGAGCTGAACAAGAACCAGTTATTCCTAATGTTCCCAATCAATAGGAGTTGTAGGCATTTAAAGGCTAGCATGAGAGAGCCAGAAAAGTTATGTATTGGCTGTCTATCAGTATTTCAGATTCTATGATTGTGCATATTCAGGATGCAAGCATGTTGAAGGAGGCATGGGATATTTTGACAAAAATGTATAGCACAAATGCACAAGCTAGGAAAATGCAACTCAAGTGGGAGTTGCATATTGTGCAGCGAGAAAATATGAGCATCAATGACTACCACATGAAGGTGAAGAAGATTGGAGATGCACTTGCTTCTATTGGGTCGCCAGTGGAAGATGATGATTTAGTTTCTGTGACCTTGAATGGTCTAGGAAAGGATTATGCACAATTCCAGACATCCATTGCTGTGCGTGAGAATTTTCCTGATTTTGAGGAGTTGATTGCTCTTCTAATTTTTGAATATCAGAGAAATGGTGGGGCATCTTCTTCAGGAGGAACTTCAAAAGAAGTCTTCTACTCAAATTTTGGAAGAGGTTAAGCAAACCGATTTGGAGGCTGTGGCAGAATATGGAGCAAATTCAAGAAAACCAATCCTATGGAGGAGGACATGGTAACTTTAGAGGCAGGATTGGTAAAATTCCTTTGTCTATGCAAGATGGAAAAAAGAAATACCTGTCTGATGTATTTCATGTCCCGAATATCACCAAGAACCTGGTTTCTGTCGGTCAAATGGTTGAGCAGGGCTTGCAGGTCAGATTTAATCCTCATCGATGCATTGCTGAGGATATGAAAAATAAATGTCGATAGCAAAAGGGATACATGAACCAGAACCCACTTCTTTCGAGCAAGCCATGGGAAAAGAAAAATGGGAGAAAGCCATGGATGGCTTGGAAGCAAATGCTACATGGGAATTGGTGCCTTTTCCTAAAGACAAGAATGCAATTGGCTGCAAGTGGGTTTATGAGGTGAAGCTCAATGCAGATGGTTCTATGAATAGATACAAGGCAAGATTAGTTATCAAGGGGTATGCACAGACATATGGCATTGATTATGAAGAAACATTCAGTCCGGTTGCAAGGATGGCGACCATAAGAGCAATCATTGCTATGACTACATCAAAGGGATGGTCTTTACATCAGATGGATGTAAAGAATGCTTTCTTGCATGGTGATTTGCAAGAAGAGGTCTATATGGAGCAGCCACTAGGTTATTTCATGCTATTCATCCTGAGTTTGTTTACAGGTTGAAGAAAGCCTTGTATGGCTTGAAACAAGCACCCAGAGCATGGTAGGACAAGATAGGATAGTATCTTGTCACTATTTGCTAATTGGGCTGATGCACTGATGCTGATTGGGCTGGTGGTATTTCTAATAGCCCACATTTGCCTTGTCGAGCACAGAGGCTGAGTACAGGGGTGCAACAATGGTTGCATGTGAGGCAGCTTAGTTGCATAAGCTACTTTATGATATGCATCAGTCTACAGATGGGCCAGTTGTCATTTATTGTGACAACATGAGCAGTATACACTTGGCAAATAACCCAGTCTATCATGCTAGAACAAAGCACATTCAGGTGCATTATCACTATGTGCAGGAGAAGGTTCTAGTAGGTTTTATTGATCTAGTTTATGTCAGCACAGAGGATCAGGTTGCTGACATATTCACGAAGGCATTGGGTGCAAAGAAGTTGCACAAGTTCAAAGACCTGCTTGGTGTGCAGGAATTGGGATTGAGCTCGAGGGGGAGTGTTGAGATATCGAGCTCCATGTGATATTTCAGGGTGACAGTTGTGCATTTATGTCACCGACTTATTAGCTGCAGATGTGGTTGTTACACCGCCCATGAATAATAGTTGAATGACAGCTATCTTTATGTACTCTAGTTAGTGGCTCAGTTAGTATGCCACCTTAGTTAGGTGAGTTTGGTTTGAGACCCACATATAGGGTTCACCTATTCTTTTGTACTTAGAGTTCTTTTGGCTTTCACAACTAAGAAGAGGAAAACTGTTTTTAGCCTCCACCTTTGTGTATATTCCCCCATTGTGTATTTGAGAAAGCTACATGTGAGACTCCTTCCTTCTCTTTGAGTCTCTTCACAACCCTACCCATTCTACTTTCTAGCCACTACAGGATATTAAGGAACTCCACCTAGATGGGGCAATCATGGAGCAAAAAGTGGTCCACAGGCTCCATGCAAGAGCCAACACTCGGGCTCCTAAGAAGCCCAAGGGGGCCACTAAGAAATATGTAAGATAGCACATGCATTCAACGCAAGGGGTTTTATATTTTGATGGAGTTATAAAAATCATACATGCATAAGGGGTTTTTAATTCAAAAAGTGAAAATTTTCATACATAAGAATATTTTAATCATTTGAAAATGTATGGAAGGGGTGTATATAGGTTATAAAAATCATAGGTAGGGGTTTCTTTTTAACCCCTTGATTGCAGATGCTATATGGGGTTTTTACATAATTCCCCCCTGAGCCAATAAGTATCCATTTGCATAGGTAGCTCACACTCATATGCCATGAACTATTCAAATTCATCTGTTGGAGGGATGCGGCTCATGAAAACATGTATAGAGCTCTCTGGCCAGATGCTCTAGCTCCAACACCTGACATCTTCAACCTCCAGCTCACAGACTATTGCATGTCTCTCACAATTTTCAAACTAGGGCTTCCTCTCTAGGTCTTTAGCCCATTTGACAACTTCTACATGTAAAATTAATTTTGCTTCATCCTCAAGGAGAGGGGAAATACCACTGCAAAGCGTTGTTGCTAGACCTCAATTCGTGATTCTAAGGTTTAAGCCAAGAGTCAAGGCTATTGAATAAAAGCTCACCTCTATGCCTAGAAGAGGTTGTGAAGATAGATAGAAATAGGGCTCAATTTTACAAAGTGCAAAAGTCTATTGCTAAGAAGGCTCGTGTTTCTTTACTCATGGCACTTAAGCAGGCACCTAATGCTTCTTTTCTTCCTAGGATTATTAAGGAAACATGAGATTTCTTAAGGCTGAAGAGGAGTATAGAGCTAATGTAGTGAGAATTCAAGCTAGTTTGAGGGGTGTGTAGGAGCTTCTAGCTTGTGAGGAGCCCAAGCAAGCTTTGGGGGATGCGGGGTTGGATGACACCCCCTCCTAGCTTAATGATCATGATGATACTTGCAATGGGTTAAAGTGTCTAATGAGTAGGGTATAGCTCAAGTCTTACTTAGACACCTTTTTGAAACTATTGGGGACAATCCCCCTAATAAACACTGAGTTGTGTATATAAGGATCTACGATCTTAAGCTCTAGGGTCACAAGGAAAGGAATGCTTTCCTTTCCTTATTGAATGCTTTAGCGGAGATAACCATTCAATGATAATGAAGTAGATGCATTAGTAAATAACAGATTGGTCATTGAACGAAACCATACACAAAAACCCATCTTGTGCATAGTATGAAGAATGAAATCCCACCTCACTCAAAATCACAAAATTAGGATTTAGAAGAAAGAAGCCATGTAGATAACCATTTAGTGATAAAGAAGAAGATGCATCAAAACCTTGTAGCAAAACCCTTAAGATTTCTCAAGATCAAGATCAAGATTAAGCATGACAAACCTTTGGTTCTACGTAAGCGCAAAGTCTATGGAGAGTAGAGCATTGAGTATGGTACTAGATTTGGGAGTATCATGTTTGCAAGAGCCTTAGTTTGCCAATATCTCCTATGTTGTATTCAACATAGTCAAAGGCCTCCAATTTCTAGGCTGAAGCCTCCTATTCTTTTTAGAAATTAGCTTGATGACACCTACATTGACCTCCTTAAGCAATAGTTTGCCTCTACACAAAGGATTTGAGTATAAATTCAAATCAGCTCCACAAACGTCCCAAAAACATTAAAGTTTTTATATTCGTGTGACATCAGGACCAGATGACTTTTGTTTAGCCATTGAGAACATTGTTGCCTTTATATCCAAACCTAAGAAAGGGATTTCTATTTGAATTGCATCTCCTACCAGGTGAATTCCTTTGCAATGACTCAAGGGACTGAGGAACTCTACTTTGTAGTTAAACTGACACTCATAGAGGCATACTTTGGCCCTCTACATTTATAATGGAGAGTGTTTTCCCTCTACATGTATAACTAATCTTTTTAGGCCAAAGCCATTACTTCATATCAATTCAGGAAGCCAAACTTCACTACATTTATAACTACTCCTCTACATTTTTAACTACTCATCTTAGCAGATAGTGCCATTACTTCATATCTGTTCAGGCATTTATACTTCACTCGAATGTATCTTCATGCATGCTTCAATGGTGTCCTTTCATTAGAAAAACTCAGAGCTCATTTCGGGGCCTTTTAGCCTAAAAGGAAAATAGCCCTCCACCAATCAAAGGGGGGCCAATGTAACATTTGCATGCAATCAGATACTTGAGTTACTTTATTATACCTGGCATATGGTGCATGATTTGTTATTTTTAACATCACCAATGCATTCAAAGCAGGCCAAAACCCTCAGCTTGTCAAATCACTTTCATTCATACATCTGGTCTTCTAGGCCTTTTTGGCCTTTTCCAAACCTATAGGGGTCTGTTTTCAAAGTTTCAAAAGTCATTTCGAGGGTTTTGGTGCACTGTTAACACGTTCGTGATGTCAAAAATACCAAATTATGCACTGTACATCAGTGGGGTTGCGTTATATTTTATTGTTTTAAAGGAAAGAAAAATTAAAAAATTGTGAATTTCTCTTAGGGCCCCAAAATGAGCTCCCTTTTTCCCTAATGATTTGGTGGTTTTACTCAAGTTCAATTAGCATAATGGTAGTTTCTTGGCTTTTATGCATGGTGGGTGCCTTTGACTCCTTTACTCCGAGGTTTCACCCAATCTAGAATTTTAGTGTATCACATGCATTCAAAAGGAGGGATATTTTATTTTAACTTTTGGGAAATTGAACAGAATTACAATAACAGGATGGGTTTTTTAATTCAACTTTAGGAAAAAATCAATTAATTCATGAGTAAAGAGGGGTGTTTTATTAGGGGGGAAATTTTAGCTAAGTAATTTTTTAAATACCCCTTGAATGCATGTGATACATAGGGTTTCTTACTAGTGCACCCCTTGATCTCCTTTCATCATCTAGAGCCTCGTTGCCTACTAGCTGTGACAAAATATGAAGAGGGGAGAGGAGAAGAGTGGAGATGAGGAGAGAGGGCATAGCTAGAGAGCACACTCCAAATGACTAACTGTACACTAGATTAAGTTGAAAAAATAGAATATATACAAACCCTTTTAGGGTTAGGGTTAGGGGATGTAACCCTTTCCTTTATAGCACTCTATAAGGTTAGTGCTATACACATATGATCACATGATGGTGCTATGCACACATGATCACATGATGTTGAGCATGAACTCTCAACACCTTCCCTCAAGATCAACATCATTAAGTAGGCCTTCCCTCAAGATGATGATTCTGGGGAATCGCAGAAGGACTGAGCATTACATTCCATCACACCCCTTTAATGGGAATTTCCTTCCTCTGTGTCAAGGTGTTTCTCAAATAGCTCTTTACTGAGTGGTTTGGTAAAGATGTCTGCAACATTTTCTTTGCTATCACAATGCTATAGTGTGATGTCACCAAGTAACACTCTTTCTCTGATGAAGTGCTCTCTGACATCAATGTGCTTTGTCCTAGAGTGATATACTAGATTTTTGGCGAGTGCTTGAGCCGATTGATTATCACAGTATATTGTTGTTGGCTTTGACTCATCAAAGTAATCTGTTTCTGACAATAGTCTTCTGAGCCATATAGCCTCACATGCACCTGTAGTGAGTGCTCTATATTCTGCTTCAGTCGAAGACAAAGAAATAGTTTGCTATTTGTTTGACAACCATGATATAGCACCTTGACCAAGGAAAAATGCATATCCCTATGTCGATCTCCTGGTCTCATGATCTCCGGCATAGTCACTGTCACATTATCCATGCAACCGTGGATGACTTCCTTTGTATTCTATCCCAAACTGTCTTTACCTCTGATGTATCTCAAGACTCTTTTGGCTACATTCCAGTGAGAATAAATTGTGCTAGTGAGCTGTAAGAAGTAGCAAGCTAAGGGTGTCCACTTTTTGTTCACTCCCCAATCCTTAGGAGGTGGAAAAACAAGCTTTTTAGCACACAAAAATGCAAATCTCACCTACTTCCCTATGGAAGACTTCAAAGGCACAACATCACACATGCTATTGTGCACACAATTGTATAGTCTGATCAAAAATTTGATGCACACACAAAAAATTTATTTGTGTCACACAACATGGTTCCAGGATGGTCACACCTTTCACGAACAGAGAGTGTCATATTAAATTCTAAATTTCTCACTCATTTTAGATGAAATGTTATTGAAACTTTGTAGGTGGTCTCTTTACATTATGTAGAGCTTAACTTGATTTATTGGTAATTTTTTGAATGATTTATCTAATTATAAATAATTATTTATAATAAATAAAGTCATAAAATACATGCATTTTAGCAGCACACCACATTTTTTTAGTATTTTGAATAATTAAGCAAATCCAACTCAGTGGAAGGTTAGTAGCACATAAGGGTGTGTGGTTGAATCATCAAATCCCAAATCCAACAGTTAGATTTAGGAAGATTGAAGTTTAATTTTTACTTTTACTCCTTAGAGGATCAACAAAGAATATTAAAAATAAATCTAGTAATTCTCAAACATGACCAAACATTTAAAAAATGTCAATATTATTAGTCCTCCACGTGATGAATAAGAGGAAAAATTTTTGGTTAAATTTGAGTAAGGGAAACATACGATATGGCCTCCAAGAGTGAAATCTCCCTTTTGTGGGGGAAAAAGGGCCGCCCAAGCCTAATACCAAGACAAGGTAGGCTTGGTATTAGGCTTGGTGAGGTAGGCTAGGAGAATCACTGACCCTAGTGGCAAGCCTTTGGAGTGTGCATGCTGCCCATGCGGAAGACTGAGTCATCTATTTTTGCCTTGCAACCATGCCACGTTGTTAGACCGCATGGTGCCATGTCATGAAGGAGATGTGACATCACTCCTTGCCATGTCACCTTACATTGCCACACGTGCTACCACATCAGCCACATGTGCCACCTCATCATTTCACATCATAGGAACTCTTGGAGCCATGTCATCACACCTTGCCACCTTGGCATACCTCGTCAACCTTGCCACATCACCAATCCCTCCACCTCAATTTGCCATGTCAATCTACCACCTCATGAATGCCAACTCATCATGCCACATCACATTTCCACATCATGGAAGAGACTCATATATTCCACACCATATTGCCACATCATGACCATGCATGGTGCCACATCAACCACATGTATACACATCACGATGTGCGCAAGGCATAGAATACCTCGATCGAGGTTTATGACCATGATGTGCGAGGCATAGAATACCTCGATTGAGGTTTATGACCTGCGTGAGGCATAGAATACCTCGATCGAGGTATATGACCATGGGGCATAGAGTACCTCGATCGAGGTTTATGGCTTGCGTGAGGCATTGAATACCTCGATCGAGGTATATGACCTAGGCATAGCATACCTCGATCGAGGTTTATGACCACGATCGAGGTATTTGGAGGTACAAAACTGGAATAAAATCAAACAATGCAAATATTAGAAATTAACGTTGGATTCCAGCCAATTAGTTTCAATCTTAGCACCTTCTCCACGAATAATAATCAAGAGCAATCTAGGAGCAATCTAGTGGATGAGTTGAGGCTCTCTATAAGACACCACGTTTTGGTTCATTTCACCCATTCTTAGCCATTCTTGCCTCCTCATCACTTTGTCACACCTTCCATCCTACTTTCATTGAGAATGGGTTCTCAAAGCCATAGAGTTAGTAGACATGAAAGATGTAGGAACCCCCCCCAAATCTCATTGACGAGGAGCGCAAGCGGAAGGCTCGTGAGCGCAAGAGAGCCTCTAGAGCTAGAGCTCGCGCTGCCACCACCAATCCACCTCCACCTCTACATCCCACCTCCACCTCCACCTCCACCCCACCCCCACCCCCCCCTCCATTGTCCCCCCATCCTCATTCGCTCCCCTACCTCTAGCCTCCACCCTTCCCCTAGCCACCTACATTTTGGCCTCCACCTCTACCTCTTCCCCCTCCACCCTCCCCCCTCCCCCTCCCCCTCCCCCCGTTCCCCTTGGTGCCTCCCTTCCCCCCTCCACCCTACCATCTCCCATTGATTGTGAAGATTGTGGGAGAGAGGGAAGGAGTCTCACTTGCGGCTTTCTCACATGCACAATGGGGGAATACACACAAAGGTGGAGGCTGAAAACAGTTTTCCTCTTCTTAGTTGTGTAAGCCAAAAGAACTCTAGTACAAAGAAATAGAAGAACCCTAAATGTGAGTCTCAAACCAAACTCAACTAACTAAGGTGGCATACAAACTGAGCCACGAACTAGTGTAGATAAGGATAGCTATCATCCAACTATTATTCATGGGTGGTGTACCAACCGCATCTCCAGCTAACAAGTCGGTGACATAAATACACAACAGTCACCCTGGCATATCGCGAGTGGAGCTCGATATCTCAACACTCCCCCTCGATCTCAATTCCAAATCCTGCACACCAAGCAGGTCTCTGAACTTGCGTAGCTTCTCTGCGCCCAATGCTTTCGTGAATATGTCAGCTACCTGATCCTCTATGCTAAATAAACTAGATCAATAAGACCTAGTAAAACCTTCTCCCGCACATAGTGATAATGCACCTCAATGTGCTTTGTTCTAGCATGAAAGACTGGGTTCTTTGCCAAATGTATACTGCTCATGTTGTCACAATAAATGACAACCGGCCCATCTGTAGATTGATGCATATCATAAAGTAGCTTATGCAACCAAGCTACCTCACATGCAACCATTGCTGCACCCCTGTACTCAGCCTCTGTGCTCGACAAGGCAACTGTAGGCTATTTCTTGCTGCTCCAAGTGACTGCAGCACTCCCAAAAGAGAACACATATCCACTGGTAGATCATCTATCTGAAATGCTACCAGCCCAATCAGCATCAATGTATCCATGCAACTGTATCTGAACCCCATCCTCATAAAATAGTCCATACTGCAATGTGGACTTCACATACGTGAGTATGCGTCTAGCCGCATCCAAATGCGGTTTCCTTAGAGCCTGCATAAACTGACTTACCAACCCAACAGCATAGCTCAAATCTGGCCTGGTAATAGTCATGTAAATCAAACTTCCTACTATGGGTCTGTACATAGTAGGGTATGTACATAGTATGGGTCTGTACATAGTAGGGTCCTCCAGAAGCTCACCTGCATCTGCGCTCAGCTTCACATTCTGCTCCAAAGGAACTGAAATAGGCTTACAGCCTGTCATCCCATATTTGGACAGCATGTCCAATCCATACTGCCTCTGCAAGAGCTGTATCCCACTTGGTGATCTAATCACCTCAATGCCCAAGAAATAATGCACCTCTCCCAAATCCTTCATCTCAAACTTCTGCCTCAATAGCATTTTCACATGAAGGATATCTTCATCGCTATCACCTGTGATGATCAAATCATCAACATAAATGACCAGCAGCATAATCCCTTTCTCTATTTTTCTCACATAGAGTGAGAAATCTGCCTTGGAAATCTGAAAGCCAATAGTGACAAGATACTGTCCTATCTTGTTAGACCATGCTCTAGGTGCTTGCTTCAAGCCATACAAGGCTTTCTTCAACCTACAAACAAACTCAGGATGAATAGCATGAACATAACCTACTGGCTGCTCCATAAAGACCTCTTCTTGCAAATCACCATGCAAGAAGGCATTCTTTACATCCATCTGATGTAAAGACCATCCCTTTGATGTAGCCATAGTAATGGCTGCTCTTACGGTTGCCATCCTTGCAACCGGGCTGAAAGTTTCTTCATAATCAATGCCATATGTCTGTGCATACCCCTTGACAACTAATCTTGACTTGTATCTATTCACAGAACCATCTGCATTGTGCTTGATCTTATAAACCCACTTACAACCAATTGCATTCTTGCCTTTAGGCAAAGGCACCAATTCCCATGTAGCATTAGCATCCAAGGCATCCATTTCTTCATCCATGGCTTTCTCCCATTTTTCATTTCCCATGGCTTGCTCAAAAGAAGTGGGTTCCGGTTCCTGTATCACTTTGACAATATAGGCATAGTGAATGGCTGTAAATCCATCATATTTCAGCCTATCCACAAGATACCTAACCCTGGTAGACCTGCGCAAAATAGGCTCACTTCCAGATGCTCTCAAAACATCCCTGGTCTTCCTTACTCCAGGTGTAACAACAGAAGGAATACCCAACTCATCATCAATGCTCTATTCTGAGCCACTGGATTCACCATCCACACAAGAGTGACCTGCATTCACATCAAACATGGGCTGATCTACCTTCTCTTTTCCTTTTCGTGATACCTGCGTACCACTCTCTACATTGCTTTGAGGGGATTCTCCTAATCTCAATCTACCTGTCCATGGTGAAGTATGTGAACCACTGGTAGAGGACACTCCAGGTCCACTGATATTTTGTGATTGCTGCTGTGCATTCTGTGCAGCATTACCATTTTGTGCATCTACATCAATCATCATATTTACTAGTTTATACCAGCTGCTCATCTCATCAAAAACAACATCTCTGCTCACTATGAACTTACGTGTAGAAGGGTTATAGCATCTATACCCTTTCTGCTGCAGAGAATAACCAATAAAGATGCACTTCTCAGCTTTTGGATCCAACTTGGACCTCAACTCATCTGGCACATGGACATAGGCAATGCAACCAAAAATCTTCAAATGAGAAATATCTGGTTTCCTACCAGTATACATCTCCTCTGGCGTCATGCCATGTATTGCTGCAGTGGGAGTCCTGTTCATTATATAGACTGCTGTAGCAACTGCTTCAGCCCAATAATAATCTGGTAGATCTTTTTCATTTAGCATAGCCCGAGATACCTCTCCAATATGCCTGTTTTTTCTTTCTGCAATTCCATTTTGCTGTGGGGTATGACTACATGAATATTGCTGCTTTATACCATGCTCCTGCAAGAACCTTGCAAACTCATTTGAGAGGTACTCTCCCCCTCCATCTGACCTTAGGCATTTTATTTGCAGGCCTGTTTCTTTTTCAACCATAGCTTTGAAAGCTTTGAAGTGCCCAAACACTTCACTTTTCTTTTTCATAAAATACACCCACAGTTTTCTGCTGAAGTCATCAATAAATGTGACAAAATAGTGACAGCCTCCAATAGATGTAGCTTTTGTAGTCCACACATCAGAGTGGATTAATTCCAATGGTTTTTTACTCTCTTGAACATGCCTAGGAAAAGGTTTCCTTGCCTGTTTCCCAAATTGACAGGCTTCACAAACCTTGTGCATTTTTGCAACCTTGAATTTAGGCAATCTTGCAATAATATTTTGGGCTTGCATTGATTTAAGTCACTGTATATTAACATGACCAATGCGTTTGTGCCAGATATCAATATCTGCAACTACACCGGTCCCATGTACAAACATTGCTACACTCAATTCAGGCATGTCTGCATCCAACGTAAACATCCTGCCCTTCTTCTTTCCTTTTGCTATCAAGCGACCGTTATTTTTCATATCCTCAACAAAGCATCCATGAGGATTAAATCTGACCTGCAAGCCCTGCTCAACCATCTGACCAATAGAAACCAGGTTCTTGGTGATGTTCGGGACATGAAATACATCAGACAAGTATTTCTTTTTCCCATCCTGCATAGACAAAGGAATTTTGCCAATCTGCACATTAGGATGTGCAGTATCATCACCAGTCTCCACAAATCCTGGCTTTCCATTTTCCTTGCATCTTGCATCCATTCTGCATGACCTGTCATGTGGTTTAACGCACCTGAGTCAACATACCACACATCATTTTGTTCTTCTGCACTTGTCACAGAATTGGTCATATGCTGCACCATAAATAGATGCTCATTTCTGTCATCACCCTGCCTGCTAGAAGATGCATAATTGCTTTGCTGCAATTTTCCATTCATAATGTCATTCTGCTTTTTGTAGCAGTCCTTAGCCATATGACCCATTTTGCCACAATAGTAGCATTCAACATTGCTGTTTGCATTTTGGCTTCTCTGCCATCCACCACGGCCTCTTTGGCTCCCCCTGCCTCTAGTGTTACCACGTCCTCCTGCATAGGACTGGTTTTCTTGCGTTTGTTGCATATTCTGATTTCTACCACAGCCTGCAGATCGGCCTCCTCTACCTCTGCCTCTACCTCTGCCAGCATTTGAGTAGAAGATAGTTTCTTTTGAAGTTCCTGCTGAAGAAGATGCACCACCATTTCTCTGCTCTTCAGGAAATAGAAGAGCAATCAGCTCCTCAAAATCAAGAAATTTTTCACGGACGGCAATGGATGTCCGGAATTGTGCATAATCCTTTCCTAGACCATTCAAGGTCACAGAAACCAAATCATCATCATCCACTGGCGACCCAATGGAAGCAAGTGCATCTGCAATTTTCTTCACTTTCATGTGGTAGTCATTTATGCTCAAATTTTCTCTCTGCACATTGTGCAACTCCTATTTGAGTTGCATTTTCCTGGCTTGCATATTTGTGCTGTACATTTTTGCCAAAGTATCCCATGCGTCCTTTGGCATACTTGCATCCTGAATATGCACAATCATGGAGTCCGAAATACTGATAGACAGCCAGTACATAACTTTCCTGGCTCTCTCATGCCATCCTTTGAATGCCTGCATTTCCTGTTGACTGGGAACATTAGGAAGAACAGGTTCTTCTTCATTTCCTGTAATGAATTCCCAATAGCCTTTTCCCATCAAGAAATTCGTCATTCTAAACTTCCATGCCTGGAAGTTGTTCTTGTCAAGCTTTTCAGTGACAATCTGTGAAAGAGAATCAGATGCCATTACAGAACACTGCAAAATATTCTGTCACTGCAAAAAACACAGCTTTTGCCTCACACGGGCAGATCTGCAAAACTGACGAAAGTGGTATTTCACCACACAGTCACTTCCTAGTGACGATTTTGCATCAACAGGCAACAGGCATGAATCTACAACTCCCAATATCTCTGCACACAGGCATACGATGCAATTTCTGTGGCACCTTTCCACCGACTAGCCGCGCAGTGGTCGCACAGCAAAAAACAGGGCCTTTTTCTGAGTGCCTGCGAAGAACTTCCGCCTTCAAAACGGGCCCCAAAACGGCCTCAAATCAGAAAAATAAAGTGGCCTCGCAACATATACTGCACTCTAGCCACACCGCGAAGGGCGTCTCAATCTGAAATAGTGCACTCCTGCACTTCTGGCTGTGCTACCTGTAGAGATTTGCTCCCAAACTCGAAATAGGAAAGCAACACTGGTCCTCTTACCAGGACACCACGAACTTGGCTTGCTTTCTTGAGCTCCTTACCACGAACAAGGCTCTGATACCATGTGAAGATTGTGGGAGAGAGGGAAGGAGTCTCACTTACGGCTTTCTCACATGCACAATGGGGGAATACACATAAAGGTGGAGGCTGAAAACAGTTTTCCTCTTCTTAGTTGTGTAAGCCAAAAGAACTCTAGTACAAAGAAATAGAAGAACCCTATATGTGGGTCTCAAACCAAACTCAACTAACTAAGGTGGCATACTAACTGAGCCACGAACTAGTGTAGATAAGGATAGCTGTCATCCAACTATTATTCGTGGGCGGTGTACCAACCGCATCTCCAGCTAACAAGTCGGTGACATAAATACACAACAGTCACCCTGGCATATCGCGAGTGGAGCTCAATATCTCAACATTGATCCCCTTGCCCCACCTTGCAGCAGCAGTGTTGCTTCACGATGTGACTTGCCGAATTCCACTATCCGTCGTCATACTAGCAAGATTGTGCAGTCCTTTTTTAGTGACCTCACGCCAGCTTCGCAGTCTGCTCTTCTCATGTTCCTGATTGATCACCCTGACTTGGTAGAGTGTAGGAGGCTTGCTGGTCTTGGTGCATGTAGAGATAGGGTTGTATATAGCGAGGTTTTTAGCACTGTTCAATGTTCCTATGCTTCTATTAAGCATAGGAGCTCCAATGATGCCTTGGCAGCACGTCGTGCTATTGTGACTGCCATTAGTAGACCTCATATGATAGGCCATGTCCATACCGCTTCATGTCTTCTTCAGATTGCACCGTGCACATTTGCAAGCAGGCATGATTAGGAGGCAGAGTCTAGAGGATAGTGAGACTGATGCTCTTTGGGCTTCGAGTGGTCACGCACCTCGTAGTGATCAATTGTTGGATGATTCCACTAGGTCCTTCATACAACAGTTTTGGGAGGAGCATTGCAGAGCATCCCCTATGTTCAAAAAGGCATTGTGGAAGAGGGTGTCATGCGGTGTGTACATTGAGCATGGTGCATGTTTTTTGGAGTGTACCTAGACTGAGTTGTACACTCAGTTTGTAGAGGCGCACCCAGAGTTCAAGATTGGGTAGAGGTCATTTGAGCAATGTAGGCCATGGTTTGTGCGATGCTCTCAGGAGCATGACACATGCTGTTGTTGTTACCATGTGGATTTTGGATGTATGATGTATTCCATTCCCTTGATGGTCATAGGGGAGTGGTTCCTACTACCCCTCGTGACTTCATTCATTCCATATTGTGTACACGAGATGGTGATGCTTTATTCCACTCCCTTGATTGTATGGAAGGCAGGTGTACTTTGTGTGGTGGCTTTGCTAGAGTGCCACGAGTTGCACTAGATACTTGTGATGTGCAAATGGTTCGTTGGCAGCAGTATGAGTACAGTACCTTGACATTAGATGGTGGTGCACAGTTGAGGAGGTTGCAGCTTGTGGGGAAGGAGACACCACATGTTGTATTCATTGACAGTTTTCGAGGGAAGCTGTACTGCTACATACGCCACTCGCACACTGTGAAATGGGAGGATTGTCAGTTCCGTCCATGTTTGAGGACATTTCCTATAGGGGTGGTTGTCTCAGTGGTGGACTTTGTGGAGAATTATACCTTTGCACCACAGCATGAGATCCAATCGGAGTATTATTTCTCCGAACAGGTGATGTGTGATTGAGTTATTGGTTTTTTTATGGTCTCATTATATTGAATTATTTCAATAGTCATATTTTTTTTCAATGCCATATTGCAGGTTGCTATATTTGTGCACATTAGCTATCGTCATGCACAGGCTCATGTGGATGGCATTGATAGCACCATGGACTCACGTGTCATTGTGCGAGAGTATCACTTCTACGTTAGTGATGATCGATTGCATGATGCCCATTTTGTGCAGCATTACTTCACTTTGCATGATAGTTTCTTGAGGGATCATGGTGTCACATGGCAGCGGCACTGGATCTGGTCAGACGGATGTGGTGGTCAGTTCAAATTTGCTAGACAGTTTTATTAGTTCTGCAGATGGCACCATGAGACAGGCATTCCAATCACATGGAGCTACTTCGAGACAGGGCATAGTAAGGGAGAGCATGATGGTGCAAGTGCTTGCGTGAAGCGTGCTTTGCATCAATACCAGTTGCGTCACTGTGTCGATCGCTTCAAGGATGCACATGATGTGGTCCGGTGGTGCAGCCAGCACTTATCCACTAGTGCTATCTCCTCATTTCAGTCGTGTGACGATAGGGTGGTGAGCCGGTATTTTTGGTGCGTGGACATTGGGAGTCTTGATCAGTCTAGGCCTTTTGATTGTCGTTCAGTGTCTGGCACTCTTGATTTCCATTCCATCAGGAGCATAGGTGAGTCTCACCCCACGATCTTTTCTCGACAGTTTGCATGTTTTTGCTCTACATGCATTGATGATGATTGGGGAGGGTCCTCCATGATACCATGGGCCGATCCATGGGCACGGCGAGTGCTTTCTCCCTCCTAGCCTTGGGAGGAGGTACATGATGATCAGGATGTGGGATTCAGTTCCTCTAGAGATTATAACCAGCTTACAGATATGTTGTGTATTGGTAATATCTTCACGGTTATTACTTTGGAGGGCAATGAGGAGGGTGTGGATTATTACTTGTTGCGATGCTCTATGGTGAAGAGTGTGCTGAATGAGGATACAGTGGATGGGCATGGGATGCACTTCAATGCTCATAGCATGATCGTAGGTGGCCACTATTTTCAGCAAATACAGAGGCGTGGTCGCTATATTGAGTTCCAGGAGTACATGGGGATCAGGAGGCATACATGTATTCTCATCTTGTTGTTGTGATCAAGATTACTTTGAGTTGTGTTCGCACTCGCAAGGCGATGTCCACTCCACGATGGCGCCTTGTAGTGGCGGATCACGAGAGCATACTTGCAACTATTGGCATGAGAGCTGATCCTAAGGAGTAGCACATTACATATCATATTTTTTGGGATCATCAATTGATCAAATTGATTTTTATTGGGTATCACTAGTTGATTACATATTTATGTATTCGATATGTATAGGCTCACTGTGTGACCGTACCATTGTAATTTTCATGGACTCATATTTTGTATTTCACTATGATGGTTGTATACACATTCATACACATCATTGTATTAGATTCTATTTTATACATGATGTCCGTTGCCTTCTCAATGGGATTTGTTGTGTTTGTAAAGCAAAAAATTGTTTATTAGTAGTAATGTTGTAATTGTGTTTTGTGCTTTAGGACATTTTAAAAATGTGACTAAGAAAATTCGTCCACGTACTAACGAAATACGCGTGTGGACTTATCTATTGGTCCCTACTAGCATGACTACGTATGAAAAATGGTGCACGTACTAACGAAAAATGCATGTGGACTTATCTGTTGGGGATCAAACTTCGCACGGCTCTTAGGCCACCCTAGGCATACATCCATGCAAGATTTGGTCTCCAAATAATTTGGTATGCACCACGTGGAAGGTATAATGCGTATATTTTTACAATCCCTACTAGCACGACTACGTATGAAAAATGGTGCACGTACTAACCAAATAGGCATGTGGACTTATCTATTGGGGATTAAACTTTACACAGCTCTTAGGCTACCCTAGATGTACATCCATGCAAGATTTGGTCTCCAACTGATTTGGTATGCACCATGTGGAAGGTATAATGCGTACATTTTTACAATCCCTACTAGCACGACTACGTATGAAAAATGGCACACGTACTAACGAAATATGCATGTGGACTTATCTGTTGGGGATTAAACTTTGCACGGCTCTTAGGCTACCCTAGACGTACATCCATGCAAGATTTGGTCTCCAACCGATTTGGTATGCACCACGTGGAAGGTATAATGCGTACATTTTTACAATCCCTACTAGCATGACTACGTATGAAAAATGGCGCACGTAATAATGAAATACACGTGTGGACTTATCTGTTGGGGATTAAACTTTGCATGGCTCTTAGGCTACCCTAGACGTACATCCATGCAAGATTTGGTCTCCAACTGATTTGGTATGTGCACGTGGAAGGTATAATGCATAGATTTTTACAAATGCCTACTAGCACGACTAAACCCTAAACCCTTAAAAACCCTAAACCCTATTGGGGATGAAACTTCGCACGGTTCTTAGGCTACCCTAGATGTACATCCATGCAAGATTTGGTCTCCAAATGATTTGGTATGCACCACGTGGAAGGTATAATGCATACATTTTTACAATCCTACTAGCACGACTAAACCCTAAACCCTAAAAAACCTTAAACCCTAGACCCTAAACCCTAAACCCTATTGGGGATGAAACTTCGCACAGCTCTTAGGCTACCCTAGACATACATCCACGCAAGATTTGGTCTCCAACTAATTTGGTATGTACCACGTGGAAGGTATAATGCGTACATTTTTGCAAGCACTCCCTACTAGTGATTGCATATGAAAACTGGCACACGTACTAACCAAATACGCATGTGGACTTATCTGTTGGGGATTCAACTTTGCATGGCTCTTAGGCTACCCTAGACGTACATCCATGCAAGATTTGGTCTCCAACTGATTTGGTATGCGCCACGTGGAAGGTATAATGCATAGATTTTTACAAATCCCTACTAGCACGACTAAACCCTAAACCCTAAAAAACCCTAAACCCTAAACCCTAAACCTTAAAAAACCCTAAAAACCCTAAACCCTAAACCCTATTGAGGATGAAACTTCGCACAATTCTTAGGCTACCCTAGACGTACATCCATGCAAGATTTGGTCTCCAACTGATTTGGTATCTACCACGTGGAAGGTATAATGCATACATTTTTACAATCCGTACTAGCATGACTAAACCCTAAACCCTAAGAAACCTTAAACCCTAAAAAACCCTAAACCCTGTTGGGGATGAAACTTCGCACAGCTCTTAGGCTACCCTAGATGTACATCCACGCAAGATTTGGTCTCCAACTCATTTGGTATGTGCCACGTGGAAGGTATAATGCGTACATTTTTGCAAGCACTCCCTACTAGTGATTGCATATGAAAAATGGTGCACGTACTAACCAAATACGCATGTGGACTTATCTGTTGGGAATTAAACTTTGCACGGCTCTTAGGCTACCCTAGATGTACATCCATGCAAGATTTGGTCTCCAACTGATTTGGTATGTGCCACGTGGAAGGTATAATGCATACATCCATGCAAGATTTGGTCTCCAACTGATTTTGTATGTGCCACGTGGAAGGTATAATCCCTACTAGTGACTACGTATGAAAAATGGCAAGCATTGATATATACGAAATTCAATATGATATTCAAAATGATAAAGTTCATAGCACGAGAGTGCTCCAGAAAGAGAGAGATAGAGAGAGAGAGAGAGAGAGAGAGACCTTATACTTGAACACCTTTTCAATGCTTAATGTTTACAATTACGACTTACGGCATTATTTTTAAAATACCTTATGTATTACATGTGTAAATTGAGATATCTAAAATTCGAAATCATACTCTTAATTTTAAATACACACGTGGGGATGAAACTTCGCATGGCTCTTGGGTTTAGTGTAATAATTGCAAGCATTGATATATACGAAATTCAATATGATATTCAAAATGATAAAGTTCATAGCACGAGAGAGAGAGAGAGAGAGAGAGAGACCTTATACTTGAACACTTTTTCAATGCTTAATGTTTACAAGTACTTCACATGGCATTCTTTTTAAAATACCTTATGTATTAGATGTGTGAATTGAGATATTTGAAATTCAAAATCATACTCCTAATTTTACATATTTATGTTAGATTTGAACAAACTATAAACTGAGATAAACAAAGTAAGAAGAACATCATGAAAGTACGAAAATGCTCATACATCATAAAAGTAAGAACAATATCATGAAAGTACCTAAATGAATGTGTACATCATCATCATCATTGTGCAGAAGTGCATCCCTAAACAAGAAATGTGTGAAGCCTAAACAATCATCCTAAATCAGAATTTGATAACTCCACATATGATCCTCTGGTCATCCTTTGACGTGGCTCTTGTATGACCCGCTGCCCAACCGTCCGCTGTGTGCCCTCAGGCAAAGTCGGATCAGATGGGCCAACCTCATCTCCTACATGAGATGGGCTAGCCTCATTCTGATGAAGAGGAGGGCATGCTGCACGAGCCACCGTAGCCATCTCTACCTCCCTTGCCTCCTCTATGTATGCACGTCTCAGCTCCCAAAGTCGTGCATCTGCAAATACTAGTGCCTCAAATCCAGCGCGAGTAATTGTCTCTACATGTAGAAGATGCTGGTCTCGCCCAAGCTGCTGCTCCACCCACTACTGCAATGATGTCTGAAGCTCTGCCTCTCGCTCAATACGGCATGCCTCCTCTGCTCGTGCCTCGTCACCTGGCATGAAATCACCATATGAGAAGCGTCACAAAACACACACTGCAACCATTGACGTATCAGCACCCTCCTGCTGTAGCAAAGCTCTCTGTGCCTCCTCCCTGTAGTGCTCTGTCAAGACCACATGGGCAAATGGATCAATGGCCTGACGATGACCAAGATATAGATCATCCATGCCTAGTCCTCTGTATGTGGCCACATCAATGTCAGCAAAGCATATAGGGCACACTGATCATGCCACCATGTTGCGGGTCATGCAATGGAGATGTGCGATGTGGCCGCACCCTAGTCCAAACCACCCTACAGTGTCAAACTCCTCGTGACAAAGGATGCAATTAGCGGTAGGAAGCCTGGCTATGACTGGTGCGTCTATGGCTGTCCTAGTCGGCACATCTACAGGAGGAGTGGGGTACAGGGCCACGCTGGGGTCGATCCTATGGCGAGATGGATCACGACTAATATGTCTCAACTGCAAAATATAGTGTTTTGCTCGATGGTATGCTATGCGTGTCCGAATCCTCTGCTCCTCCAAATTTGCCTCCAACAATCATACACGAGACTCCATATCCTATCACAATAGATGTGCCTGCAATGCAAACATGTCATGTACATGGTGAGAATTAACCAAAAAACTTCAGTTCAAAACACGCAACAAAAAAAAACTAAAATAATTAGAATAACTAACCTCGTCCCTAGACTCGGCCAACAATGCCTCCAACTCTGCAATCCGTGCGTCTCAAGTCTCCAACTCATGCTAAGGCGGTGTAGATGTGGGAGGTGGTGTAGATGTGGGAGGCTCCATAGATGTGGGAGGTGGAGGAGGTGGAATTGAAAGTGATCTCGATAGGGTAGAGACCATGTCGTGCAAGGATGATGCCACTGAATGAACATCCCCCCTAATCCATCCTCCAACAGCCCGCAATGCCGGTGCAGGGATAGTGTGCAACTCTGGTGCCTCGTGTCGATGCTGAACACTTGCAGTCTGACGCTCCTGACACCCCATCCTACCATGTCCCGCTCCTGATCCTGGACGGGTACTAAGGTAGTCTACCCGATGACCAAGCACAAACTCGACGTATAGCTGCATGGCAAATGACCTAGCTATCTGACAGTTGTGAGGCAATCGACCACAATCGCAGTGACATATCTCGGATAAATGTGTGCTACTATGATGGGGTGCCTACAATGTAAAATATGAAAGGGCTGCCCTGTGATCATGGTCACATCGCCTCAGTGTGACCATCCCAAAACATATCGTCTAAGGCATGCCTGTGAGGTAACTCACGCTCAAACAACTCTCGAATGGCTCTCCAATCCAAGCCATGACTAGTGATCTCTGCCTCAGCCTGTGCCTGAAAGGTATCCACAACGTCCTCAACTATGTCCAATCAACCCAGAGCATCAATGACTGAATCTAGACTCGCAATCAAGTGAGGGGGTGCCCTAGCATCCTACAGTGCCCTCATCTCAGCTCTCAGAATCGCTATCTGCATACGAATATTGGTGCCAGAACCTGTGCGCTAGTAGCTAGCACATGCACAAAAAAAACACATGGAAATTAATATTCTATTTGGGTAATGAAAGTAATATTTTATTCAATATGACTTATAATCTATTTACGTAATGAAAACTATTTGTACGTACTCCTTGATGAGGTAGGATGTCGTTGGGATCATCCTATGCACCTACCGGTAGATGGGCCAATGCCTACAACAGTGCTATGTTGCAAATTCAATTCGTATTTACAATTATTTACAAGTTGTTTACTTTAGAAAGTCGGTTTCTTCAAGCTCATTCTCCTTGTCTATACTACCCACCCTTGCTGTAATTAATGGCAAATAGTTTTTGTTCTAGATGCTCCCTCTATTTTTCGAGGCTCTCGACTACCATGGGCTCTACTAGTATGTCAAAGTATGTAGTAGAGGTGTATTTTTAGAAGAGAGATGTAAAGATACTGAGTGATAGAAAGAAAATGTTATGTACAATACATTAAAATGGACTATAAGGAATAGATGCTAACTTGAAATATATAACCCAAGGCAAGACCTGCATACTAGAATATTCCACATGAAGGTGGACAAATGCATCTCTCACTAATTGCAAGTGGAAGTCAAATTGCACCTCTAAACATATGCCAAATAGCATCTTGAAATGTATAGAATATATAGGAAATGACAATATTTATAGGATAGAGATAGGTTATGGTCATTGAGATAACCCTGGTTATACTGCTTGACTTGGAGCATTTGTTGAATGATTGGTTGGCATGACTGGCTCCTAGCTAGTTGGGAATAGCTAGCCTAAACTACTTTTTGACTAGGCCTTAACTAGATCATCTTGCTCTAGCTTGTTAACTCAGCCTACTTACTCTACCTAAATTATGAAACAACTCTTAACCAACTATATAATCTATAATATTCCACATAAAGATAGATAAACGCACACTGCAATAATTTCTTTTTTTTAATAGATGATTTCTAAAAACAAAATATATACTTTTTGACATTTAAATAAAAACTTCACTAACTTAAATAACATAAAAGCTACCTTGGACTCTTATTTTCTTTTTTTTTAAAGATGATTTCTAAAACTAAAATTTAAATGTTTTTTTATTTAAATAAAAATAGCACTAATTTAAAAAATAACATGAAAACTACTTTAATCTCTCTTTTTTTAATAGATGATTTTAAAAAACAAAATATATACATTTTCACATTTTAAATAAAAAATTACATAATTAAAAAAAATAATTTAAAAAAACTTTAAAATGCTTTTGAATTTTTAAAATATTTTATAATTAAATTAGATATTCCTATAAACTAAAATAATATAAAAGCTACTTTAAACTCTTATTTTCTTTTTTTTTATAGATGATTTCTAAAAATAAAATTTAAATATTATATTTAATTCAAAACTTCACTAATTTAAAAAATAACATGCAAACTACTTTAATCTCTTTTTTTTCTAATAGATGATTTTAAAAAACAAAAAATATACTTTTTGACATTTAAATAAAAACTTCACTAACTTAAATAACATTAAAGCTACCTTAAACTCTTATTTTCTTTTTTTTTGAAAGATGATTTTTAAAACTAAAATTTAAACATTTTTTTATTTAAATAAAAATAGCACTAATTTAAAAAATAACACAAAAACTTCTTGAATCTCTCTTTTTTTAAATAGATGATTTTAAAAAACAAAATATATACATTTTCACATTTTAAATAAAAAATTACATAATTAAAAAAAATTATTTAAAAAAACTTTAAAATGCATTTGGAATTTTGAAATATTTTATAATTAAATTACTTTAAACTCTTATTTTCTTTTTTTTAATAGATGATTTCTAAAAACAAAATTTAAACGTTATATTTAATTCAAAACTTCACTAATTTAAAAAATAACATGCAAACTACTTTAATCTCTCTTTTTTTTAATAGATGATTTTTAAAAACAAAATATATACTTTATGACATTTAAATAAAAACTTCACTAACTTAAATGACATAAAAGCTACCTTAAACTCTTATTTTCTTTTTTTTTAAAAGATGATTTTTAAAACTAAAATTTAAACATTTTTTTATTTAAATAAAAATAGCACTAATTTGAAAAATAACAAAACTTACTTTAATCTCTCTTTTTTTAAATAGATGATTTTAAAAAACAAAATATATACATTTTTACATTTTAAATAAGAAATTACGTAATTGAAAAAAATATTTAAAAAACTTTAAAATGCATTTGAATTTTTGAAATATTTTATAATTAAATTACATATTCATATAAACTAAAATAATATAAAAGCTACTTTAAACTCTTATTTTCTTTTTTTTAATAGATGATTTCTAAAAAAAAAATTTAAATGTTATATTTAATTCAAAACTTTAGTAATTTAAAAAATAACATAAAAACTACTTCAATCTTTTTTTTTTTAATAGATGATTTTGGAAAACAAATTATATACTTTTTGACATTTTAATAAAAACTTCACTAACTTAAATAACTTAAATAGCATAAAAGCTACCTTAAACTCTTATTTTCTTTTTTTTTAAGATGATTTTTAAAAATAAAATTTAAACGTTCTTTTATTTAAATAAAAATAGCACTAATTTAAAAAATAACTTTAATCTCTTTTTTTTTAAAGATGATTTTTAAAAACAAAATATATACATTTTCACATTTTAAATAAAAAATTACGTAATTCAAAAAATAATTTAAAAAAACTTTAAAATGCATTTGAAATTTAGAAATATTTTATAATTATTCCTATAAACTAAAATTTAAATAAATTTTCACAAAAAAAATGCTACTTAAAGAAAACCTTACCTGGAATCTCCTGCTCCATCCATCTCCGTCGTTGTCGGTCGATCGTTCTCCGTCGCTGCCGTAATTCCGCATCGCTGCCGCAATTCTGTCGAGCTCCCGCAAATCCGTCAATTTCGATGAGGAGGAGCTCGATCAAGGTATGAAGAATGAGGGGGGTCCCTCTCTTTATATACGAAAATTTAGGGTTTCGCTACCTCAATCGAGGTATTTCACATGCCACATACATATCAATCCATCATACCTCGATCGAGGTATAGACATGCCACGATACCTCAATCGAGGTATTTTACATGCCACATATACATCGCTCCGTCATACCTCGATATCTCGATCGAGGTATTTGACATGCCCCATACACATCGGTCCATCTACCTCGATCAAGGTATGGACCTGCCACAATACCTCGATCGAGGTATGTCAGCTGCCAACCGGATGCCACATACCTCGATTGTGGTATCAGACATGTGGCCAAGTCATCGGTCCAGCATACCAGGTCGAGGTTCGTGGACTTGCCACGTTACCTCGATCGAGGTATGTCAACTGTCCTATTGGATGGCACATACCTCGATCGAGGTACTTGACATGATCGAAGACATCTATCCACGATACCTCGCTCGAGGTATGTGGACTTGCCACAATACCTCGATCGAGGTATAGCTGGATTGCCACGATACCTCGAACGAGGTATAGGTGGCATGCCACGAGACCTCAATCGAGGTATAGGCTCGGTTCGGTGAAAAAAGTATAGGACCTCGATTGAGGTATTGGCTTGGCTCAGTTGTCCTCGTGTGTGAGTTTCATTGGAGATAATACCTCGATCGAGGTATTGCACACCGAAGCAAAACCTTTGTATTTTCACTCGAGCGGGTGTCACACTCACCCAAAAGTGGTCTGGAAGTGGACACCCTTAGCTTGCTACCTCCTGCGCTTGCAGCTTACTGCATATGGCCGTGTGATTGTCAAATATATAAGAGATCCAATGAGCTCCCTGTAGTATTTGTGATTGACTGTAGGCTTTTCTAAATCTTTAGTAAGTTTCAAACTCTGTTCCAGGGGAGTGGCTGCAATCTTGCAATCTGCCATATGAAACTTCTTCAGGAGACTGTCAACATACTTGAGCTGACTCATGAATGTGCTATCTGAATCTCTCCAGAACTCAATGCCAAGACAATAGTGCATAAGTCCAAGATCTTTCATGTTGAACTATGCAGATAAGTCTTGTTTCAATTGTCTGATGAAGCTATCCTTGCTTCCTGTCACAATCAGATCATCTATGTACAAAAGTGCAATAGTAATGTCTTCCCCTTGAACTTTGTAGTAGAGAGTATGATCTGCATTGGACTTCATGTATCCCAAATCAGCAAAATACTTGTCGATTTTGCTGTATCAACTTCTGGGTACTTATTTTAAGCCGTAGAGACTTTTCTTGAGATGGCAAACCTTATTCTCCATTCTTGGTTCAACATAATCTGCTGGTTGTTGCATGTAGACTTCCTCATCTAGATAACCATTAAGAAATGCATTCTTGTTTGCCAAGTGTCGCTAGTGATATCAAGAACCGTATGGAATCCATCTTTGCTACTGGAGCATAAGTCTCATCATAGTCTTGACCATATTGTTGTGCAAATCCTTTTGCAACTAATCTGGCTTTATATCTCTAAATACTTCCATCTAGATTGTACTTCACTTTGTATACCCATTTGTTTGCTATGGCCTTCTTTCCTAGTGGAAGGTTGCATAATTCCCAAGTATTATTCTTATACAAAGCATCCATTTCTTCATTCATAGCAGTTTGCCATTCTGGCTTGTCTACTGCATCTTCGAAGCACACTGGCTCTTCTGTAGCCATGATGGTAGTCATTAGAGCATAGTTGGTGGTTTCCACCTGAATTGCTTTGCCTTTCTGAGCATATGTCAATCTAGCTGGTGGTCTGCTTTCCCTAGTAGACCGTCTGAGCTGCTATGGCTCTGCTTGGGGTGTTGTCAGCAATTCTTGCTCTTCTTCATTAACTTTTTCTCCTCTAGATGACTGTGAAGTCGATGCTTCTATCTCCTGTGTAGGTGAGGCTTTTCGTTCTGATTCCTCATCAAAGATTACATCTTTGGAGATAATGACTTTGTGGTTGATGGGATCATACAATTTGTATGCTTTGCTTTCTTCACTGTAGCCAACCATGATGCATTTGCGTGACTTTGCATCCAATTTCTTGTGATGATCAATATGTGGAGATGCCCAATGTGTGGCTTTTGTCCAGTGAATGCTTCATAAGGAGTCATACCATGTATCGGTTTGGTAGGAAGCCGATTAAGCAAATAGTTTGCTATAGCTATTGCTTCTGCCCAATACTGATTTGGAAGATGCTTTCCACTAAGCATTGCTCTAGCACTGTCTGCTAAAGTCCCATTCTTCCTTTCAGCTCTTGCATTCTGCTGAGGAGTATCTGCACATGTGAATTGTCTTCGAATGCCATGATTTTTGCAAAAGTTCATGAATGCTGAAGACATGTATTCACCTCCTCTATCTGATCTCATGACCTTGATCTTTATGCCTGTTTGGTTTTCTACCATGGCTTTGAATTCTTAAAATCTAGAAAACACTTTAGATTTCTCTTTCAGAAAGTAGACCCAACAATATCTGCTGTAGTCATCGATGAAGGTCAAGTAGTAAAGTGAACCATTAATGCTGCGGGTCTGGGCATAACCCCATACATCTGTATGTATCAAATCAAGAATACCTCGTGCATGAGAGGTACTTCTAACAAAGTTGGTTCACTTTTGTTTGCCAAAGCAACATGCTTTGCAAACTTTTCCAAGAAACTATAGCTTCGGAATCCCAATTTCCATATTCTGATTCATGAGATCTAACAAGTACTTGAAGTTGACATGACCATATCTTTTGTGCCATTTTGCAGATAGTGGCATTTGTTGCAGTTGTGCTGACATGGCATGCTTATCTGGTACTGTAGCTAGCATTCTGTCGGGAATAGCCAAGAGGCTTTACAAGGCTGAAGAGAAGAGCAAGAATTGCTAGCAACACCCCAAGTAGAGCCACAGTAGCTTAGACGAGATCTACTAGGGAAAGCAGACCTCCAGCCAGATTGATATATGCTCAAAAAGGCAAAGCAATTCAGGTGGAAACCACCAACTATGCTCTTATGACTACCATCATGGCTACAGAAGAGCCGGTGTACTTCAAAGACACAGTAGACAAGCCAGAATGGCAAACTACTATGAATGAAGAAATGGATGCTTTGTATAAGAATAATACTTGGGAATTATGTGACCTTCCACCATGAAAGAGGCCATAGCAAACAAATGGGTATACAAAGTGAAGTACAATCTAAATGGTAGTATTTAGAGATACAAAGCCAGACTAGTTGCAAAAGGATTTGCACAACAATATGGTCAGGACTATGATGAGACTTATGCTCCTTTAGCAAAGATGGATTCCATACAGTTCTTGATATCACTAGCGACACTTAGTAGGTGGAATGTGTATCAGCTCGATGTCAAGAATGCATTTCTCAATGGTTATCTAGATGAGGAAGTCTACATGCAACAACCAGCATGTTATGTTGAACCAGGAAAGAAGAATAAGGTTTGCCATCTTAAGAAAAGTCTCTACGGCTTAAAACAGGCACCCAGAAGTTGGTACAGCAAAATCGACAAGTATTTTACTCATTTCGGATACATGAAGTCCAATGCAGATCATACTCTCTACTACAAAGTTCAAGGGGAAGACATTACTATTGCACTTTTGTACATAGATGATCTGATTGTGACAAGAAGCAAGGATAGCTTCATCAAAAAAATAAAACAAGACTTATCTATAGAGTTTGACATGAAAGATCTTGGACTTATGCACTATTGTCTTGGAATTGAGTTCTGGAGGGATTCAAATAGCACATTCATGAGTCAGCTCAAGTATGTTGATAGTCTCCTGAAGAAGTTTCATATGGCAGATTGCAAGATTGCAGCCACTCCCATGAAATAGAGTAAGTTACTAAAGATTCAAAAAAGCCTATAGTCAATGACAGATACTACAAGCAGCTCATCGGATCTCTTATATATCTGACAATCACACGGCTAGATATTTGTTATGCAATAAGCTCATTAGCACAATTTATGGCAAATCCAAAACAGTCTCACTGGAATGCAGCCAAAAGAGTCTTGAGATGTACTGTCCTAAGTTCTCCTTACCTGCATGGGTCCGGTTGACTTTTCCACTAGCTCATGGTAATGCTTCTCGTACCTCCTTAGCCAATATACTTCGATGCGTCCATCACTAGTTTACCTGACCTTTCTTTGCTTCCTTTCATGACCAACCCTGTGCTCTCTGCCTTCTCATGACCAACAGTCACCAAGAGACTGATGTGAGCATATAGACCTAAGACTCTAAAAGAGAACACATTCAAAACGACCTCTACTGCCAAGACCCTCCCTTCCTATATCCCGAAACAACTCCCTACTAACACAAGGATTCTTGACTACTACGGTTGTTCCACCCCGACCATGAACAAGACAGGTAACCAACACCGAAAATTCCAATCTCTAGAAACATACCCAGAAATGCTCCGTCTCTTCACACTTAATCTCTTGGAACACAACTAGTGCGTCCTTTGTGAACATGCCTTTTACATTGGGCAACCATCGTGCCACTAGGTGCCTATGGAAGTATGAATACCCAAGGAAAAGGATGTGTTCTATTCTTTTTCCGATTGGACTTCAGGCCTAGAATTGGTGAAAATGATAAATTAACACAATTAAAATGATGGAGAGAATATATCATCAATGACAAACAAAATAAAATGGAATTCATGATGAGCAATGATAACTAATAAAGACATGTAGTCATGTATCCATTGAAATATCCATTTAAATATATGTTTATATATACAAAAGGCCTCATAGGCTATCTTTCTTCTTGGTAGTTCGAGTATATTGAGAATGGGGGTCTTTGAATCCCCTAGTGGATTCCCATATATAAATCTAGCCACAACAGCACTAACATCCTCCTCTCTTGCTGTGCCAAAGACATAGCCATTGCTGTCAATGCCCTGCCATGAATGTTCGATCGAAAGGCATTGATAGTAGCTAGGCGGTGTACCAAAATGACTTTGTCAGCATTTTGAGTAATGTTGGAGTATCCAATAGCGCATGACAATGCCTTGCACTTCAGCAGCTCCGAAGGACCTCGAGGAGAAAATTTGTTGTGAAAGACCACGATATGCTCTGCGACTTTGCCAAGGTAATGGGCCAAAGAATGATCTTTTCCAAATGTGCTGCAAACATTACCCCATCGAGATGAGAATTCATCAAGCTCAAACGCATCTTGCAATAATTCAACAAACATTAGAGGACTGACAAAACAAATTATACTGAAAGAACATCAAAATAAAAAATATTGTTCGAACTTACCACTACAACATCGTCAGCTTCTATCCCTTCCTCATTTGCAATGTTGATGGAACCAGGTGTTGTGTGATGTTCCATTTGGGAGGTGGACGCTTTCTCTTGACCTTTTTTGGAGGTGGAAGCTTCTGCATGAGAGGGTTGTGCATCATATACAGACATGTCTGCATCCCTCATTGAAACCAGTGTCATCAAGAAAAACTCTTCCATTGTCTAGCCTTCGGAACCTAAAACCCAAGATCTTTGACACTTGTCTCAACATTGAACCCTGATAGGACTCCGGGTGCCTCATCCTCTCGTAGTCCAAAAAGAACCTCTATGTCATGGAGGAATACATACTCTTCTCCACATCAATGATGAGGGGGGATGACCATAATTATGATTCTGGGTCAGTGGTCTCCAATGTAGATTCTTGCTCTACTGGGGGCTCTTGAAGTAGGCTCAATGCTTGAGCTGCTTCCATCTCCTCTGTTGCATCATCAAGACTCTCTTCCATGTACATGTTCGAGTCTAGTCCAGATCAACAGTTCTACTAGAGGGGGTGCTAGACGATGAGGCTTCTTCCTCTAAATTTCCTTCTTGGAGAAGGAAGATGAATGTCATCTCCCATGAAAGGAATTTGGTGCATGTATTTCCTGTGATCCCCACATCTAGGATGTCTTGAACTTCGACTGTCCTAAACCCTTCGTCTGTAAGGTTGTCACAAAAGTAGGCCAAGCTATTTACAAACTTGGGTTCCTCTACAAATAGATATTTTATGTAATCTATGGGAACCCATGTCTTTGAAAGTGTATAAGCAAAATTTGAGAAATTATCTTGCATGTAAAGGATGAGATCTGAGAAGTCATCCTTGCTCGCATATATGTGCCTAGGACATCTAAAGTCCTATCAAACACTAAAAGTAGCTCTCTTCACGATCTGCAAATGCAATTCGTGAGATGAAGTCACGGAATGCAATTCTAGTTGAATCCATGGCAACTAGTAGCTGATGTAGGGAGTAACTTTTGAGGATGGGGGTTTCTATGGCTCTCTAAACATGAAAGTGAGAATGTGGTGTAAAAAGTGCTCTTGCCCCTTAATATATATCAAAACCATAAAAATTAAAATTAATCATAAAATCTCCAAATTTTTTGAAAAACATTTACCATGAATTGAAAGGAGAAAATGTTGAGTTGTGGTGCCATGAGCACTTGTAGAGCAAAGGTATGAGCAAAGGGTAAGCTGCCACATGGCATGGAGGAGATATCCCACATGTGAGCAAGCAAAATGGGTGTAAGTACCCTCACCTATAAAAGGGAGGTTCATTTGAAGTAATATCGATCAAGCACTTTGCACTATCTCAAGATTCTCTTTATGAGTCCAAGTTAATCTATCTTGGAACCTAATTGACTTGAGATACATGTCATGAGCACTCTCTTCATCATGTTTCCACATAGGTTCCATCCACCTTAGAGCATTCCATAGATCCTGAGGCACACATGTTTTGTCATGGTATCAAAGCATAGGTCTAGTCTCCTAGATTAGTTGTAGGCATGTCTTAGGAGCTCATGTTTTTCTCCTAGGTTAGTTTTAGTTTTAGAAGGAGAGTTCTTATGAAATTTCCGTCTTCCCATTCTGAAAGAGAGCGATTCCTTCATAATCTTCTGTGAGAGAGAAATTTTCTGTCCATCCATTTCATGAGAGATTCATTGTGAGCTTGAGTGATCCTTGTTGCTGTGTGAGAGAGAGAGATAGGGAGAATCTTGCAAAGAAAGATTTGTGAGAGACCTCCTGTGGATCTGCTGAGAAGGAGAGATGTTTTTAAACATACTCTTGATTAAAGGAGACAAAGCAAGAGAAGCTCCCAATGACTCAAAGAGCGCAGGTTTGGCACTGCTGCTCACAATGTCGACTGCACCAACTAAAGTCTCCTTTCTGCGCTCCCGACGGGTGACATCCATTGCCTCCTTTAACTAAGTTACGGGCCTGAAGTTGACCAGTATATAGCAGCAAACAATGCCCAACAACAGAATTGCGACTCCACAGAGCTGCATCGACTACTCTATTGCGACTCCACAGAGCTGCATCGGCTAGTGACTGCATCAGATGGTTCGTCAATCCGCCACACGACTTCAGCTATAGAAGCAAGCAGCGAACAAGGATGCCCTCCATCGACAATGTAGAAACTCCATCACCGACTAGCTTTGACCCTCTAGGCTGAGCACACCTCCATCGACCGAAGCTCCCTGCAGCCAGTCGCCAACGCACTACCTACAACTACGACCCTACAACGCCCACGGCCGAACTGCTCCATCAGCACGACGAGCTTCTGCCATAGCTGCCAAGCAGCGCCATGCCATAGCTTCATATTTGCAGCGGACTCTACAATGACTCAGGTTACTAATTGTGGGATATGAAGCTCCTCCGAACAAGCTTCCGGCGCTTCCTCAGAGACCCGATTGCCTTCGCATGAGGAAAAACCCAACCATGCACCCTCGAAATGACGACGACCATTGCGGCTTGTTGCAAAGCACCACGTCGCCATAGCCATCTTCATCGTCGCCACGCCATTCTGTCGACCTCTCGCCGTTGTCGCAGAAGCTTCAAAGATCTCCTTCTTCCTTTTCCAAGGTCTCAGATAACTGCCACGTGGCAGGATAAAGATTAACTATGGTTAAATTTAACTTAGTTTGGTTTGTTTAAGTAAACCCAAGTCTGGTCCACTCAACCCACACTAAACCATGGTTAGATTTAGGTTATGGGGTTAGTTAAAGTGCCACCTAAGCACCCAGCATCCTTGCTAAGCACAGTCTTGCAAGCTGCATGTGAACAGCCCCTGTGCCACATCATCAAAGGCCCTTTTCTTCACAAAAGCTTCAACAATCCATAACTTGCAATCCAGGAGGAATTTGGACATGCTCCAAAAAGGAAAAGTGATCGTCTTTTCAAGCTCCACGTGCCTGTCATGTCAGAATTATTGTATGCAATTAGACACTGCCAATATTGAAAGAATTAAATTGGTAAGACCTTTGCAACCATTGGAAAAAGCAAAGCATGAATGCAAACATCGATGTAAAAAGCAAGCCGAAAGCACGTGTATGAGATGACCATAGCCCGAAACATGGCATCCACACAAAGCATCAAGGTACATGGAAGAACAAAGCGTCATGCATGAAGCTACGTCAAGCAAAGAAGCAAACACCATTGTCATCAAGCCATGAGCCAAAAGGTGACATCAATGGAATGTATTGAGAAACAAAAAACCTTGCCAACCTTGCCTATATGTTTGTTATCAAACCTGACCACCTGAGAGTAGCTATAAAAGCACCCAGGGGAGGTATTGACATGTAAAATCCACACTTGACCACCTTAAGTAGCAATGCATGCACTAAGGGGAGGTGATGGAATGTAACTCACATCTGACCACCTTGCAGTAGCCAAAGGATTATGGCACCAAGGGGAGGTGTTGAGAGTTGTGGTGCCATGAGCACTTGTAGAGCAAAGGTATGAGTAAAGGGTAAGCTGCCACATGGCATGGAGGAGATATCCCACATGTGAGCAAGCAAAGTAAGTACCCTCACCTATAAAAGGGAGGTTCATTTGAAGTAATATCAATCAAGCACTTTGCACTATCTCAAGATTCTCTTTATGAGTCCAAGCTAATCTATCTTGGAACCTAATTGACTTGAGATACATGTCATGAGCACTCTCTTCATCATGTTTCCACATAGGTTCCATCCACCTTAGAGCATTCCATAGATCCTGAGGCACACATGTTTTGTCAGAAAATATTAAAAGAAATAACATTTTAATTTAATTGTCCATCATCGTTTGAAGCAATAACTAGGATTTAACAGACAAAAAATTAAATGTTGCACTAGTCAAACACATTGTTAGCAATCTTCAAAGTTGTAGGAGGAATGAAATTGGCACTATGCATGCACTTCTCCACACGGCGGCTAATCTTACCACCATTTAAGGTAAAGTAAAAGGACTTTGCCATGCCGTCCTCCATGACCAATAGGTGTTCTCGCACATCCCTTAGAGTCCATTGCGATGTGACATCCACATTTTTGACATCTCCCTCTTCAACATCAATAGACAAACTTACCCCCGTATTGTTTTCATCATTAGAGTCTAAGGGAAGCCATTGGCCATTTGTGTTCTTCCATCGCCTGTACTAAAATCTAAAAACAACATTTGGCATGACAAATGGTATCTAATAACCACATTGTCTTTACATGCGTGACATTGAAACACATCACCCTTTTGGTCGCCTGACCTAGTTTCCCAATTCATCCCATTTAAATCTTCAAGAGCATTTTCATCTACACGCTTGCAGGACAACATAGTTTTTGTTTTGCAGAGTCATAAACCAAGATAACCTTGCCCATTTGGATCCAAATGTAAATTGAAGTTGTGGTGGTGCAATGGTTTGCAAATGGCCATAGCTTGATGATGTCGTTGGAGTGATGTATTTTGCATTATACCAATACACATTCTTCATTCGTAAGGAGGCCAACTTCTCCTTGGCATGCATTTGCTTACCTAAATCCTCATGAATTGTAGTGAACTTGCCTATGAATGATTCAACTAGTTCCCACTCCTCAAAGTCCGAAGGGATAGATTGGAGTTTATGGATTGATGTTTATGGTTAGTTTTGTGGTCCTAAGATTGGAGGGAGATGAACAGTCTTATTCGATGCTACTTGGTAGGTCGTGGTTTCAGGTAGCCAAGATCAAGCATGATTGGGGGGATGATAGGGTGACTATCAGAAAAGGAAAGAAGAAAATTAAGATGGCAATGGTTCCAACAAGAAATGTACCGAAAAGTGTTCAGCCCTTAGCAGTTGAAGGTATTAACATGGTGGCTAAAGTTGAGGATGATGAGGAGGAATGATTTCTGAAAGAAATCCATCTCTTGTGCAATTTTTGAAGTGGATGTGCTGAGTATTCTTGATCAGTACAAGAGTCTTTCAAGGTGCAATTTTCCAGCAATGGAGATGTCTGCAGTTTTGATCTCGGATAGTCTCAGTATGAAGGAAGCCCAAGAAGAAGGCAAAGAAAAGAAGTCAGATGGAGTTTATGCAAACTAGTGGGATGTTGATGACAAGAAGGAAGAAGTTTATGTTAAAACCGACATTCAAGCAATCATTAAAGCCAAAAAAACATTTGAGGATCACTTAAAGAAGTATGCCAGAGTCTAGGAGGATGATTTAACTAAGATGAACCTTGGAACAGAATAAGATCCAAAGTTGGTACATGTTAGTGTTTGTTAGATGCAATTTTTCTGAAGCTTTGCATAAATTGTTATTGGAATTCAAGGATGTGTTTGCTTGGTATTACACGGATATGAAAGGATTTGATCCATATTTTTGCCAACATAGAATTAACTTGAAGAAAGATGTTGTCCCAATGGTTCAACAAAGATATAGAATGAATCCAAACTATGCTCAGAGGGTGAAGGAGGAAATTGATAAGCTACTCAAGATGGGGTTCATTTATCTGGTTGATAAGGTAACTTGGCTTTCACCTATAGTCATAGTACCTAAGAAGAATGGTAAGCTGAGAGTATGTGTTGATTATAGAAAATCAAATGTAGCAACAATAACTGACCCTTTTCCATTACCTTTTTGTGACACAATGCCTGACGTTGTAGCTGGTCATGAAATATATAACTTCTTGGATGGTTTTAGTGGCTATAATCAAATAAGGATGGCTCCATAGAACAGAGAGAAGACAGCTTTCATCATAAAGTGAGGAGTTTTTGCTAGTAATGTTATAACTTTTGGTCTTAAGAATGCACCTCCCACATTTCAAAAATGGATCCAGGAAGTCTTTGCTCCTTCCTTAACTACTTTCATCAGAGTTTTTTTGGATGATTTTTCTGTGTTCGAAAAAAAGAATGAGCATTTGCAGCATCTGAGACTATGTCTTGAGAGATGTAGAATTGCACGACTGAGTTTAAACCCAGAGAAATATGCATTTGCTATAAAAAGGGGTGTCTTGTTGGGACATATAATTTCAAATGAAGGGATGACAATAGACCCACGAAAAGTGGAAGTCATTCAAAACGCCTCTACACCTAGAACCTTAAAGCAGTTATCACGCTTTGTTGGGCAAATCAAGTGGCATAGCGGATTTTTACGGTATCTATCTCATGTTTGTGTACCTCTGACAAAGCTTTCCAAGAAGGGGGAATTATTTACATGGGAAGAACCACAACAAAAGGCTTTCATTCTTGAACCCATCCTTAAACCACCTAACTGGAAGTTGCCATTTCACATTTTTGTGGATGCTTCAAATGTGGCTATTGGAGCAGTGTTGATGCAACAATTTGTTAAAGGTTGGTTTCAGCCCATATACTATGCAAGCAGGAGAATGACAAAAGTAGAACAAAATTATAGTGTGACTCAGAGGGAAGCATTGGGGATGGTGTATGCTCTCCAAAAATTTTGACATTATTTGTTGGGAAATAAAGTGGTACTACATGTGGATCATCAAGCACTTATTTATTTGGTGAATAAACCACAATTGTCTGGCCGACGTTGTAGATTATTTAAGCAAATTGCTAAGTGGTGAAGAACTTGTGGGGGTACAAGATGATCTACCTGATGCTCATTTATTTTCTATCAGTACGGAGGAAGGGCACGATTGGTACGATCGGATGTTGCTATTTTTGACAGATGGGATGGTATCTCAGTCATTATCCCAAGATCAGAGGAAGAAATTTGTACTATAGAGTAAACCCTTTCTAGTCATAGCTGGAGTGTTGTACAAGAGAGGCATTGATGAGGTGATCTAAAGTTGTGTCCCAGATTATGAGAGAAAAGTTGTGTTGATGGAAGCACATGCTGGAAGTTCAAAAGGGCACTATTCGAGGGACATCACTGAAAAAAGATACTTCAGGCCGGTTTGTGGTGCCCACAGTCTTGAAGGATTCTCATGAATTTGCCAAGACTTGTTTACCATGTCAGCGAGATGGAAGACCAACTGATGCAGATAGAATGCCACACCAACCCGTGCTACCTCTAGGTCCTTTCTAGAAATGGGGACTTGACTTTATGGGCCCTATCAAACCACGTGCCAAGTATACCGGGAACAAGTATATCATGGTGGCTACAGATTACTGTACAAAGTGGGTGGAAACAATTGCATTGAGGGATAATATAGCTGCAAGCACAGCTAAGTTTCTATATTATAATATCATGACTAGATTTGGGTGTCCATTGAGATAGTTTCAGATCAGGGAGTTCATTTTTTGAACAAAATAATGAAAAAGCTAACAAGTTTACCTATGATTGTGCATAACAAGTCCACTACTTATTATCTACAAGCTAATGGTCATGCTGAAAATTCAAATAAGACATTCGATAAATCCTCAGGAGAATAGTTTTAGAGAACAAAACTGATTGGGACCAGAAGTTACACTCGACATTATGGGTATTCCGGACAGCATACAAGGTGACTACTGGAATGACACCATTGTAAAGAATGAGGGAGAGAGATAGGAGACTCAAGTTCAGCTTTCTTCACAACACACAAAAGAGAGAGGACACAAGGTTGGAGGGTGAAGCCTTTCTTCACTTTTGCACACAACAACAATACAATAGAAGAGGGAAATACCCTATATGTCAAAACCTAGAATACGTGGTTCATATGTGAACCCAAACCAAAAACATACATGGTAGTCTAACTACACCACGAGTACAACTAACATAGGCGGTGACATAAATGATAGTCATCCAGGAGATATATCGGGGGTAGAGCTTGATATCTCAACACTCCCCCTCAAGCTCAAATCCATCTCACGTACACCAAGCAAGCTCCTAAATCTGCGAAGCTTCTCGGTACCCAATGCCTTCGTAAAAATATCAGCCACCTGCTCCTCAGTGCTGACATAGACAAGATCAATCTCACCAGCTAGAACCTTCTCTCTCACAAAGTGATAATGCACCTCAATGTGCTTCGTTCTAGCATGATAAACTGGGTTATTAGCAAGCATGATGCTGCTAATGTTGTCACAATGAATGACAACTGCTGCATGAACTGACTGTCCCATATCTGCAAGTAGCTTCTGTAACCAAGCTACCTCACATGCAGCCATTGCTGCACCCCTGTACTCAGCCTCTGTGCTCGACAAGGCAACTGTTGGCTACTTCTTGCTGCTCCAACTGATGGCACCACTCCCAAGGGAAAACATAAAACCACTAGTAGATCTCCTGTCTGAGACACTACCAGCCCAGTCAGCATCTGTGTATCCATGTACCTGTAATGCACACCCAGCTTCATAAAACAGTCCATAATGCAATGTGGACTTCACATACCGCAGTATGCGTCTAGCCGCATCCAAATGTGGCTTCCTCGGTGCCTGCATAAACTGACTCACCAGCCCCACAGCATAGCTCAAATCTGGTCTGGTTATAGTCATGTAAATCAAGCTACCTACTATGCGCCTGTACATAGTAATATCTTCAAGAAGCTCACCTGTCTCTGCATTGAGCTTCACATTCTGCTCCAATGGAACAGAGATAGGCTTACAGCCTGTCATCCCATATTTGGACAGCATGTCCAAACTGTATTGCCTTTGCAACAACCATATCCCACTCGGGGATCTAATAACCTCAATGCCCAAGAAGTAACGCAGCTCTCCCAAATCCTTCATCTCAAATTTCTGCTTCAACAACAGCTTCACTTCATTAATGTCTGCATCACTATCACCTGTAATAATCAAGTCATCAACATAGATGACTACAAGCACAATCCCTCTGTTTGTCCTTTTCACATAAAGTGAAAAATCTGAATTGGAAATCTGAAATCCAATAGTGACAAGATATTGCCCTATCTTGTCTGACCATGCCCTCGGCGCCTGTTTTAAGCCATACAAGGCTTTGCGCAACCTGCATACAAAATCGGGGTGTGCATTATCCTCATAACCTTCTGGCTGCATCATATAAACCTCTTCCTGCAAGTCACCATGCAAGAAGGCATTTTTCACATCCATCTGATGCAAAGACCATCCCTTTGCAGCAGCCATAGCAATTACTGCTCTCACGGTTGCCATCCTTGCAACTGGGCTGAAAGTTTCCTCATAGTCAATTCCATATGTCTGCGCAAAACCTTTGGCAACCAATCTTGCCTTGTACCTGCTAACAGACCCATCAGCATTGTGCTTTACTTTGTAAACCCACTTGCAGCCAATAGCCTTCTTATCATGAGGCAAAGGCATCAAATCCCAAGTGTGGTTTGCATCCAAGGCAGCCATCTCTTCATCCATAGCTGCTTCCCAATTTTTATGCCCTACTGCATCCTCAAAACATGTGGGCTCTGGCTCCTCTAGAACCTTGACCATATAAGCATAGTGATGTGTTGTATACCCATCATATCTCAGCCTATCAACTGGATACTTAATACGAGTGGACCTTCGTACAACTGGATCAGTTGCAGGAGTCTTTGAATCATGCCTGCTTTTCCTTGCACCAGGTGTAACAACAGAAGGAATCCCAAGTTCCTCATCAAGGCTCATTTCAGAGCCACTTGACTCTCCATCAACATGAGAGCTACCAGCAGACACATCAAACACTGGAGCATGGTCCACTTTTTCTTTTCCCTTATGTGATACCTGCACAACACTATCAGGACTGCCATGTGACGATTCACTAGATCTCAATCTCCCTGTCCATGCATTAGATCCACTAGTAGAGGACTCTCTGGGTCCACTCAAGGCTTGAGATTACTGCTCTGCATTTATTGCAGCATTCCCATTTCCTGCATCTGCATCTCCTACCATAACAGTTGGTGCATACCAGCTGCTCATTTCATCAAAAACAACATCTCTGCTCACTTGCATTTTGTGGGTGGAAGGGTTATAACAGCGATACCCTTTCTGGTGCAGAGCATATCCAATAAAGATGCATTTTTTTGCCTTTGGATCCAGCTTTGTTCTCTTCTCATCAGGAACATGAACATAAGCTATGCAACCAAATACCTTCAAGTGAGAAATATCTGGTTTTTGGCCTGTATACATTTCTTCAGGCGTCATGCCATGGACAGCTGCAGTGGGGGTTCTGTTCATAATATAAACAGCAGTTGCTACTGCTTTAGCCCAAAAATAATCAGGCATGTTTTTCTCATTTAGGATCGCCCGTCCTACTTCTGCAAATATGCCTGTTCTTCCTTTCTGCAACCCCATTCTGCTGAGGGGTAGACCTGCATGAGTACTTCCTTTGAATTCCCTGTTCTTTCAGATATTCACAAAATTCTTCTGAAAAGTACTCTCCCCCTCCATCAGATCTTAGCACTTTAATATGCACACCTTTCTCTTTTTCAACCATGGCCTTAAAAGCCTTGAAATGGCTGAACACTTCACTTTTGTGCTTCATAAAATAAATCCACACCTTCCTAGTGTAGTCATCAATAAACGTCACATAATAATGGCATCCACCAATAGAAGCAGCTTTGGTTGTCCAAACATCTGAATGGATCACTTCCAAAGGTCTTCTGCTCACCTTAGCATTTTTGGGAAATGCATGTCTGGCCTACTTACCCATTTGGCATGCTTCACATACCTTTTGCATTCCCTCAACTCTGAATTTAGGCAAACCTGCAACAATGTTTTTCGTTTGCATAGATTTCAGCCTTTATATATTCACGTGCCCAATGTGCTTGTGCCATATCTCAATATCTGCAATGACACCTCTCCCATGCGCAAACATAGCAGCTTTCACCTCAGGCATATCAACATCCAAGTTGAACATTCTGCCATTTTTATTGCCTTTTGCAACCAAGCGGCACTTATTTTTCAAGTCCTCAACAAAGCATCCATCAGGATTAAATCTAACCTGCAGACCTTGCTCAACCATCTGGCCAACTGAAACCAGGTTCTTAGTGATTTTTGGAACATGAAGTACATCTGCCAAGTACTTCGTTTTGCCATCCTGCATAGCCAATGGCACTTTACCAACCTGCGTAATTGGGTGCGCAATATCATCACCTGTTTCAACATAACCTGGCTTATCCAAATTTCTAATATCATGAAACCACTCACCATGACTGGTCATGTGGTTAGAGGCACCTGAATCAACATACCAAACATCATTGCAAGCTGCAGCATCTCCTGACATGGAGTTAACCATATGCTGCATCACAAAAAGGTGCTCATTTCTGTCGTCACCATGCCCACTTGATGATGCATAGTTGCTTTGCTGCAACTTCCCACTTTTGATGTCATTCTGCTTTTTATAGCATGTGTTCTCCTTGTGTCTAGGCTTTCCACAATAATAGCATTCTGTGCTACTATTTACTTGCTGGTTCCTTTGCCATGAACCACGGCCTCTTTGGCTCCCCCTGCCTCTAGAACTACCACGTCCTCCTCCATAGGACTGGTTTTCCTGTTGTTGCTGTTGGTTCTGATTTCCTGCACGGCCACCAAAACGGCCTCTTCCTCTACCCCTGCCTCTACCTGTATTCGAGTAGAAAGCAGTCTCTTGAGAAGTTGAGGTGGCTGAACCACCATTCCTTTGCTCTTCACTCAACAAGAGAGCAATAAGTTCCTGAAAATCAGGAAATGTTTCACGGACTCCAATGGATGTCCGAAACTGTGCATAATCCTTCCCAAGACCATTCAAGGTCACGGACACTAAGTCCTCATCATCAACAGGTGCTCCAATGGAGGCAAGAGAATCTGCAAGACCTTTCACCTTCAAGGAATACTCATTTATATTCAGATTTTTCCTTTGCACATTGTGCAAATCCTGCTTTAGCTGCATCTTTCGTGCTTTGGTATTTGTGCTATACAGCTTCACCAATGTATCCCATGCCTCCTTAGGCGTCTCTACATCCTGTATATGCACAATCATAGAATCTGAAATGCTAACAGACAGCCAATACAAGCATTTTCTGGCTTTTTCATGCCATTCTTTAAAGGCCTTCAATTCAGCAGGAGTGGGAGTAGCACCCAAAACTGGTTCTGTAGTTTCACCACTGATGTACTCCCAAACTCCCTTTCCCATAAGGAAGTTTGTCATCCTGAACTTCCATGCTTGGAAGTTGTTCTTGTCAAGCTTCTCACTGACAATGGTAGACAGATTCTCAGACATTTTACAAATCACGAATTGCAACAGCAACCTGTAAACACAGCAAATGCCTCACAAGGGCAAATAGCAAAGCTTCTGCAAAAAGCCTCACAGGGGCAGATCTGCAATACTGACGAAAGTGGTATTTCACCACACAGTCACTTCCTAGTGACGATTTTGCATCAACAGGCAACAGGCATGAATCTGCAACTCCCAATATCTCTGCACACAGGCATACGATGCAATTTCGGTGGCACCTTTCCACCGACTAGCCGCGCAGTAGTCGCACAATGAAAAACAGGGCCTTTTTTTGAGTGCCTGCGAAGAACTTCCGCCTTCAAAACGGGCCCCGAAATGGCCTCAAATCATATACTGCGCTCTCGCCACACCGCGAAGGGCCTCTCAATCTGAAACAGTGCACTCCTGCACTTCTGGCTGTGCTACCTGCAGAGATTTGCTCCCAAACTCGAAAATAGGAAAGCAACACTGGTCCTCTTACCAAGACACCACAAACTTGGCTTGCTTTCTTGAGCTCCTTACCACGAACAAGGCTCTGATACCATGTAAAGAATGAGGGAGAGAGATAGGAGACTCAAGTTCAGCTTTCTTCACAACACACAAAAGAGAGAGGACACAAGGTTGGAGGGTGAAGCCTTTCTTCACTTTTGCACACAACAACAATACAATAGAAGAGGGAAATACCCTATATGTCAAAACCTAGAATACGTGGTTCATATGTGAACCCAAACCAAAAACATACGTGGTAGTCTAACTACACCACGAGTACAACTAACATAGGCGGTGACATAAATGATAGTCATCCAGGAGATATATCGCGGGTAGAGCTTGATATCTCAACAACCATTTCATCTGGTATATGGGTGTGAAGCTATTTTTCCAATGGAGTTCATTGTACCAAGTCTTTGAATAGCGGCTGGATGTAGATTGTCTCTAGAAGAGTTAGTTCATCATAGGATCCAGCAGTTGTTGAAGTTTGAAGAGGATCAGGTTGTTAGCTCGTACATTTCAGATGTGATCCAGAAGTAGAGACAAGCATGGGTCAATAGGAATACCAAATTTAAAGTGTTCCAGAAGGGAGGTCTAGTATTGATGTTTAATTCTAAACTGGGCCCTCATCTTGGTAAACTAAAGTTGAGATATAATGGTCCCTACAAGATTGTTGAGGTCTTAGGAGAGGGAACATTCAAATTGGAGGATATGTATGGGAATGCAATTCTGAAACAAGTCAATGGATATTGGTTGAAACCATATCATGCCCCAAAACTTTATGTGGAGGTTGTAGTAGAGGTTTTGGTGGTGTAGTGCATGGTGGCAAAGTTGTGTTCAGTGGCTGCTTGCAAGTTCAAAGATTCGAAGTTTCAAAGTGATGCGATCCGAATGTGGAACTGTGGTTTGAGATCCAAAATTCTGAAGCGATGCGAGATCCAAATGCAGAGCGGTGATTCAAGTTTCAAAATTCCAAAGTTTCGAATCCGTTGGTAGTACTGACTGTACTAGTGGCGACGTTTCATGCATGTCGATGATGATTCTTCATGTCCAAGGTGGGAGGCTAATGCGATGTTCGGCATGGTCGGTTTGTCTAGTCCGATTACGGTCGGTAACATCTCATCATTATAAAAATTCTCTTCAGTTTGAGTTGACGTGTGTGGGGTTTAGCTATTTTTATCCCTGCTAGTATCAGTTTGCTCTGACTTTTGTTTGAAGTTGTGTTCGAGCCAGTATTTCCTGGTGAATGTCCATTGTGAGTGTGGATGTTCATAATGAACGAGAGCTCCCGAGGTCATGTCCAGAGCTTGATCTACTATTAGCCGTGACAAGTGAACAGATGGCCCCAAAATCGAAAGTAGCACCTGTGCGACGCAACAAGAGGGTGAAAATGGAGGTGAAGCTGCTAGAGGAGGATTTGCTCGATGTTTCAGAAGATTCAGAAATAGAGTCGGATGAATAGCTGCAAAAGCAAATGTCAAAGAAGCAGCAGATACTTGAGAGTCCACCGGTTTTTCAGCAATCCAAGGTATTTCTCAATTTGATGATGAACAAAGCATGGCTGAAGAAGATCAAGTTGTATGACTTTGCATGCTTACATGGGAGCTATGGCAGGATAATCTCGAAGTATTGAGTCAGTTCCAGACATTGCAGCGCACAGCAGGAGAGATTTTTTTGGGAGTTAGAATCACACCAGAGTTGATAGCTACGGTTTTTCGTCTACCATACTATGAGGAAGATATTCAACTAGATAAGTGTTCAAATGAGGTGATGATGGCAGAGTTTGGGAATCCTTATTCATCTAATAATTCCTATATGATTAGCAAGGTACAGAATCCTATTAAGAAACAACAGTTAACCTGGTTCGTGGAGCGAGTGGTTCTGTTGGTTCGTAATGACTATATGGCAAAGGAAAATTATGCTTATCTGGCGGTAGCAAAGCAAGGGGAGAAGGTGTCATGGGGTACACTGTTGTGCACAAAGCTGTTGCAGGAAATTTCCAGGAAGCAGGCCCGCACCCCGAATCAATTTTTGAGAATTGCTCCTTATGTCACAGCCTTATTCAGTCATGTTACTCTTAAAAAGGGAAAAACTCTATCTCATAATAAGGAGAAGGGCAAGCAGTTGTTTGGTGATGCAGAATGAGATTATCAATAATACAATTGATGATTTGGTGCAAGCCAAATATACTTATAGCAATCAGTGAGTAGTCAGTAGAGATGGAGACTAGTAAATCACTATCTTTAGCTTTATGGAATACACCTATTGTGAGCAAGAAGAAGCTATTGCATAAAGATCAACCTGTTACGAAGTCAAAGATTTTGGTAAGAAAGGGAGCTATGATGGATTTAAAGAAAAGAGTAGCCATGTCTCAGGGCCAGAGTGTGGAGGGTGTGGATGCAATGGATACATCGCTCGTCAGTAAGAATTTGGTGTCTGGTATTTCATTTGAGCAATTCAACCATGCAATTGAGATTGTACGTGGTTTTGGGAATCAGATGCATGCAGCTCAACATCAAGCTGCTACTGATATTTTTTATCTACAAGAAGAAAATCGTAAATTGTTGCAATAGGTCCAGGAAAGCACTGAGATGCAAAAGATCAAACAAGATTTGGCATAGTTACAGAAAAAATTTCAGGTGTATAAAGAGCAAAAGGAAAGTGACCAACAGAAGCTCATGCGACAGATAGAAAAACAGCAGGCATGTCGTCCTATTGTTACTAAATGGCTAAAGGAGATGCAAGATCAGTTTTTTATTGTTTTGGAGGAAGTGTCTAAACATAATACAAAGTTGCAAACCAATAACTTATGGTTGCAAGCGAGACTGACGGCATTGCAAAATTTGGAGTAGCAGGCTAAAAGACATTTTAGAAGAGATAGAGTTGGATGGGGTATTTGTAGCAGCCACCAATGCTGTGGACAATCTTAAAAATGAGTTGGTAGTTATATCTCAGGGCGTGTGGAATAATTTAAAAGAGGGGCTGTTTATTTTGGCTCAGAGGCCTTACGAAGCTTTTACTTTTGAGGGATATACAACAAATATCTTGAAGGATAAGGTTCAAGAACAAGAGAAGCAGATTCAAGAATTGAAGCAACAACTATTGCAGTTCCAGCAATAGTCCCAGGCGACCTCAGCAACACTTCAGGGTACTAATTCTACAGAAATTTTTTCTAAGCTTTGTCTATGCAGGTACCTAAAGATATAGCACTTGGGCCAAGTAATCAAAGTAGCGGTCAGATCGAGCTGAAGAAAGACGTTCAAGAGGAGTCAGTTCAACCCAAAGAAATACTTCAAGCTTTTAAAGTGATTAATGATTTGACTGGTGGAAACTCAAATACATTGGTGTTCAATCGCCATTTGGAGGAGATATTTAATGTAGTACAAAAGAAAGATGAGAATATGACCACTATTGATACAAAGAAATAGGTACAGGATGAACAGGAACAGTTTGAAGATCAAGTGGAAGACTAGTATGAAGAGTAGTTTATGGGAGTTTAGCATGAAGATTATGATGTGGATCATGAATTAATTCCAACTAGTTCAGTATTAGTAAATCATTGTATTGGATCCATTACAGCGGATAAATGAGTGGGTTCGAGTCTCAATAATTTTGTGGCATAAAATTGATTGTTCCATGGGGTGTGCCAATGTGGGAGACTATAGCCCAAATACATTTAAGAACTATTTATCTTTAACAATGATATAGGATGTATGGAAAAACCTTAATGGGAGTTAGTTGTACAATAGTTGATGAGGCGCGTCTGCAAGTTAGCAAGCAACTACCATATGTAGTTAGTTAGTCATTCGACTCATGGATCTGTCATGCAGTATTCCGAATGTGGATATGATGTTGTTGATCAGACTCTGTTTTGCCTAGTTTTATGCCTACTTTATATGATGTTGTTACAGAAACATTTGCAATACAAGAAATATGTAGTTGTTCACTTCAAATGATCATCTCAATTGCACTCAATCTTGAGTTGATGTGTTCTCTTTTGGAAGCTCTGAATGAATTCATGAAGATACCGTATGTTTACTAATAGGTAGATTTTGGGGTCTAATCTCTACCTATTACAACGGATCAGCTTAAGGGTAAGGGAAGTACCTTCACATGGGATGAATCTCAAAATAAAAGTTTTGAAAAATTAAAAGTGGCTATAGCATCAGCGCCTATCTTAAAGGTAGCGGATCCCAATGAACCATTTATGGTTGAAACAAATGCCAGTGATTTTGTGGTTGCAGCAGTAATTTTATAAAAAGATAGACCAGTGGCTTTTGAAAGTAAGAAGTTAGATCGTGCCCAATGAAATTACTCGGATATGAGAATGAGTTGTATGCGAAAGTTTATGCTTTGAAGAAATGGAGGCACCATTTATACGGTGCTAGGTTAAAGATCATAAGAAGCCATTAAGTGGATTTGCAATCAGCTAGAGCTTAAAGGAAGAAAAGCTAGATGGATCATCCATGGAGTGATGGTCAAATCGAAAGGGTCAATCAGATCATTGTTGAGCATATGTAAGTAGATGGAAAACTAATTGGAAATAGTATTTTCCCATATTAGAATTTTCATATAACAATGCCAAACATTAAGCTACATGTTTTAGTCCATTCATGGTGATGTATGGATTTCAAACTAGAGCCCCAATTGCGATTGGACTAAAAAACGAGAAGGTTCAAGCAGCCAAAGACTTTCTTCAGGATATGAATCAAATGCTAAATTTAACTAAAGATAGCATTAGAAAGGCTCAAGATAGAGTAAGAAGTTATGCAAACCCACACCATAGAAGGTTCAAGTTTGAAGAAAATGAGAAATTCTAAGCGTGCCTGAATCTTCAAAATCTCTATGGACATGTAAATTTCCAACACCTAGGTATTGTGGACCATTCACAATACTTAAGAGAATCAGAGAGGCTTGGTTACAAATTAGCCTTACGAGAGGGATTTAGAGTACATCTAGTTTTTCATGTGAGTAGGCTTAAAAGAGAGTTGGGAGATGATGACAATCTCATTGGAGATGAAGTCCTAGTTGAACTCATTGAACCTCGTACTTTACCACATGAACCAGAAAGAATTTTAGATAGATAAGAAAAAAGAACAAGTCATACAATGAATCAAGAATGTTTGAATAAGTGGACAGATAGACCTGAAGAGAGTTCAACATGTGAAAGAGTAAGGAATCTTCAGAGGAGGTTTCCCAATTTTGTTTTTGAGAACGTAAACCATTCTTAAGGGAATGTTAGATCATCCATAATCACAGTAGCATGTAGCTTGGTTATGGTGAGGTGGGAAAATAAAGGGATCGACAGCAGTTGCATTCTACTATGGGTTTGAGGGTTTAGGTCTAGGGTCACCGTAGGCCTAGAGGTGTATAGGGAAGCCAAAGAGAGGGCTTCAATGATAAGATTACCTAAGGGACACATGGCACCAAAATAAGGGCAACTTGGCAAGTGTTGGGTTCAGGGTGGATTCAAGGGTAGAGCTAATCTAGAAAGGAAGGGGAGATCTTGTGAGAGGAAAATAAGATTGGCGTATGAGAAACCTATGGCTGGGTGATAAATTGGACAGAGCCCTTCTCGTTGTGATGTATCATTATCTCTCCATGCTTGTAGCCAATCACTTGCCTTCAAATCGTTGTTTTGCGACCAATGATCCAAGATAATGGTTCCAAACATGAACTTCAAATATCATCTTCTTTAGATCTCAAGAATATCATGCTGACAATTCATCACTACAAATAGGCAAGCATGGTACCCACTTGTTGAAAAACCTACAAGTATAAATAAAAGTGTGTGTGTGTAATCTCCATGCTAATAACCACATGCATGAAGTGCTCTCACTTGAGAACTTTCCATGTCTTGGAAGGTCATGCACAATCCACATCAAGATTTCCCTAATAGAAACATCAGGACCCTACCTTGGAGATTTAGAGATATCAATGACACTAATTTTGAGCTCCTTTATGAGTGTTTCCATGTACAAGTCCATATTCTTTGCCTTGTATTTCCCTTGGATCAAAAGGGCAAGCATAAAGTGTTCCTTCTTTATGGTCAACCATGGAGGGATGTTGTAGTTCATCAAAATCATTGTCCATGTCGATCAAGATGCTCAGTGCAGTCCAAAAGGTGTCTCTTCTTTACAGTCAATAATGGAGGGATGTTATAGTTCATCAAAATTATTGGCCATGATGTTGAGCGTAGTCCAAAAGGATTCACGTCATCCATGGTGATCATGAGACATAAGTAAAGTGGATCCTCTATAAAGTTTGTCCATGTGTTCTTTATATTATTTCATGCAGCACAATCATTAAAAATCCTCAAAATATCATCAGTGGAACGATGTGTAGCATTCCACATCATCAATTTTGGTATGGACTTGCACCTGAACATATGTCGAATCCTATCAACGATAGGAAATTGTCTCAATATCTTTATTAGAATGGTTTGCACCTATAAGTCTTGTTTGTCATAGAGAGCCTCACAATCTAGAAAACTAACCAAATCCCCATACTCATGATGACAAAGTACACAATCTTTAGTAAAGCATGGGCAGTATTATACTCCATGCCAATACTTTCTTGTTGGCAGCATGGCAATATCTTTTACAACAACTTGTACCACATCATAGTCTCCCACAATGTTAGTAACATGATGATATGAGTGATGAACCTAGCAATCTTAAACCATGTACTCTAGAACCTTTAAACTCTAAAATATAGAATTACTTCAATACAAATTAGACACTTGTGTTTGAGAGGAAGGACACTTCCATTAAAGAGGTGTGATGGAATGTAATGCTCATTCCTTCTTTGATTCCCCAGAATCATCATCTTGAGGTAAGGCCTATTTCACGATGTCGATCTTGAGGGAAGGTGTTGAGAAACCATCTCAACATCATGTGTTCAATATTGTGCATAGCACTAACACGTAGAGTACTATAAAGGAAAGGGTTAGATACCCTATATTCTATATATTGAACTAAATCTAGTGTACAGTTTGTCATTTGTGGTGTGCTCTCGAGCTGTGCCCTCTCTCCTCATCTCCACTCTTCTCCTCTCCTCTTTTCATACTTTGTCATAGCAGGGGGAGAATGATAGGACGGGATGGGGGCTAGTTCGTTGTCCATCACGTTGTTTGGATGAAGGAGGCAGATTTATGCATTGGAATCCAAGCTTGTCAAAGAGTTGTCAGGCATGCATGCAACATATGCCCTCTCCTTGTTTTTCCCACAAGTGCTCTACCAGTCCGAGGCCTTCATCATGGTCACCAAAACTTTTGCTGGCTTGCCACGGTCTTCCATTGTAAGGCTAGCCTTGGCATTAGCGATGCCAATCACGAAGAGGCGAGCCATGTCTAGAGGATCTTGAAAAATGACTCGATGAGCTCATCGGCTTTTCTTCAGAGCTTCACGTTGGCCATTGCAACGACGTCACAAGGATATGGTATTCAACTTGTGATTCGACGACAAAGAGGGTGGCCGGTGAGAAGAGCCAATAGGGAGGGTAAGTCGGTGAAGAAAGCGGAGGGGAGGTTAGTGAAGAAAGCGGAGAGGTTGTGAGCTAGGAAGACAGTAGGGGACAAATAGGGAGGGGAACGGAGAGGTCTAGGGGCCACTTTTAATTGTGGGTTGGTTAGTTTAATTGTGGGCTGGTTAGATTAATTGGAAACTGGTAGGTAGAAATCTAGGGGCGACCTTACGGCGGAGATTAAATCTCCACAGACTTGGGACCTTTAGAGTATCATTAAGGTTGTTGGTCGAGTGCAGCCCTCCGATCATGACCTTATAAAACCCTCAAAGTATACCCAAAAAATATGGCAAGACCTCTTGTCATCGCCTCTGTCATGTGGACTCGCCCTGCCTCCCAAACTTCCTTGATAGGTAAGAACGGCCATGCTTGGTTGGAATTCGACCACATTTTTGCTCCCGCCTAGTGACCGGTTGCTGAAATCTGGCCTCGTGGCCTTGCATCACCAACCATTTCTCTTGCCTCACCTCTGGAGTCTGTCTGTGGGTTTTAGAGAGCATTGCTACTCAGTGCTAACTGAGGGGGAATGCTATGTTTTGAGCGAGCACTGGTGTTGCGTGAGAACAAATAAGGCATATAGCTTGCATACCTTCATGTTAGATTGAAGCACATTATCAGAGATCGTCAGCCTCTCTAGCGAGTAGTTAGCCGATCGAGTTAAGAGACCTCTCACAAAAACCAAATGTACCGCCAGCTAACCCTGGAAAGCCCAGTGGGGAAAATTTTTGCTTGCTTTGGGCATATGTACCATGGGCATCCACATCATGGACGGGCAGGCGTCGAGTCCACTGTGCAAATGCATCTATCTACCTATGTATCGCCGCGCGCTCTCTCTCTCTCTCACTATATATATATATATAGGCCTTCCCATGATGCAAAGGCTAACTTCTTCTTCCCTGAGCTCCCAGCCATGCCCTCCACCTCTTCAAACCATTTGGCCTTGGACGACGCAGATGATTTTGCCTCTAACCAGACAACACACACTCAGGATATCGAATCGCTTTCCTATTTGCAAATTCCCATCGCCACTCAACCTCCACTCGCACACGGTCAGTCTCCTTAGCTCGGTTGCTTGCTCTCTTCCGTCTTTGCATGCAGCGCTATGGCTCAATCGCAAGCTTCGACCTGTGGATCTTCCTGTTTCTATGTGCGCAGCTCTGCATGGTGTCTCTCCTCTGCCGCTTCTAGAGAATAATGGCGCAGTTGTTGTTGATACCCATGGCGCAAGGAAAAGGAAGAATGTCTACAGAGGCATAAGAAGGCGCCCCTGGGGTAAGTATGCTGCGGAGATCCGTGATCCTGGGCAGGGGATGCGCCGCGTGTGGCTGGGTACTTTTGATACCGCAGAAGGAGCTGCCCGCGCTTACGATAAAGCAGCTCTCAGGATCCGAGGCGAGAAAGCTAAACTCAACTTTCCTCCAACTTCACGAGGAAACCCAGAAGGGTGATAAGAAGTAGAGAAGGGAGAAATAGAAGTTGGATGGACCTTGCAGACTTCACGAACGAGGCAGCGTTTCTGTTCTTGGAGAAGTTCACTGTACAACTTAGATTTGAAGTTCGTGAAAATGGTTCAAAGAAATCCAATTAGGGAGGCAACAGGGCACGACAGCTGCCTCTTCCCAGCCCTGCAGCAGTTTCGCACTGCACTTTTACATTCTTTGGACCAGATCGCTGAGCGTCCCTTTCCAGATGAAATTCCGATGTCCCGCTCCGGTCGACAAATTCGATGATCATCCCTCTCACAGATGATGTCTTTTTTCTACTGGAGCTCGTACGAGATCTACATCGCCCTGCAGTCTTGCCCTCTCTGATTTCATGAAACAGGGAGAGGTTCAGATGAGCGTGATGAAGGATGTGCAGCGACTGCCGTGGGTGGAGTGGCACTAGAAGATCTTATGGAGATAGCTTTTCAGGAAACCATGGACGTGTTCCTAAACGCTAGCTGCGCTTGAGGCGGATGCCCACACCCCTTTGTAGATACTTTTTGTCTCATGCATTTTGTGGGAATTTCGACGTAAGTGTCAGACATTCACTTGTCATTTGGTTATTAGAGCTAGCCTTTCGAGGGAGTTGCTATGTGTAGCTAGAAGTCTAGAGACCTAGATGAAGATCCAAAGTGGTTGAGGCTTTATCAACACAGTTCACCATCATTGTTGGGCAAGACATCTTAAGGATACTGGAATGTCACACGAATTGGTTAGGACATTACTAAACATGTTGCTAGTGAGTAGGATACCCAACAAAGGGGTTAGAAATCTAACAAAAGAGGAACAACCAACCAATCGCAAGAGACTGAGGAACAACTAAGAGAACGGGAAACACAAAAGAAACAATTTGAGACAGGCGAATGCATGTTGGAGGAAAAACATGACATGAAGAAGAGGGAGCCAACCATGGTGAGGCTGGCAATGAAGCAAGAGAAGTGGGAGAAGATGAGTTCAGTTCAGGTCTTATCATAGAGTTTGGGAAAGAGAGATGAAAAATGAAGTCTGATTAATGAATATCTTCGAGTGAATGATGAACAAAGGCCAAGAGAAGGTGATGAAAGAATAGAAAAACCATTTGAAGATGAGGAAGAATCTCATCAGAAAGATGGATGAGGAAGATGTGCAGAGTAGCAAGAGTGGAAGGTCCAAATTGTGGCGATCAGAAATTTACTAGGAAGAAAAGAGCGTCAATAGCTTTGAGTAACTGGGTTAGGCAGGGTAAAAATATAAGGGCGAAACATAATTATGGAAGTGTAGTTCAATATTATTACAAAGTGTGAGTACTCTATTGGCTATTGAAATATAGGATTACAAAATTACTAATCCTACATGTCGCCACTTGCCCAATTATCTTTCATGTCCATGCTCACATTCAAACATACAAATGAGAGTAAATGCGTATAAGGGCCTATTCACACTACCAGTTAAACCAAGATTGTTAATTGTGCTAACTGAAACTTCTTAAGAGTTGTTTCCCACTGGTCCATTTAAACGTCTGTTTTAACTGGTCCATTTAAACATCTGTTTAGTTAAGACACTTTGTTTTGGTGTGCAAAGCTTTTAATCATCTCTAGACCAAGATCTATTGCATGCTCCTAAACGTTGATGCATCAGAGGAAGTCTCACCCACACTTGTGAAAGATAAGGGGTCATGTCTTATTGTCCCTGAAAATTTCGCATACAGAAAGCATACTAAAGCAAATACAATCAAATGATGATTGCTAAGCGCTTGGGAGTTCCAGAATTGCTGCCATATAAAGAAAGCTGCATCGCCTTTGCCTACGTGACAAGAGCAACAAATCGTGGAGGGGATCTTTCCAAATGCTGTTACATACATTGGCATTCCTACAAGCTGGTGGTAAGTTAAGAGCCATAAACGAGGGCTGAGAGATACATGTTGATTTTACACAAAAGGGAATTGAAAAAGATGTTTGTGTTAGCAGCACTCTTATTGACATGTACATCAAACCTTTTTCATCTGCAAATGCACAGGACAGTTTGTCAAGTTACCAATTCAAAGTGTTGCATCATTTAGTGTAATAATTGCAGGATATGCTGAAGATTGACTTGTTCATGAAGTGCTTCAACGTTTTGAACAGATGTAACAGCAGGACTCTCAACCAGAGCTGTATCATGCTTAGATTTGAAGAAGACATTGCTCAGTAAAGAATAACCATCGATTGGGGTGGTGCTGTAGATTAGTGAGAAATCAACATAGTAGTAGTGTTGAAAGCAACTTTGGAGTAAAGTAAAAGAACAAAGCAATGAATGCCTCAAAGGGAAGTAACTTTAAAGCTGCAAAAGGGAGGAAACAGTTTCACCACTGTCCCAATCTTGTTACCAGCTAGAGGTCCATCATCTTCCCATGTTAATTTCTCAGAACCCTCCACTCCTCCATCTTTCTTGATTCCGGGCTGTAATGCCGGATTGGTGATCTTCTCTCTTCTGTATGATGCTTATTACGGCTGCCATTCAACGATTTGGAATATTCACTTTGAACCCTCTTGGCTGGCCTATGTGATCTTGTTACCAGTCGCAGCACCTGCAGCAGCAGAAACGCTTGCATCTGCTGCCTTGATATGTACATTTTTGAACAGATGCACTTGGAGTGTCTCTCCAAATTCGGTCACATTTGTTTACAGCTTGAAAGCTTGTGGCAGTGTAGGAGTATAGATAAGGGCCGAGAAATACATGCTGAGATTAGAACGAGCTCCGTTTTTTGGCAGTACGTTAGTGGATATGTATGCCAAATGTGGTGTGCTTGCCAAAGCATGTGAAATGGTTGACAAGCTCCCAGGTTGAAATGTAGTCTCATGGAACGTTATAATTGCAGGATATGTTCACCTTGTGAAGTTTTTGTCCAACCTATCAGCTAGATTTAGATGCTCGTTTGGGAGAGACTAAAATGAAATCGTCTAGACTTCACAAGCAGTTGTAGCTTGAATGAAGAGATTTTGGACTACTTTTTGATTAGCCTTCTCCTTTAGTGCTAGCCTTCATCATGGCTGAGTTTGCCCTTCACCTCCGGAGTGCAGGCAGAAACTCAGTACGAAGAATTTCTATAAAAGGATGCTCAAGAATGTGTGGGTGTGTGGATTTGTATGTGTGAGAGCATATTTTTATACTATGGTGCGCTGATGACGTCAGTGGGTATGCCATAGTAGCTAGTCCCTGCTATGCGTGATGGAGTTTATGGTTTTTAATCTTATGAGTGACTATTGTGAGATTGAAACTGCACTATGTTGTGTTTTTAGAGGATGAGTTTGGGAATGTTCCTGGATTCATCTAGGTATAAGCACTGGACTGTTTGGAACAAATGGAACTGGAAGGTGTCTCTCCCGATGCTTGCACATTTGCTTTCAGCTTGAAAGCTTTTGGCAGCATAGGATCCATAGACAAGGGCCAAAAATTACATACTGACATTACCAAACAGGAATTGGAAAAAGATCCCTTTTGTTGACAGCAGTTGTACCAAACAGGAATTGGAAAAAGATCCCTTTTGTTGACAGCAGTTTGGTTGATACGTATGCCAGTTCGAAATGTAGTCTCCTGGACTGTCCTAATTGCAGGATATGCTGAACAAGGTCTTGGTGAGGAACAAATGTAATTGGAGGGGTGTTTCCAAATGCTTTCACATTGGTTTACAGCTTGAGAGCTTGTGGCAGCATAGGAGCCATAGATAAAGGCTGAAAAATGCATGCCACAGGTTCCAGACAGGAATTGGAAAGTGATACTCTTATTGGCAGCACTTCGGTGGATGTGCATACCAAATATGGCTTGCTTGCAAAAGCACGGGAAGTCTTTGACAAGCTACCAGTTCGAGATGTGGTGTTGTGGCCTACATTAATGCTGAACACGGTCTTAGTCAGGAAGCATTGAAATGTTTTTTAAACAGATGCAACTGGAGGGTATTTCTCCAAATGCCTTCACTTTTGTTTGGAGCTTGAAAGCTTGTGGCAGCATAGGAGCCATAGACAAAGGCCAAGAAATACATGCTGAGATTAACGGCAGGAATTGGAAAGAAATGTGTTTGTTGGCAACACATTGGTTGACATGTATGCCAAATGTGGTGTGCTTGTGAAAGCCCAGGATTTGTTTGACAAGCTTCCACATCTAAATGTAGTCACATGGAACATGCTTTTTCAATTGGAGGTGTCTCTCCAAATTCAGTCACATTTGTTTACAGCTTCAAAGCTTGCGGCAGCATAGGAGCCATAGATAAGGTCTGAGAAATACATGCTCAGATTTCCACAAAATGGTGGGTGATAAGAAATCCTTTCATTGGCTGCACCTTCGTTGATATGTATGCCAAGTGTGGCTCGATACGTAAGAGACAATCTCGTGTAATGCTCTGATCACAGGATATGCTGAACATGGGAATCACTGAACTGTTTTGAACAGATGCAACTGGAAGGCATCTCTCCTAATGCAGTCACATCTGTTTGCAGCTTGAAAGCTTATGGGAACATTGAGTAGCTAGGCATGAAATTCTCAGGTTGAGTTGCAAGGGAAATGGGACAAGTTAGAGTTTCGGTTATTTTTAGCAGCATTGGGCTCGATTCTATATAAGGAGCCCTGGAGGTTAGTTTTCAGGGACGCAGGTCAGAGCAAGCTTGGCTCTTCCTTTCTGGTCTGGATCCTGGATTGTGTTGCGGATGCGCATCTTCTTTCTAGCGCAACCCAAGGCCCAACAGTAGATCCAAGGCCCCTGTGGGTGCCACCTGCTGGTATGGGATGCCAGACTGGTTGGGATCTAGTTGAGAGATCTACCTGTGTGCCAGCAGTTCATCCTGTGGCTCGGAGGGGACCTCCAAGGATGGGATGTCGTGGGTGGTGGTGAGCATGCCTGCGGATTTCCATCGTTGTTCTATGGTTGCTTTTCTGTGTTTGTTTCCAGGTCCAGATTCTCCGGCGTGCTGGGGTCGTGTCAGTTGGGATCAGAGCCAACTCCTGAGGTACGAATCTCTATAGAGTGAAGGTGTGGTTGTGATTTCGTCCAGGTAAGCCTCAAATTCAAAATTGACTTCGTTTCCCTCAAGTAAATGTGATTGTGCCAGTTAGGGCATACAGGTCGTTAGGATTACGATTGGGTGTAGATCGTTGAAGCTGGTGTTTGATTCGTTGAAAGAGCTAGATAGAGAAGAGTTCTTGATTGTGGGAATTGATTGCATTGGACTCTTGGCATCGGAACCAGCATAGAGGATTCAGTCGATTGAGGCATAGACCTACTGCAAAATCAGTAAGGGCTGAACTGACTTCTCTGGCTGAGGGTAGGCAATGCAAGGAAAAGGGAGGAGATGGGTGCGCCACGGGCTAACCAGGACCGGGATGAAGCTGGACGATTTGCTTTTCTTGGAGGCCAAGAAAAAGCGCTCTGCTTGTAGGTACTGGGCCAAATTAGGAAGCTTAGTTTCCTTGGAAGCCAAGAAAGCAAAAAGCACTCTAATTTTAGGTGCTTGGCTAATTAGGAACTTGCTTGTCTAATTTAAGAAGCTTGCTTTTTTGGGGGCTTGGCTAAATCAAGATGCTTGCCTTTTTAAAGGCATAGATTTAACCCAGCTTATAACGCTTCAGCCCACAGTTCTCCATGCCTTGATTTCATTATATAGCTGCAGCGGCGTATTACGATTTGCTCTCCCGCCCCGATTCTTGTCAGCTAGTTTGAAATTCAGCCACCCGCTTTATACCCATCTTTCCTCTTATCAGTTTTGCTGATTTGCCTCTATCCTCTGGTCTATGGCAGTCCATCGCTTCTTGACTAGGGTCGCCATCTTCAAACTCTTTGTTGTTTCTCTTCTACTTCAATTCAGCCTTCCTGTGCCACAAAATTCTTCATGGCTGATGCAATTGATCCTAAGCCTCTTAAAGAGGTGCGAGATATGGATTTATTAGGAGGGGATGACCAGGGTCTTTATGCCGATCTGGTTACGAAGAATGATTTCACGCAGTTCACCACCTCTCTCAACGCAAGGTTCAATTTTGTTAACTCGAATCTTTGGGAGTTGGCACAACTTTAGGGAATTTAGACGTCTCTTACGCTTTCGACGAGCACCGTTCAAGCACTCATGTGGATGCTTTAGCTTTAGTGTCGGGTCTAAATATTACACCAAATCCCTATCTTTGAGACCAAAAATCTAGGACTAAGGAAGTGGTAGACACTTGGTTGCACAAGTGGCAAGTGCACTTGCCGACTGTGCTTTTGGCTGGAGTGCCGTACACTCCTCATTGACCCTTCCACCTCGAACTCTGTGGTGGTGAAGGCGGCTCTAATAGTTTTTTGGAAGTGCACTATGCGGATCATCACACATCTTCTCTCGCACTTCTAGATGCACCCTCTCTCTGGCCACAAGTGTTCGAGCCCCCAGCATTGTTTTAAAAGAGGTAGGATCTCGATCTGTCGCCTGAAGCGGTCATTCAAGAGTAGCTTTCACGTGAGCAGTGGTGGGTGGTTCCAACGCAGGTGGAACCAATGCAAAGAAACAAGATGGAGTGGGCTGGTGGACGTGGAAGAGACTCGCGATGCCAGCAACGACAAGCTTGAGGAGCGACAGTGCAGATTTCTGTTGGTGCAGAACCGAGTGATACCGATGGTGTTTCTTTGAGCCGACAACAAATGCATCACTAAGCGATGATGAAGATGAAGAAGAAGCCTAAAGATGAATATGACGAGCTTACAAGTGGAGATAGTACAAGCATCGTTTTGTTGGTTGTGGTGGGGGTATCAGAACCAGAGAGTGCCAATCTTGATGCAATCATCAAACGAATGTACTTTCTTATTTGGCTCTGAATAAAATGAACGTACTTTCTTATTTGGGATGGATCAATTGTGGTCTATGGATTCAATGGTTGTCTCCTTGCACTGGTTCTTTGCCTAGCTTAGCCTGAAATGATTGTGCAATTTGCACCACAATAATCTAATTTGCCTAGCTTAGCCTGAAATGATTGTGCAATTTGCACCACAATAATCTAACATCTAGAAGGCGTCGTTAGAGTGGATTCGCATAGTCCACCATGAGTGCTGTGTTAAGAAATTAACAACCCGCGAGGTTAGCGCAGATCCCAAGGGGTGCAAGTGACCGCAACCCTTCAGTCAACGATGGCAACCGCATATGTTGTATATCCACGAGACCAAGTGTCTCTTGATCATTATGTATTTCACGGATTTGGATACACGATGTCTTCATTCTTTTTCGCATACTTTGTGTCATGTGTGTGTGTGAGTATGTGCATTATCTACTTTTCGTAGTGCCTGAGTATGCGCCTTTAGCTTAGGGCGTCGCATCTAGAAGCCTCCAGTGCCCCTTGGTCCGATCCTCAGAAGGAAGGAAATCCATATGGATGTGGCTCGAAGTCCTAATCTCAATAATGGTAAATACTTGCCGCCGCGAATCAACAGCCCCCCTTCCTTTCTTTTTCCCCTTTCCCCTCTCAACAATTTTGACATCTATCAACGTGATGACCCATCGCCTTACAACTAGCCCCATGGATTGTCACCTTATAGCTATCCCCATGGATCGTCGCCTTATATCTATCCCCACAAATGGCCTTCCTCCCATCCCACCGACTCTTTGCTTTCCATCCCGCCAACTCGTCACCTTCCTGCCAAACCGTTGACTCGTCGCCTTCCTTCCATCCCGTCGACCCATCGCCTTACGCTATCCCCCTGGTCGTTGGGATACCAAAAAATATAAAAAGGCACCCTATCTCCTCGGATCGTTGCCTTAGCAAAAACAACAAAACTCTACCAAAATTTTGCCAAATTTCCCACATTCCCCTACCTGTTCCACATTGCCTTCCATCCACCCTTTGGATGTCCTCAACCTCATCCTCCTCCACTGTCTCGTCTATCACCCATTGCCTTTTTTCTTCCCCATGGATCTCGACAATGAGTTCTTCGAATTCAAACTTGTCCTCGGCCTCCACCCCCCCCCCCAAATATCCACTTCCCATTGGCCGTTTTGAATCCTAAAACACACCCTCTGGGACTATCAAAATGCCATCAGACATCTTAGCAGAGGAGCTTCAAACCAAAGAGATCTCAACCCAACAGGCCTCCCAAGAACAGCCAGCATCAGCTGCAACTACCCCCCAAAATCATCTAGGAAATGCATGCCAGGTACAACACAGGGGGACTACAAGTTCGTGAGGTCCATGACACACTCACCGCTAGGAGAAACATGGCTCCAACAACTCAACAGCTATGCCATTCACTCAAAGTATGTGTATGAGGGACATGATTACACCCTCTACTACCACAACGCGATCGCATACTAATCTCTCAACAAGGAGCAAGAAGTACAAGCCTCCTTGGTTATGACAGGCCTCAAGCTCGGTGCAAACCATTTGCCATGCCACCTCGACATGAAGCTAGTCGGGGAAGTCATCAATGCCTACAACTCAAACTCCAATGTCAACATTCTCCACGACGCAACATGCACTCCCCACTTCTACCACCTCAATGTGGACATGGTGCGCTCTGCCTTTGGCGGCCTCCCCATCATAGCAGATAAGTACTTGCACAAGAAAACGGAGAGCAAGGGCCGTATCCACTTCTCCAAAATAACAAAGCCCGAGATGGAAAAATCGGCATGAGTGCTCCAATGGTTGACCCAAGTCAAACACATGGACCACCATCAATCGACCGTGCCAAACATCCTTGCAAGGTTAGTAGTGCTCGAAGTCACCAACTGGGCTCATTACTTTTGCACGTAGATGAGGGAAGACCTCAAGATGCACGTTGATGTCCTGGGCAATTTGATGTTATATATGCCCATGCTTTAACACATGTTGGGGCAACAGTCACCTATCGGATATGGGATGGCCAACAAGGAAGCCACAGAACCTGTCCCAGTAGATGAAGAGGCAATGGTGGTTGACCCCAAACAACTAAGAAGCTATCCAAGCCCCACCCCCTCTAGTCATCCTGCTCAACAACCACTTGACAGCCAACTGCACAAATAATACAAAGATCGCTAAGTGCAGGAATTCCTGAGCAGATAGCGATGCCTCAAGGCTTCCGTCCGACACCCCACAGGCAAGACCACCATTCCGGACCCCATTGATGTTGCTCACTATACAGCCCTACCCTCGTCGACCACAAGACCCCACTTCATTCATGATAGGCTCTTCCTCTTCTCCCTGGGCCAAGCTCACAAAAGCCCTATAGTTTTACAGCGCACCGCAGTACCAAACCCCTAGAGGCTACAGTACCATCGATGGACGTGGGTCCACTTCTGAGAGCTCCAACAAAAGGATCCTATTATTCTCTACAACTTCCCGAAATACTTCTTTCCCAAGAAAATGACTAAGGAGAGATTTTGCTTTCGCCTCCAATCATTCAATGATACCTACGTCTGTATTCTCGACCCCGCGATGGTTGCAATGGTCCACTCCGCGATCTCCCTGCCCACCACAGTCAGCCCATTGATGACAGACTGCATAATCTGACCAACTAGATTGTCTTCAACCTCGACACCAGTCCCTCCAATTCCAAGACTTATGCCTTTACCTCCGGGTCCGCAACTCCATGGCCATCACATTTGAACCTATGAGGACATGCATGCCACCCACTTCTGGAAGTTTCATTCTTATTTCACGTGGATCACCCCCCTCCAATTGGACCACTACGTAGTCCTCCAGATAGTCCTATCCACTCACCTACTCCAGGGCAGCTCAGCAACAGGAAGGGAGGCATGTTAACAGCCACAGCCATGGAGCATGATGAAGGATCTGGCCCTACAGGTTTTGAGACACAAATGGCTTAGCATCAATCTAGCCCTATGGGTTTTGAGCCGCAAATGGCTCAAATCAATCTAGTCCTGCGGGTTTTGAGCCTCAAATGGCTCAAGACAGAGGTAGGCGTTGGGATCATCCAAATTGGCAAAGATAACACAAGAGCCATTTGAAGACAAGAGGAGGTTGAGAGAATGCCTTGGTGCCATATGGGCCCAAGTGGTTCTAACAAAAGAGAGACAAGACAGAGTGGTATAAGGAAAAGGGTTGGCCCTCCCTTCAAATGGTGACTTGTACAACAGGCCAAATGGTTGACTTTGGTCTTCATTGTTGTATGCACAAGTTTGGAATACAAGCTCCCTCTTCTCTTCAAGAGTGTCTTTGGGTGTTCTCTTGTTTCCCTTGTAGTGCCTTTGTGTTTGCCACTGTCTCTCCTTTCCCTCCCCCTCTCCCTCTATTCTCCCATCTCCCCTTCCCCTCTTTCTCTCATGGAAACACATTGGCTTGAGTGACACTTGCATATGGCTCGTGCTTTGCATTCTCACAAGGAGTAGCTTGGAGTGGAGGCTCCATCGGCATTCCTTCAAGATCCCCCACAATACGTGAGTCACCATTGAGACTACACAAAATCCATCGTTTAGAAATATCTACACTAGTCCCAATTCTATAATCACAATCGATGGTAGTGGTATTTTTGCCATAGATTCCACCAAACTCTGGACCAATGAAATTGATACTTTTTTTCTTTCTGAACATTGTGAACAAGTATGTACTATTGAATTAAACTAATTCCTTCATAGGTAAACAATTGTAAAAGGCTCATAATTAAATGGAAGTTAATATGGGTAAGGGCATCTTCATCTTCAAGACAAGTGGTCTTTCATTTGATTCTAATCCAAGACGATGTTATGTGGTCCAAGTTGCTCCTTGAAGTAAATAAAATTTTTAAGATAAAGATTTCAATATAGAGGTGCCAATAGATATAGTGGATGTCGATGTATCTAAGGAAGAAGATCAAGGTCACGCTATGGGAGAAGAAGGTTAAAATAATGACATGTTAAGAGATGAAGGTGGAGATCTCAACATCGGGAAACAAGGAGGGGATCATGAATCATCTAATCACAATATTATTGAAGACGGTGAATACCATAAAGTTTTAGGAAGTATAGACCTTGATGATATAGGGGGGAGTTGCGAATAGAGCTAGAGATGTACTTATTTGGAATGATGGACTTGGTTCAAGATGCATCCTTTGATGTAAATTCTATTGATTGATTCTTTTGCCATGGAGAGGGCTTCTTATCCTTGGACCTTTCAGTCCTATAATTGTATTATATCAATTCCTATATTAAGTTCATAATGAATGTATGAGTATTTTGATCTCAAACTTGGTATTATATGTTCTTGATTTTTTTAACTTCAAAATGACAAAAGTTACAAATCAATATGAATTTGGATCCTATTGCAAACTAATCTCTAAATTTCATCAAGAGTAATAGTGTTGTCAAGGGCACCCATAGCAACACCCTCGCTAACATCCATATCTCAATTCATATATTAAGTTCATCATGAGTATTTTGATCCCAAACTTGGTGTACATGTCTTAAAAGTGTTATCGTCAAAATGATAAGTGCTAAGTTGCATTAATTTGGTCGGTTTTTTTTTAAATTAAAAAAAACGCTCAAATACGTGTTTTTTATGATTTAAAATGTTTCAAATGTTTTTTTCTATTTTATTCGTATGAATAACTTATTCGTACAAATAATCTATTTGTACAAATAACTAGCTATTTGTACGAATAACTTTATTCGTATGAATAGCAGTTTATTCGTACGAATAAACGTAGTATAAACTTACAGCCACTGCCATTTTTGGTATTCGTATGAATACATCCACCTATCTTCCTTGCCACCTCAGCCACTTTCTTGCCAGCCCTGCTATCTCTCGCTTGCTTACCTGCTACCTCCTGCTTGCTTGTGATACCTACCAGCTCTCTTCATAGGTACCTTACTGCACCCTTGCTTGTGTTGCAGTCTTTCATTCGTAATTAATGTTTATTTTGTTTTGTTTTGTTTAGGACTGGCATCATCTCTCTTAGGAGAGTTGTGTGTTGCAGTCTTTTTAAATTATTTAATATTTATTTTGTATAATATCTTAGTATGTTGACAGGCTCGCACTCATCTCTCTTGCGAGAGTTGTGTGCTGCAGTCTGTTTTTGTCATGTGTTGCAGTTTCAATTTTAATATAAATAATTATTTTTTACTTGAGGCTGGCACTCATCTCTCATAAGAGAGTTGTGTGTTGCAATCTCAGTTTGTATAAAAATGTTTGTTTATAGGCACTCTTGGGTTGGCACTCGTCTCTCTTAAGAGAGTTGTGTGTTGCAGTCCAAGCTTAGTGATGTTTTTATAGATGCTTATTCTGGCAGTCATCTCTCCCTTGAGAGTTGTGTGTTGCAGTCTAAGTTTAGAGATGTTTTCAAGCACACTTAATCTAGCACTCAACTATCCCTTGATAGTTGTGTGTTACAGTCTAAGTTATATATCATGCGATGTGCTCTTAGACACTTAGTCTGGCACTCAATTGTCCTTTGATAGAGTTGTGTGTTGCAGTCTAAGATATCATGCGATGTGCTCTTAGACACTTAGTCTGACACTCGACTGTTCCTTGATAGTTGTGTGTTGTAGTCTAAGTTGGATATCATGCGATGTGCTCTTAGACACTTAGTCTAGCACTCAACTGTCCCTTGATACTTGTGTGTTGCAGCTGAATCCTAGTGTTAGATGGTGAAGTCCACGGGAAGGGTTATACCTAGGTCATTTTTTGTGCAGGTTACACGCTTATTTTTTGTGTGTTGATTTTTTGTAGTCTGTTACATGATGTGAGCTTGAGTTGAGAGGTTATACCTAGGTAATTTCCTTAGACTGCTTGCATTGTTAATTGTTATGGCTTAATGAGTTTCTTATTGCACTTGGCACTGAATTATTTTTTGAATTCTATGTTGCAGCTTACTGCATATGAGATGACTCGCGCAGGTGAGAAGAGGAAGTTTCAGTAACCTGATCTCATTAAGATTCAGAGGAAGGTGCTGAAAAACGAGAATGTACACTTCTTAATAAATTTCGATCAGGACATCATTGAGACAGATTTTCAAAATGGTGAAAGCGGTGTACAGAATTTGGTGAGGACAATGGCAGAGTGTGGAGGGAGGACCTTGCGTGATCGATTTTCAGATATTTACAGTAGAGTTTATAGACCAATATTTACACTACTTCACGTTGGAGGGTCAACGATGCCTTGGTCAAATAGATCGAGACATAAACTCTTGTGACACGAAGTGGGAGGGTCCTACTATAGATGCTAGGGTCACGTACATCAAGAATGTGTGGCAAGGTTTCAAAGGCAAAGGAGTTGCCTCGACCTCCCTTCCATTAATGCACCCATGCCCCCAAGCACAACCGCAACCACAAGCACCAATGTACCCACCCTCCCAGTCACATGCCGCATTGTACCCATGATAGCCACAAGCACCACTATAGCCACGCCATGATATGCACCAGTGCATCAACCATAGCATGTCTTTCCCTGTATCCCTTTTTCCCAAGTTCTTCCATATCCAGGAGAAGTTTCCCCTCCCAGTCCACATCTCCTACCACATGCATGCCCACATTTCACCACATCTTTTGCTTCTTCATTTGTGCCTCCTACCGCACATGCATACTAGTTTCCATCTCCCGCATACTCGCCTGCACCAAGAATGCACAATCTATCTGCCCCACCCCCATCACATGGCTTGCATGATCGTGCACCAGTGGCCAGACCCATGCAACCCATATTGCTTCAGCGATGACGAGACATTTGATTCACGCCTAGAGTGGCTGTGGACAAGGGCACACGCGGAACAGTCAACATGTGCAATCTTCTTATTGCTCCATTTGATCCACACAAGATTTATGCATGTAAGGTGTTGAGGTACCCAGTGACAATCCCAACACTGTGCGGAGTTCCATTGCAATATTTTGCCACGTTGCTCTAGAGTGCCTCTGCACCAATCCCCCACCTTTCGACGTTGCACAAGATGTGTACACTATGTCTCATCACATCTTGAAGATCTTAGACATTTGTGCACCATGGCCAAGTACTGGACCTGCAGAAGCTCTAATCAGGCATCTATGACGATTTGCGGTTCAGGGAAAGCCAACCAAACCAAATATCCAAGCACTGCTGATTTTTGTGGGGTTTTTGACATTGCTCCTAGATGTGGCATACAGCTCAGTCCAAACCAAGACGTAGACCAGCAAATGACTGAGTCTTCCTAGAACTCCCACAAACAAATTTCATAATTTCATAGACACAAAAACAAGCACATTTCTCACGAGATCTAAGGAACTCAACAAGGAGATCCTAGAACTCCCACAAACAAATTTTCTCACAAGAGATCTAAGGAACTCAATAAGGAGATCCTTGAACTTCCATGTACAAAAATTTTATCACAAGAGATCTAAGGAACTCAACAAGGAGATCCTAGAACTCCCACAAACAAATCTCATAGACACAAAACAAGCACATTTCTCACAAGAGATCTAAGGAACTCAACAAGGAGATCCTAAAACTCCCACAAATAAATTTATCTCACAATAGATCTAAGGAACTCAACAAGGAGATCCTGTAACTCCCACAAACAAATTTCATAGACACAAAAACACCAAGAGAACATTTCTCACAAGAGATCTAAGGAAGTCAACAAGGAAATCCTAGAATTCACACAAACAAATTTTAGACACAAAAATAGCTAAGACACTTTTCTCACAATAGATTGAAGGAACTCAATAAAGAGAACCTAGAACTCCCACAAACAAGGACACAAAGACCAAAACAGAAAATCTCACAAGAGATCTTAGAAACTCAAAATGAGATCCTAAAGCTCCCTAACACAAAATCCATCTTATTTTAGACCTTCTAGATTGCTTTCACAACCTTGAAGGACATTTCTTCTTCTTTTCCTTGTTTGATCTCTTATGCTCGGTTGGGGAACCAAGTGTGAGATAAGAGACACTGGCAAACAGTGACCTTATATACAGAAACATAGCCACATATTCATCCTAATACACGTTTTTTTGTACAAATAAAATCTATTCATTCGAATATAGAGTGATGACATGTCGATTTATGTAAAAAACGTGATGTGTCACCGCTTTTTAACTCGATTTTTTCTTTCATTTGAATCATTCAAGCGATTTTTCCACATGTTTTGAATCACGAATTCGAATTTTTCTACTTAGGATAAGTGTTGCGGGTCAAAATGATTTTTGGTGCTATTGAAAACATCTTCTCTAATTTTGTTGGGGAGTGCTAGTGTCAGTATCATTGTCAGTATGTGTATTGGTATGGACCCATATCTACACCCATACCCACACAAGTACCAACATAGATACCTATGACCATAATGACGATCATACCGGCAAGCATATCGATGAATTTTGCACCCACAAGTTCACCGACATTTTCTAAGTTGTACCCACAAAAAAAAAATTAAGGCACACAAAGCGTCAAGGGAAAGCATAAAACATGGAACCCCCATGTTAATCTTGTGGAAATTTCATGCTATTTTGACAACTCATTGATTAACATAGATCTCCTTGACATAGCAACTTGAACTCCCTTCGCTCTCACAAGGGTCAAAAGAAAGCCTTTGAAGGCAAGTTTATACCTTGGTTTTCCCCATCGGACCTTGACTTTAAAGGAGTCATGCCCCCTTAAGAAGCTCAAAGGCTTGATCGAGAAACAATTAGGGTCATTAAAGAGTGTTAGGGGGCCTAACTATAGTCGAACATGCTTGTCACTAGGCTCTGATGAGGTTCTATAAAGGGCAGTGCTTGAAGAAAAATATGAGCCCTTATAGGTTTAAATTGAACCAAATTTGATATTATTCTTGGTTGCACTATTTTTTGGAAACCTACCAAGTTCTATTCCATTAAGGACAATCTATCCCAACTACCCTTGATGCATCCCACTTTAATGCCTAGCTAGGGTTCGGATTAAAAACAATGACATCTATACAAATGTGAGCCTTTGTAGATTTGAATGGGACCAAACTTGGTAGAGTTCTAGGTTGCAAAATTTAAAATATTCATACCAAGTTTTGTGCTATTTGGAACAAGGTAGCTCGCCATGCACTTGATGCACCCCAATTTGGTGCCCAGGTGAGGTTTTGATTTAAAATGATAAAATCTATTAAAATGTGATGCTTTGTAGGTATAAATGGGATAAATTTTTATTTGTAATAATTAATTGATACACACCAAGTTTTGTCCCATTTGGATGAAGTTAGCCCAACAATGCTAATGATGCACCCCAACTTCGTGCCTAGGTGGGGTTCAAAGTAAAAAACGATGGCATCTATTAAAATGTGAGACTTTTTACTTCTAAAAGGGAGAAAACTTGTGAGCGTGATTAGTTTTACTACTCCTAATTGGCTCCATTTGCATCAATCTATCCCAACGTGCCATTGAGGTAGCCCAATTTAGTGCATAGGGTGGTTTACATCAAAAAATGGCGACATCTATTTTAAAATGTGACTCTTTTTTTAAAAAACAAAACGTGTCTTTACAAATAAACCAAAATTGATAGGATTGTAGATGTAGACGTGCCCTTCATTCCCACCAAGTTTTGACTTTCAATGTAAAATGCAAGTGGATATTTGGATTGATTTTATTTAAAATTATCGATACAAGCATTGTAAAAAATGTCAAAAATTAGTCAATAATAGCATTGACATAAACATTTAAAAAAAAATACATTTCATTGATCCAAGTTTCAAAAATCTATCCCAAAATAGTTTTAGCATTAAGTGCAGTATTGAATTTCGTATTACGTGTGCAAAATTGAAGGGAGCCAGAGAGAGAACTACTCAAGAAGATGTTTCTATTATAGATGGCCAAATCGGCTAGATACAACAACATTGGTGCACTTGATGTATCCTCAAGATCTCCTTCAGAGAATGGACCCTTGACCTACGACCTCTATTCCTATATATACTCTCGTGATATTTACACAGGTGGTGGGTACTATCGACTACCTTTAGAAAAGTAAAGGGGCTCTTGACATTCCCTCGCCATCCATCAAGCCTCTTGATTGGGGCTGTGACATCTCCTTGCTCCTTGATTATTGGATCCTTTTGCCACCATGTGCCTTTATGAACCTCAAATATGATGCCGAAAAGTAATGTTGATTAAAGGTTTGGTGGAGTCAATGCATCTACCTAGACCTTCAGCCACTTTATCTAGGAAATCTTTGCGCAACATTAGCAATGATTGATTCCCTCCTTCATTCCTTCATGCTTTGGTTTGCACTCATGTCTTCATCTTTGGAAGTTGTGTCCTGGGGGGCAGCATACTCTTTAAAATATGAATACTTTTAATATTTCTTACAAAATCTTACTTGTAGATATTTTTCCAATTTTAAGGATTGTTCATAAGGTTTTTATTGCATCTTAAACAATTTTGTATCAAACTTCTATGTTTCTAAGTTTGGAGTTACTTGCATGTACATTGATTGTAAGTTCTATTAGAAAGTGCACAATCATGAGTGCATGAGGTATAAAAGGGAGAGGGTTAATAGAATCTCACCCATGATCAACACATGGTAAATATGCATAATCCCATAAGCAAAATGGGTGCCCAAACACCAAGGCATATAAAACCTTGAGCAATAGGGATGTCATTAGCCCAGATGTATCTTTTTAGAGAGAGGTCCTTGGAATGGCTAGGTGGATGAGGGTTGGGGCACCCTTGATACGCAGCTCCACCATTCAAGCCATGTGTCAAACATGGTAACTAGAGCCTCACTCTGACTAAGAGCATGGGAAAGGAGTTCATTTTGACTCTACCACATGGTAGCATAGATGTATGGGATTTAATAAGGCATTTCCAAGAAAGACATGAATGGCAGCATAGTGCCATGTGGTAGGCCGATGCCAAAAATAAATAGGATCAAGGCTTGCAAAAAGCCACAGAGCGACAGGTGGTAGATTAAAGCCATGTGTGGATTCTACAAGCACGGTGACCAAAAAGATGCGGTGGTGATTGATAGACTAGCTAGCAAAAGTCATGACACATGGTAAACAATGTGATACAAACAATGAGTAGAGAAGCTCAAAGAACCTAACGTGGGGCATAAGTAGACTAACAGCAGCCAATCACGGGTCTGAAGGAAGCTGATGATGCACATAGTAGACTTTGCACTACAAAGCCTCCAAGCAATAGATGACTAGAGGCGTAAATGCCAAAGCGCCACATGACATGGGGCTCTGGCAAGTTGAACAAACCTATAGAATAGCCAATCAAAGCAATTGCATAGAAGTCAAGCTAGCCCTGGTAGAGAAGTCAATGGAGAGCCAATCAAAGCAATTGTAATGAAGTCAATAGAGAGCCAAGCTAGCCCTGGTAGAGTAGCTGGCCAAAAAATGTAGACAAGTAAAAAATAGATCAACAATATGATGCTGGGTAGAGATCCAAAACAGAGCACACACACATGGTGCGTAGGCATGTGAATCTTGCAAGGTTGGCCGAGCAGATTCACAGAGTGACCAATCAATGTGGTGAGGTGACATGTGGTGACGTAGAACAGATTGTACGATTGGAACACGTGGATGAGTAAAAAATCATGGCAATAAAAATTGGAAAGGATTAACTCAAAGGGAGATATATGGCCCCTTCAAGGCCTCTCTCTCCTAATGTAAATATTGGAACACAATATAAAAAAGGTGTGATATAAAGGAATCCTCCAAATAGTTAGCCACACAAAAAGGAGTGCCGAATTAATACGATCATGCAATGAAAAGAAGATCTGCACAAGGTGAAAGATGATTGGAAAAAGACCACACCGCATGTGCAAGCAAGAGTCACAAAGTGAAAGCCAATGACAAAGGTAGAACCCATAGATTGTAAAAAAGGAGGATGTGAGGACAAAATCAATGGTAGTAAAAAACCCAACTCATGATTGAGGGGGTCCTATTAGAAATTACAAAATCATTAGTGCATGAGGTGTAGAAGGGAGAGGGCTAATAGAACCTCACCCATGATCGACACATAGTAAATATGCAAAAGGACATAATCCCATAAGCAAAATGGGTACTGAAATAACAAGGCATAAAAGCTTGACTGATAGGGACCTCATTATCACAGATCCATTTTTTGGGGAGAGATCCTTGGGGTTGCTAGGTGGTTGAGGTTTGGGCATCATTAGTACAGGGCTCCACCATTCAAGCCACATACATAGAATTGTTGACGAGTTTGGGGTTGCTTAAATGTGGATTTCCCCCCATTAAAATGGCATCTAGTAGTTTGGGAGCTAGAATAACGGCTTCTACTACCTCAAGCAGTAGCAATGAGAAGGTTAGAAAATGTTTATGAAAGCTAAAATTTGGAAAAGTTTTCAACTCGGACTAGTCTTCACATTCCAATCTAACAACCATTAAGACAAAACCTCTTCCCTCAACTTAGGCAAGGACCCTCAATGATCATCAAGATACTCAATCTCATGCATCACCTATTGAGTAGTCGAGTGTCAAAGGAATAGGAATAAGAAGATTTCCTACCAACTGGATCAATATCTTTTAGCTTTACAGGATCATTATTGCCTTCCAAGTCTTTACCTTGTGAACTAACCTTTCACTCCTAGGGTTCAAATCCTTCTTTCCTATTTGATTCATGTAATCTGACATAACCTTAATAGAAAATGGAAACACATTATCACACATATTCATTTCTATTCAAACATTCAAACAAAAACACATAGAGCAAAGATGCTGAAAGATTAAAAAGACACACATAGGAAAGACGTTGAAAAATTAAAATGAATGATGAGCCATTTGCAAATTCCATTTACATTGTTCAATTAGCATGACCTTGTTCAACAAATCTTTGATATGAATAGTCGAACAAAGATGCAAACATAGGAAGGTAGACCCCGACCAGTTTTCAAGCTACTAGGGCTTGCAGTACAAGTGGCGATGGTGAGCAGCACCCAATCAGAGATCAACGATGGCTCGCGCAATCATCCTTTGTAGAGTCCTTCTTGTAAGCTTGCTTCATTTCTTTATAGTTATGATCCGTGGGCTTGTGGCCATGAGGGCCTGGTATTCAGCCATGTTATTCGTGAAGTCATAGCCAATAAAAGAACCTCCACTCTGAAGTAGCAGGCTTGACATGACAAAGGGACACGATCAGGATCACCATGACGCAAGAGAGAGTCCACACCTGAGTTGGTGTTTTGCAGCTTTGCATGTTTCGTCTATTTTCTTTTTGTTCCTCTATGTTGGGGAGGCAATTTGCCTGTAACATAGTCTCACCATATCATGTAATATTGAGATTCAAGTGCACCATCTAAGACAAGATTTAGCTAGCTCTCTCTTGTTCTTCAAAGGTAAGTCAACAGCCTTCTTTAGCTAGCTAATTGAGAATTCATTTCAATTCTTATTACTTATGTATTCAAATTTTGATTCCAACTTGTGCTAAACTTTAGGATGATACAAACAAAAGATGTACTTAGGCATCTTTTGTAGTGAAGAGTGGGAAGCTTTGAGTACAAGCCGCAAAGCGGAGGCATGTTCCATTAGTTTATACATCTTGAAGATTTACTTTTTGGGAAGAAGCCACAGCCATAAAGTTCACCATTGCGCCTTTGTACTTCATCTTAAGGTTATTTGACCATGAGAGAAGTACAATGAGTCATCTTTACTACTATAGGCAAGGGTTTAAGGAACGTATGCTCAATTGCAGATGTATCTCAAATGATAGGTATCAAGACTCTTTAGTTATTCTATCATGAATGGTGAGATGCTACATTAAATTTAGAGAACATTGATTAATACATAGCATTGAAATTTCATACATTGCAATTTGCAGAGTGGATGATGATCCTCCTCACATATGGACAACAAGATGGAATTGGTTCCATAAACCAATCCATATTGTTTCCTACATGTTGCATCCTTTGTACAAGGAGGAAAGTCATTGGTCCGATGTTATTCTTATAACTAGAAGGACATCCTATGTAGATAGAGTTCTTGTCTCTGAAGAACAAGGAATGTGATTTATTGGATGCATTTTCAATTGGCTCTCGAGTCTTGAGTCTTATCCTATTTAATGAATCATGACTAAATTTAACCTTGATGCCTTTTCAATCTTCTTTTATTTAGAAGTATGTGATGTATCATGTTACAGATTAAGCATGTCACAACTTGATAGGTTGGTCTATGTAAATGCCAACCTTCGTCTCTTAGAGTGGCTCAAAGACATATAAAGTACCAGTGATACTGAAGGGACAAATGTGTTGCATTGGAAGGTGAAAGAGATTGATCCAGAAAGTTATAGAGAATCGTGAGCTAGGCTTGGATCGAGGGGAGCATATTGATATATCATTCATCCGAAGGCACAAAGATGAGGATATAGCATATGAGTTTCTTGAGAGGATGAGGCACACTTTTCAGCACGTCTTACTTGTGCCATCAAGGGATATTGCACAAGCATCTACTAGTGCATCACACTTGATTTCAAACATTCGCCCTTCATCCTCACCGTGGTTTTATAGACGATGGTGAGATCATGGTCGTACCCTTGCAACTAGTGTTCATACTAATGATTCCTTTGAGGAGATGGCAGCAAGGGTAGAGCAGCAAGAGAGTTCCCATGGCACAAAATCTAGAGATTTAGATGCAGATAGTGATAGAGAGAGTAGTGAGCATTGAGTAGTTTAACATTATAATTTGTTATGGATCATGCGACTCATTTTGAAAACTTTACACTTACAAAGACACAAATTATCACTTTGGAAACTTTTGACTTTATATATCTATTTTGGGAACTTAATTTTGCTTCACATTTCGAAAACTTACGACTCATAATATATCTAGAATCTAGATTCAAATTTCAATGAATCAATGATTCAATGCTCATATATCTAGATTCTTATGAGAAAGGAAATTGAAAGCTTGAAATAAATTTGAAGAATGCGCGTGTATTTAAGAAATGCATATATATCATACTTTTTGTTAACAGGAATTGCCAAGCTGAGTTCTCATGTAAGTTTGTAACCAAGAATCGAATGTCACGTAGGTCTTCGCAATGATTACTTCCAGAAGTTAACACAATGCTAGAAAATTTGAGTGAATCATGTCCAATGTTTTTTATAAAACATTAGGCACATTACAAGCATGCTTCTCCCTTCAGAGCATACAGTTAAGCATGTAGCTGTAAAATAGAACTGACAAGAAAACAGAATTAATCAACTAATTTGCACTCAACAACACTACAAATGTATCTCTCAAAACCAACCCTGAAGTAATATAACTAGAGAAGACTTTTCAAAGTACAAAGCATCAACACATAACTGCATCGACTTCTGGATCAATTAGGAACAAAAAACAGCAGAGGATATGAGTCCATGTACATGACACAATGCATATTCTCCCATGCTACATCACATTTGTTCTCGTGCTACAGTGCATTGTCTGCACTGCTCCATTGCAATGTATTGCGAAGAGGAGGCATCACATTCTTGCTGTAGCCCATGTACCATTAATGCTCAAACTTGTTTTGTGCATAAGGAGAATACAGTTCAATTCTGCAATATTAAGAAAGAGAGACCATAATGTGTGCAATCGAGAAACTGAACTTGCCAACCAGCAGCTTACAAAATTAATATACATAGTATTCTTATGAAACTGTGAACTCCAATTAGATTTCGAACCTGTAATGCACCAAAGCCGAGAACAAGTGAAACAACGCTGTACACATGAATACAATAAAAATCAGACACATGAAAATGTGAGACACACTTCATAATGTCAGAAAATCATAGACCGGGTTTCTCTAACAGCCTTCTAACCAAATAACACATACATAATTCTACATGCTAACCAAATCACGTTGCATCTGAACATATTGATTCCAATCATCAACTGATGTACAGGATTCTCATTTTTCTTCACGGCAGGTTGATAGGGGAAATTAAAAACTCAAATAGAAATGCAATCACAACTCCAAAAGAACTCAGCAAATGCATGGGAACTTCATTTTATAAATAAACTGAAGAACGTTTTACAAGCTGAAAACCATTCTGTAAACTGACATTGTCACCTATCTGTCACCTATCTCTGATTTTCTCACTGCAGATATCACGGGAGTAGCACCTTTCTTTTCCTCCCAGCCAATTCTGCCAAGACTCCCAAGCAAGAGAGATAGAGCTGTGTACGAAATCACGTAAAACTAAATCCTTATCTTCTCTCACTAGCCTTGACAGACCCCAAATCCCTAGATAGATCTAGATGCCACATGTCATCCATATAGGGCCTTCCTAATGCAACATTTCACCCCTCTCTTGGGATGCATTTAATTCCTTGCCCCTAGGCACAATCTTTGCACTAGGCCCTTGGTCTCAGATCTATCTAGTCTGGTGCTATCAACCCTCACCTAGGACCTTGACATTAATCCCTCCCGATCATTTACATAAAGCGCAAACACATATATTACAAAGATAGATCCTATAAGGGAAATGTCGACTGATTCTTCCGAGGTCATGCTACCTCGGCTAGAGCGTAACATTCCTTCCCTCTTCAGACATCAGCGTCCTCGATGATAAAGTCTGGGAACACTCTCCGCAACTGATATACGGATTCCCAGGTAGCTTCGGATAGAGGCTGACCATGCCATGCAACCAACACCGTGGGTATCTTCCGATTTCGTACTTGCATTGTTCCTCGGTCCAGGATTCTTGTTGGTTTGCACCTTGCAATATCCTCTATCTCCTGAAACAAAACCACACCTTCGATTAGTGAGTCACCAGTATGTAAAAATTTCTTTAAACGTGAAACATGAAAAACCGGGTGCACCTTACACCCCTGTGGCAATTCTAATTTATAGGCTACACTGCCTATTCTCTTTAGAATTAACCACGGCCCACAGTATCGAGGTGATTACTTAGCACACTCTCCTGAAGTCAACGACTTCGAGTGCGAAGGAATTCTGAGAAAAACTTTTTCTCCTTCTTCAAATACTCTTATAGACCGATTTTCATCCGCATACACCTTGGCTCTATCCATAGCCTGGCGGATATTAGCTCTCGCAAGTGCTAGCATCTCCCGCATCTGAACTACAAAGTTCGCGGCACTAGGTACTTTCTGAGGTACTCCAAACAATAGTTGGATTAGCTGGTCTATAACCATAGTTCAGCTCAAACGGACTGAACCCAGTAGATGAATGTTTCCTATCATTGTAGGCAAACTCCAACAATGGCAACCACTTGTCCCATGTATGTTGCCTCAATGACACATATGCTCTCAGCATATCCTCTAAAATCTGGTTGACTCTCTCCGTCTGACCATCCGTCTCAGGATGATCCCCACTACTTATTCCCAACTCAGTCCTTAGTGTCTCAAATACCGCTGTGTCCAAAAGTGACCGGTAAACCTGACATCTCTGTCTGACACTATGGATCTAGGCAATCCATGCAGACGAAATATATGTCTAATAAACAAATCCGCTACTTGCGGGGCACTAACAGACTCTCTAGTCGGAATGAAGTGAGCCATCTTGGTTAGACGATCAACCACCACAAGGATAGAATTATACCCTCCTTGTGTTGCAGGTAGTCCTACAATAAAATCCATGGAAATGCTCTCCCACTTACTTAGTGGTATTTCCAAGGGCTGTAAAAGTCCGGGTGGCTTCACCCGCTCGGCCTTACTTACCTGACACGAGAAACACCGTGTCACATACTCATGAATATGCTTTTTCATCTTTGGCCAAAAGAAATCTCGCTTCACGAGATCATATGTCTTCTCGACTCCTGGATGTCCCGCACACGGGCTATCATGGCATTGTCGAATGACTCTCTGCCTGAGATCATTCTGACCAGGTACTACAACCTTGCCATTTCTAACTAGCATACCATCCCTTATGGCATATCTTGCATAAGTTTGGCCTTTTCTGGATGCCAGGTCATCCTTTTCATTTTCCCCGGGTTTTAACACATGAGCCTTAGGCCATAAGCTCTGGACAAACTCGTCCACCTTCTGAGTTTCTCTGATCTCGGTCATTAGAGCACTCTCTAATACCGTGAAACTCAGGTTGTGCATAATGCGAGACAACGCATCAGCAACCTTATTGTCTTTTCCTCTTCGGTACCGAATCGTTAGATTAAACTCCTGCATGAGCTCTGCCCACCTAGCTTGGCGGCCCCTCAAGTCAGGCTGTTTACAGAAATGTTTCAGAGTATCATGATCCACATCCACATAAAACTCTGAACCATACAGATAATGCCTCCATGTTTTCAAAGCATGGATAACAGCATACAACTCTAATTCATGAGTTGGCCAATTCCTTTGAGAGGGAGAAAGCTTCTTGCTTTCAAAGGCTACTGGCCTTCCCTCTTGAAGGAGGACTGCTCCTACCGCAATGCCACTTGCATCGGTTTCTAGGAACAATGGTTTCTGGGGATCAACTATTTTTAACACCGGTCCTGAGACCACAGCTTGTTTTATGGTGTTAAAACTTTCTTGTTGATTCTGTCCCCAAATAAAAGGTACTTTATCGGAGGTCAGATCAGTCAAGGGCGATACTATTTCGGAATATCCTTTGATATGCCTTCTATAAAACTGGACAAATCCCAAGAATGATCGCAACGCGGTCAGACTCTGAGGGATTGGCCAAGTTAGTATCGCAGCCACTTTCTTCGGATCCATTTCTACCCCCTGTGGAGTAATTATGAACCCTAAGTACTCAAGCCTAACCATACACAGTATAGTTTTCTTTTTATTCACATAAAGACTGGCTTTCCTCAAAGTACTGAACACTATCCTTAAGTGTTCACAATGCTCAGTAACACTTTTACTGAATATCAAGATATCGTCAATAAAATGTACTACGAACTTTCCGATATACGGACGTAGTAAATCGTTCATAAGCATGACGAAGGTCGCTGGAGCATTGGTAAGTCCGAAGGGCATTACCAAAAACTCATAATGACTAAACCTGCTTCTAAAAGCGGTTTTATGCACATCCTCGGCTCTAATCCGGATCTGATGATAGCCGCACTTAAGATCTATCTTGCTGAAGATCACGGCTCCATGTAATGCATCTAGCAAATCATCAATCCGAGCCATCGGATACCTGTGCTTAACAGTGATATTATTTAATGCTCTGTAATCTATACAGAGGCGAAACGTATCATCCTTTTTCCTCTTTAATATCACTGGTGAAGCAAAAGGTGAGAAACTTGGTTGAATCTGCCCCAACTTGAGGTATTCTTCCAGTTGCCTACGCACCTCCGCTTCTTCAGTAAAACTCATTCTATAGGGAGGTCTATTTACAGGTTCTGCCCCCGGGATCAGTTCAATCTTATGCTGAACTTTCCGCTCTGGAGGTAACCCATAAGGTAGTTCATCCCTGAAGCATTCAGAGAACTCCTTTGTTATAAGATTAGCCAGCTTGGCCATCTCACCACTTTGCGTAACATCAATGCTAGCCGAAGACTCATCCACCGACTCTACCGATGCTGTGCAAAGGTATAAAAACTCTACTTGAGCCTTTCTGATTTCCATCACGGAAACCAACGGTCCCTGAGGTATATCTCTTTCACCTCGCAAGACATAAAGCACATCATTCATCTTGAATTGATATACGTGCTTTTTCCAATCAATGGCTGGATTCTTCCTAGAATGCCACGCCATTCCCAGGGCTATATTCGCATGAGCAAGCTTGGTTATTTCAAAATCAAGCTTCTCAGCATAGTCCTGAATCCGAAGCTCCAACTGGGTAACCCTTTGGTCCCATACTTCAGTTGAACTTCCATCAGCCATCCTAACTGTATACGCATAGTCAGATGGACTTGTCTTTAATTTCAGCCTCTTCACGAGCTTGGAGTTTATCACATTGTGAGTTGACACTGAGTCAAACAACACAATGACATCATGACTGGCCACTTGCCCTTTCATTTTGATTAACTCCGTATCATTGAAGGCTGTATACCCCGTTGCTGTGGGCTTAGATAGGATGTTATCAGGTGCACTCGTCACTAACTTAGTAACAGACACACAGAACAAACAAGGTACTAACCTCTGAGAAGATCCCGCTAGCTGAATCTGCATCTCTTCCGCTCTGGGACTTCCCTGCATCTCCACGTCGCACTCTGAGATCACCATCTCAGCCATCCGACGATCTTTGTTACGTGGACAATCTCTCCACTGATGAGGTTGAAGGCAACCAAAGCATAAGCCTTCTCTCCTCGCCTTTTCCCTTTGTTCTGGGTTCAAGGGAGACTTAGACCAAGCTCGGGCTGCCATTGGAGTTACTTTCCTCTTCACTCCAATGGTGGTACTTGGTTTAGGAGTTTCAGCCGGTCTCGCCTGCTTGGCTTGACCACTAGGCTGCGAACCACTCCCTCTACTAGCCCACTTCTTCTTAAACCCAGACTTCTTCGGATACCCATACTGGGTTCCGACCTGTGCAAACCCACTTGGCTTGCTGCCCTTGGCATCCTCGTAGTTCAGGGCTATAGCTATTGCATCATCTAGCGTGTTCGCGTACTTAGCCCGAACTCCCATTTTTATTCGATCATTCAATCCAAATATGAAATCTTTCACTTGGATTGATTGAGGCAGGGGTTCATCAACCTTCATTACACTCTCTCGAAACTTATCAGTGTATTCTGCCACTGATAAATTTCTCTGACGCAGGTTCCTATATTGATCCCAAGCTCGGGATGCCTCGTCAGGAGGTAAGAAGTGTTTCCTGAACTCTCTTTTAAACCCCTCCCAGGTAGTGGATGCTATGCCATCTTTTTGTTGTTTAATCCACCACCGATCCGCCGCCTCACTAAACATATGGGTGGCCTCGCGGATCTTTTTGATGTCATTTCTGATCTCACAATTGGCGAACGCCTCGTCCCATTTGTGTAACCAGGTCTCAATGACATCGGAGCTACGGTCGTTCATCCGACCAGAATACTTTTCCGGTCTGTAATTCGCAATATTCGGCACTTTAGCCTTCCTAGGCTCGACCGTATGGACACTAGACTCCAATTCCATTGGAGCCTTTCCCTTCTCTTCTCGAGAAGGTCTGGCAGACATACTCTGTAGCACTCTCCTAAGTTCAGATTGCCCTGCATTGGCTTGTAATTGCTGCGCTAACAACTATTGCAAGGCATCTTCCAGCAATGCAATCCTGCCAGATAAAGTGTGAGCTACTGGGCGCGATCCCTGCTGGGTCGGCCGGACTCCTGATTCACCAGGGTCCCTCCTGGAAGCTCCTTCTTCTGCTTCCATTTAGTTCAGTAGGTGTTTTGTTTTGGGGCTTTTTTTTTTTTTTTTTTTTAAATAATTTTTAAAACACCCCTAGAACACTGTAATCACAAGCTGACACAATTCAGGGTACTGACACTCTGAACACAATTCCCTATACTAGGGAATTCCTGCAATCCCACATTCACACTGATCAAGCATTTAATACAGGCATATCTCACAGATGGCGCTTTTCCCTATACTAGGGAAATTCCTGCAATCTGACTCCGACTGAAACACACAGGCATAATCTGTTCAACCATAATTTATTCTTGCCATAGCATCATCAACTGCGACCTCTGATGACCAAGAAAATCTAATTGCTTCCGACAAAACAGGAATAACGAAAACCAAAAGGAAAATAGATAGAGTGCTCCCTGGACTTCGAATCCCACAGCTTGCAGCCCGAGCAATTTGCAATCAACTAGCTACAGCATATAAGCGGAACTGGTGGCCAAAGAAGTCCCAACTACGATCTGTTTACGTGAGCTTGGAGGGCCAAAGCTACGGCGAAACAGATGGCGGCGTGCTGTCAACTATATTCTGTCGTTAAATCTCCCAGCCCACGGAACGTAGGTTCGTTCGCGCCAACCAACTGTCAGCTAATTTCTTCGTTAGACCCCCAGGTGTCGTCATGGTTCCGCTGCAGTCTGCCCGTCGACTTGCGCTCCACCAAGTTTCGTCAACGATTTTTTTTTTTTTTTTTTGCCTGCGCTTCACGTCTCTGTGCCGTAAAAAACTCAATCCTTAAACGTTCACGACCAGTCTGCGCTCCCCGTCGAATGACTTCTGTAAATTCCTTAAACACCACCCGTGGCCGCCTTTCTGCTAAGGTTTTCGTCAATCGATCTTCGAAACCAGCAATTCGACGGGTGGCTGCGACAGTCCTTCGCCTTCCGTTCAGCGTGGTATATTCAGGTCTCCCGCTCAGCGCAGCGTCACGACGTCACAAACCGTCCAACTACTCTTTCACTATTCGTCGTCACCGACGCTCTACACCTTTCCCCTTCGTAACCCTGCTTCCTTGCCAGGATCGCCCGAGACTCGCTCTCTGCACTCAATGTTACGTTACGTTACGTTCCTCTCCAACCTTCTGCTCTGATACCAATTGTCACCTATCTGTCACCTATCTCTGATTTTCTCACTGCAGATATCACGGGAGTAGCACCTTTCTTTTCCTCCCAGCCAATTCTGCCAAGACTCCCAAGCAAGAGAGATAGAGCTGTGTACGAAATCACGTAAAACTAAATCCTTATCTTCTCTCACTAGCCTTGACAGACCCCAAATCCCTAGATAGATCTAGATGCCACATGTCATCCATATAGGGCCTTCCTAATGCAACATTTCACCCCTCTCTTGGGATGCATTTAATTCCTTGCCCCTAGGCACAATCTTTGCACTAGGCCCTTGGTCTCAGATCTATCTAGTCTGGTGCTATCAACCCTCACCTAGGACCTTGACATTAATCCCTCCCGATCATTTACATAAAGCGCAAACACATATATTACAAAGATAGATCCTATAAGGGAAATGTCGACTGATTCTTCCGAGGTCATGCTACCTCGGCTAGAGCGTAACAGACATGGGTTACCATTTGGTGTTGAATCTGTCAATGGAATGTCACATCCGAAACACAGTTTCTAAAGAGAGCTGATTACAAGGAACACTGCAGCGACAGCGAAAGCATGAAGCCCAAAAAAAAGCCTATCGCTGGGGATTGCAGGAGCAATTTATGGCACTCCCAATCTCGAAAGACCCTGGTCGCTCTTTCACTCTATGGCAACGTGATCATGGTGAAGCCGGATGTTCTTTGGTGATCTCCATGAGGTCTTGGTCTTGCAGCAAGGATTCTTTCTCTCAAAGCAATCAATCAGCTGCCTAGAGGTCTCCTCAAACTCCTTTTTCACAATACTTACTCAGCCTTGCCTGTGACGCCGTTTTCGCGCTGGTCTTCTGGGGATTGGGAGGGGCCTCTTCCTCATCACTCCTAGCAACTGTAGATGCCGCGGGCTTGTTTGTGAAGCCGCCTTTGTGACCTGCACAACAGTCACCCCGGCAGTCCCCTGTATGAAGGAAAGATGGGATCAGCAAACCTGACATGAGACAAACAGGCAGATCAAGGGCATTTTTCACAGCATGGCACTCAAATACAAGAGCAGCATTGAATGGTACATGAAACCTATAAATTTTTTAGCTGTATCGACAAGTATGTCCCCTAGGGTGACAGCTCTTTGCTTCCCGAAGCGTCCTTCCATGGCCAGGAACAACTCTTTGTCAAACGTTTTTGGAAGTATGAGGCTTGGCCAACTGTGTCGTTTTATGGTGGATTTGTAAAATTAGGTGTAAGCACCCTCGTTCATTTGTAACTTTCATCTTAAGGAATATAAAACAACGGCAGTCAGCCCATTCTGGCCATACTTTGATCGTCAAGGACAGTCAAGTTGAAGCAAGAAAAGATTCCATCCTTCTCTAGGAATGGTTTGCACAATTTTGAAAGTTTAGAATGTCAACACACACTAGTTGTTCTTAAATTTAGTCTGCGGAAGTTGAGCTCATCCCTCTTTGTTACATACAGCTTTCCTGGAATTTGCAAGTGTTGTCATAGGATTTGAGAAGCTCTAGTGCAAGACATTCAATGAGAGTCTACTCTCCTAGGTTTTGGAAAGTGCAAGGGTGGGTCGTTTGAAGCTAGATCCAAGTTATGAATCGCTTTCATGGTGTGCAAATGTGTAATGCTCACATGTTGGAGCCGAAAGGATTAAAGAGTGTACTTTTCGGTCATTAAACTTGATGGAGTCAAAATATGTCAGACGTTGCACACACAATGTCAGGCGTTGTACCACAAAAGAGGGCTCAGGTAGACATGAAACAAAGAAAAGCCCATTCTATTAACTTTGACACAATTATTTCCATTTCCATACTTCAAAAAAAAAAACATTCGATGGAAACATTCTCGAGATCATGCTTGAAATTCATAGGAAACTCAAAACTCAAGGCATTTTCTGCATTCGCTTTGGCAAACTGACTCAAACTACGAGAGCTGCTTATTGAAGCACATGAGATCCATCCAATCAAAATTTAGCACCCATTAAGCGAACCCGAAGTATAGATATCCCAGAAAATGAGGTACAGGACGTGGAGTTCGTTATTAGAATCTTCAAGCCTGTGAACCAACCTTAATCTGGTCAGAAGACTTGAGAACTATAGCAATAACTCATAGAGTTTGCTGAAGTCAGCTAGCTAAATGCAGGCCATCCATCCACCCAAAATTTAATCACATTCTTCAATGGGTAGCGAAGATCATCGGAGCTCTTTCTGAGAATTTTTCCACCAGTTTGTCTATGACATCATGTTTCTGTTTTCCATAAAGACACACATTCATCTCTGGCTTGCTCCATCAAATAATCAGCATCCACCGCCTTTGCAGTGCCAAAATGGACTGCTCTGGATACTAGCTGGACGACATAACATAAAGTGCGGGGACTGCCTGGCCAGCAAGACCTCATAGCCTCCATGACTTCAACAGCACTTCCATCTACACAAGTACATTCCTGCATATAACCGCAGGAGAGAGACCATTTTGCAACGAATGCAGGGGAATAACCAGCTAGAACCCACTTCTTCTCTAGATTTGTCAAGTTGCACATGTTCAGCTTGTTCGTCAGCCTTTTGAAGACCTTGGAGAGCTCCGTGCATGCTGGATAGAGACCTCCAGGGGTGGTACCTTTGGGTGCAGATACTGCTGATAAATACTCCCTGTTGGCTTCTTCATACATGGATTGGAATTGGGTGCTTATAACTTCAAGCCGATCGTGCAGAGATCTCTCTAAAACGCAGCGCTTGCAAGTGCAGCAAAAACCCCAGCGTTGGGAAGATTCCTCTCGCACCTTCAAAGGAAGCAGTGGATTGAAGTAAGCAGTGGTAATTTCCGATGCAGCAGGGATTTCAGCAGCTGCATGAACGATAACTGCGTCGCCAACAAACAACATGCTGGCGTTGGGTGTGCATGAGTGGTTCAGGAAAGACGGAAGCAGCCAGAGCCCAGAGGAATCGTTTGCATCATAACTAAAACAATTTAGTCTCACTATCTCTCGGATGTGCATAGTGTCCACTTGCAAATCCTCGCCTGTGTCACCACCGGATTTGAGGAAGTCCATCGATGGCACTGCCATGTCGTTGTGTGAAGAGGAAGACGCAAGGCTGTAGAGCTGGCGCAAGACCTTCGGCGATTCCATGCACAATCCTTGTCTGCAAACAAACGGTTTCCCATGCATCGCAGCGCTTCAGGATCCTCGAAAGGCGAGGAGACGTGAGGCAACTGCTCCAAATTTGCAAGAGAGTGCTGGTTGACGGCGACCTTGGTGCCATTGTTGGGGAACATCTTCAGGGCAGTACTGGAGGAGGGGGGCAGCGTGATAGATACTGGGGTTGTGATAGATACTAGAGGTAATCCACGGGATGCTATTTCCGGCATTTGACGGCTGCCTGGCATCGAATGATTAGCACATGTAATCTTTTTGACATGTGGCGCTTTGCCATTGGTGCACATCTTAGATGCATAGTGTCCAATAGGAGGTGACCACAGGCGCCACTTGTTCATTACCGAACATGCCGCACGCCACTTGTTTAGCTGGGCATGTACAGACTACACAGACCAATGGATTGAGCCTAGATCTAGGGTAAAAGGGCTAGTAAAGAGGTGCGTTCCTTTAAAATGTCGCCATCTTCCCCTATTTTCTCCATGGAAAGATCCAATAAAGAGGCATGAAAAAGGGCAAATATGCTAGGTGTCAAGCTCTTATGAAAAATTAAGTTAGGAAGTAATGACATGGTGGGAAAAGAGTTTTCACGAGACAAACAAATTTCCCACATTGAATGTCATAATGGTTAGTAAAAATGTGGATTTTATGCCCTTAAATGCTTCACAAACTCTTTTTCCCACAAAACCATGTAGCTCAATTGCTCCCTTGTTTTGTGGGAAAAGAATGTAAAGAAAAGGTAGGGGACCACTTGCCAGGTTGGCATAGAATTTCCCATAAGTACCACAATGTCACAAGGCCATTAGTCTACTAGTGGCCCACCAATGCCTTTAGTACTTGGGTATGGTTTTTCCACCAAATTTTTAAAAAAAAATCTCATTTAAAAAAAAAATTTATATCCTTTCTCTATTGCCATTATGAAAAGTTAAGTTAGTCTAAATGTGGCACGCTATTGGTCCACTAGTGCCTTTAGTATTGGGTATCGGTTTTCCACCAAATTAAAAAAAGAAATCTCTTTTTTTTTGAAAAATATCCTTTCTCTATTACGATTCATGCAATTCCCTTACATTTTGAAAAATTAAAAAAAAACTATAGGCGCAACCCCTTACACTAAGAAAAAGATTAGGGTGCATAAGACTAGCTCCTCAAGATGGAAAGAGTCGAATCATGCACGCCGTCTGACTGGATTTGGGTTTTGGAATTGAGCCCTTTTTCATGGCCATGATAGATTATTCGGACGGTCCAGAACCCCTTCCATTAACGGTGTAGGTAATCACCTCCGAGCGGCCATTATAGGGAGGAAATGAAGTGAATCAACAACTGGTCGTTAGGCAGGAAGCCAGTTCATCCTATTTCCAACCAGTAATCATCGACCAAAGGCGATCTAAGTTGCCTTAATTCGCTCGATTTTTTTTAATTTGAAAAAACGGATCAAATACGCGTTTTTTTAAATTTCAAACGCAGTATTTGTGAAAATACTTTTATTCGTATGAATAACTAGGTAATTGTACGAGTAACGCAGTTTTTTCGTACGAATAAAAGTAATATTAAAAAGGTGCATCTTCATTTTCAGCCTATATACGGACGAATACTCCTATCATTTGCTTCTTGTCTACCTGCCTACTAGTGCCCCCACCTGCCTACCAGTGCACCGAGTTTAGCTCTTGCACAGGTAAACTTATCTCCCATGTTCGAGACTGGTACTCAACTCTCTTATGAGAGTTGTGTGTTGCAATCTCAGTTTAAATATTCATGTTTGTATTCGGGGCTAGCACTCATGTCTTTTACAAGAGTTGTGTGTTGTAGTCTCTGCTTTGATTTTAATGTTTGTTCTTTTATCTAAGGCTGACACTTATCTCACTTGTGAGAGCTGTGTGTTGCAGTCTCGGCTCAATATTCAAGTTTGCATTCGACACTAGCACTCATCTCTTTTATGAGAGTTGTGTGTTGTAGTCTCTGCTTTGATTTAAGTGTTTGTTTTTAATCTAAGGCTGTAGTCTCGGTTTTAATATTCATGTTTGCATTTGGGACTAGCTTTCATCTCTTTTATGAGAGTTGTGTGTTGTAGTCTCCGCTTTGATTTTAATGTTTTTTTAAAATCTAAGGCTGGCACTTATCTCTCTTGCTAGAGTTGTGTGTTGCAGTCTCAATTTGCATATTCGCTTAGTCTGGCACTCATCTCTATAATCAATCTTGAGAGTTTTGTGTTGCAGTCTAAGTTTAGAGATGTTTTCATAGACACTTAGTCTGGCACCCATGTCTCTTTTAAGAGTTCTGTGCTGCAATCTAAGCTTGATGTCATGCGATGTGTTCATAGACACTATAGGTTTGGCACACAACTGTCCCTTAGGTTTTGACATTTTGCGAGTAAATGTTTTTGCACGTTTGCGAGTTTTTCAAGTATTTTTATGTGTAAATTTTATAGCTAGTGGCTAGTTATAATTCTTGCATATCACCATGCAAGTATAAATAATAATAAAACCAGGCAATATATTTCATAAACATAGGAAACACTCAATGGAAACCATGGAGCTAGTTCTATTAGAGGACAAGATCTCATCATAAATACCTTGGATCAATAGATCACCGTTAAGCTATAAAGGCAAGCAAGCAATAGCAAGGCATAAATAGCTGAAACAATAGCTCGCCGGCGAGCTGTAACGACAGGGTGCCAACAACTTTTTTTCAGATGGCATTTTGGGGTTTCATCTAAAGGTACCCATGTTTGCAGTCGTTTTCAAGGTTTTTGGGCCTTCTAAGCTCATTTCTAGTGTCAAAAGGTCAAATTGTGCATGTATCAAAAGTTTTGTTTCTTTCAAGGAATTTATACCCCTCTGGCAACATAGTTCAAGTTTTGTTTTGTTCCAAGGAATTTGTACCAATGGAGCAGAGTAACGATGGTCATCCATAGGTCAAATATTTGAACATCTGTAATTTCTAGTTTTGTGGGAGATGTGTTTGTTTGTATTTGGGTCCTCTGCATGTAAGAATACAAGTTCTGCATAAAACATGATTTTAAATTTCTCCCAAGGCTAATTGCATAGTTCTACTTAAAATTTTCCATTAAAGAAAATAATTATGGTTGAGTCAAATTAATCCTTGTAGCTAGAGATCAAGGTGGTTGTAAGAGTTCTACACCATACGATCTTTAATGGCATGCCATGAGCTATAGAAAAATTTCAATAAAAACTCACAAAACTCACAAAAACTTACTCACAAAATGCCAAGCCCCCTATCCCTTGATAGTTGTGTATTTGTAATTAAAGCCTAGTATTAGATGTACATGAACGGTTAGTCAACACATTCACAAGGCCTCATAAATAGATTTGTTTTGATTTGATTGTATTTTTAGATGATTCAAAATGTAGTTTGAGCAACTGTGAAATTGCATGCTTTGTTATTTGTCATTGCTGGCACTGAATCTTTTTTAAATTTTGTGTTGCAGCTTCATTGCTTCATGATGGCTCACACGGGAGACAGGATAAGGCTTGATCTCACTAAAAGAAGGTGCTAAAGAACGAGAACGTGTACTTCTTGATGAATGTCGATTAGGACATCATTGAGATCGCTTTCAAATATGGTGAAAGCGGTGTTGGCAATATCGGCCTTGGTGTGGTCCTAACCCCCTCATGGTACCTTGGACTAATGGATTAATAAGGGGCTAATGGCCCTTGGGACGCACAGATGACACGTGGATAATTGGGCTTAATAGAAATCCCATAAGCATGGGATGAGCATACGAATCTTGGGATATAAGAAGGACTTTGAGAGACCCTCCCCATATCCCAGCTGGCTCTTTTTGGGAATGGGGAGGCATGCGTGGCTAGGAGGCGGGGGAGTGCATTAGGAAAAAAGGGAGCTCATTTTGGGGCCTTTTAGAAGAGAGAGAAAATAGGCTCTCAACCAATCAGGAGTGGGCAACGTAACGTTGAAAATTCAATAAAAGAAGATGAAAATAAGAAAAAGAAATAGTACTATATGTTCGTAGAAGCATGTCACATTAATGAGGTGATCTAATTTGAATCTTTTAAAAATTTATTTTCTGTGCAGAATTTGGTGATTCTGACACCGCAGACGCGTCCGGAACGGCCCAAAACCCCAGAAACGGCACTGGAAACGCTGGAATCGGACATCCGGAGGCCCGGAAATGGCCGAAAAAGGGCGAAAAGTGGGATTTGCAGCAAAATGCGATCTGGCACCTTTTGATCTTTTTCTGGGGTTTTGGGCCGTTCCGGACGCGTCTGCGGTGTCAGAATCACCAAATTCTGCACAGAAAAGTGTTGCTCTTATATGAACATTGAATGTAAAGCATGTGAAAGAATATATTTATTCCTTTTCACACTGACATTTCTCACGCAAGTATCCATATTTTCTTGCTTTTGTAGAGAGAGAAAAGAGAAAATAGTGAATTTCTTACAAGGCCCCAAAATGAGCTCCCTTTTTTCCTAATGGGACCCCTGTACTTGGTGCTCCTTGTGACATGTGGCAGCCATGCAAAGGCTGCCTATAGTGGTATTAGAGCAAGGACGACCCTGCGGGACTGTGTAGATTGATACGTGGCGGTGTGACACTGACTGTACTACGGCGACGACAGCTTTGACTTGTGGCACTCGTGGGATGTGATGACCCACGCATGCAAAATTATGTGGCGTGCAGCTTGAAAGGTGTGCAGGCGATGGCTAGCATGGGAATTGATAGCCTACGTTAGTGATTTGTGTGTTGGCTAATGTGTGGTTGGTTGATCCGGCCCTTTGTGTGGTGATCGCCATTATTAGGCTATTCGGGCCCTGAGTGGGTGTGCAGCACTTGTTAACTAGTCAAGCTCTATTCGTGAGTTAGGCCCATGGGGGGTGTTGGCAGTATGGGCCTTTGTGTGGTCCTAACCCCCTCATGGTACCTTGGACTAATGGATTAATGAGGGGCTAATGGCCCTTGGGACACGCATATGACGTGTATAATTGGGCTTAATAGAAATCCCATAAGCATGCGATGATCATGGGAATCTTGGGATATAATAAGGACTTTGAGAGACCCTCCCCATATCCCAGCCGGCTCTTTTTGGGAATGGGGAGGCATGCGTGGCTAGGAGGCGGGGGAGTGGGACCCCCCGTACTCGGCACTCCTTTTGACATGTGGCAACCATGCAGAGGCTGCCTACAAGCGGCATGCACGTTCTTGCAATGATGATGGTTGAGGGTGGAGTGAGGGCATTGTGTGAAAGATTTCCACATGTTTTTTCAGGACAATCTAGAGATCAATTCATGCATCACTTTGCATTGGAGAGTCGATGATGTGTCGGTCAAATAGGTCGAGACATCTTGGGCCTGCGACACAAAGGGGGAGGATCCTGTCGTAGAAGCTTGAGTCACATACATAAAAAATTCATGGTGAAAATTCAAGGGCAAGATAGCTACCTCATCCTTCATTCCACCGTGCACCCATGTCCCCAGCACCCACCTCCTCAAGTACCATTGCATCACCAAGTATCATTGCATCCCCCCCCACAGCTACAACCACTGCATCCCCTATATCCACAGCCACAACCACTACATCCCGCACATCCACAACCACAACCACTGCTTTCCTTTGTCCTCCACACCCTTGTATCACCATATCCACACCCGACTTACGTTTTGAAATTTGTTGCACATCCCCTCGCACATCTAGATAGGTTTCCCTCTCCTCCGCACTCACCCACATCTGCACCCATAGCCCCATCACCTTCACCAGTAGCCACACCACCAAAACAACATGCTAAACCTGCTGAAGTGAGAATGCCATAGCAATCGACACTCGTACTTCTCCAACGATGAGATGTTTGATTCACACCAGTAGCAACTATGGGCATCGACACATCTAGCAATGTTAGCATGTGCCACATTTCCATCAACTTGTTCGATCCTCATAAAATTTACACCTACAAGGTGTTGAAGCACTCCAGGGCACCAGAGGATTTGCAGATGAAAGCAATGATGGAAACCACATGCTTAGGGGACATCGCACACCCTGGCATCATCCGAGCTGTAGGTCTAGTATTTGATAGTAATCCATTGATAATATTCCCATTTTGGAATGGAAATCATTTGGATAGGTGGATGACCTATCTCGTACATCATGGAAAGAGGCCCTCTCTAGCAGGACACAGAGATGACACAAAAATACCTGTTAGAGCATTGCGTGTCCGCCGTCAGCATGTTTTGATATTCTAAGTGCACTTGTACCTTGGGGGGGTCACTCAATAATATATGTGACTATCACGTGAGTTCATCGTAAGGGCATATTTAATTTCCTTTTTTCTCACATTTTCAGATAGAAGGGTGTTGTAAAAAGGATTTTGGAAGAAAAATTACAAATTGTATAAGAAAAGTGTACATTTTATTGACGAAAAATTCATAGATAAGGGATTTTACAAACAGGCCTTGAACGCACATGATATATAGGGTTTATACATAGTGATTTCCCCGAGTACACATTGTTCATTACATGCACTAACATAACATCCTACATAATGATTTGCATGCACAAAACACTATGCTTCATTTCTCAGAGTCATCTGAAGTGTATCTGGGCATTTGTGATTGGGGAATGATGACATCGACGAGAACCAACAAGCACTATTCGGCATTGAAGAGTAATAGTCCCACGGCTATTACAACTTTTGCTCAAAGATTTCACCACATAGCTCCAAAGTGACTTTCCCCTATAATCACCCACCTTTCTGTACTGCACAAGATGTGTACGCAATGTCCCACCATATTCTTAAGATGATAGACATTTGTGTACCACTGAATTATATTGATCCCGCATAAGCTCTGATCGCACGGCTGTGAACGAAAGCAAAGCACACACACCCATACAGTCATCTGCCCCAACAACAAAGTTTTGTAGTGTTTTTAATATTGCAGGAAGCTGTGGTTTGCAACTCAGTCCCAACCAAGTACTTAGACCAACAAATGTCTTATACAAACTGTAAATTTTGTGACATATATGATGGCTCATAACACGATCATTTTTTGTATATTATTGAGTCCTCAATCCATGATGAGCAATTAAATTTTGTTTGTATAATTTGAAATTAAGTAATTTGTTTAAGTAAGTGTCATGTTGCTATGATTTAAAAAAATAAATAAGTTGAAATAAAGTAATGTGGCTAGGATTTAAAAAATATCATGTTGATATGATTTTTTAAAAATAAATAATTTAAAATTAAGTAATTTGTTTAAGTAAGTGTCATGCTACTATGATTGAATGTGATATGTGTTGTGTTGCTATTCTTTAATGTGGTTTAATGCAATTATCATTATTTTATACATGTTCCCATGTTCTTGATGCATTAATTGTGTCATCTTTTAGGATTAGTTTTAAGACTGAAATGAGCACATGGGGGGAGAACATACGTGATCAGGAGCATCCCGAGATGTCTATGGACACACTTTCAGACAGTGTAGGGTCTCAAGAGGCTGATTTGGATGAAAAAATTGTTCGTCACGCCGACGCTCAAGAAATTTTGAAGGAGCAACGAGAGATGCTTGGAAGGGAGGGATTAGGTGTGTTTGCCATAGGTCCGGTGATGAGACTTTGCAAGGCGAGCCACTATCTCTTTGACAAAGAAACACATTGTTTCTTCGAAGTGTGCATGCTAGAGATAAGTATTCACAACCCAAGTTATCTGATCTATGACACAAGGCTTTTGCACATATTCTACTCCATCCATTCATAGAAGTTGCAAGGACCATGCCAAACAATCAAAAAATTCATGTGCACTTCATCCTACAAGTGTACATACATGTTGTCTTGCATCGACGTGTACACTGGACCAATAGACATCATCTGTCGGGTAGGACCATGCCAAACAATCAAAAAATTCATGTGCACTTCATCCCTCAACTGTAGATACACCTTGTCTTGCATCGATGCGTACACTGGACTAATAGACATCACTTGTCGGGCACAAGAAAGGGATGTCCTGCTTGAGCGCAAGCGAGCAAGGGCTGAGACTAGAGAGCCAACATCTCAGAGGCCTCACGTATTGACTCCACAGCAGGGATGTTTTTATCGAAGCTATACTTATATATTAGTATAAAATCTTGGCGAAAGTTTATCGAGCTAGGTTTTTCAACTTCACAATATTTGTAGAACATACTACAATTTTATATATTTTCTTTTGAATTTTAAATAAAAAGTTGTGAATCCTGACGAAACTTTAGATTTTCTCTCATAAAAGTTTCAAATCTTTATTTTTTTAAGGGCATACAAACTTTCGACATCAATATAAAGTTTCGCTTCTTAACTAAACTAATAGGAAAAAATCATCCATGCTCCATACGCACATAATGACCTTATTGACCTAGCAATGTCTACCATACCTCTCCATCACTAGGGTGTTATAAACAAGGACTTGCAAGCTGAGATTGCAAGACAAGCCAACGAGATTGAGGACTTACGAGCACATGCCCACATACTAGATATGCAACTCCAACGCTACAAGAGCAATACAGAAACAATTTTTGTGACTTAGACACATAGATGATGTTGATACTTTTGATATTGCAGACTTGACCAATCTGGACAACCAAGGTGCGTGACCTAGCACTCATGGTACTTCTGATGTGGACCCTAGCACATTTGTTCGTTGAGATGTTTTTCTTACGAACCTATTATATGAGACATTCTATTATGAACATGTGTATTTGGATTATGGAATGCAATTTTGTAAAGATGATCTTGAAATTCAAGTTCCGTATGCGATGCAAATTTGTAATCTTGGTGCATGTGTGAAGCAACATCTTATTTTTCAAAACTATCAAGAAAGTAAACCAGATACATGTCTCAAGATGTTACAGTCCTTAACCCTAAGAGGAAATATATCATCTTTCATATATTCTCTTAAAAAGGTTTTAACCTTCTACTTCTTTATGCTCCTTTTTCCTCTCTTGCTTGCAATTGCTTTGTCTTTTCCATTCCTTGTGTCCTCCTTCTCTTCTTCTTGCTTGATAGGCCCTTGCATTTCCTTAGGTGTGTGTCCTTCTCGTTTGATCCACATTTGCATGATCTCAATATAATCCTCTAAAATCTCTGAATCAGACTTATCTGCATCTAAGGGATATATGTCAACACCATCTTGGTTGCTAGGGACAAGATGTGCTCCGAGGAGCATGCTGACATCAATAGGAGGTCCCAAAATTTCATGATATTGCAGGTATAGCTGTTACAAATATACTAATTAGAGGTTGTTCTGTGGGGGCCATTGCAGAGAAAGATGTACCAATGAAAGTCACAAAATCTAAGAACTTTTCATTTCAACGTTAAGCACAATAGAAAGACTTGGGCAATGGGGATTATAGAAACATATCATAGCAATGGACACGGAGTGCATAAGCTAACTCCAACACACAAATTTTTTCCAAGATGACATGTTAAGAACACAAGAAGGTGATATGGGCACCCGAACATTATAAGAATACAACGAAGCATACATGCACCAGAGTTAAATGATCGTAATTCCCCACAAAAGTGTACAAATCAGGACAACAAGACAAGATGGATACGAGCATATGTGATCTTTCATCACTTAACACATTCTCCTATCCATCCCCTGACATTTGTGCAATGTCTGAGTCAACACCGATACGATATCATCGATCTCTTCGACTTCACTGTTGTCATTGAGTAGCTCAATCTTGTCCTCTTCTTCACTAAATGCACCCTCAGCAAACAACTTTTGTAGTTAAGCATTGTTCGGCAATTCTCATTGCATCAGATTCACTTGCTGCCCTTGCCGCAACATTAAACCCTTGTAGCTCTTGATGGTTTTAACCGATTGCGCATCTTCGAATGAATAAAAGCATACACTTCAATTTTGTTCACATGCACCTGATGATGCAGCAACAGAGAGCACACGTGTTGCAACATGCTGCAATTCCAATGTCTCTCCATCATATTCCTTCCAAAGTAGATACAACCATCATCTTAACACAATCAAGATTCCAAGGATCACCAAAAGAACCTTCATGGTTCATATACTTCACTCGTTGTTGATAGGCCAATTCGCCTTGCACAGCTGCAAGTAAGTTTCGACAAACCTCCCAAAAGTTACTTATTATGACTTTTGGATTCTGTGATTGAGCATGCATTTGGTATTGTGGATGTACTACAAACGCAGCTCAGTGCAAAGGAGTGTGCATTTGCTTCCATCTCTTATCATCCAAAAGAAAGGTCTATTGCTTTTCTTTAGCTACAAAGCGCACAAATTCTCTAACTTACCATATTGCTTGAAACATCTTCCAATATACTTTACCCATAACAAAGGCATCCGCATCAACCAACACCTTGATTTTTTTTACATTTCTCCAAGATGCAGATGACTGCACGAGATGTGCACATCTAACCCGACATTGTGTACTCACGCTTCTTCTCAATCCAGTTCGTCCATCGTCTATTAGCAATAGGATCAATTAAAGCCTGGCGCACTTCCAACAATGTAACAAGCATAAGAAAAGATGTAGCAAATCTATTTTGACAAAATTTTCGTAGCTACTTCGCTAAGTGCTCTTTGAATACTACATGCAAGTATTGATGGATCTTTATAAAACTTAACAATTGCATTAGCTCCTTGTAGCACTAGTTGCACAAATGGCAATTGTACGATATCTTTCAACAACAAGTTTAAAATATGAGCACCAGAAGGCACCCATGTAATTGTGGGATACTTTGCCATTATCATCTCACCTATAGTATTATAGTTTGATGCATTATTTGTTACTAATGTAGTAACATTCTCAAAGCCACCAAATCTGCGAATTACCCTTTCATGTATTTTAAAAATATATGCTATAATTGTTTCTTTTAGAGAGGTGTCGATACTCTCCAAGAACATTGTTCCCTTAGGAGTAATGCACATTACATTTATCAATGGTCTAGCTTGCTTACTAGTCCATCTATCAAAAGCAAGAGTGCACCCGTATGCAGGAATAAATTCCAATATTTTTTTGTTTAGACAATATGCCACAGTCATTTTAACTCTATCAAGATGATCCGTTCTCATTTAATTATAATCTAGCATAACAAATCCTGGTCTACCACACGACTTCAAGGCATGACAGACTTCAAAGGTGAAAAGTAAGAGGACGACTCCTACAAAGAAGCAACCCATCCAAGGGGACTTGGATGATGATGAGGATGATAAAGCCAACCTATGCCAGGTCTTGATAGATCTTAAGTCATACTCGGTCCAAGATCGTAAGATACCTGGAGCAAGACAAAAGGATGGTGGAGGAAATTTGAAATCACCAAGGCTTTGTTGGACTAACCAAGGTTAAATAGGTGAACCTAGCAATAGCAGATGGAGAACCTAAATGAGCCCTAAATCTATCTACATCACCGATGATATTCGGCCATCATGACTCCTTCAAGAGCCTGAGGATTGCTTCACACGGACGTATTCCAACATGTTGTTACTAGACATTATGAGATCCCAAAGTAGTGCCATACCATGAGGCACTAGGGCTTACTTCAGTGCTGGATCACCTTCCATGTTTTCTTGACCTCAACCTGGTGGCCCAGTTCATGGACCACTTCAACAATCAAACAAATGCGACACATGTTGTCAATGATGAGGGGAAGACCATCGATTTTCAATTAGCATCATTGGATCATGGACTAGGACAAAACAAATAATATAGGAATCCCATTTGATGACATCAAGGATCCCACATACATCAAACCCATGCAAGTCCTCAGATACCTAACAAAGGTGGACATGGCCAACCACCACAATATTATAGTACCAAACCTTCTCCTCCGACTATTCAACCTCACCCAATACAAATAAAATCAGGTGGACTATTTCTGTACTGGACTCAAATTGCAATTTGCCAACTAATGCAAAAGATTGGCAACCCTATGCTTATCGTATGTCATCGTAACACGTGGGTTCAACATAAGGGGTTTTTAAAATCTTTTTTTCACACATCTTTTACATATAGAAGGGTACCACTAAGAGGTTACTCATAGATTGCTATTATTCATGAAAAGTCCATTAGGCCTTGAATGCACGTGATACAGAGGATCTATATATAGTGAGCCGTGCGAGACTCTAACTAATAGTTAAATTCAAGGCAAAAGATATTTAAAATTGTTTGACTTGCCAATATCATTGACAAAAGTGCTAAGATAGCGAGATGGACAAGAAGCATATGAAAAATTTTCACTTGGTCTTTGGCCTACAAATCTAAACTTTATTATGGGATCCTTAGCAATGTCTTCGCAAACCGTAAAAAGAGAAGATAAGGATGAGAATGGTCATCTACTACATGTTTCTTTCAAGAATTCTCAATTGTGTAACCTAGCCCTAGGTGTTCATAGATCAATAGATAAAAATTCAAATCCTTAAGCTCAACAAATGCTTGTAAACATATGTAATACGTTTGCTTTCCCCTTCCTCTTTTTGTTCGAGGTTTGTGTGCATGGGGGGGTTGTTAAGGACCTAAAATACCTACCACAAACAAAAAACATATTAGAACAATAATTTTTGATACACAAACAAGTGGTTTCTACAAGTTGGATTGTCAAGCACCCAAAACCACTTCGAAATTCCAGTATAATCTTCATTTTCAAGTGTTTTTAGTTTGATTTGACACTACAACTAGCTTATCAATCATTATAGCTACTTCTTGTATAAACAAACATAAAAAAACAATAAAACACAAGCTCAAATGCATGACAATGGCTTTATGGACTAAAAGTTGAAAAGTGAGCTTTCCTACTCTAAAACCAGTCTTTCTTCTAATTCCGCTTCCAATCCACTCCTAATAACACAGCCTAAATGCATGTGCAATGGGTTGTTTATGGGAGGAAGCTAAACAAATGCAAAAGCATACCTCTTATCTCCCCGACAGCGATGCCAAAGATGTGGTCTGGCGAACACACGTGTCATGGGGATGCTTGAAGTGTGCTAATGGAGCTCCTCACTTTCGTGCTAATCCTTGTGGGAGCATTGTGTAGTCAAGCCTTCACTCATGTCAATTGAGTGCCTACCGGATCATTGCAATGGGGTTTTGACCGAGAAGAAGGGGGTAAGAGGAAGAGAGAGAGGAGAGGGGGAGGAAGGAAGGAAGTGGGATGGAGGAGGAGACAAAGGGGAAGGGGAATCATGGCAAGCATCAAAGGCAAGAAAGAGAGCAAGCAAACTTCAATCTCAACACACGAGCAAGAAGAGAGCTTGTATTCTCAAGGTAGCATACAACAATGAAGACCAAAGCCAACCATTTGGCCTTTTATACAAGTCACCTTTTGAAGGGAGGGCCAACCCATGATTCCTTATACCACTCTATCTCATCTCTCTTTTGCTACTACAACATCCACTTGGGCCCATATGGTGTGAAGGCACATGCTGATTCTCTCAACCTCCTCTTTGTCTTCAAATGGCTCTTGTGCCATCCATATATGGGATTCAAATGGCTCTTGTGTTATCCTTGCCAAATTGGATGATCCCGATGACTACCTTGGTCCTAAGTCATTTGAGGATCAAAACTTGTAGGACTACCTCGATCCTGAGCCATGTATGGCTCACAACCTGTAGGGCCAAATTTGTCAATGTGCTCAATGGCTATTAACAATAGTACTTATATTTATATATCTTAACTAGAGGTAAGTATATTCCTCAATTTTAATTGGTGCTATAACTATGATACATTTGTTTGTGTATGTATGGATGTGGCCTTGTACATATCTATGTGTGCGAGCACACAAACACAAATGCATGTGTACATATGTATGTATGTATGTATATAAAAAGCATGTATGTATGGATGTACATACATGCATGCATGCCCTGGGGTGCCAACTCAATATGTAATATGTTACTACCCTCGTCCAAAATCTAGGGTATGGGGGGACAAGGTCCATATATAATATGCATGAATTTCCTTTAAAAATCTCAAATATGCAAGGTAAAAATATGAAAATTTCATGGCCCCCCACCCTCAAAATATAAGGTATATACCTTGAAAAATATGCAAGATTTTAAGATTTGTACATACTTTTCATAATATGTGAGGCCCAAGGGGGGGCGTCTTTTGGATGGGGGGGGTAAAACAAAAAATACACTAAAATATGAAAACCCACCTCCTTTCAAATTAATGTAACTTTTTCATGTGTTACCCAAATTTCAAGGTGTAAAGACATATTTGAAGCTCTTTTAGTGTAGAACACAATAATGTTGATTTGAATAATTTCTACTCATCGCATATTGTTAAATTTATCTCATACTCAAATTTTGGATGGGTTTTTTTACTAAAGGGAGTTGGCGCCCCAGGATGCATGCATGCATCCATGTTCACATACACATGTATGGTGCATACATGCACGCACACACACGTGTGCATATGTACCATGTATAGATGTGAGGTCCTTTCATTTTGACATCAAAATGAGAGAGAGAGAGAGAGAGAGAGAGAGAGAGAGCCCATTGCACACCAAGTGCAGACTTGAACCCATAATCTCTTGGTTAAGAGGCCCGCTCTTATCAAATTGAGATATGAAAGTGTTTTCTTATGCTAAGTTTAAATATCCAAAATCACATAAGTATGTGAATAGCCTAGAGTGTTATGACTAATTAGTAGATGGGTGGTGTATAAAGTTGTCAAGTTGATTGTCCATATGTAAGAGTGACGACACATAAAAATGGATGTGCCAAGTATCGAAATCATATCGGTTATTCTTGTGGTCGGCTCTATAAGAACAATCTTGTGGGTAGCTCTATAAGAACAATCTCATCATTTTGAAGCACTTTGTTACTTTAAATCTTAATTTTACTGGAGGTGGAAAAATGTATTAATCCTTAAATATTAAAAATACAGAAGGTATATATTAATATACAACTAAAGTAATAGGAGGCCGTTTGCATAAAAGAGGGGGGAAAAGGTTATAGAGGGGTTTTAAAACATGCCTTTGAATGCACATGATACACACAATTTTTGAAGGTGCGCCCCCCGAGGCTAGATGACAACGGAGCTTTTACTTGCAAAGCCTAATATAGGTCATGAGTTAGGAACTCGATGTCCATTCTATCAAAACCTTCAATGTAGATGAATCTTGGCAATAGAGTTTCAATTGTCTTGTCCATCTCATCAGTCCACTTCTAGTTCAAGTGAGGGAGTACACCCCCACTCTCTTGCATCATGCATGTTGAGATATTGAGCTCCACTCGTGATATGCCAGGGTGACCATTGTGCATTTATGTCATCGACTTGTTAGTTGCAGATGCGGTTGGTACACCGCCCATGAATAATAGCTGGATGACAGCTATCCTTATGTACTCTAGTTCGTGGCTCAGTTAGTATGCCACCTTAGTTAATTGAGTTTGGTTTGAGACCCACATATAGGGTTCTTCTATTTCTTTGTACTAGAGTTCTTTTGGCTTTCACAAATAAGAAGAGGAAAACTGTTTTCAGCCTCCACCTTTGTGTGTATTCCCCCATTATGTATGTGAGAAAGCCGCAAGTGAGACTCCTTCCTTCTCCCCCACTATCTTCACATGGTATCAGAGCCTGGTTCGTCGTAGAAGCTCAAGAAAGCAAACCAAGTTTGCGGTGTCCTGGTAAGAGGACCAGTGTTGCTTTCCTTTTTCGAGTTTGGGAGCAAATCTCTGCAGGTAGCATAGCCGGAAAGTGCAAGAGTGCATTGTCTCAGTTTGAGACACCCTTCACGGTGTGACTTTATTTTTCTGATTCGAGGCCATTTCGGGGCCCGTTTTGAAGGCGGAAGTTCTCCGCAAGCACTAAGAAAAAGGCCCTGTTTTTGCTGTGCGACCACTACTCTGCAGGTCGGTGAAAAGTTGCCACAGAAATTGCATTGTATGCTTGTGCACATAGATATTGGGAGTTACAGAATCATCCTTATTGCCTGTTCATGCAAAATCGTCTCTAGGAAGTGACTGTGTGGTCAAATACCAGTTTCGTCAGTTTTGCAGATTTGCCCTTGTGAGGCAGAAGCTGTGTTTTTTTGCAGTGACAGAATATTTTGCAGTGTTCTATAATGGCGTCTGATTCTCTTTCACAGATTGTCACTGAAAAGCTTGATAAAAACAACTTCCAAGCATGGAAGTTTAGAATGACAGATTTCCTTATGGGAAAAGGCTATTGGGAGTTCATTACAGGAAATGAAGAAGAACCAGTTCTTCCTAATGTCCCCAATCAATAGGAAATGCAGGCATTTAAAGGATGGCATGAGAGAGCCAGAAAAGTTATGTACTGGCTGTCTATCAGTATTTCAGATTCTATGATTGTGCATATTCAAGATGCAAGTATGCCAAAGGAGGCATGGGATACTTTGGCGAAAATGTACATCACAAATACGCAAGCCAAGAAAATGTAGCTCAAGCAGGAGTTGCACAATGTGCAGAGAGAAAATATGAGCATCAATGACTACCACATGAAGGTGAAGAAAATTGCAGATGCACTTGCTTCCATTGGGTCACCAGTGGAAGATGATGATTTAGTTTCTGTGACCTTGAATGGTCTAGGAAAGGATTATGCACAGTTCCGGACATCCATTGCTGTCCGTGAAAAATTTCCTGATTTTGAGGAGTTGTTTGCTCTTCTAATTTATGAAGAGCAGAGAAATGGTGGTGCATCTTCTTCAGGAGGAACTTCAAAAGAAACTGTCTTCTACTCAAATGCTGGAACAGGTAGAGGCAGAGGTAGAGCAGGCCGATCTGGAGGCCATGGTAGAAATCAGAATATGCAGCAAACTCAAGAAAACCAATCCTATGGAGGAGTACGTGGTAACTCTAGAGGCAGGGGGAGCCAAAGAGGTCGTGGTGGATGGCAGAGAGGCCAAAATGCAAACAGCAATGTTGAATGCTACTATTGTGGTAAAATGGGTCATATGGCTAAAGACTGCTATAAAAAGCAGAATGACATCATGAATGGAAAATTGCAGCAAGGGAATTATGCATCTTCTAGTAGACAGGGTGATGACAGAAATGAGCATCTGTTTATGGTGCAGCACATGACCAATTCTGTGACAAGTGCGAAGAAAGAAATGATGTGTGGTATGTTGACTCAGGTGCGTCAAACCACATGACAGGTCATGCAGAATGGATGCAGGATGCAAGGAAAATGGAAAGACCAGGATTTGTGGAGACTGGTGATGATACTGCACATCCTATTGTGCAGATTGGTAAAATTCCTTTGTTTATGCAGGATGGGAAAAAGAAATACCTGTTTGATGTATTTCATGTCCCGAATATCACCAAGAACCTGGTTTTTGTTGGTCAAATGGTTGAGTAAGGCTTGTAGGTCAGATTTAATCCTCATGGATGCTTTGTTGAGGATATGAAAAATAACGGTCGCTTGATAGCAAAAGGAAAGAACAAGGGCAGGATGTTTACATTGGATGGGGACATGCCTGAATTGAGTGCAGCAATGTTTGCACATGGGACGGGTGTAGTTGCAGATATTGATATCTGGCATAAACGCATTGGTCATGTTAATGTACAGCGACTTAAATCAATGTAGGCCCAAAATGTTGTTGCAGGATTGCCTAAATTCAAGGTTGCAGAAATGCATAAGGTATGGGAAGCCTGTCAATTTGGAAAATAGGCAAGGAAACCATTTCCTAGACATGTTCAAGAGAGTAAGAAGCCATTGGAATTAATCCACTCTGATGTGTGGACTACTAAAGCTGCATCTATTGGAGGCTGTCATTATTTTGTCACTTTTATTGATGACTACAGCAGAAAAGTTTGGGTGTATTTCATGAAAAAGAAAAGTGAAGTGTTTGGGCATTTCAAAGCTTTTAAAGCTATGGTTGAAAAAGAAACAGGCCTACAAATAAAATGCCTAAGGTCAGATGGAGGGGGAGAGTACCTCTCAAATGAGTTTGAAAGGTTCCTGCAGGAGCATGGCATAAAGCAGCAATATTCATGCAGTCATACCCCACAGCAAAATGGACTTGCAGAAAGGAAAAACATGTTTATTGGAGAGGTATCTCGGGCCATGCTAAATGAAAAAGTCCTACCAGATTATTATTGGGCTGAAGCAGTTGCTACAGCAGTTTACATAATGAACAAGACTCCCAGTGCAGCAATACATGGCATGACGCCAGAGGAGATGTATACTGGTAGGAAACCAGATATTTCTCATTTGAAAATTTTTGGTTGCATTGCCTATGTTCATGTGCCAGATGAGTTGAGGTCCAAGTTGGATCCAAAAGCTGAGAAGTGCATCTTTATTGGTTATTCTCTGCCGCAGAAAGGGTATACATGCTATAACCCTTCTACTCAGAAGTTTACAGTGAGCAGAGATGTTTTTTTTAATGAGATGAGCAACTGGTATAAACCAGTAAATGTGATTGATGATGTAGATGCACAAAATGGTAATGCTACACAGAATTCATAGCAGCAATCACAAAATATTAGTGGACCTCTAGTGTCCTCTAGCAGTGGTTCACATACTTCGCCATGGATAGGCAAATTGAGATTAGGAGAATTTCCTCAAAGCAATGCAGATAGTGGTATGCAGGTATCACGAAAAGCAAAAGAGAATGTAGATCAGCCCATGTTTGATGTGAATGCAGGTCACCCTTATGTGGATGGTGAATCCAGTGGCTCAGGAGCATTGATGATGAGTTGGGTATTCCTTCTGTTGTTACACCTGGAGTAAGGAAGACCAGGGATGTTTTGAGAGCACCTGGAAGTGAGCCTATTTTGCACAGGTCTACCAGAGCTAGGTATCCTGTGGATACGCTAAAATATGATGGATTTACAGCCATTCACTATGCCTATATGGTCAAAGTGATGCAAGAACCAGAACCCACTTCTTTTGAGCAAGCCATGGGAAAAGAAAAATGGGAGAAAGCCATGGATGAAGAAATGGATGCCTTGGAAGCAAATGCTACATGGGAATTGGTGCCTTTTCCTAAAGACAAGAATGCAATTGGCTGTAAGTGGGTTTATAAGGTGAAGCACAATGCAGATGGTTCTGTGAACAGATACAAGGCAGTTGTCAAGGGGTATGCACAGACATATGGCATTGATTATGAAGAAACATTCAGTCTGGTTGCAAGGATGGCAACCGTAAGAGCAGTCATTGCTATGGTTGCATCAAAGGGATGGTCTTTACATCAGATGGATGTAAAGAATGCCTTCTTGCATGGTGATTTGCAAGAAGAGGTCTTTATGGAGCAGCCACCAGATTATGTTCATGTTGTTCATCCTGAGTTTGTTGGCAGGTTGAAGAAAGCCTTGTATGGCTTGAAGCAAGCACCCAGAGCATGGTTTGACAAGATAGGACAGTATCTTGTCACTATTGGCTTTCAGATTTCCAAGGCAGATTTCTCACTTTATGTGAGAAAAATAAAGAAAGGTATTATGCTGCTTGTCATTTATGTTGATGATTTGATCATCAGAGGTGATAGTGATGAAGATATCCTTCATTTGAAAATGTTATTGAAGCAGAAGTTTGAGATGAAGGATTTGGGAGAGCTCCGTTATTTCTTGGGCATTGAGGTGATTAGATCACCAAGTGGGATACGGCTCTTGCAGAGGCAGTATGGATTGGACATGCTGTCCAAATATGGGATGACAGGCTGTAAGCCTATTTCAATTCCTTTGGAGCAGAATGTGAAGCTGAGCGCAGATGCAGGTGAGCTTCTGGAAGACCCTACTATGTACAGATGCATAGTAGGAAGTTTGATTTATATGACTATTACCAAGCCAGATTTGAGCTATGCTATTGGATTGGTAAGTCAGTTTATGCACGCTCCAAGGAAACCACATTTGGATGCGGCTAGATGCATACTTAGGTATATGAAGTCCACATTGCAGTATGGACTATTTTATGAGACTAGGGTTCAGATACAGTTGCATGGATACATTGATGCTGATTGGGCTGGTAGTATTTCTGATAGACGATCTACCAATGGATATGTGTTCTCTTTTGGGAGTGCTGCAGTCACTTGGAGCAGCAAGAAACAGCCTACAGTTGCCTTGTCGAGCACTGAGGCTAAGTACAGGGGTGCAGCAATGGGTGCATGTGAGGTAGCTTGGTTGCATAAGCTACTTTATGATATGCATCAGTCTATAGATGGGCCAGTTGTCATTTATTGTGACAACATGAGCAGTATACACTTGGCAAATAACCCAATCTATCATGCTAGAACAAAGCACATTGAGGTGCATTATCACTATGTGCGGGAGAAGGTTTTACTAGGTCTTATTGATCTAGTTTATGTCAACACAGAGGATCAGGTAGCTGACATATTCACGAAAGCATTGGGCATAGAGAAGCTGTGCAAGTTCAGAGACCTGCTTGGTGTGCAGGAATTGTAATTGAGCTCAAGGGGGAGTGTTGAGATATCGAGCTCTACTCGTGATATGCCAGGGTGACCATTGTGCATTTATGTCACCGACTTATTAGCTGCAGATGCGGTTGGTACACCGCCCATGAATAATAGCTAGATGACAGCTATCCTTATGTACTCTAGTTCGTGGCTCAGTTAGTATGCCACCTTAGTTGAGTTTGGTTTGAGACCCACATATAGGGTTCTTCTATTTCTTTGTACTAGAGTTCTTTTGGCTTTCACAACTAAGAAGAGGAAAACTGTTTTCAGCCTCCACCTTTGTGTGTATTCCCCCATTGTGTATGTGAGAAAGCCGCAAGTGAGACTCCTTCCTTCTCTCCCAGCATCTTCACAATGCAATCACTTGCCCGATTAGGAACAAAGCTCAAAAGGTCTACATGATAGGTCTTAGATTTGTTAGAGCATGTAGGCATGCAACTCTCTCTACTTTCTTTTCCCTGAGTATATTAACATTTTGAATTTTATCATTCATCAAAAAGATGGCTGAATGAATTCACATTGTATAGGTTTTGTGATTTTCAAAAGATGGTTGAATGAATTCACATTGTATAGGTTTTGTGATTTTCAAAAATATATCGCCATTTTATATTGAGTTTATCTATATTACATGTGAAATTCTCAATGGTTTAGATTTTATTTCCTAAGACGATGATATTGAAGGCTGACAAACTCACATCATATAGACTTGACTTAGTTTATTATATTAATAGTTATGTCTATCTATCTTGTTTGAATGTTTTTAGTTTATAGATGTTGCCATTCCATTTTAAGGAAAGGATACTAGAACGTGCATTAATTCACGTTGCCTATATTTGAGTTTATTCATTATTTTCAAATTTTAACTATTTTATATTTTAATCTGCATTGTGGGACTTTTTCAAATTTCATGCTATTTTCTTTCTTTTTTAAAAGATAATTCTTTAATTTGGATGAATTCACATTGAAAAAGACAATAACAAAAGTTGGAATTAATGTAAAGTGTTCAAATTTTACTCGATTTCTATACATTGTGTACACTATCTTTCAAATTTTGAATGCTAATGTTTTAATTCTTAAATAGCATTTGGAGTTGATATAAGATTGTGTTCAAATTACTTATTTCATTAATTTGAATTTTACACATTGTCCAAGTCATACCTTTAACCTTTAGAATGTCAATGTTGCATTCTTGAAACAACATTTGAAGTTGTTATGAAAGGAATCAAACTTAAAAAAAGCTTATAGACTCATTAAGATGATGTAATCATCTTGGTGTGCTCTTGAACCAAGGACTTTTTACACGTTTTTCAAGTTGTATCAACTTCATATAATGACAATGTACCATTTTTGGAATGGAATTTGAAGTTGCTAATTTTTAAATTGTGTGTGAATGTCCTTTTGCATTTATACATTGCCTAAACTATCTTTCAACTTTTGAATGAAAAGTCTTAATTGAGAAATGACATTTTTAATTAAGAAAAAGGGAAATGCTACAAGACATGGGTTGAACATAGAAATTAACAATACAAGGCACAAGCCATTTTCTGATGGAAATACCAACCTTTTTTACACTAAAAAGTTTTCTTTTAAACGGGTGCAAAGGTCATTATTTATGTCGCTATTAACGTCGAAAAACATGCATCGATATATAAGCGTCCCTATATAGTGACTTTGGTAAGCATCCCTATATAGTGACATTGGTAAAGCATCAGTATATATCAACCCTTAACAAAACTTTAAAAAAACATTAGTGGGGCAAAACAAGGCCACAATAAGCCCTGTTTTGCCCTACTAATGTTTTTTTTTTTGCATTACAAAAGAATGTTTACAAGCACATAGGTGAGATAAAACTCTCAAACCTTGTTTGTTTACAAAAATTCCCTTTTGAAAAGGATGATATAAAATTACTCAAACGAGTTGATAGACAAAAGCATATACATGCCGAAGTATATACAAACTACTACTACTACTACTACTGCTACTGCTGCTCATCCGAATCGTTGGAGTTGTTGTCATCATCATTCAGGTTGCCCTGGCCTCATCCTTGGGCCTCGTGAGCTCTACCTAATCCCTCGAAGCCATCTAAGTCAAATCCCTTAAGACCTACCTCCTCATCATCACTGCTCGCCTCCACTTATGGGACGTTCGAGCTTGCACCCTAAGAGTGAAACCATATTAATTGGAAATTAGATTGAAACTTAAAGAATAAAACAACTTAAAAAGTGAGATTACATATAGGAGTAGACTTATACTAAGCGAACAGCCACCTCAGCCCAATTGACTGCCACTCCCTGCACCTCCATCTCAATAAACCACAACTTTGCACCTATGTGGAATGCGCATCTCATCACTTTGTTTGTGTGAAGGCAACCCATCGTAGCTTGCTGTGAACACAAATTACAAGAGTTAGATAAAGTGCATGCAATATGTAATAAAACAAATAGAACAATAAATTAAATGAGAACAAGTAGACTTACCACCCATGCCTCGAACGCGGCCATTCCACCACTGTCGAGGTGTGGAAGTACCTACGGTGTCCAGTCATCCTCGCAGCCCTCCTTTGACTGTCGAACTTTTGGGGGTGGTCCCTGTACTTCTTCAAAAACTTCCAGTTAACTTTCTCCGCCCAACTGGGTTTAGCCTTCTTCTTTGCGATGGAAGTTCGCAAGATTGACCTACAATACTTCAAGACAACAAACATGTGCTCTCGCATGTAATTGTCATTGAACTCCCAATTAGAGGGATTAGGGTATTGTCTTTTCAATTCCTTGATGATTGCCTTCTTCTTTTCATCATCTTGGTACTGCCAGTCATATTTACGCCGCTCTTGAAATGGTGGCTTATCAACCTCCCAATGGTGGCCAGTACTTCTTTTCCCTTTTTATTTTCTACGATCTCTCCACCCCTAGTGACTTCATAGTACAGGTCCTTAGGCGGGAAAGGGGGAGTGGGAGTGGTAGTAGCAGAGCTAGAGTGAGGGTTGGTACTGTGAGCACTTACGGAGCAAGGAGAAGCACAGGGAGTGGGAGTGGGAGAGGGCAAGGTACTTGACTGGTATTGGGTCTCATGACCAAGTGGAGACTTGTAGGGATGTGAGTGTGCTGACTCATCTACATCCCTCGAGTCACCACAACAGCCTTGACCCTTCCTACTCTTCCTTCCCTTACAATGGATATGCCCAGGGTCAAAGGGGCTACAAGGGACGACTGTCGAGTAGGTCTAGCTGTTGATGGCCCTAATCTACCTCTAAAGGGTGTAGGAGAGGGAATACCTGAGGTCCTCTAGGATAGTAGAGAGAAGAATCTCATTGCCTCTACATCGCTCATGAAGAGAAAAACTCATCGAGACTCCCGACGAGGCCATGGGCTGCTAGCAAAGGAGTTCCTTGAGAGGTAGTTGTAGTGCTAGGCATGAGAGGAGTCGGAAGGGTAGTTGCAGGGGTAGGCCTTTGAGGAGTCGGCTGAGTGGAATCAAAGTCCTCTGGAGATTACATATCATGATGTCTCCTCCTACGAGGGGTTCCATACTCAAAGGACATGTGATGTGATGCCATGTCTAATTTGGGGGGCAATTTATTACTTCAAAATCAAATTCAATTTAATAAAACTAGGAAAAGATAATTAATTACTTAAGAAAATTATGAAAAGACATCAATGCAACCCATTGTGTCCTTTATGCAATCATTTTTGTAGGTCCAGTCGTCGTGGCAGTCTCTTCAAAACCTACAGAGACCTCGTAGGTTGTTTCGTGCTTGCCTCAATAATCGTTGCTTGCCAAAAGATGGCCTGACATTGAGCAAGCATTTGCAGACTCCTGCATTCTTTGAATTAGAGTGACAAAAGTCTATATATGCTTGCTCAATGCTAGGCTATTGAAGCTTCACGTGGATGGAGCTTGTCAAAGTCGTAGGTTGTATCGTGCTTGCCAAAAGATAGCCTGACATTGAGCAAGCCAAACTCCTGCATTCTTTGAATTAGAGTGACAGAAGTCTGTATATGCTTGCTCAATGTCAGGCTATTGAAGCTTCACATGGGTGGAAAAGAGAGAAGGAAAGAGAGGAAAAGAGAGAAAAAGAGAGGGAAAAAGAAGGGAAAAGAGAGGAGCAAAGAGAAGAAAAGAGAGGAAAAGAGAGGATAAAAAAGAGGGAAAAAGAGAGAATGAAAGAGAGGGGAAGAGAGGAAAAGAGACGAAATCAGAGATGAAAAGAGACGAGAAAAGAGAAGAAAAGAGAGGAAAAAGAGAGAATGAAAGAGAATGGAAGAGAGGAAAAGAGAAGAAAAGAGAGGAGAAAAGAGAGAAAAAGAGAGGAGAAAAAAAAAGGGAAAAAGAGAGAATGAAAGAGAGGGGAAGAGAGGAAAAGAGAGGGTAAAAGAGAGAAAAAGAGAGGAGAAAAGAGACGGAAAGAGAGGAGAAAAGATAGAAGGAAAGAGAGAAGGAAAAGAGAGGAAATAAGAGAGGGGAAAAGAAGAGAAGGAAGAGGATGAATGAGAGGAAGAGAGAAGAAAAAAGAGAGGGGAAAGAGAGGAAAAGAGAGGGGAGGGAAAGAGGGGAAGAAAAGGGAGGGAAAGAGAGGAAAAGAGAGGGGAGGGAAAGAGAGGAGAGGGAAAGAGAGAAAAAGAAAGGGGAGGAAGAGGAAGGGAAAGAGGGGAAATAAGAGAGAAGGAAAGAGAGGGGAAGAAGAGGAAATACGAGAGAAGGAAAGAGAGGGGAAAGAGAGGAAAAGAGAGAGGGGAAAGAGAAGAAAATAGAGAAAGCATATGATTATGCTTATGCATGAGCATATGCTTATGAAAACAGAGAAAAGAGGATGAAAGAGAGGAAATAAGAGAGGGGAAAAGAAGAGAAGGAAGAGGATGAAAGAGAGGAAGAGAGAAGAAAAAAGAGAGGGGAAAAGAAGAAAAGAGAGGAAAAGAGAGAGGGGAAAGAGAGGAAAAAAGAGAGGGGAAAGAGAGGAAAAGAGAGAGGGGAAAGAGAGGAAAACAGAGAAAGCATATGATTATGCTTATGCATGAGCATATGAGCATATGCTCATGCATAATCATATAAGCATAAGCATACGCAAATGCATATGCTAATGAAAAGAGAGAAAAGAGGATGAAAGAGAGGAAATAAGAGAGGGGAAAAAAAGAGAAGCAAGAGGATGAGAGGAAGAGAGAAGAAAAAAGAGAGGGGAAAATAAGAAAAGAGAGGAAAAAAGAGAGGGGAAAGAGAGAGGGCAAAGAGAGGAAAACAGAGAAAGCATATGATTATGCTTATGCATGAGCATATGATCATATGCTCATGCATAAGCATATAAGCATAAGCATACGCAAATGCATATGCTTATGAAAAGAGAGAAAAGAGAATGAAAGAGAGGAAATAAGAGAGGGGAAAAGAAGAGAACGAAGAGGATGAAAGAGAGGAAGAGAGAAGAAAAAAGAGAGGGGAAAAGAAGAAAAGAGAGGAGAAAGGGAGGAAAAGAGAGAAAGCATATGATTATTCTTATGCATGAGCATATGCTCATGCATAAGCATACACAAATGCATATGCTTATCAAAAGAGAGAAAAGAGGATGAAAGAGAGGAAGAGAGGATGAAAGAGTGGAAGGAAGAGAGGAGAAAAGAGAAGGAAAAGAGATAAAAAAGAGAGGGGAAAGAGAGGAAAAAAGAGGGGAGGAAAGCGTAAGCATATAAGCATATAAGCATAAGCATACACAAAAGAGAGAAAAAGAAAGGGGAGGAAGAAGAGGAAATAAGAGAGGGGAGAAAGAAGAGGGAAAGAGAGGAAAAGAGAGGGGAGGAAGAGGGAGGGAAAGAGGAGAAGAAGAGGAAATAAGAGAAGAGAGCGTTCTTACACCCATCACTGTAGCAGCAGCTAGCGCTTAAGGCACTAGCTGCAAGCCAACGCAATCATGAAAAGAAATGAGGTTAGCTCCTGCATTAATTTATCTCATAATTTGGATATTGTTTGTTTTGAGAATCATCATAGTTTCTCATTATTCGAAGCCTATGTATGTTTGAATTGTGATAGGTTGCTCTAGAAGATGTTGCCTACACCAAATACCATGCCTGCATCAAGAGATGAAGTGAAGAAGATGCTGACAATGGTGGGTATGGATTACGATACCATCCATGCTTGTCGTAATGATTGTATTCTCTTTCGTCGTGAGCGTGGAGATTTGGCTAGTTGTCTGGAGTGTGGGGAACAATGATATAGAGATGACTTGCAAGGTGAGCAGATCCCAGTAAAGGTCTTGAGACCCTTTCTGGAGTTGATGACTTGGCATACTATGATATCGGTCCACTGATGACACATTCAGGATTCCTGCAGATTGTGCTACTTGAAAGCACATAGATAATCAGTGGCTGGATTTTGCAAGGGAGCCACGCAACTTGCATCTTGGGCTTGCCATGGACGGGGTGAACCCTTTCGGGTTACAATCGACATCTTGGTCGACATGGCCTATAGTCTTGGTGAATTACAATATCCCACCATGGTTAACAATAAAGAAGGGACACCTCATGCTTGCACTGCATGTGCCATGGAAGTACAAGGCCAAAAATATGGATGTGTACACATGCACCTTTGATAAAGGAGTTATAGATCTTATGGAGAGGAGTGCAGGTCTTTGAAATTTCCAGAGCTCCTAGACATACCAATGGCATTTTGTTCAATCTTGATGTGGACCATGCATGACTACCCAGGATATGGAGAGTGCGCAGGTACATGGTTTTGTCTTTACATGTACAATGATACTTTTATGACTCTCTTTCTAGCACATGTCTTATACTAACACATTCATGCACGCATGTAGGACTTGCAATAAGTGGGTACCATGCTTGTCCTGTTTGTGGGAAGGGTTTAATACCACTTGCACGGCACTCCAAACATATGAGGAAAGTGGTTTATGAAGGTCATGCTCGATACCTACTACTGGACCACCATCTTGCGCATGGAGGCCAGCTTGATCCACCCCACCACCACCACCATATTTGAAGGCAAGTGATTGGATTTAGGCTTGGAGGGTGAATGGAGAGGAGCCTCCTCTTGGCATGAAGAGGCTATTGATCTTTAACGAGCCTCCTTATTGGGGTCAGTTACAAATCAATCATCTCTTGGATCCCATGCATATCTTCAAGAATGTGGGGGCTACTATTTGGGCACACCTAGTTGGTGCCAAACACATGCAATAAAGGCATGTGTTCATTGCATTTTCCCTTGTATCATAACCATGCAAGCACTTGAGGTTTTCAAATCACTAGCAAGATGCCATTCAACTCAAAATGTTCCATGGCCATCGACTATCAATGTTTGCCCTTCCTCTTGTCTTTGGATCATCGATGGGATTCTTGTTCTATCTAGAACCCACTTCAATGTCTCATGGCACTCTTTCGGAGTCTCAAATGCTGCAAGCCACCATATATCTTTCTCTGATTGCACTGAGAAATCTTGCTCTACTTCTTTGTTCCTTTGAACACAGGCTAAGGCTTTATTCATAATGCAGATGCTCACTCTCTCTAACTTGTGTTCTTTCACCAATTGAGCTTCATCCATTTTGGTGACAAATATGAGCTTTCCATTGCAATCTGTATAACAAAAGAGAGAAATCATTAGGATAAACATGATATAGGAAATGAACTAAGTAAAGTGCAATGCTATAATGGATTTCCTCTTACGATCTTCTCTCATGCCACAGAATTTGACCATTGCTTGTTGCAATTTCTCAACATCTAAGTAGACATTGTTGAAAGCATTCATCTCAAAGGTTTGCAAGCCAGATTTTTACTCTTCCAAGCCATTGTGCCCCTTACGCAATGGTACCCTCCAAGCATTTCTCTTGCACATTGGTTTGTTTCTCGCCATGCATGTCTCACAGACCAAGGTGTGGGTAGGGGCACTATAGACTTCTTATACTTTCCCAAAATAGTAGACTTGAAAATTTTGAAAACAGATATGTATGCTTCATGACTTACACCAGCAGTATCACAAGCTGCAAGCATCTCGTTTGCATCCACAATATCCTTGAAGTCCTTCATCACCTCTTCAGCAACTTGCACACGCAGGCGCTTGTGTCTTGGGTCCCTTAGTATCCCAATGACATTGATTGAATTCAATAAACTAGCTAGAGCATATGAACAATCATTATCATCCTCGTCCGTTCTTCCCATCACATCTTCCATGAAGTTCCTAAAGAAGAACACAAGAAAAACTTAGTCACAAACAGTGTAGCACAAAAGAGTGTAATTTCATTGGAACATTTGATAACCAACCTTGTAGCTCGGACTCTCCTATTTCTAGCACCACCAGTGGGTGCCAATGCATCCATCTCCTTCAATCCCAAAGTTGTTTCTTTCATCTTTTGCACTTGTTCTTCTGCCTTCTCTCATTCCTTCTCTACAGCTCGTTGGACTTGATTGTATATAGATCTTTCCAAGCCTTTTTTGGACTCAGCTAGCTTATAGAGTGACTCTTCTAATTTATGTTGCTCCAAGTCCAATGCATTTCGCTCCAAGTCCAATGCTTTGGCTTTATCATGAAGATCCTGCATAGAGTTATGCATTGCAACAATGGTGCTATTTCCTAAATGTGCTAGCATCTCTACTTGGGCTATGAACATCTCGCTTGCTTGCATAGTCATTGACTGAGCATTGTTTAACCGATTGCAATAACCAAGCAACCCCGCATGTCCATTTCCAACAAACCGAACTAGCTCATGCATTGTATGGAAAGGACGACTCTTTTGGTTGGCAAGATCTAAAGGATACAAGGATCCTTCTACCTAAAGGTTGAGATGCTTCTTTCCTTGCGAATGAAGACTGTGTATTTTGGAAGCTCCCCTCAATCCTAGACTATGTGTGCTTGCATATTCAACCTCCAACTCTAAGTGAACCTGGTACTTGTTGGAGTGGTGCCATGAGTAAAGGAGTGTAGAGAAGGAGAAGGTGTGGAGATGCAAGCTTGAAGGAGCAGCACGCACGAAGCGAGGAGGAGGGATGGGGGAGGGAGGACCAGTAGTTGAAGAGGAGGAAAGGGGGGCAGACCAGCAGGTGTGGAGGGTGAGGAGGAGTAGGCGTGGAGGAGGAGGGAGGGAGGAGGAGCAGGAGGGAGGGGGAGGAGTAGGAGGGAGGGGGGAGGAGGAGCAGTGGTGGAGGAGGAGGGAGGGGGAGGGGAGGAGGTGCAGGCATGGAGGAGGGAGGGAGGGAGGAGGAGGAGGAGGAAGGGGGAGGAGGAAGTGAGGAGGGGGAGGGGGAGGAGGGGGGAGGGAGAGGAGGGAGGGAAGGAGGGGGAGGAGGAGGGAGGGGAAGGAGGGAGTGAGGAGGGGGAGTGAGGGAGGGGGAGTGAGGAGGGGGAGGGAGGAGAGAGAAGGAGGGAGGGAATTCAAAAATCAAAATTTGAATTTTGAATTCTTTGGTTCCCACATAGGAGTAAGAGTTGTGTAAGAGGTGGGGTCACTTTTGGGCTTAACCCACCTAGGTGAGGGGGGGTTAGGACTTTTTGGGACCTACCTCGGCCCTTTCATTAGGACTAATCCATTTCTTAATCCATTCCTTATGAGGCCCTTTTGAGACCCCAATTCTCCCCTAATGGCTTCGGATATCAATCTTCTCTTCTCACAGTTGGATTATTATGGGACCACACACAAAATCTATGAAATTGATTTCATACGATTTAGTATTTTCATTCTTGATGTAAAATGGTTTAGAACTATTTACAACGATCCCCATGCTACAGTGAGGAAAGATAGTAGTGGTTTCTTTGCAATAGACTCCGGCAAACTTTGGACTGATGAAAGTGATACTTTTATTCTTCCCGAGCATTGTGAGTAGGTGCATATTGATGATTTAATTAATTGAATGCTTTCGTTTTTAAAGATCGATTGGTTCATTCTAATCCAAGATGGTGGTACGTGATACAAGTTGCACCAAGAAGTAAACATATTTCTAAAGATAGAGATGTAGATATGGAGATGCCACTACCAATGCTAGATCCAATTGATCTAGATGGATCTAGTGAAGAAGATGAAGATCACAATATGAGGAAAGAGGAAGATGCACATAATGACATCGTACGGGAGGAAGATGGAGATCACGATATTGAGAAAGAAGATGATGATCAAGAATCACCCGACTTTATTGAAGAAGATCAAGTATTAGGTGAATGTAGGATGCCAAAGTACAATGATGATATAGGAAATCAAGAGTTGGAGATAGACTTGTTTGTTGCGCTTGACTTGGCTCAAGATGAAGCCGTTGATGTAAATGCTCTTGATTGATTTTTTTCATCTCAAACTTAGACATGAATATATGAGCTTCAAACTTGATGTACATGCTCTCTGTAAAACATCGGTATAGGAAAGTATCTCAGAGTCGTTATATAACGACCTTTTAAAAGTCTAGTAAAGGTTGCTATATACCCACCATTTACAAGTCTGGTAAAGGTTGCTATACAGCCACCATTTACAAGTCTGGTAGAGGTTGCTATATACCCACCTTTTACAAGTCTAGTAAAGGTCGCTATATACCCACCATTTACAAGTCTGGTAAAAGTCAGTATATACCCACCTTTTTAAACCCGCCTTACATACCAACGATTCGTGCACCGCATGCACTAAACATCGACGCTTAACCGTCGGGACAAGGCTCGTGTGTAGTAATATAAAACCCAAAAGGGTACCCATAATCCTATTTATAAGAGAGGGAAGTAAAGAAGGTGGGGCAAGCAAGGAGGTAGAACTAGCAAGCAATGACTTTGCAACTCAAACCTCCATAATTGGCTTGAAGTTCATTGCCACCATTGGGAGGACAAGCCTTGGTAGTCAATATGTTATAACAGGGGAAAATGTAGAGCCTAAAGTTAATGTTATGTCATAGATAGAGGCTAAGAAGAGTATAGAGCAAAGGGTAGAATAGATGAAGTCCATATAAAACAAAATTAGGAATAAATTTGGCCCTTGTTAAAGTGTATAATTTTTTTTGTTGAGTTTCTTTTGATATTAAAAGGAGTACTTTTACATCAGAAGGTGCAGGTGTACACAAGCTCTCCAAGAGAATAGTCATCATTGATGTGTCTTAGGATCTAAATTACTCTATGGTTTTGGATGCCTAAAGTATTTTGTTAATCCTAGCAAGTATAGTGTTCATAACAAACATTTAGCTAATCATGGCTAGAATTTTATTAATGCAATTTTTGCTTTGAAAGATAGCTTAGAAATTCATAGTAGTATAATAATGCATATTTTTGGACTTTTCTTTGGTCTGATTTTGAAATGGGCTTCAGACAAGTCAAAAATTTTAGAATAGTATGTGTTAATGGTTATATGGGTTTATAAGATGATATGGCAATTTGGATGCACTTTTGGCCACATGCTTAGAGTAAACTAGCAAATAGAATTTCGAATTCTTTGGAGGCTAGACCTATCTAAATATGCATCACACTGGTATGAGTGCTTTTTAAAATAATGTACAAGAAATTATTCCATTAATTTCTAGTCTAAACAACTTTATCCTCGCAATCAAAACTAAGATACTAGCACCAAGATGGCTTTGGAGCATAACTTAAGAGATCCAAAATCTCTAGAATATAGAATTTAGAAGATCTTAATCTTGGATGCTTCATTTAATTAAAGAATAATCGGCTTTGGGCTTGTTACCATAGCATATCTATTTTATGTAGGGAATCAAATTGTAGTGTCTAATGTATTATGAGGATTATATTATTTAACTATGTTATTTTTAAAAGCAAGTTTGGTCCTCCCATTGAATGCTAGCATCCCTCTTCCTATTGAGACTCGAGAGGACCTTAACTATAGTAGCAGATCCTTTAAAGGGATCATGTTATCTTTTATCTTTAAAATGCTTCCTATTAGATTCTAGCATCCATGTTTTTGTCAAGAGTGAATCCAACTATAGCATCAATGCATTGCAAGAATCAACAAGTTTGATTTTTTCTTTTGATTGATTGGGCTCCCACTCCCCTGTCAACAGATCCTACCATTCATTATTCTAATGAATGAAATCGCAAGGTGGGAATGCTTGTTTTATTTTTTACTTTTAAACTGACTTAGGGTCTTCCCACTAGATATGCTAGTTATTATATAGATGCACAAAATATTAGAAACCATTTTCTTTCAAAGTCCTGGTTTAGGCCCATTGGTGGGGACCTTCTTGAGGCCATGGATGATTTTTTAAACTTAGTTTCGTTAAGAAGCTAAACTTTTATATTGGTGTTGAAAGTTTGTATGCCATTAAAAAAATAGATGTTTGAAACATTCGCCACAATTTGAAACATTTGTGCAAAAAATTTTAAAGTTTTGCTAGGATTTACCTTTTTTTTTTCAAAATTCAAAAGAAAATATATTGAAAAGTACTGCATTCTACCAAGATTGTGAAACTAAAAAAATGAGCTTGAAAACTTTCGCCAAGATTTTATATTAATAATATAAGCATAGCTTTGATAAAAGCATCCCTACTTGAGGCCCTTTTGTAATGTGAATATAGGGGAGGAGTCCAACATATGGGTATATGTTTCCTTTATATTTCAGGTGCATTGGTAAATTACAAATATGCCTTTAGAGACTACTATAACCCTAAATAACATTACAAAAAATGTGGTGCCATTTTGATGCAACATTCTGACGCTCAAGGACACATCAAGTTTTTTTGTAGCGAGTTTTTCCCCTTTCATTTCCTCAACATAAAAAATGTAACATAAAAACATCGTATATATTCATGAACTAGAAAAGCCTCGAAAAAAGTATCAATATGACTCAAGAAAGTGTCTTGATGCTACACCTAGGATAAAAGATTGTTGAATTATTTTTTTCAATAGAATCTTGTACAAAATATATGTAATGAATAGATGTATGATGCAAGAAAGCGTCTTGGAGCTACACCTAGGATAAACGATTGTTGAAAGACCTACTTCAAGTCTGAGTATATCTACTTTTAGACCTTTTTAAAAAAGGAATCTGCATAAAATAAGGCCAAAGGCGACGGCCCAACATTGAGTGAGGCATGCACGTGAGTTATGACCTTGGACTAGGCCTCCATGGCATTGCAAAAGAAGAAAAATAGTCTCCTTCAAAACTTTAGATGTGGGGAGTAAATTTTTAAACAAAAATACACACCCACTCACGAAACACAAGGGCTACTTGGCATCTATGAGTAGGCCATCGTGTGTTGTCGCCCAGTGTATCATTGTGCCATGTGGTGTCCTTTTGGTGTGGGGGCCCAAAGTTATCATTATGGAATGTGGTGTCCTTTTGGTGTCATTTTAACTTTGGGCCCCACCCTCGAGCAACTCCACTAGGTGAATGTGGTGTCCTTTTGGTGTAGTGGGCAAATGCCCACAGGGGTTGCTCGAGGGTGGGGCCCAAAGTTAGAATGAGGTGAAGAAGATAATGGAAGATAACAAGCGAGTACAAGTAGAGGGACGAGTTGATTTGGGAAGAGAAGGTGATTAGGAGAGGCATGTCACTCAAAATTACGGAGGGACACTTTTTCTAAGAAAAGTCAGCTAACAAACATTGAAATCATCACGTGCTCACCGTGCGTTGCTTGATGCAATCACGTGTATGCAGGCGAGGCGACTATAACCAGGCCTCAAATTTGAAGGGTAACCTCGAAAGCATCACCAGCACAAACAAAGCGGAATCTGAGAGAGCGAGAGAGAGCACATCGCCAGCGGGCGAAAGAACAATCTGTTTTTGATTGAGGGAGAGAGAGAGAGAGAAGAGAGAGAGATCAGCATAAACAAAGGGGTGTGTTCTTGATTGAGAGAGAGACAGCGCGCGAGCATCACGAGCACAAACAAAGCGGGCGGAAGAACAGAATGGAGGTCTGTGTTACAGGCGGTAGCGGCTACATCGCTTCCCATATCATCCATAGGCTGCTCCAGAAGGGCTACCGCGTGCGTACAACTGTTCGAAATCCAGGTACGTGGTTCTTCTGTGCTGGTTTCTCTCGGAGCAATCTGGTCAACGCGCTACCAGCAATATAACGTGTAGCCTTGTTCCTGGCGCAGAGGACCACAGCAAAACATCTTTTCTTCGGGACTTTCCAGGAGCGAGTGAACGGCTTCAGATTTTCAAGGCAGACCTGTTGGACGACGGCAGTTTCGACGATTGTGTTGCTGGAGTGAGCGGTGTCTTCCACGTTGCAGCTCCAGTTGTTGTGCCTAACTGCGATGATCCGGAGGTCAGTAAGGGACAGGCTTTTTCTTTCTGGGATTACGATTCATATCCGGAGTGTAGGCACCTTGTTGCAGCTTGGGCATTACTTGGCATATTGTCTGTATCTGAGACCCTTGCAAATAACAAAACGCGAGGGGCTCATACTCATAGTGAAGTCTTGACCCTGATGAGTGGATTTGGCAGAAAACATTTCTCGAGCCCTGCTTAAGGGGTACGATCAATGTACTCAACTCATGCTCCAAGGCGTCGTCCGTAAAGAGAGTTGTCATCACATCTTCTTGCTCGGCTGTCCGTTATGACTACAATCGGCAAAAGGACGATCCTCCTCTCGACGAGTCCTGCTGGAGCAATCCTGACTACTGCAAGCATTATCAGGTGTGCTTTTCAACACAACCAAACGCTTCTAAAAGGGCTTTCCAAGACTGGAGATCTCTCATCCTTGGGCGGCATCTGTTGCTTTCATGTAGCTCTGGTACGCCTGCGCCAAAACACTCGCAGAGAAGGAAGCGTGGAGGTTTTCATTTGAGAAGAAGTTAGACATTGTTGTGGTGAATCCTTCGTTTGTTGTAGGTCCAACTTTGTCAAAGGTGCCCACCAGCACCATATCTCTGATTCTCGACCTGCTGAAAGGTATGGCTAAAGGCCGTCCTGTCCCAACCTCTAGAAGGAGAACAACACTCAATTCACAAATTTATGCTAACTTACGCACATCGCTTAGGAGTATCTTGAATATCTTTAATACCTTGAATTAAATTGAAGATCCGTGGCATCATATTTTTGGAACAGGGTGCATAGGTTCGAATTCAATTAGGATCAACCCTTCTCGTCTTTTGGTGTATGCAGGAAAAGTGAAGATATATCCAAATTCGAGAATGGGGTATGTGCACATCGACGAAGTTGTGACTGCTCATATTTTGGCTTATGAAGATCCTTCTGCATCGGGGAGGCATATCTGTTCAGGCGAAGTATACAATTGGGAGGAGATAATAAGCATGCTTAAGACAAAGTATCCGGTGTACCCGATTGTTGCAACGTGAGTAAGAGACTGCGTGCCGTGCTTGTCTTATTGGCAAACAGGGAGATTGACAAGATGCTCTCTGTCGACTCTTTGTGTTCTTTCTAGTATGTTGTCTTGTACAAAAATTGCTACATCATAATCTTTATACTTCAAATAGGTTCGCTATGGTAGAACGGAGCTAAAATTCTTCGACATACCTTTGTGCCACAGGCGTGGAAACGATCAAGGAAACGACATTCCACACAGGATGAACACTGCAAAGCTACACAAACTGGGGTTACGTGAATTTAAGAACCTTGAGCAAATGTTTGATGACTGCATCACGAGTTTGAAGGAACACGCTCTCCTCGATTGAGCTCTTGGAAGGTGATTGTTTGCTATAATCTCGGAAGGTCACGATGAACGTAATCAAGTGCCCATCCTTCACAAAAGTTCTTGGAAAAAAACAAAAGGAGAGTTCAAGAGTTTGTTAATATTTAGAAGCTTAGATAGATAGGATCCAACTCCCATGGTCACGAGCTGACATGAAACTCCATACTTATATCCATTACATGAAATATTTGTAATAACTCCATACGTATATCCATTACATGAAAATTTTGTAATAGAATGCAAAGTTTGGGAGTCTTAGTGTGGATATCCATGTACTATGCACTTTGATGAGGCATTGGAATTCCACGTTGAATAAAAATAAGGGCTATGTTTTTCTTATGTTAGCATGGATTGCAAGTTTCAATGAATATTAAAATGCATTTAATTTTCATATTAATTACTAAAAGCAAGTACTATAAAGCTTTTCAATGGAGTGAATAAAAAGTGAAACATTATTTATACTCAATTTGTTACAAAAGTCATCCCCCTTTTCCATATGTTAAAATAGCAAACCTTGATTTGCATAATATTCCATGGGAATTAGATGCATGCAACTTGTTTAATATGTTAACACCATAAAATACCAAAACATATTCCTTGAGATATGTATGCTCAATATTCCAAAACACCATTGAGACCTTTCCACCTTTGTCTTAGAATCCAAAGGGCTCCATCCTCGATTTGTAATAAAAGCAACCTACATGCACTTGATGTTCTTTAGGTGCCTTTCAAATTTCAAGGGCATGACCCTTGTTGAAATGAAAAAGGGGATACAAATCCAAATGGCATTGAAATTTTTAACTACTCATCCAATGTTAAGCTTATTTATAGATATTTACTAGCCCATTAAACTAAGACAATTTTATCGACTAGTGTTCAACTCATAGACAGAACTATACTGTCTAGTGTCCATTAGGGGAGAATTGGGGTGTCAAAAGGGCCTCATAAGGAATGGATTAGGGAATGCTTAGTGGGCTAATGCAAGGGGCTTGGAGGGTCCCAAAGAGGCCTAACTAGCCCAACCTAGGTGGGTTAAGCCCACATTTGAGCCCACCTCTCCTCCCATCAATGAGGGGAGGGGGCCACTTTTTGAAATTTGAATTTCAAATTTTGAATCTCTCTCCCTCCCTCTCTCTCCCTCCCTCCCTCCCTCCCTCTCTCTCCCTCCCTCCTCCCTCCCTCTCTCCCTCCTCCTCCCTCTCCTTCCCTCCCCCTCCCTCCTCCGTGTTGCTCCTCCTCCTCCCTCCTCCCTCTCCCCTCCTCCTCCTCCTTCTGGCTCCTCCTCCCTCCTTCCTCTCCCCTCCTTCTCCAGCCACGCAAGCTCCCTCTCCTCTGCTCCTCCCTCCTGCAGAATCTCTCCTCTCCTCCTCCCTCCTGTAGCATCTCTCCCCTCCTCCGTCTTGCTCCTCCTCCTCCCTCTCCCCTCCTTCTCCTCCTTTTGGCTCCTCCTCCCTCCTTCTCCAGCCGCCCAAGCTCCCTCTCCTCTGCTCCTCCCTCCTGTAGAATCTCTCCCCTCCTCCTCCCTCCTATAGCATCTCTCCCCTCCTCCTCCCTTCTGCAGCGGCTTCTTCCCTCCCTTTTACACCTGTCGCTCTACTCTCCTCCTCCTCTTCCTCTTTCCCTCATCTGCTTCTCCTTCTCCCTCTTCCTTGCTACTCTCTCCCTCTCACTGCTCCATCTTTGCTAGCTCTTCCCTACATTTTAGCTTGCATCACTGATACCTCTCTTTGAGTACTCATGGCACCATTCGAGAACATATTCAACAAGTATCATGTGAACCTACAACTGGAGGTAGAATATGCAAGCACACGCTCTTTGGGATATAGTGGAACTCCTCAAAGTATGCTCCACACTCTTCGATTGCAAGGGAAGAAGCATGTTGACCTTTGGGTGGATGGAAACTTGGAACAAGTATAAAAGTTGAAGGGAACACTTTTGGGACTGACGGAGAGGAAAAGACAATTGCAATCTATGGATGTATTGTCAACCAATAGTGGTGCCCGAAAGAGGAGAATACAGGCTGCAAGGTTAGTTCCCCAAATTTTCATTGAAATTTCTTTCTCCAAAATATTTGTGGTGTTGCATTCTTTCCACTAGGACTCATTTATACTCTACTTCAGGAATTTCATGGAGGATGTGATGGGAACAATGGAAATGGATATGTTCTAAGAAGTTTAATAAAGCCAAGTGATGTCATGGAAGTGTTGAAGGACCCTAGACAAAAAGGGCTACATAAACAAGTTGCTAGAGAGGTAATGAAGGATTTCAAGGGCCTCGTGCAAGCAAAGGAGGTGCTTGGAGCTTGTGATGCTGCTGTGTAAGTCGTGAAGCTTACAACTCTGTTTTTAAAATTTTCAAGTAGGCTATGGAGGAAAAGTATAAGATATCTACAATGCCATTGCCAACACCGTGGTCTATAAGGCTTGCACATCAAGAAACAAACCAATGTGCTAGAGAAAAGCTTGGAGGATACCATTGTGTAAGTGGCACAATGACTTGGAAGAGTAAAAAGAAATCTGGCATCCAAATGTTTGAGATGAATGCTTTCAATAATGTTTACGTGGATGTAGAGAATTTGCAGAGAGCCATGGTCAAATTCTGTAGGATGAGAGAAGAAGGTAAGAGAAACTCCCTCTTCATATTCAACTTTATTTCTTCTCATTTCTATATAATTACTGTATTTCTCTTTCATTGTACAGATGGCAAGCTAGTATATGTTATAAAAATGGATGAAGCTCAGTTGGTAAATGAGCACAAGCTAGAGAGGGTGAGCATTTGTATTATGAACGATGCCTTGCATTTTGCTCAAGGGGATGAGGAAGTTGAGCAAGGTTTCTCAATCCAATCTGAGAAGGACATATGGTGGCTTGCAGCCTTTGAGACCCCAAAGGAGTGCCACGAGACATTGAAGTGGGTTTTGGAGAGAACCGGCATCCCATCGATTATTCGAAGACAAGAGGCAGGGCAAACATTAATAGTGGATGGGCATGGAACGTTTCAAGTTGAATGGCATCTAGCTGGTGATTTGAAGACCCTCAAGTGCTTGTATGGTTGTGATACAGGTGCAGATACAAAATGGACATGCTTGTATTGCAAAAAATTGAAATATTGCTTCATCAACCCCTGTCATTCTGGTTTTGTGACTTCCATAGCTGTAATCTTCTTGCATAAACTCCATTCATACTGTATTTGGTTGGAGAGACATAGAAATCACTGTAGGAGTGCACCAGCATGTCATTTCAAAAATTTGCAGCAAAATGCGATGTGGACCTGTTTGAAATTCCAAACTGCTCATATTGCATTTTATTGCAAATTTCTCTATATGGCTTCTTCCACCCCTGTGATTGCCTTTTCTTTGTTAGAACATGTTCTCCATGTCTGTGATCTCTTTCCAATCCTTTGTATGCAGTTTTTCAGAGTGATGGCAAGAACCAAGTCAACTGCAAGGAAAGTTGGCAAAGGACCAGGGCTTGCAGCAACAGCAGCTGGGGCAGGTACCAAGAAATTTAGTGTGCCTCCAAAGGGAAGAGCTGCACATGGCAGGAAGGATAAGCCAATGAGCTTGCTCAAGCAAAAGGCCAAAAGATTGAATCAAGGTGCAGGTGTGCTAAGGGAGATCAGGAGGCAATAGAAAGCTATAGGCTTTGCAATACCCAAAGCACCCTTTCAAAGACTGGTGAGAGAAATTTGTGACAGTTGGAACCTTGGGTTCAGGTGGAATAGAACTGCCATTCTTTCCTTACAGGAAATGGCAGAGGATTACTTGGAGAAATATTTTGAGGATGCAATGCTTGTAGCAGCCCATGCTCACAGGGTGACTTTGATGGCCAAAGACTTCAACACTTTGTCCAGAGTGAGATGGAGGTATGACAAGCTGGTTCATCCTGTGGAATGGCAGGACATCAAAATGAGAGATATATTGCTAATTCCACCTACAAGGAAGTTGAAGGTTGATGAGGTAACACACTCAAAGAACACCAGAGGGAAGGCTGCTTATGAGGACTCACTGAAGCAGCAAATAAAAGAAACAAAATCTGTTATAGATGTGGAGACTGGAAAGAAGGAGCTACAGATACATAGAAGGTTGAAGGAGCTGGGCCCTGATGTAGTTGTTCATATTGAGGATGAAGTTTCAGTCAATGATTTTGATTTGACAAAACAATGCTTAGTAGCATTGGCTAATAAGAATGAGTATTGCTCAGATACTATCATTCTTGCAATGCTCTAGTAAGTGTCTATAAATTTTACATTTTTTGCAAATCAATCCTCCTTGTAACTCCTTTATAACCTACCCTAATTATTTTCTGATCCTATGCAGCATGATGAGAAGCTGGCTTCACCCCTCTGTACAGCATACAGTCCATATTGTTGATCCAGCCATTTCTTCTAAATTAAGAGATGCAAAGGAGACTCCCATGAGTATTTCCAACTGGTTCAAACACTGCAATTTTGAAGTAATTGATGTTTTGCTACTTCCATACCATAGCAGGTATGTGGGTGACTAATTCTTTTAAGATTCTTCTTTAATATTGGGAACTCTTGTAGCCTTTCATTTTCTTATGCTTTTTTCCTTATGCAGTGACCACTGGAGTTTTGTGTCTATTGACATCCAGCAGAAGCAATGCTTTCTATTCAACTCTCTAAAAAACACACACAGAGAGCTGAAATTGTAAATGCTGTGTGTGCTTTTTGAACTTAAAACTTCATTATTTTGATATCATACTAACTAAATTATACATATTGCAGTTGTATTAGAAGGCTTTTAGATGCATTGGATCACTGTCCTCCAAATGTCTCTCTTTTGGATTCAATAGAGCCAATAAGTCTAGAGGTAAAAAGTCTATTAAATGCTATGTCTTTGAACTTATTGAATAATTTTATTTTGTGCTGATGCTAACAGTTTCTAACATATCTTTCTAACTGTACAGACACCACAACAAAATGATTCAAGTAGCTGTGGATGGAGGGTGCTGATCAATGCAAAATATATACTTTCAAGCTACTTTGAGAAGGAACAGCTAGACCTGGTAAGGAAAAATACTTTTCATTTAGCTTGAAGATAATTCATAATGATACAAATTGTTCTAAATTATCCTCTACCATTGCAGATGAAAGAGGATAGCTTCAGCTCCAACTATGTACATAATTTTAGAGCTCATACAATTTGGAGGTTTTTGAGCTATGCCTCCCCCAAACCTATTGTACCAGCTACTGTGGAGCTGGGTGAAAGCTCTAAAGTACAAGAAGGTGTCATACACCTTGATCCCACAGATGAAGCACCTAATGCTGAGGACCAGAAGCCACAGGAGCAATCACAGAGTGCTGAGGAGGAGCAGACACAGGAGCAAAGACCTGCTGCTGATGTTGAGGAGAAGGTGGAGAAGCTTCTGGGGCAGTGGAGGAGACAGGATGGAGCATGGACAGGATGGAGCAGCAGAGAGAAGATCCTCCAGAAAATGTAGAGCAGCCTCTGGATCAAACTGTACATAAATAGAAAATGGATGTCAGAAATATGTTCTACAGATTCAGCTAAACAGTTCTGTACAAAATCTTACTTGATTGAATACAAAACCTTTGTTTATGGAGTCTGTGTTATCTCAATTTTTAAATTTTATATGTCTTTGCATTTTATTGAGCTCTCTCTTCTTTTGAGTAACTGCAAAAAAGCAATATGAATTAGAGTGGTAAATTAAACTAATAGCAATGCTTAATGAGACTAGGATAAATCAGATGGTGTATCTTTCTATTGTTGTAGATAAATAAAAAGTCGTTTGAGATAGAACCTTCAGTCTCAAACAGAATGTCACTGCGCAATTGAGCTAGGGAGCAACATTCTCTTAATGAGATATTGACTAGCACATCACCATTCTCAACAACATCAATATCAATAAGTTTATTTTTTGCACCAAAAGACTCTTCATCTTGATCCATTGGGACAAGCTTTGTGCCTAGCATTCGACTGCGCTTGTAATAAAAAGAGAAAATAAAATTTTGTGATGCAACCATGTACTTCAGTTGCATAGAAGGTTGGACCACCTCACAAAACACTGAACTACATGTCTTCTTATTCCAACTTTTATCCAAAAATTGTGGCATGCATGCCGAATTTGTTGCTTTAACTGTGAACATTGTTTTTGAAACCTTCACTGGAAAGGTATTAAACAAGTCCACAAAAACTGTGAGAGGCATGCACAAAGAAATTTTTACTATCCTAGTGGCAATATTGGGCCTCAGAGCTTTCTGTACTTCTGTAAAAAGCTTCGCCCTATATGCCTCTGTAACACTAGAATGTGGGTGAGGCCAATCCACTGAATTCCACGCCGGAAGGTCTTGTTTTATTAATACACCATGTGTGTTAGCTTTGTCCAGCAACTGATAAAAATGATCATTAAAAAATATACCCGATTGAGCTAGCTCTGTTGCACATCGACCTTGGTATTGTTGTTCTCCTATCGATCCATGCAGAACATCTATAAATCCCAGAATACAATCGATGTTTTGCCATGTCTCATACGATGAAGTATATAAATCTGAAATAAAACAACACAAGAATGTCAATAAGCTAAGAGAGAAAGCTTCATCTTAAAAATCCATACACCTCATGAAGAAAAAAACCACAATAGAAAAATATACAATTAGGACTGTGTTGCGGAAGATTTTTTGGATAGTCTCGCAAGACAAGTTCTTTATGCATGTACACGTGCTGAATCAAAACTTCTTTCACAGATATCTTCCCTTTGGTGATTTTAAAATCTCGTACTCTTCCCTTCCACGATGCCAAGAAAATGTTTTTTGTCTGGGGTCTTTTTCTTTTGCTAGGTTGCATGAGCACCCATGCTCCTTTCGAAACACTAAACCTTTCCCAAGTTCCTTCCGTTTTGACTGTACTTGAATTCTCTACCGACGAAATAGAAGAAGCAGGTCGATGGGGTAAGGATGTTTGGTATAATTCTGCCTTCGTAGCATTATAATCCACAGAGCGTCTTCCACAAGAACGGCCGTGGTTTTGGTTCACCATGGAGATTTTCTGAATCTGTAACAATAGCAAAGTAATGTAACTAAGATAACAATTTGAAGTTTCAAGAAAGAGAAAGTGGGCAAAAAGACAGTTGACGAGAAACATCTTACTCTACGCCAAACAGGATCAAGGGAGCAGTTTTGGAAAAGAAAGGCTGTTGCACAATGAGGCAATGGTGTAGAATGGTAGACCTTTCGCACGAAAGGCGGCACAACATTTGAAAGTTCAAAGGAAGGTGGAAGCGGGAAGGATCTTGTCAGATAAAATGTCAGTTTAGATTCTATCTTCTTGTCCAAAGATCTTCTGAGAATAAAAAACCAATCTCCACATTAATGTAGCACGCTTGTACTTACATAAAGTATTGTTTCTTTTTTCTATTTTCTCTTATTTTCGTGAATTTTCAACGTTACGTTGGCCTTCTATTGATTGGTTGAGAGCTTATTTTTCCAAACCGTAAAAGGCCCCAAAATGAGCTCCCTTTTTTCCTAATTAGTATTTAAAGGAGCAAATTAGGAAGGCCAAGAGCATGAACAAGACAATCATAGTTATAAGTCCAATAGGTTTGAAGAAACAAATTAGAAAGGTGGCATAGTGAATCGCTTGAGTCTAAGTCTAGAGTCATAGTATATTGGAATTGCAAGTAGATTATAATGGGATCTTTTCTCATGCTAGTTCTAGTCTTGTTTTGTTGTGCATAGGCTTGGAGGATTGAGTCACGTGGTCTTTCATAGGGTCTTATGCCTCAAGCCAAGGTGAGCGAGAGTGAGGAGAGATAGAGTGTTGGTTCTATTGCTCCCCTATTTCTACAACCATTTGTAATTCAAAGGATCTTATCGACTAGTACAAGTGTGTTTGAATTATTCAGTTACTACTTCTTGTATTTCTCTACATTACTTGTATTCCCAATTGAGAGGTTAATCGTCCATTGTTCACCCACACAGCACAAACCCAGATTGTTAATATTTTCTATTGATATCTATTTCTGCATCCTGAGCAACATAGGAAATCCTAGCATGACAACATCAGGATTGCAAGAGAGGGCATCTCCCTATACATGCGAACACTCACACCAAGTTGGACACAAGGCTATCAATCAAACTGAGGGGTGAAAAAAAGATTGTCAATGCCCTTTTCTTCCAATTGCCAAGTATGTACAATCCAAGATAATAAGATTTGGAAAAATGCTTTTGGTGGAATAGGTAGTTACACTAACAAATGGCTAAGAGCTATTGATAGGACTAGAATCTTCCTGAAGACTATTATAAAGAGAGAAGCAAGAGAAAGAAAAAAGAGGAGAGAAGATCTTGAGAGAGACATTCTTGCTTAGCTTTCAATTTTTTAGATTATGGTCAAATTCAAAGCTAAGGAATATCATCACAATAGCTCCAGATATACACGAAAAGCTAGCAACTTTTCTTTTAGCATGCAGCCTCTGTAGTATGCCTCGGTAAAACCATTGGAAGACTTCCTTCAGACTATTCGCCTTCTGACTCCCTCCATAGTGTTGTGTGTGTCTAAAAAATGCATTACGTGCCATGTAGTGGGACTTCTCCATGCCTTGGGTAGACCAAATAGCTGGGCATCCATACTTTTTGACAAAATAGGGAAGGTGGTTGTATATGATATGCTGTAAGACATAAGAATGCATAGTAAGTAATAAAAAAAAAGAGGATCACACTTAAGTAAAAGAAAAAGACATAACCTTACCATGTAGTGAGTTATATTGCAGGCTGTCCACACGTCTTTCATTGACTTTCCAAAATGTTTAATTGCCTCCTCAAAGTTCTTGTAATCACTCTTTGTCCATGTTACTTTGTCACAGAACATGAAGAGTTGATCAAGAGACCTCCACACCTCTGCCTTCCTATTTCGTGCTTCCCCATCTGCCTCATGATCTTGCACAGCATTATGGACTTGCTTCCACAATCCATAATTAATCTTTGAAACTGCTCTACCTTGCCTTACTTGCTTACTGTGTTTGGGTCGAGACAAGAATCTTCTTGCCTTAACACCACCAATAGAGGGCTTGATTGGTACCTCCTTGCCATTGGTAGACTTTTTAAAATCCTTTGTGATTTGAACATCTCCTCCATGCAGACCTATATCGGATAACACTTTTTCCAATGCTTGAAGAGCATCCTTTCTATTTTTTTCGGGACGGAGTTTCCAAGCAAATCCAATATATAAAAATACCAATTTCTCAATAATTCGACATAGACCATGCAATGTGCAGATGTGAACATTACATAGTGGAATGTCCAGAATGGCCTTGAAGTCAGGGTCAACTTTATCTCTATCAGGTGCTCTCTTCCACCATTTTGAATCCATTACTTGAGCTGATTCTTTGCAGTAAAGACAAGGAGACTTTGAGTTGCCTCCTTTACTAATGTTATACATGCACTTAAGTGTTTTAAGATCCCCGGCCATGTGCCACTCTACTTGAAAATCACCTTTTCCTGCAACATGGAGATTCTCGCCTTGCACTTGTCTTTTGATTATTCTTGGTATTTTCGTGTGGTGAAACACCCAATCTAGTGTTTCATGGTCTTCGGTCTTCACCTGCGAGATTATAGAAAACAAAAGTATTACTATATTAGATTTGAAAACAATGACCAAAATCAAGTATAAAACAACCCATGACCTCTTATCCTCCACATGGTTGCTAGATTTGGCAGTAAAACTCGTTTAATCCTTTGATCTTTCAAAGTTGAGGATATCGCATGGAAAATCGAACTATATCCCTTCCTGCTAACTCCACTAACATCAAGAGCCTCTTGGATTATAGTGCCATCAACTTGATTATTGGATACAAAGTCCTCTACAACATTGCGTTTGACTGTTTTGTATTTTTTTTCCTCAATCAAACCTTTTGCTACACCGCAAGAAAGCAATCCTTTCATTTGTTTAACAGGAAGAAGGTTCGGGTCCATATTTTCTTTTGCAGGCTCCAATAATTTCCTGTAGTAACAACACAATATGACTATATCATTCAGCACCTCCATTCTTATTTTGCGACAATCAACGAAATAGATATAGTCTGGAAGAGAGCCTTTTTGAGTATACAAAATGATAAATTTCAATCTAACCTTGCTTCCTGAATTCGTCGCTTGCATCCACCAGTCCCAACCTTCAAATTTGTAATGTTTTTAATCTTCCTACTACGTAGTCTGTCTCCAAGCACGGTTCTCTTCTTTCTTGCTCTTGTCAACTCTTTTTTACTCTTTGAATGCTCCTCAATTTCATTCTGCAACTGCTGCTCCAATTTTGCACGAATGGCTATCTCCTCCATCTTGGCCCCCTTTTCTTGTAGGTACATCATTTTATACATTTCCGCAAATGCAGACTGCGCTGAAATATAACCAAGAAGTCCATTTTGTCCATCGCCGGCAAACCTCAGTAATGTGGTGGGATTGACAAATGGAGGTGTAGAGTTTTTTACTTGACATTTTGGATATATGCTTCCATCGCACTATAAGTCAATATGTTGAAGCCCTTCTCTTCTCATATTTTCCCGCTGTTGAGCATTCAGCACCGTATCCTTTCGTCTTTTTTGTGCTGGACCATATTGTTCTTCTAAGTCGATGTGAAGATGGTGTAATCGCTTCTTCTCAGATAGTGACTCACTAGTATCGGCCATTTTTTGTGCTTCTCAGGTTGCGAAGTTTGTTTTTCAATCTCATAGTCGTTTTGTAACATGAATCGTGGAAGTGTGGCGGTATCCATGTGAATATTTTGAAAACTTGCAATCACTAAGTTCAATGATGGATCTTTATGAAAGGCCTGCACACGTCGGCCAAAGAGATGCGGAATCTTTGGTAAACAAAAAAAAATCTAAGAGGATATTTAATACAAAATCGTGTTAGTCAGACAAAAGATTATCTTATTCCTTTTTGAATTGACAGTTCTGTAGTCCTTACTGACAGTTCTGAGCCACGTTTCCGTATTTTACTACTTTTGAGGTCTTTTAGGAGAGAAATAAATCAAAAAATAGTGAATTTCTTACAGGGCCCCAAAATGAGTTCCCTTTTTCCCTAATGCTAGAATGCTATCATTGATGCCCTTGACCTTCCTAATTTGTTCCTTTAAATCTGTTCGACTGTGAACTATGATGGGCTCATTGATGCTCTTGACCTTTTCCTTTTCTTAGTAGTTTGGGCTCACACTACCTTGTTATTAGTACTAGCCGAATTCCATTTCTTCTCACCTACGTGATCTCAAACCTACTTGACTTGACCCGAGTCACCGTGACCTGGCTCGATCATTGTTTCTATATTAATTATGTCTGCACTTTGCCCAATAGCATTCTCATCATCATCAGGATACTTTTTCCTTGGTGGGATGCATGGGTGCTCTGAAGGCTTATAGAGCTCATAGATTACTACCTGAATTTGTTTTAACATTTCCACTAGTTGGTGAAGAGTGGCATTCTCTTGTCAGTATTATTGTAGCTCAGCAATCATAGCATCCAAGGAATGGAGGCACTCTTCCTAGTGCACAATCAACTGATGTTGGGAGGAAATGGTCTACTAGGTAGTCGAAAGTGACCCCATAGACTCCTGATACTGATGCGCTAAGACCACATGCTTGTTCTAGAGATCTTCATGTGCTAGCTTCGAACCATCTAGCTTTTAATCATTCCACTTTTGTGTTTCTCCATGAGCTAGATTAGCTCAAAAAAGTAATCCTAGAGCTCCCTTGTGTACCTACTTGCTCATGATGCTCATGTATCAAAACTTGGGGGTACCACTATTCAACAATGTGTTGCATTGTCCAAGATAACTCCAACCTTGTCTCCCTCAATTGTTGCTAATTGGGAAATTTTGTACCAAGAGGCTTTGTGTCTTCAAAACAAAACAAAAGATGGATTCCTTCACCTTGGAGTACCTGATGGAGAGCAAGAACCAGAGTATTTCTAGAGTACATAGGATCCAAAGAATGGCATTGGAACCTTTAAATTCCATCAAGGTAGCACCTTTATGGGGGGTTTCCATTTTTAGAGCAAAAACCCCCGAGTGACGAGCAGAAAAAGGTAGGAGGGGTCAAAATATATAGGCTCAAGTCATTTTTGGGGAGCAAAAAAATCCAAATTATTTCAAGGAATATGTAAGTAAATATGAAATATTGATAAATAGATATAGATATAAATATACCTTTATATAATATACATATATAATGTCCAAGTGGTGACTTATTTTATCACTTTCAAAAATCCTTTCTTTTCCTTTCACCATTGGTTGGATCATGAAATTTTGAGCAAATATCCTCTTTACAGTTCCTCGGGATGACCTAAGAAAATAATATAATACTTTTTTAATAGACCCTCTAAGTGTATTTTTCCAGAGGAATATGGTTTGAAGAGCTTGCCCCAACCCTATTCCACCGGCAGAATACCCTTGGAGAGCCTACGCAAAAGGGGTCATAACTTTTGCTCCTTATCTCAGATTGAGGAGTTGTAAAAAGGAAAAATGTTCAAAATTTCATTATCTATGCAATGGTAGGCTTAAAATTATACTTTTAATAGTTATAAAAGAGGAAAAGTAAAAATTTCAAAATGTATATGAGAGTTACTTCTCCCTAATTCATATTATGGTAGGAAGGAGTTCAGTAGAGACCACATTTCCTCAAAAGTACTTAGGTTTGGAGAATTGGGAATATTTTGAAAATTTGTTCCTTGCCTTCCCATATTTGATAATGTATTAGAGATTAATTTATGATCGATTATAATATGCTCAAGTATGAGGTTTCCAATATCTTTTTCCTACTCATCCAAGGAATATGGTTACATTGTTAGATGAGAGCTTCAAATATGGCCCTTGCTAAAGATTAGGGAAACTCTTTTAAATTGATTTAATTACCATAATCCTCAAAATAGAGTATGGTAGGGAGGTATTTATAGGAGTTTCTAAAGTGTTCACTATTTGTTCATATATAGATGATGTTCTCTAAAATGAGGGTTATAATGAAAAATAAGTAAAACACCTATTTCATTAATTTTGGACTAGTGCACTGTCCAAGTTCGTTTTGTGAGATAATTTTGGATAAAGCATTTTAAAAAAAGAGGCTCTTATAAAACAAAACTTTGAGTCAAAAAGTAAGATTTTAAAAAATCAAATTAGAAAAAATGACGTGACATGTTATAAAAACTAGAGTACATTAAAAAAAGAGGACTTCATGTTGTTAAAAGAGACAAAAAGTAATATTTTAAAAAATCAAATTAGAAAAAAAACTAGAGTACATTGTCTCTCTTGTCTATTACAACTTTACATTAGAGAACTAAAAAGTCTTTGTGGAACTGTAGTTTCATTTCTTGTCTATTATAGTTACTTTAGAAAACACATAAGTCTATGGAATTAAATTTCACAGTTACTTTAAATTTCTATGGAAGTAAATTTCCATCACTTGACTATTAAGTCATTAGAGAGAGCATATGTCCTCGAAAGTGCCTACTATGGCATTGGCTTCATGAAAACAAGCAGACTTTAAACTTGCAGGCCATGCGTAACCAGGGCTGGCATCGCAAATCTCCTCACAGACTCTCCTCACAACTTGTTTCGAATCTTCTGCCGACTTGTAAGCATTCAACAACTCTTCTTTTCTCTCTTGGCTTTCCTCATCTTCACCATTTTTTTCAATACAGCTTCTAGCCACCGCCATATCCTGTACAAAAATTTAACTCATTCGCATAAGAAGTACGTGATTAAAAGAAGCGAAAAAGAAAGCTAAGGATATTCACCTCTTCTACTGAGTTCAAATCAAGCAGCCATGTGCGTAACATATCCTCCTCGAATGATTTTCCCTTCATTGGTCCATACAAAAGAGATCTAAGACAGAATTTGAGTTCAGTAAATGAAGTCGGGTAGTAACTAGTCATTGCCTTAGAGGGAAAGTGGGAGAAGGAGAGTGAGAGAGCGATAGCGAGGGATGCACAGTGAGCTGCCCCTCCTTCAAGAGTGATAGAAAGTGAGGGAAGACGTAAAGTGAAAGACGAATACAAGTTAATCAAAAGGACTAGGATGTAAGAAATAAGAGAGTGTTTGTGGAAGGACTACGATGTAAGAATACAAGTGCACTAAGGCACGATGTGTTCGCTATGATAAGGATAAGGGTTGGAATAAAGTGAGAGAAGCATTGGAAATGCTCTACTTTAAGTGAGTGGAGACTGTCCAACTGAATAAAATTTTGCAGAGCATTGGGAATGTTGTACTTTAAGTGAGTGGAGCATTGGGAATTGATACTTTGCCATGAAATATATTACAAATATTACATCATCACATATTCATATCAAAATTCTCATCAAGAAGGTTATATTTCCTAATAGTCACATCATCACACATTCATATCATAAAATTGTGTGCATGAAATAAATATATAAATATCATGACTAAATGCCACTTAAGTAATAAGTCAGAAATTGGTGTATAATCAACAAAAACTACATCATGATTCATACATTGCAACAAATAAATGTCAACCATAATATTCATGGAGTAAACAACATCATGAGAATATGCTCCTCATGCATATATACAAATACAACATCATACATGCATCACACCTCTTCTGATGCTTCTAGTGGAGACTGTGGCAACTCTTCTAATGCTTCCAATGGAGTCTGTGGTGCTCTAGATGTACACTCAGTCTCTACTTCTTCTGTAGTATGTAGTGCTTTCGGAGTAGACTCAGTATCCTCTTCCTTAAGTGCAAGCAGAGGCTGTGGCAACTCTTTTGATGCTTCCAGTGGAGGCTGTGGTGCTGTAGGTGTACACTGAGTCTCTACTTCTTCTATAGTGTGCAGTGCTTTCACAGTAGACTCAGTCTCCTCTTCCTTAAATGCAAGTTCTGATATTGCTTCAATTGCATGTTGTATTCTAATGGTAGTAATTAGGTCTCGAATGATTTCAGCCCTAAACAATTGTATATCCTCCTCTGAATATTTGAGCTCCAAAGAGTCTTCCAATGAGATCTGTGGCTTAAGTGAGAAAATTTCTTTGAAAATCAACATGCAGTTGTAGGCAACTCCACCCACAACTATGCCCATCTTCCTGCTCTACTACTAAACGCTTTTGGAAGTCTAGCGAGTCTTTGTACTGTCCTGTTTCTCTGATAGCAGATACCAACTTTTCAATCGACCTACTCATCATGACATATTAAAAAAACTTAGTGTGTCTATTACATAAGGTACATAATATAGAAGTAACAACATATTAATAGAATACTTACGTTTACACTGAGCCATGAAAGCCTGCAATCGAGTTAACAAACCAACAATAGTTGTCTTCAAGGTCCCAAACCACCAGACTCCAATGTTCCCTACACGAATAATTAAGAACCATTATTATTTAACACAATGTTGCCAGTATAAGATGAAAATAAAGGTTGCCATGATACTTACATCTCGTGATATGCCATAAATAGGACTCGCACGCCATGTAAATGTAAAGGCTGTAACCATTTACAAACATCGGCTATCGTCTTTCTGCTATCGCTAAGTATAGGAGAAAGGAGGGAATCCAACATATACACATGGTTTTGTACGACTCTACCAAATCATGAGATAACTATACTACACCAACAAATAAATGAACATTAGCTTATTAGATTTAATCAAAATATTGAATTATCAAGCAGAGAAAAAGTTTGTATTAAACCTGAGAATGGCCATCATAACGTTGTTATTGACCTCATTTGAAGCTCTAGAGAGGATTGAAATCTCCTCTCCCCCAAATTCAAGATACTGAGGTCTATGTTGAATCATAACCCTAACATTAAAAGAGCTTCCCAATTCTTCCAATGAAGCCATGTTTGTAGAGTTGAGGTCTTCTATCCCCTTTGACTCTTTGACGGCATTCATTTCGCACTCCTTTGAGCCATTATCTATTTGCCTTGTGGGAGGGTCCATAATGTCACCCTTAATGATTGCTCGAATGGTACATGTTATAAATGCGTAGAGATGCAAATCCATATATGTTGACAGTGTGGTGTCATTTTGTATCTCAAAAATTTGACCAAGTACCAAAAAGCAATTGTAGCCCACCCTCCATCCACAATTATAGATGTGGCTATTCTCTTGATGTGATACTTGACATGTTATATACTCTATTTGTTGTGGCAAGTCACATTTCCGCATTACTGTGTCGATAGCACCTACTAACTTTCGAGCTGATCTGCACATCAAAACATATAGACGGATGTCATTGAGTTGGCAAAGAAGCACTTCTTAGCAAAGATGTCCACGACTACCAGACTCCAATGTGAGCTGCATTATCAATAAAGAATAATTACTATGTTTGAGACAATTCTAGCAATGCAATAGAAAAAACAAGAATTGTTTGATGCTTACTTCTCATAATATGCTGTAAAAATAACTCGTGCATCATTCATAGGAACGTGCTTCAACCACTTGCAAACATCCTCTATGGTTTCTTCTTTGTTGCTAAGCACTTCCAAAATACGAGGATCGAGCATATATGAAACGCTTTGTATATTTTGCGGAAAATTTGCTATAACATTACTATATTTAAAAAAAAAGTATTAGCTTCTTGGGTTTAATCGAAATAAGCAAAGTATAAAGCCAAGGAAAAGGCTACATCAGACCTGAGGATGGTTGTAATGACTTTGACATTAACCTCTTTCTTAGGATTCAAGAGGATTGAAATCTCTTCTTCACTAAATTCAAAAAAATGAGGTTGTTGTCGAATTAACAACATAGCAGTGAATGAACTTCCAATCTGCTCCAATAGATTCATATTTTCATGACTCATCTTATTGAGAGAGTAGTCTACATCATATTCTTCTTCACTTGCTATGTCTTCTACATCCTCCTTCTGCTATAAAAATATAAAAAAGTTATGCGATGTACACATCCCAAATAAAGGCTTAAACAAGCAAATAAGGTTTCATACATGCTTTCATTAGAGTGAGTCTCTCCTCCTCTTGGAGCAAAAATTTAAAAAAGGTTTCATACATGCTTTCATTAGAGTGAGTCTCTCGTCCTCTTGGAGGAAAAATTTAAAAAGTTATGAGATTTACACATCCCAAATAAAAATAAAGGTTTAAATAATCATAGAAGTATAAAGATAGCATGCTTTCATTAGACTCAGTCTCTTCTCCTCTTGGAGGAAAATATAAAAAAGTTATGAGATTTACACATCCCAATTAAAGTTGTGTCAGTCTCAGTCGCTCTCTCTCTCTCTCCTCTCTCCATTGTTATTAAATTATAAGCTTGACATCAAAACATGGTTGGATTTTTTGTGCAAAAGTTACAAGTTCTTCAACCAAGCCAGATTTGCAGCCGCCTCATACTTTCCCTACAGACTTTTTTCTGTATGTTTAAAGATGTGTCTCAGATTTTTACATGTTTGCAAAACTTCTTTGTGATTGCAATGTAAAGGATTTACTTTTTCCCCTAGATCACTTGGAAAGGAGATGAAGAGATTGCAAAGAGCATTGCAGTATATTTGTATATATTTTTTGCAACATCTAGCAACAGAGACTTTCCAGCTAAACTATTTTAAAACCTATAGCATGTCATGCAACCAACAAAGTAAAAATACTAAGCTTATCCAACACAATGGCATGAAATCAAGTCATCATAATAAATGAAGTGAAATAGTTGCATCTTTTACGACGAGCATGTATCCTATTATAACAAGGTGAATTTCATTCAAAGGGCCTGCTACTTTTAGTGAAGGGAGGAATGGAATTGTTAGGGTGCTACAATGGTTGTGTAAATGGTAGAAGTCTTTAGGGACCAGGATGTCTTTGTATTGTTGGTGGACAAAGGAGTGAGGGACAATTAGTGTGATTGTCTCACAATTTTGACGGTCAGTGAAGTTAGCACTTAGGCGTGTCTGAGGGTTAGATGCCGTAACCCTAACCCTAAATGGGTATGTATATATTCTACATTTTCAACTAAATCTAGTGTACAGTTAGTCATTTGCGGTGTGCTCTCTGGCTGTGCCCTCTCTCCTCAACTCCACTCTTCTCCTCTCCCCTCTTCATATTTTGTCATGGGCTACTGAGAGAGAGAGAGAGAGAGAGAGAGAGAGAGAGAGAGAGAGAGAGGTGCAAGGTTCAAAGGTTTGGGAAACATACTTAATCTACTTTGAGGATGCAAGGGTTTTGGGCCATGATTTAGAGGGTATGGTATTTACAACGAGGGAATCCATGTTGGGATATCTCAAGGTGTATGCCTCAGGAACACCTTATGTTTCTATGTGTGAGTGCTAGAGGCACAGTTAGGTGCCCACAAGCACAGTTAGGTGGTGGAGAGCCACATAGGATGATTGAGAGAATCTAGGAGCAGATTGAGGAGATGATTGTGGAGCTCTGAGGTCATCAGTGATGTGAGTGAGCATGTATGAGGTGCCTACTTAAGGACCTCACTCTTCTTCATTCTACAACCAAGTAATGCAAGTATTCTGAGTTTGTGTCCATTCTTTGCTTTCCTTTCAGTTTCACCAACATGGTATCAGAGCCATTTGATCCCCCTTGATCCCATTTCTGCCACATCATCATCTTCTTCTTCACCATCTCTCCCTCTTCTTCCCAAACTTTGCTTAAGCTTGTTCTCCTCCGGTTCTCAGCCATTTCCCACGTCCTTCCTGCTGGAGATCTATCTCAAAAGGGTGAACTTTTGGCTAAGAGGAATTGAAGAAAGGCGTGCCCGTTTCGTCATCATTGCACGAAAGTCGTCGACTGTTCCTTCTGCGTTTTCTCCCAACACACTTTATCTTTCTCTAATTCCTTTCAGGGGGAGTTAGTCCATACCTAGAGCTATCCTGTGCTGAAATCTGAGCAGCAATGGCTGCATATTCAAGGAGAAATCAGAGAAAAACCAGTCGACTTTGAAGAGGCAAGATAGGGCGACCTGACGCGTTTTTGCGCCTCTTCTTCCCAGAGGACCTTCTGTGGTATACCAGCTCTCTTTTGCCTTAGAAACCCCCTTTTCCTTTGCTTTGAAGAGTGAGCTACAAGCCCTCCAAGTTCAGCTTTTCTGTTTTGACAGTTTTGGACAAGTTTTTGAAGATGATGCTACATAAAATGCTACTCTAGCATTTCTGGTTTTTTTGAAGCTTTCAATAACTTTAGTACAAGTGTGGCTTCAGTTTTGTTTTGAATTACTAGACCTGGTTTTGATTGGAAAGTATTTATTTCACCCACTTCTATGAAGCATGTAAGAAAAAGCATCATTGATTGAATATTGGTCACTAGTCTTTGCTACATCAAGTGCTCATATTTTGGAAGTCTTTCAGTTATTTTTGCCTTGTAAGAGGGATAGACACTGCCCAATATCTGGGTTAGACCCTCTCATGGCTACCCTATTTAATCTCGAGAAGTTCAATGGAAAGGGCTTCCACACATGGCAGATGAAGGTGAAATTTGCATTGATGAGGGAGAACTTATGGGGACTTGTCAAACCTAATCCTACCGCTACTTCTACGGCCTCCAATGCTAGAGAAACCTCAACTCCGACACGATCGACAAGGGATCCAGCTAGAGAAGAAAAAGCATACGGTATCATTGCTCTTGCTTTAGGAGATGATTATATTCACCATATCTCTGACTTGCAGTCTCCTTCGGAAGCTTGGCAGAAGCTTGACATGATTTTTGGTGCTAGCTCTCACATCTCTAAACTATCACTTAAAATCTCTTTCTTTGAATTGAAGATGGCTAGTGGTACTACTTTAGCAGTTCATGTCAACTATATGCGGAGTCTTATGACTCAATTAGCTTCTATCAACTCTCCTATTACTCCAGATGATGCTATGGCAGTGTTACTTAAGAGTATGCCTAAAGATTATGATCACATAGTTACCACTCTGAAAAATCTTCCTAATCCTAATCTTGAAGATATTATCTCTGCCCTCCAAGAAGAAGAAAGGCATATGGAGCTCAGGAAAGGCAATGACTCTACTTATGCTGTAAAATTCCAGAAGGGCAAGTATACCCCTTGCAATCACTGTGGAAAGACAAATCACCTTTCAAAGGACTACTTCAAAATTAATCCATGCAAGCACTGTGGCAAGAACAACCATAATGAGAAGTTTTGTTTTTGAAGTATATGGAAAAAAAACCATGGGACTATGATATTCAAAAAAATTGGAGTGTCTTTAGTCCAGTTTTGGAATTGGACTTTATACAAGTCCAATTTTTTTTAATACAATGTTCTTCTTGAATTCCCAAAAAATCTGCATAGGACCATTATTCTTTGAAAATTTTCTTAAAAGGGGAGGTCTAAAATCATTCGACAGACCTGCACATTGATACTGAGAAAGGAAATATAAATATTTTTTGTTGGTTTTCTTCTTGAAAGGTGTTGCATCCTTTGGGGCTAAACCAATCCTCTTCTCTACACCTTCTAGGGTTCATTTCAATTTGCCTTTAGTACAAAGAATTTTGCAATAGCAATTTGAATTTGGCACATAGCACACTCATAGCACATTGCATTTGGCTTATAATACTTTGCATTTAGCACATAACCACACATTTGTGTGGATCAACCCAAATGCCAATTTAAAAGGAGTCAACCCTGTAGCCACCTTGAAAGAAGTGTGGTACGCCCATAATGCTACCAGTAACTTTTCATCCCAATCCGTGCGGTGCTCATTCACCAATAGCGACATGGTCCTCTTGAATGTATGATTGGTAGACTCAGCCAGTCCATTCGCTTGTGGATAATAGGGGGAAGAGTTCTTGTGAATCACCATATAAAAAGCATTCATCCACTTGATGACTTTGTTGACAAAATGAGTTCCCCTGTCATTGACAATCTCAATTGGACACCCGAACTGAGTGAACACATCGCAGTTTAGACACTTTGCGATCGATTTTGGGGTGTTTTCCCACAAGGCCCAAGCTTCCACCAATTTGGTGCAATAGTTAGTGGTGGCTACCAATGTTGAGATATCGAGCTCCACTCGTGATATGCCAGGGTGACCGTTGTGCATTTATGTCACCGACTTGTTAGCTGCAGATGCGGTTGGTACACTGCCCATGAATAATAGCTGGATGATAGCTATCCTTATGTACTCTAGTTTGTGGCTCAGTTAGTATGCCACCTTAGTTAGCAGAGTTTGGTTTGAGACCCACATATAGGGTTCTTTTATTTCTTTGTACTAGAGTTCTTTTGGCTTTCACAACTAAGAAGAGGAAAATTGTTTTCAACCTCCACCTTTGTGTGTATTCCCCCATTGTGTATGTGAGAAAACTGCAAGTGAGACTCCTTCCTTCTCTCCCACTATCTTCACATGGTATCAAAGCCTGGTTCGTGGTAAGGAGCTCAAGAAAGCAAACCAAGTTCGCGGTGTCCTGGTAAGAGGACCAGTGTTGCTTTCCTTTTTCGAGTTTGGGAGCAAATCTCTGCAGGTAGCACAACCGAAAAGTGCAAGAGTGCATTGTGTGGCGAGAGGGCAGTACATGCTGCGGGAGGGGCAAAGCCCTTGGTGACTTTATTTTTCTGATTCCAGGCCATTTCGGGGCCCGTTTTGGAGGCGAAGGTTCTCCGCAAGCACTAAGAAAAAGGCCCTGTTTTTGCTGTGCGACCACTATTCTGCAGGTCAGTGAAAAGTTGCCGTAGAAATTGCATCGTATGCATGTGTGCAGAGATATTGGGAGTTACAAAATCATCCTTATTGCCTATTGATGCAAAATCGTCACTAGGAAGTGACTGTGTGGTCAAAAACCACCTTCGTCAGTTTTGCAGATTTGCCCTTGTGAGGCAGAAGCTATGTTTTTTGCAGTGACAGAATATTTTGTAGTGTTTTGTAATGGCGTCTGATTCTCTTTCACAGATTGTCATTGAAAAGCTTGACAAGAACAACTTCCAGGCATGGAAGTTTAGAATGACGAATTTCCTTGTGGGAAAAGGCTATTGGGAGTTCATTATAGGAAATGAAGAAGAACCAGTTCTTCCTAATGTTCCCAATCAACAAGAAATGCAAGCATTTAAAGGATGGCATGAGAGAGCCAGAAAAGTTATGTACTAGCTGTCTATCAGTATTTCAAATTCTATGATTGTGCATATTCAGGATGCAAGTACGCCAAAGGAGGCATGGGATACTTTGGCAAAAATGTACAGCACAAATACACAAGCCAGGAAAATGCAGCTCAAGTAGGAGTTGCACAATGTGCAGAGAGAAAATATGAGCATCAATGACTACCACATGAAGGTGAAGAAAATTGCAGATGCACTTGCTTCCATTGGGTCGCCAGTGGAAGATGATGATTTAGTTTATGTGACCTTGAATGGTCTAGGAAAGGATTATGCACAGTTCCGGACATCCATTGCCGTCCGTGAAAAATTTCCTGATTTTGAGGAGTTGTTTGCTCTTTTAATTTTTGAAGAGCAGAGAAATGGTGGTGCATCTTCTTCAGGAGGAACTTTAAAAGAAACTGTCTTCTACTCAAATGCTAGAAGAGGTAGAGGCAAAGGTAGAGCAAGCCGATCTGGAGGCCGTGGTAGAAATCAGAATATGCAGCAAACTCAAGAAAACCAGTCCTATGGAGAAGGACGTGGTAACTCTAGAGGCAAGGGGAGCCAAAGAGGTCGTGGTGGATGGCAGAGAGGCCAAAATGCAAACAGCAATGTTGAATGCCACTACTGTGGTAAAATGGGTCATATGGCTAAAGACTGCTATAAAAAGCAGAATGACATCATGAATGGAAAATTGCAGCAAGGGAATTATGCATCTTTTAGTAGACAGGGTGATGACAGGAATGAGCATCTGTTTATGGTGCAGCACATGACCAATTCTGTGACAAGTGTAGAAGAAAGCAATGATGTGTGGTATGTTGACTCAGGTGCATCAAACCACATGACAGGTCATGCAGAATGGATGCAAGATGCAAAGAAAATGGAAAGACTAGGATTTGTGGAGACTCGTGATGATATTGCACATCCTATTGTGCAGATTGGTAAAATTCCTTTGTCTATGCAAGATGGGAAAAAGAAATACCTGTCTGATGTATTTCATGTCTCGAATATCACCAAGAACCTGGTTTTTGTTGGTCAAATGGTCGAGCAGGGCCTGCAGGTCAGATTAAATCCTCATGGATGCTTTGTTGAGGATATGAAAAATAATGGTCGCTTGATAGCAAAAAGGGCAGGATGTTTACGTTGGATGCGAACATGCCTGAATTGAGTGCAGCAATGTTTGCACATGGGACCGGTGTAGTTGCAAATATTGATATCTGGCATAAACGCATTGGTCATGTTAATGTACATCGACTTAAATCAATGCAGGCCCAAAATATTGTTGCAAGATTGCCTAAGTTCAAGGTTGCAGAAATGCATAAGGTATGTGAAGCCTGTCACTTTGGAAAACAGGCAAGGAAACCATTTCCTAGACATGTGCAAGAGAGTAAGAAGCCATTGGAATTAATCCACTCTGATGTGTGGACTACTAAATCTATATCTATTGGAGGCTGTCATTATTTTGTCACTTTTATTGATGACTACAGCAGAAAAGTTTGGGTGTATTTTATGAAAAAGAAAAGTGAAGTGTTTGGGCATTTCAAAGCTTTTAAAGCTATGGTTGAAAAAGAAACAGGCCTGCAAATAAAATGCCTAAGGTCAGATGGAGGGGGAGAGTACCTCTCAAATGAGTTTGCAAGGTTCCTGTAGGAGCATGGCATAAAGCAGCAATATTTATGCAGTCATACCCCACAGCAAAATGGACTTGCAGAAAGGAAAAACAGGCATATTGGAGAGGTATCTCGGGCCATGCTAAATGAAAAAGACCTACCAGATTATTATTGGGCTAAAGCAGTTGCTACAACAATTTACATAATGAATAGGACTCCCACTGTAGCAATACATGGCATGATGCCAGAGGAGATGTATACTGGTAGGAAACCAGATATTTCTCATTTGAAAATTTTTGGTTGCATTGCCTATGTTCATGTGCCAGATGAGTTGAGGTCCAAGTTGGATCCAAAAGCTTAGAAGTGCATCTTTATTGGTTATTCTCTGCAGCAGAAAGGGTATAGGTGCTATAACCCTTCTACTTGTAAGTTTACAATGAGCAGAGATGTTGTTTTTTATGAGATGAGCAGTTGGTATAAACCAGTAAATGTGATTGATGATGTAGATGCACAAAATGGTAATGCTGCACAGAATTCACATCAGCAATCACAAAATATTGATTTATAGCCATTCACTATGCCTATATGGTCAAAGTGGTACAGGAACCAGAACCCACTTCTTTTGAGCAAGCCATGGGAAAAGAAAAATGGGAGAAAGCCATGGATGAAGAAATGGATGCCTTGGAAGCAAATGCTACATGGGAATTGGTGCCTTTGCCTAAAGACAAGAATGCAATTGGCTGTAAGTGGGTTTATAAGGTGAAGCACAATGCAGATGGTTCTGTGAACAGATACAAGGCAGTTGTCAAGGGGTATGCACAGACATATGGCATTGATTATGAAGAAACATTCAGTCTGGTTGCAAGGATGGCAACCGTAAGAGCAATCATTGCTATGGTTGCATCAAAGGGATGGTCTTTACATCAGATCGATGTAAAGAATGCCTTCTTGCATGGTGATTTGCAAGAAGAGGTCTTTATGGAGCAGCCACCAGGTTATGTTCATGCTGTTCATCCTAAGTTTGTTTGCAGGTTGAAGAAAGCCTTGTATGCCTTGAAGCAAGCACCTAGAGCATGGTCTGACAAGATAGGACAGTATCTTGTCACTATTGGCTTTCAGATTTTCGAGGCAGATTTCTCACTTTATGTCAGAAAAACAAAGAAAGGTACTATGCTGCTTGTCATTTATGTTGATGATTTGATTATCACAGGTGATAGTGATGAAGATATCCTTCATGTGAAAATGCTATTGAAGCAGAAGTTTGAGATGAAGGAGTTGGGAGAGCTGCATTATTTCTTGTGCATTGAGGTGATTAGATCACCAAGTGGGATACGGCTCTTGCAGAGGCAGTATGGATTGGACATGCTGTCCAAATATGGGATGACAGGCTGTAAGCCTATTTCAGCTCCTTTGGAGCAGAATGTGAAGCTGAGCGCAGATGCAGGTGAGCTTCTGGAAGACCCTACTATGTACAGACGCATAGTAGGAAGTTTGATTTATATGACTATTACCACGCCAGATTTGAGCTATGCTGTTGGATTGGTAAGTCAGTTTATGCAGGCTCCAAGGAAACCGCATTTGGATGCGGCTAGATGCATACTCAGGTATGTGAGGTCCACATTGCAGTATGGACTATTTTATGAGACTGGCGTTCAGATACAGTTGCATGGATACACTGATGCTGATTGGGCTGGTAGTATTTCTGATAGACGATCTACCAGTGGATATGTGTTCTCTTTTGGGAGTGTTGCAGTCACTTGGAGCAATAAGAAACATCTTACAGTTGCCTTGTCGAGCACAAAGGCTGAGTACAGGGGTGCAGCAATGGCTGCATGTGAGGTAGCTTGGTTGGATAAGCTACTTTATGATATGCATCAGTCTACAGATGGGCCAGTTGTCATTTATTGTGACAACATGAGCAGTATACACTTGGTAAATAACCTAGTCTATCATGCTAGAACAAAGCACATTGAGGTGCATTATCACTATGTGTAGGAGAAGGTTTTACTAGGTCTTATTGATCTAGTTTATGTCAGCACAAAGGATCAGGTAGCTGACATATTCACGAAGGCATTGGGCACAGAGAAGCTGCGCAAGTTCAGAGACCTGCTTGGTGTGCAGGAATTGGGATTGAGCTCGAGGGGGAGTGTTGAGATATCGAGCTCCACTAGTGATATGCCAGGGTGACCGTTGTGCATTTATGTCACCGACTTGTTAGCTGCAGATGCGGTTGGTACACCGCCCATGAATAATAGCTGGATGACAGCTATCCTTATGTACTCTAGTTCGTGGCTCAGTTAGTATGCCACCTTAGTTAGTTGAGTTTGGTTTGAGACCCACATATAGGTTTCTTCTATTTCTTTGTACTAGAGTTCTTTTGTCTTTCACAACTAAGAAGAGGAAAATTGTTTTCAGCCTCCACCTTTGTGTGTATTCCCCCCTTGTGTATGTGAGAAAGCCGCAAGTGAGACTCCTTCCTTCTCTCCCACTATCTTCACAACCAAAGTGTAGCAATTCCGGGTGTGGGCAGCTGCGGGCTTGAATAGACCCATGAAATCCAAGCCCCATTTCTGAAATGGTTCCAGAGGCAAGATGTAATTAAGGGGCATGCGGTCTCGATCAATGGGCCATCCCAACCGCTGGCAAAGGTCACAACTTTTTGCAAACCATTGAGCATCCTTATGCTTCATGCTCATGAGGTGGAACACACCGCAATAGTGCCTTTATCAGATGTCGTCGGTACAACTATCCTAGGACTACTTCAAAGGAACGGCTCCACAATGCCAAACGTTTCCTCTGATCTCGATTCATGTATTTGGGCATGATGCCAGTAGATAGGAATAAGAGCATCTCATCATACCATGACCATGGTCCTTCTAGGACGACTTCGGCCTCTATTGTGATTAGATCCGCCCAAAAAATCAATGCTAGCTCCGCATTAGGGAACTCATCCTCCACTCCTATTGGCAGCTCCCCATACTCCAGTCGAGAAAGATAATCTACAACCGCATGCTACAAGCTCGGACGATGAATGACATAAAAATCACATTCTTGCAAGAGCAACACCCATCGTGCCAATCGGCCCGTAAGACTTTGCTGCTTCACCAAATATAATAGTGCGGAATGATTGACATGGAAAACAAATGGTTGGCCCAACAAATAATGCCAGAATTTCTTGATAGAATAGATCATGCCCACTCCTTCCCGCTCCGTGACAGAATAATTCTTTTTGGCCGTTGAGAGCCGTCGGCTCGCATAGTAGACTAGGCGATACCACTTATTTGCATCTTCCTACATCAAGACGCTCCCGATGGCTCTATCGAGGCATCCATGAAAACATGAAAATTCTTCTCCCAATCCGGAGACAGCAGCACCAGTGCTCTAGAAAGATGAATCTTCAGCTGTCGGTATGCTTGGTCGCACTCTACGGTCCACACAAATGCCTTTGGTTCCACGTGTGCCAATCCATTCAAGGGAATTGCCATGTGAGCCAAGAATCACAGATGTCTGCCATGCCATCGAATTTGGCCCAAGAACCACAAGCATTCCTTAGGTGTTGTTGGTGCCGGGGCTTGCATAATGACTGCCGCTTTACCCGGATCCATCGCAATGCCTTCCACCGAGATCACATGCCCTAGGAGTCAGCCACTACAAACTACGAAGGCACATTTCATCGGATTTAGACTGAAGAAGACTTCCCTGCATCGTTGGAAGCATTTCTGCAAGTGCTCCAGGTGCTCATCAAACGTGCCGAACACACTAAGGTCATCCAGGAAAATCCTCATGAAATTTGTCAAATAGGACCCAAAGATCTCCTGCATTGCTCGCTGAAAGGTCGAGGGAGCATTCCGCAATCTGAACCACATAATAGTGCAGACATAGACCCCCCAGGATATGAAAAATGTTGTTTTGGGCTGGTCTTTCAGAGCCATTCGGATTTGGTTGTACCTACTATATCCATCCAAGAAGGAGTACACCTCATGCCGTGCCACTTCATCGAGCAGCGAATCCATATAGGGCAAGGGGAATGGATCATGAATTGTGGCCGCATTCAGCTTGCAGTAGTTGACACAAATCCGCAATTTCTTGTTTTTCTTTGGCACAATGACAATCGGGGAAATCCACTCTAGATTTTCAATCGGTGCGATGAATCCCACCCGCAACAAGTGCTCCAATTCTTCACGCACTTGCTTAGCCACCATGTGCGGATTCATACGATACCTCTGTATCTTCGTCAAAGTGACATCTGGTTTGAGGTTAACCCGGTGTTGGTAAAACTTTGGATCCAAACCCTTCATATCCGCATAGTCGTAGGCAAACACATCAGAAAATTCCCACAATAGGGCAATCAATTTGTTGCGGAATTCAGTTGTCAACAAAGTGCTTGTTAGATATCAATGCTCCACTCTCGTGTAACTACGCGAGAACCAGCTAACTCTACTTCTAAGCCCCCCATATGAGGAGAAGGCATTTGAGTAGCTCGGTTATCTGGTAGGTCCTGGTTTGGACACCAAATGGGGGCCATGCATGGCCTGATGGCTGGACGGAGTTGACACACTGCCAACTAGGCTACATGCGAGTGCGGGAAGGCATCCCATGACTGACCGCACTGAGGGTAGACGGAGCATTTCTTGGGGCAGCCCACTCTCGGGTTGCGGGGCCCGTTTAGAGCCCCAGATGATCTCGGATGGCTCTGGGCCTATTTCGGGACCAACCCCCAGTCGACCGTTTTGGGCGGACTGGGTCGGTCACCCAAATCGGGTCCAACCGACTATGACTAGTGACTATACAAGAGCGAGCCCGTAAAGCCCATTTTATGACTAGCTACAGCAACCCTGATTCCTTAGCATCTAGCCTCAGTACTCTACTGTTTCCAGCTCGCCATCAAAGCTTCTTTCGCAGGAGCGCACGGCTGGGAGGTCGCGCCATCTATTGTATTAGTTCTATAGTAATCAAATTTTTGATTCTCCATACTATCTGCTTTTTGTGAAGATAGTGGGAGAGAAGGAAGGAGTCTCACTTGCGGCTTTCTCACATACACAATGGGGGAATACACACAAAGGTGGAGGCTGAAAACAGTTTTCCTCTTCTTAGTTGTGAAAGCCAAAAGAACTCTAGTACAAAGAAATAGGAGAACCCTATATGTGGGTCTCAAACCAAACTCAGCTAACTAAGGTGGCATACTAACTGAGCCACAAACTAGAGTACATAAGGATAGCTATCATCCAGCTATTATTCATGGGCGGTGTACCAACCGCATCTGCAGCTAACAAGTCAGTGACATAAATGCACAACGGTCACCTTGGCATATCACGAGTCGAGCTCAATATCTCAACACTTTTCTCTCTTGCGTACGAGATCCTGTTATCTGTTGAGCACAGACGTTGTATTGTTTTCTTACATGGTATCAAAGCCTGGGCTCTAGCAAGAAGATTTGGTAGTGTGTTTCTTTTTGCGAGCAGATTGTGAGAGATGGCCCAGCCCGCAAGACTGCGAATCCCACCGTTCGGCAAAAGCGGAAAGTTGGATGGCTCTAACTATCCACTCTGGAAGTTCAAGATGAAGACCATCCTAAGCGCATACGAGCTTTGGGATACTTGCTACTAGGGTGGACGTGAGGCCGGTTGCGAGACCAGATCCATCCAATGTAGGACAACAAATAGTACCAACTGTGGATGAGATTCTCGCGTGGATAAGAAGAACTGCAGATGCGCTGTGTTCTATTGTCTGCAGTGTAAGTGATTCCGTCATGGCGTTAATTCAACATGTCACCACAGTGGAGGAGGGATGGACGGTCTTGAAAAATCAGTACAAGACCACGAATCAGACGTGGATTCAGAATCTGGAGACTCAACTCGCGAACGAGAAATTGTCTGAGTCTGAAGCAGCAGAGAAGTTCATCACCAGGGTGAAGAATCTGCCCGATCAGATGACTGCGATTGGCATCACCATCACCAGTGAGAATCTAGCACGAAGGTGCATACGGATTCTCCCACCAAAGTACGACGGTCTTGTTACGGCGTTGAATATGCAAAATAGAAATCCACCCCTCAACTTTGAGGATTTCAACGCGATGCTTCTGGAGGAGGAGATGCGTCAAAAGACAAGGACTGGAGAAGATTCGGCTTTCTATGCTGGATCAAAGAAAGGTAAGGGTAAGGACTCTGGTAACCCATCTTCTTCTAATGATAAAAAGAGAAAGAAGAAGATCAAGTGCTTCTATTGCAATAAGGCAGGGCACAAGCAGAATGAGTGCCGAAAGAAGATTGCAGATGAGAAGAACGGAGTAAAGAAAGAGTCTAGCAACAGCGTGCAGGCAGTACCAGTAGAGCTGTTCGTAGTAATTGAGGAGATTTGCACGGAGGTAGTTCATGTACCTGCGGATGAACCTTGGATTATTGACAGTGGTGCATCACGCCACATGACCAGTCGGAAGGATTGGTATACCTCTCTACAGCCGGTAGGGAATGACATCCTGGTAGCAGTCGGCAATGATGGAAAATGTCCAGCAAAAGGAAAAGGTACGATTGCTCTCAAGTTAGATGGAGTTGTAAAACCGTTGTCCGATATTCTTTATGTGCTAGACATCGAGAGGAACTTGTTGTCCATTTCTGCGATCACGGATCGGGACCTCAAAGTTCAATTCGATAAGAATGATGGTGCACAGATTCTGGATCTTCAAGGGAAGGTCGTTGGTAAAGGTACACAGCGCAACAACATCTACGAACTCTCAGCCTTCAGTGCTCGAGCCGATGTGAAGAACACTAAGCTGTGGCATGAGAGGTTTGGTCATCTAAACCTTAGTTCTTTGAAGGAGATGCATAAAAGTGGAATGATTGCAGACCTGCCAGAAATTACAGATCTGCCCGATGTATGTGAAGCTTGCATGATGGGCAAGCAACATCGGCAGCCCTTTCCTAAAGAGGCCAGCAGGGCAAAGGCTCCTCTAGAGCTCGTTCACACGGACCTCTACAGGAAGATGGAGACGGAAGCTTTGGGTGGTTCCTACTACTTCATGACGTTGATCGACGACTACAATAGAAGCATATGGATATACTTCCTGAAGACTAAAGACGAGGCTTTTAGTAAGTTCAAGGAATGGCATGTAATGGTCGAGAAAGAAACGGGGAGGAAGGTGAAGAAATTGAGATCAGACAGAGGTGGAGAGTTCACATCAATTGAATTCGAAGGTTACTGCAAAAGTCATGGGATCAAGAGGCAGAAACCCCCGCCACATACATCACAGCAAAATGGAGTAGCAGAATGCAAGATGCCCGTCATCTGTGAAATGGGCAGGAGTATGATGAAAGGGAAAGATTTGCCAAAGACTTTCTAGGCTGAAGCATGTAACATGGCAGTTTACATTCTGAATCGTAGCTACACGAAGGCTGTGAATGGGATGACCACTGCAGGCCTTTTCTGCTAAGAAACCTTCAGCTGCACATTTCAGAGTTTTTGGATGTGACTGTTTTGTGCATGTCCCTGATGCTAACAGGACCAAATGGGAACCGAAGAGCCGGAAGTGTATTTTCTTGGGCTACAGTGAAGAGGTGCTTCCTTCCCAGACAACCAAGACCAGGATATCCATCTAGTACCATCACCAATAGTAGACTGAACTCCCCCAACGGTGCTTGGGAGGATTCAAGATAAAGAAGATGAAGAAGAGCCTACAGAACCACAACGGAAACGGCCATTCCCGAAGTGGGTAAAGCAGCTTTTGGATGGCAGAGAACCTCCAGCCATTGAGGAGGAACCATCCGAACACCGCCGGTCCAAGAGATTAGAGGAGCAAAGAAGGGCGCAGGAACACTTGGTCAACTATGCTTTGATGACAGAAGTGATCCGTGCTGATGAACCCGAGTGTCTTGAAGAGGCACCGGGTGATGATAGGTGGATGGAGGCTATGCAGTCGGAGTATGGCTCCATAATGAAGAACAACACTTGGGACCTTGTGGATCATCCACCAAAACGCAAGGTAATCGGCACCAAGTGTGTGTACAAGACCAAGTACAAGTCCGATGGCACGTTGGATAAGTACAAGGCTCGGCTCGTGGCAAAAGGATTCGCACAGGTACATGGTTTTGATTATCAGGAGGAGCCCATCTGATGCAAATTTGTATATCTTCAGAGAAGGAGGCAGGTGTATGATCGTGGTCCTTTATGTGGACGACCTTGTCATAACAGGGAACCATGAAGAGAAGATCTCGTAGACAAATCATTTGCTAGGAAGAGAGTTTGAAATGACAGACCTCGGATTGATGCATTTCTGTTTGGGGATTGAAGTTTGGCAAGATCCGAAACAGATCTTCATTTCACAGCTGAAGTATGCTAGAGAGATACTGAAGGCATTTGGCATGGCAAAGTGCAAGACAGTTGGTATCCCTATGGAGGTTGACGTGAAGCTCTCAAACGAGGATTCATCACCATTGGTGGACGAAGCGAAGTACAGAAGGCTTGTGGGCAGTTTGATTTACTTGTGCAACACACGGCCGGACATCAGCTTTGCGACTGGTGTACTAAGCATGTTTTCCAATAATCCCCGAGAGAACCATTGGAGGGCAGGGATGCGGGTGCTGAAATACATCAAAGGCACACTTGATTATGGCATCACCTATACCAAGGGCAACATCTTCACCGGATTCTGTGACTTGGATTGGGCAGGAGATGTGGACAGTACGAGATCAGTGACAGGTTACTATTTCTCACTTGGATCTGGAGCTATGTCATGGGTCAGCAAGAAGCAACCTATAGTTGTTCTTTCTTCTATGGAGGCTGAGTACAAATCAGCATGCTTTGCTTCTTGCGAGGCAGTGTGGCTGAGGAGGATTTTAGGGGACATTGGTGCAGTGCAGAACAAGCCTACGCAGTTATCATGTGACAATCAGAGTTGCATGGTGATTGCAAAGAACCCTGTGTTCCACGCTCGTACAAAACACATTGAGATTTAATATCACTTTGTACGCGAGCTCATCATGGATGGAGAGGTCGACTTGGTGTACTGTCCGACTACAGAGAATGCTACGGACATCTTCACGAAGGCTCTTGGAAGAGACTTGCTGCAGAGGCATCTTCATCGACTTGTCATTGGACCGAAAAAGTAAGTTCACTTGCGGGTGGACATTGAGGGGGGGTGTTAGATATCAATGCTCCACTCTCGTGTAACTACGTGAGAACCAGCTAACTCTACTTGTAAGCCCCCCATATGAGGAGAAGGCATTTGAGTAGTCCAACCGACTATGACTAGTAGCTATATAAGAGCGAGCTCATGAAGCCCATTTTATCACTGGCTACAGCAACCCTGATTCCTTAGCATCCAGCCTCCGTCCTCTACTGTTTCCAGCTCGCCATCGAAGCTTCTTTCACAGGAGCGCACGGCTGGGAGGAAGCGCCATCTATTGTATTAGTTCTACAGTGATCAAATTTTTGATTCTCCATACTATCTGCTTTTCTCTCTTGCGTACGAGATCCTGCTATCTGTTGAGCACAGACGTTGTATTGTTTTCTTACAGTGCTGACTTTGACTGGTTTAGATGCGCCATCTGCTCCGAGAAAAACGGTATCGAAAGCATCCTTTTGAACGCGCATGATTCTACTCATTCATTCTTCGAATTCCCGCTCCTACTGCAGGAGATCCCGTATATCCAATTTTGTTGCTACTTGTTGGGGCTCGGACTCCTCCTCTGGGCTGACCACGTCCGCCAGACAACTGTGATGCATGTAGCTGTCTGTAATGCCTTCCACATCAATGGTGAAGATAGGAACCAACTCCGGATTTGCCTTGAGAAAGGCTTCTCCTCATCATCCTCCAATCCATCCGCCATGTTCACCATCTCGGCCGAAATACATCCGCTAATGGTGCTGCCACTCCCATGGTGACTTGCACTTTCTTCTTCCCTCTCCGCACTGAGTGACGTTCTTCTCCCAATTTTGCTTGACTTTTGCTTGCCGTAACCAAGGCCTTCCCAAAAGGACGCTATACTCTGGTGTTGTGGCTTCCATGTTGAGCACCACAAAGGACACTACGAATGATATGCTCGCCACCTCCAGAACAACGGCCCGTAAGATTTCGAGTGGTCGAACTTGGCGTTGATCAACCACCCGGACTAAGAAGGGTACTGGCTCCCAAGACATCCAGCCGATTTCTTGGCAGGTATTCAAAGTGACAATATTGACCCCCGACCCGCCATCAACACCTAAGCAAAAGTCTGACCTCGTGCCTTTGCGGAAATTATCGGAATTTGCATGTTGGTCAAAGGAACTGCCAGAACTGGGCATGAATCAGCTTGACATAGCTCCACCTCTTCTGGTTTCGACTCCATGTGCAGGGAGTGCAACAATTGTCGGTGGAATCCTGGAACCAGATTAAGCAAGTGGCCCAATGAAATTTGGATAGGAGCCTCCAAAATGCACTCCAACCCCGGCTCCCTTTGTGGAGAATTTGCCCGCCTCTTGGCTTGGTTATAGCAACCAACAACAGAGTTGCTTCGACCGCCATCGAACCATTTTCGGGTAAGTGTAATTTGAATTTGGCTTGAGTCACCGCCTCTGATTGAACAACTGGTTCCGCAAACTGCACCTTTCACCCTTCACTGGGCATCACTGTAGAGTCTGGCAGAGACATCAATGGTGGCTCCTTTGTCACCAACTCATAGACTTGGTGTTCACATGTTCCTGAGCTGACTAATCCAGTATCTTGTCACTGTTCTTGGGAGTCGGTCCTCGTAGCTTAGTACCAACACGAGTGATTATGCTAATCTCCGAGCACACCAGCGGATCATCATCAACAATGTGTACCATCGAAGTGATGGGCATTTTCCTAGTCTTTTGCTGCTCCGCGCGTTGTCAATCCCATCCTTGAGCCTCCAAGCATTCGTTCCACCAATGGCCTTTGCCCAAACAAAACAGATAGGTCTTCGGACGATTTTGACCATGACCCCTGCCTCCACGTCCGTGTTCACAGCCACCGCCACCTCCGCCTCGTTTGAACGTTTGTTGCTATGGCTAGAACGCTTGCTACTGTGGCTCTTCTTACACAAAAGACGCAGCTGCATCTTGCTGCTGTTGACCAACCGCTCTCTGGATGTGCCCATTGTAATGGCATGCCACCGTGTTGTGTGTATTAGTCAAGCAAATTGCGCACCAATTCGCGTTAAGAGCACACTCGACTGCGGAGTGACCAGGATTGCAGTAGTGAGTACACCATATCCCCTTCAAGCCTTTAGGTACGGATCCTTCTCTAGAAGCCACTGGCCTACCCTTACCTCCTTTAGAGGCTCTCTGGGTCTTCGTCTCTGCTTCCGAGTCAGAATCCTCCGAACTGGTACCTTCAGACCTTCCGTCTGAACTGGTCGCATCCGAATCATCCTCATTGTCATCCGACTTCTTGGATTTGAACAATTTCTTCTTAGATTTGCTCTTCCCGGATTTGCGATTTCTAGATGTCCTCCCATGTAGCGATTCCCCCACTCGCACTACTTGCGCCGTGAGCATTGCCAAACAAGCATTGAAAGTTTTGCAGGAACCCTGCCCCAAAGCCCAATTGTGCCAGCATCCTGCCAACACTACTAGGACATAGTCCCAGCGGACTCTATCATAAGCTTTGTCCACGTCTCGAACCGGGAGGTTTGCTTTGATAAGTGATAGGATGGCTGTCTCTCTTTGGCCCACTGGGACCCCTCGCTTAAAGATTATCTTGTTTCGGATATCCCAAATTGCCATGCAGGTCGCCGCCTTGATGTATGGCTAGCAAGCAGCTAGAGTAGAGGGAAATCTCATCGTGTCACCCGTGAGGGTCGGTTTCCACTGTGAGCTAAGGAAGAACTTCACCACCATGAGGCCCGAGTTTCGGACAGCCGACTCCACTCTCGCCCAGATGCTTTTGGAGACCATGTAGTTCCACATTAGGTGGCGGATCACCTCGGTCAATTTGCCACAAAGAGGGCAACAGGGGTTTACTGAAAACCTCTTGGCTAGCTTACCCCTCATAGGTAGCCACTGGTTTAGGATTTTCCACAGGAGGAAGTTGGCTTTACGTGTTGTGCAAGCTTTCCAAATTCCCTTCAGCTGATCCTTCCACCAGAATTTCCCTCGCTGAAGTGACCATTTATGATTTAGGTCAAGGATTAGGGATCGGCCCTCCATGAGACGATTGTAGGCAGATTTAGCTGGCAGCTTGCGGAAGCATTGCCTTCGCAGGGTCCATTGGTTCGCATGCCATCCAGAGGACGGGCATGTGTTAGTTGGCCCACCAGTCGGGAGTAGAGTCCAAGACAGCATGGACCAAGTCCGTTTCCCCATCATTCAGCCCGAACCTCTACTTCAGAACATCGAAGGAGAGCTAGTCTGCCTTCTTTGCATCCCAAAGATTAGACCAGGAGCGGATGCCCTTCTTGGAGACGTTCCTGGCTTTCACTGAATCCATCATCGCAAAAGGATCGCCACCTCTTTGCGGGGCGGGACTCCACTAAATATTTTCGACCAGGCTCGCATCTCCCTCAGCCCCGGGCGGCCTTAGTCCAACTTGATAGACAATAATAAGCTTTAGTTATGTTGAAGATGACCACTAGCTAGCCACTCGACTTGTAAAACAAGGTGAATGATATATCTATCATTCATTAGGCCTGCCTATGTATGGGTGAAATGCCCAGGAGCCCCAAGGAAAGGAGATTAAGAGTGTTCAAAGAGGAGTAATGAGAATGGCCCAAAAGTCATACAAGGGACCCAAATCATCACAACCACAAATTAACATCTAATAGAGCATAAATAATAACAAGTACTGAACTCGTGCTTTGCTCGGGCAAAGATGCATGACCATCCTCAACCACTCCCCATCTGAAGGTGCATCTTTGATTCTTAAATTTTGGCTAAGTCTTAACCCATGGCTCTAAGACCTTCCATCTCCTCCTTTCATTCCATTAACCTTCCATCTCCTCCGTCCTCCCGAAGGTGACCTTCCATGTCCTCCATTTTATTGACCTTCTATCTCCTCCTTGCCCCTAAAGCTGCCTCTTGTCTTTCCACCTCTTTCCCAAAGCCTGCCTCTTGTCTTTCCACCTCCTCCCCCTCCAAGCCTCCATCCAAGAGCTCCTTCTTTGTGACATGTGGCAAGCTCTTCTCCTCCAACCTGCCACATGTCCTCTCCTTTTTTTTTGGGTGTCCGTGGTGGTTAATAGGTTAAAGATGATTTTAGTTTTCCCATGTCAAAACCACAACCTTCACTAAGGCTACCTAAGGCTGGCCAAAAATATAACTCATCCTAACTATGGGTTGCGGAAATGAATTTTTGAAGTCGTACAACAATTAAAATTTGTCCCTTTGGATGAGAGCTTGAGACATGTCCTAAACTTGATAGCCGCCGGGTCATCCCCCCATCGCTGTACCATGAATTTCCTCGGAAGTGCAACCATGTCCCTCCTCGCTCCGGTCCGTCTGCCTTCAGCTCGAGAGCTTTATTCCTTCGCCAATCTGGAGTCCAATAGTTTGGTCCCGCTAAGGGCAGAGTCCAATTCCTTTCTCATACAGTCACGACTTTTTCTCCAGGGATTGCCGTACAGAGGAGTTCCACAAGACTCCAAGACACAAGACGATACCTCAGCTGCAATAAGCGTACATGTGCGTCGTGGTACAAATCCTCGTACACGTCCTCAACTGTGTGATTGGGAGGCTCCCTTCTCGCTCATCTCCAGCCCAAGAAAAATCCTGCCGTAAGCCCTGGGGGGATCGTTTGCATGTGAGAAGAAGCTGACATCTCCCCGTGGCAAGTTGTCAGACCACGTTGCAACAGTTACAATTGGGAGGCAGCCCGTGGGTGGCAGGTAAGTTACTCAACCATTCGCTGAGAAGCCCAATCCCTTCCATCTCTTAATTAATCGTTCAGACCCTTTTCCCAATCGTTATGCTTCAATCACGTATCTGTGGTTGTGGCTAGTGTATTGAATAGATCGAGCGGGACATTTTCTGAATATTTCGTTATGATTGGAATGCCCAAATACCTTCATGGATCTTCTAAGCAGACACGTGGGTAATTCTAAAGTTGTGGAGGTCATATATATAGGCTGCCTCAATGTTGATGTCGAAGCCAGTGAACAAGATGATGTATCAGCGACTCTCTTTGAAAGCTTTAAGTGCGTCCCGGCCTTCCCACCGATACATCTGAGGGACAGACTCTCAATTCATCACTCAGATCGATAGAGGGATCTCAACCGATATTGGGCTGTGGTAGGTATGGGTGGGTGGAAAGTAAACAAAGCAATCAGAGGGGTGGCTCTAAATGTGAGGGTAGGGTAGAATTGGAAGGAGGGGGGAGGCAAGCTTAATCAACTTAATCAAAAGCTATTGGAACAAGCCGAAGCTGCCTCCAAGATCCTCCTCCTCATTTACTTGAACAAACCTGGAATTAAGACCTCACTGAGGTAACCCACAAGAACCACCTCCTGTTGAGTCTCTAGATCCTATATCTGCTTGTGTTTTCAATTGCCTCACATTTCGTTTGAAGATGGCCTTCTTCATGTTGGCAAAAACCTTCTTGGGGGCTTTGGTGCATTGGTAGGTCCCTTAGGTATTTTGTCTTGGAAGTTTTCTCTAAAAGGTTGCGAGCAGGCAACTCTGGCTGGAACCTTAGAAGAACGTGGTCATTAAAGGTTCATTGGTAACTAGCATTGTAGTCTATGCAACGCTTGACAAGAGCTCGCCAACGTAGGTGAGTACACCTGGCAGCCTAGTGAACTAGGATTGGTCATTTCCTGTGGCTGTTCGTGTCGACGAGAAACAACTCCTACAAACCAGCAACAAAGCGGTGTTTAGGGTCTTTTTCTCTCCACGGGCTGTGTAGACATATGACAGTCGTGTTGGGAGTCTTTTGTATGTGCATCAAGCTTGTTTAGCTCGTTGCTAGTATTTAATAGAGGGTCTAGGCTGCTCAGCTCAGTTGTCCATGAAGTCTTTTGTAAGTGCGATAGTATTGATGAGCTCCCATCGCATCCGTCGCATGTCAATGTCGGTCTTTGAGTCGTTTAGTATAAGACATTTTGGGTATCTTACTACGAGGACACTTCTCCTATGTGTTTGAATTTATGGCGAGAGAAAGAGCCATGAGCTTGTCTATTGTGTAGACTCATAAATAAGACTTCGAGTTTTCAATTTCGTGTTTTCTTTCACTTGTCCTCTTCCTTTGCCAACAGTCTTTTCCTTAGCATGGTCTGAGCAACAGGTCCTATGCTTCACATTTTCAAAAGGATTTGGATCTGTCGACCATTGCTCTATGCCGGACATGTCACAGTCATACAAATCCAATCTCTAGGCTATTGTAAGTGCGAAAATCCTCAGTAGTGATGAGCTCCCGTCGCATCCGTCGCATGCCAATGTCGGTCTTTGAGTCGTTTAGTATAAGACATTTTGTGTCTCTTACTACGAGGACACGTCTCCTGTGTGTTTGAATTTATGGCGAGAGAGAGAGCCATGAGCTTGTCTATTGTGTAGACTCATAAATAAGACTTCGGGTTTTCAATTTCTTGCATATAGTGTTTTCTTTCACTTATCCTCTTCTTTGGTGCCAACAGTCTTTTCCTTAGCATGGTTTGAGCAACAGGTCCTATGCTTCACATTTTCAAAAGGATTTGGATCGTGGTGTAGTTTGGTCTTGGTCACAGTAACACAGCGCTGCTCCTCCTCAACTGCTGCTGCTCCCCGCTCCTGCTCCCCTCCTCGCTGCCCCCTCCCTTCCCTCCTTGCTGCCCCCTCCTCTCCCCCCCTCTCTCCCCTTCTTCCCCCGCGCGCTGCCCTCCCCCCTGCGCGCTGCAGCCTGCTCCCCCCCGCGCCTGCTGCTGCTCCCCCCTGCTGCAGCCTACCCCCCCGCGTGCTGCTGCCTCCCTGCACGGCCCCCCCCGCACTGCTGCCTGCACAACCCCCCTTGCCCCCCCGCCCCCGCCCCCGCCCCCTTGTAAGAAATCCTATATTTACTATATTTAGAAACGTGCTAAGGAACAAAAAGGAGACTGAAATAGCAGAGAACAAGGAATAATTGTATTGCTTGAATGTCTGTAGGGTATCCCTTATTGCGATAATTGGCAAGCTGGTCTTTTATCCTCCGCCGTCCATCAGGAGTTGGCACCATCTTATCTGTAGTGTCATCCATACAATTGGGCCTCTCTTATATAGAGAGTGAAGAGTCACACATGAAAAGGTGTGTACCCCTTGTGAAGGGTGTGACCCTTGATGAGAGGGTACATTACAATAGGAATGTCTCTTCAATAGAATGTCTCTTGTGAAGGGTTGTGCCTCATAGGAAGTGTCCCATCGAAAGGGCAAGGGTTGTGCCTCATAGGAAGTGTCCCGTCGAAAGGGCATACCCTTCCACAAGTGTCCATTCATCAAACCATCCATAGGTCTAGAAATAGAGAAAGGAATACGTCACAGATCGTGACATCCCCTCCCACTCAAAATAAGACCCTGGTGGAGATAATGAACTGATGTAGAAAATATCACTGTAAATTCTGAAAATACTGCTGTAAAATGTCAGGGTACTGCTGTAAGTCTTCATCAGATTGCCAAGTAGCGTCGGAGTTGTCCAGATCTCGAGCGTTCATGACTGGCTGAGTAAAGATATACTTTAGAGAGTGATGGTCTGTCTTGACCACAGAGTCGGCTCCCATGAGATAATGTTTCCAAGAGCGATAAGCATGTACAACGGCAAGAAACTCCTTATCATAAACTGGGTATCGGGTTTGGATATCAGAATGTTTATGGCTGTCAAAAGCAATAACTCTGCCTTCTTGCATCAAGACTGCTTCTGTAGCGATGTCGGAAGCGTCGGTCATGACCTCAAATGGAAGGTTTGGGTCAGCAATAGCCATAACTGGTGTGGTAGTGAGTGCTTGCTTGAGTTGTTGGAAACTATACTTTGTTTCGGGAAGCCACTGAAAAACGGCTGTGCTTTTCAATAATTCGGACATAGGAGCTGCGATTTTGGAAAACTGATAGACCTTTGTATGGTAGAAGTTTGCCAATCCGAGAAAAGAGCGGACATCATGAACATTCTTAGGAGTAGGCCAGTTTCGGATTACCTCGACCTTCTTGGGATCCACAGAGATGCCTTGAGCGGAAATAACATGTCCCAAATATTCGAGTTGGGTCTTGAAGAACTCACTCTTCTCAATGTTGATGTAGAGAGAATTTGCGCGGAGAACTTCAAAAACTTGGTGAAGATGTTGTTTGTGCTCATGTAGGGATCTGCTGAAAACGAGGATGTCATCGAGGTAAACGATGACGAACTTATCGAGGAAAGGCCTGAAGATGTCGTTCATGAGCATTGTTTAACCCAAAAGGCATGACCAAACATTCATAGTGTCCATACTTTGTTCGAAAAGCTGTCTTGTACTCATTGCCTTCTCGTATGCGAATTTGATGATAACCTGAACGAAGATCAATCTTTGAGAATTGTGTTGCATGTAGAAGTTGATCGAAGAGGTCATCGATGCGAGGCAATGGATACTTGTTTTTTTTCATCTATGGTCGCCTGTACAGATGGTACAAAGTCCTTTTGTGCTGGAGTGGTTCTTCTTGTCAGTCGCCGCACCTTTATGTTGGTGATGTCGGTAATGACTTTGTGAAGAAGAAGAGGCGCGTTCCTTGGAGGGGTGCTTCTGTTGGAATTCAGCATATGATTTCTGAGACTTCTGGGGATCTTGAGACTGTCGCTGACCTTGATTACCGGAGTTTTTTCGAAACCTGGTGTTATCTTGAGGGCGAGCACCTTTGGCCATAGTAGAGTTATGTGTGCGATTAGCACTCTGCTTCCCTGTGTTTTGGAAATCTGTAATGCGCTCTGCGTAAGCAATAGCGCCAGTTGTGGTGGTGATGTTTGCTTTAAGGACATCAATGCGTAATGAGGGATTTAGGCCTAAGATGAAAGCATGAAGGCGATCATCCTCAGTTAAACCATCAATCTCCAGCACCAATGTGGTGAACTGAGAGATGTAGGAAGACAGGAAGCCTGTTTTCTCCAATTGTCGGAGTTTTGATCGTGCTTGGAAGTCCGCATTGGTAGGTATGAACTGCTTACAGAGCACGTGTTCAAAACGTTCCCATGTTAACACACTTTTGCCGTCCTTTAAGCGTCTTTGCCACCATAGGAAAGCTGTGTCCTTAAGGAGGGAGGCTGCCAAGGCGATCTTTTTGCCTTCAGTGAGGTCAACAGTATCAAAATACATGCGCATTTTTGCGAGCCATTGGTCAACTGTTCGGCGATTGCGTTGACCAGTGTAGGCTTCCGGAAGTTTGATGTCAAGTCTTTTAGTTTTGGAAGCTTGAAGTAAACGGTAGAGGGCACATAGTTCAGTGTTTTCTACCTCTGGTGGGAATGAATCCGCATAGTCGTCTGGTTGCGTCACGTCATCCTTTGTATGTGTCGTACTGCGAGAATCGTGAAGTTGTTGAACTTTCTGGACCAAGTCGGAGATGCTGTCCTGAAGCTGGGAAATTTGAAGTTGCAGTAGTGTTTCGCCTTGTACGTTGACTTCAGGGGTCTTTTTTGGACTAGTGTCTTTGATCTCTGGAGAGGCTTCACGCGAGCATTGCGACATATCGGAGATCCCTGTGAGAAAAGCGCGAACTTGCGCTCTAGTTTGTACCATTCCTGGAAGAAGATTCGGGCTGCTCCATGAGGTTGCTCATGTTGGAGGGGGCAGGCGAAGCAGGATGGAACCACCCGTGGAAGTCTGGTAAAGGAGGTCCTGTCTGAGGTAACACTAGTGATGCCGAAAGTGGTGTTACTGCTCGTGAGAGGATAGGAGTAGGTTGCAGAGTCCACGGATCTGAGAAGGGATAAGGAGCTGCTGTCGGAAGTGGAGGATATCCAGGAGTGCCTTCAGAGTGTAAATACTGTCTTGGGGAAGGTACAACCTGTATAGGAGGATATCTGGGAGCTGAAGGAGGTGGAGAGTACCCTGGAGATGCCGAAGGTGAGGGGTAAAATTCTCTCCAAAGATGGACAGCAAATTCTTGAGGAATATCGGGTTCTGGGTATCTTCGTGTCTCGTGGAACACAACCTGGACTGTGCTGAGGAAGTAATGTAACTGAGGTGCCTCACGCAGAAGGTATAGGATGTGGTCCAAATCGCTAGGAGGGCACGTGACACAGAAGACCCAAGATGCCAAAGCTCCGAAATGGGCTGGTTGTGCAATCTGAACACGATATTGTGTGGTAGATGATGCCTGGCAATGATTTAATCTGCCAAATTGTTGCGTAGAAGAGGCCTGCAGATTTCTGTCCGGAGGTCCATGTTGCAATGGGTGGTGAGGAGCAGATCTGGGCTTGGCATTTAATAGGCTGTCTTCATCGCGATAGGAGGCTGAAACTGCTGCTGATCTGGCAGGAAAAAAAAGTGGCGAACCAAGGGGAGCAGGCTATCAATGGCGCAAATCTGGTTGCAGGCTGATTTGCGGCAGAATGGCTGGCTGGCGCTGTGCTCACGCTGCAGGCTGGCAGGAAACAGGGCCGAAAAACCAGCGAGACTAGGGGCTGCAGATGGCGAGGGGGCTGGCAGGGCAGGGGCTGGCAGCGAAATAGCGAAAGCAGGGGCTGGCAGCGAGATGGCGCAAGCAGGGGCTGGCAGCGAGATGGCGCAAGCAGGGCTGGCAGTGAGATGGCGCAAGCAGGGGCTGGCAGCGAGCAGGGGCTGGCAGCGAGATGGCGCAAGCAGGGGCTGGCAGCGAAATGGCGAAAACTGTAGGGCGTTGAAAAGGTACGTCCCTTTTGTCTTTTCGTTTGGGCTGCCTACATTGGGTGGTTGCCCAAAAATTAAAGGGCGGGTTTATTTAACCCTTGGATAGCTAGGGTAAACCTAAGGTTTGGGACTGGGTTTTCCATTTTAACCCCTCTAGGTACCCTTTTTATAAGTGCTTGGTGCCTAAAAGGTGTGCCTATTCGAAGGGGTATGACCCTTGGAATAGGTGCACCTTTTCATGAAGGGGTGTGTCCCTGTTTTTAAAAGGGTTGTCCCTACATGAATAGGTGTGTCTTTTTGTCCACGATGGGGTGTGTCCCTTGGGTGAGGAGTCGAGACTCTTCATCAAAAGGTGTGTCCGATGGTGGAAAAGGTGCGTCCCTTGGTTTTGGGACAGCCCAAGCACCTGAAAAGACACGATTTTTGTCGTGTCCATTCACATCAACTCGTGATGTGTGGGAGATGGAGAGGCCATAGACGACTTTAGGTAGGGTTGGCGCGAAAAATTTTTACGCTCATCCTCTCCATCTCTCTTCCATGCGCAATGTGCACGGATATCCTTCTAGCGGAAAAGATGTATCAGATCGGCGCTAGAAGGTGGGGGGCATTTCCTACAGGCAGGAGCGAATTTTGCTCTGATACCACTGTAAGAAATCCTATATTTACTATATTTAGAAATGTGCTAAGGAACAGAAAGGAGACTGAAATAGCAGACAACAAGGAATAATTGTATTGCTTGAATGTCTGTAGGGTATCTGTAGTGTCATCCATACAATTGGGCCTCTCTTATATAAAGAGTGAAGAGTCACACATGAAAAGGTGTGTACCCCTTGTGAAGGGTGTGACCCTTGATGAGAGGGTACATTACAGTAGGAATGTCTCTTCAATAGAATGTCTCTTGTGAAGGGTTGTGCCTCATAGGAAGTGTCTCGTTGAAAGGGCAAGGGTTGTGCCTCATAGGAAGTGTCCCGTCGAAAGGGCATACCCTTCCACAAGTGTCCATTCATCAAACCATCCATAAGTCTAGAAATAGAGAAAGGAATACGTCACAGATCGTGACACCCCTCCCCTCCCCTCCCCCCTGCTCTTCCTTGCTCCCCCCCCCTCCTCTCTCTTTGCCTCCCCTTCTCGGGCCCCTCTCCTCCCCCCTCCTCTCCTCCACTCCTCCTCTCCTCCTTCCCCTCTCCTCTACTTCTCCTCTCCTCCCCCTCTCCTCCACTCCTCCTCTCCTCTATCCTCCCCTCCTCTCCCTTCCTCCTCCTTGCTGCCCCCTTGCTGACTTCTCCTTCCTGGCTTCTTCTTCTCTCTCCCTTCTTCCTTCACCCTCTCCTTCATCTGGAGTACCCCTATTCTCTTATAGGGGTCTTCTGGGTTTCAGGAAAGCGGACGGAGTTATTTATTTTTTGTGTTTAAATCGGCCAACACACCTCGATTGACGAATGGGTTCCCATTCAGTCAATCCGTCTGTGCTCACACCGGCCGCGAGAACTGTCACTTTCTCAAAAGACGAGCTGCAGCAGTTGCAAAAGGATTTGGAGCATGAGTGTTCCACGACTCTCTTCGCACGCATTCATGGCTCCAACCCCTCCAGGTCACAAGCAAGAGATTGGATGCTTGCGGCGCTTCCTCAGGAGCTCGCTCCCCACCTTAAGGATGTTCGTTTGTTGGGACGAGGTTTCTTTCAGGTGTGCCTAGATTTCCCGGACGTCACGAGAGACCTGCTACAGGCCGGGTTTCTACTTCTAGGCTACAGGAGGATTTTTTTTGTTTCCTTTTCAACTGGGATTTGACCCAGTTGAAGAGGACAATTCTGTTTTCATCAGGTTCCCTGGTCTCCCCTCAGTTTATCACCGGCTTCTTTCAATTATTGGCGAGAGGTTTGGTGTGGTAGCAGAGATCCCTCCTCTTCCTAGCGAGCCCTCTTCGGCTGCTGAGGCGGTCAGCATGGATGGGGTACCCAGGGTTAGTGTCATTGTCCAGGACCCCAATATTGCAGATGACCACATCATGCTACAGCGACCCGATGGGTCCTTCTCCCGCTAGAGATTTGAGGTTGCAGGTCGGCACAGAGAGCAGGAGCAGGACCTACCGCTTCCCAGGCACGGCCTCAAACATGGCCCCCCTCGTAGGGCTACTCGAGTCCTTCTGCATCCCGCACCACCTTTGGCCCACGGTGGGTTCCGGTCGTGGTTAGGCCCTCTACTTCAGTTCACATATTTACCTCTTCGGAGGCTACCCCCTTGGAGCCTCGGGAGGAGACTAGTGTTTAGGAGCCTTGTTCGGCTCCACCCTTGGATCAGGCTGTACCTTCCTCAGCAGCCCAGGTTGTTGGCACCTCGTCTGCAACACTTCTTGATCAGGATCTAGTACAAGTGCCTCCCTCTTTGGACAGAGGGAAGGGGGTCTTACATTCTCTTCCTGCTTCGGTAGGAATCCTTCGTACCCCCTCCCCAGGACTGGATCATCGTAACTCTTTTTTCGCTTTGGAGGACCTCTCTAACCTCCCAGATGATGATTCTGTACCCTCCACTTTTGGAGAGCCAGTTATCGGCATCTCTTTTGAGAGATCCTTCTCTCTCTCACCTGTGGACTTTCCTCCCCTTGGACCTCGTGTGTATGGCAGGAGGTTAGCTCCGGTAGAGGTTTCTTTTTTTGCCACCAGGTCGGGTAAGGTATTCCAACCCACTTCCTCCCGCCGATGAGGATAGCCAGTTGGAATATACAGGGATTGGGCGGCATCCCTCATCGCAGACAGCTGATCAGGAATCAACTCCATCCAGGTGTTTCAGGTGGTTCCCTAGACATTCTTTTTCTTCAGGAACACAAACTGGATGTCAGAGATTGCTCCAAGTCAGGTAAGCTGCTCTCAGGCCGGACTTTTTGGCTTCCTTCCTTGGGAACCAGAGGAGGTGCATGCATTTAAGTTTCAGATTCTATTCTCCCTCTGGTCATTGGACATGGTACTATAATCCCCTCTAGGGCCCAGTGGGTTTTACTTCTGATTGACGAACGGTTGGTTTCCTCAACCTCTATGCTCCGAACAACAGAGGAGACCGTGTTCTGTTTTGGAAAGAGTTGCTCTCGTGGGCTGACGTTGCGGATTCGTGGATTATTGGAGGTGACTTCAACATGGTTGAGGCACCTTCTGATAAGAAAGGGGGCAGAGAAGGTGGTATCCACTCCCTCGAGAGAGTAGCCTGGGATGCCTGCTTGTTCAGGTTCAGTGGTAGAGATGTTTGGTTAGATGATGCATTTCATATTCAGTCTCAGTCACTTTTGTTTTCCTGGTCGAACCATAGGGTGCAGATGCCTATCCATGCTCGGATTGACAGATTCTATGTGGGTGACTGGGCTCTTGATAGAGGGGGGACAGTTTGCATCGCACTTGGTGTTTCCACTTCAGACCATTTTCCGGTAGTTTTGTCCATCTCAGAGCCTCATCTGAGAGGACGGTCTCACAGTATCCTTATACACAGATGAGACTCTCACAGATGGAGATCTGGGTTTCTCACATGCAGGGGGGGTGGCCGGTCCTTCACATGTGGCCACAGCACTTGCCAGTATCAGCGACTTTTATCACTCCGTTGCTAGTGCTCGACGAGGTGAGGTACTCAGGCGGGAGATTGGTATCCGCCGGCAGCTGGCAGCCTTACAGAGGGAGGAGTAGAGATGACCATTAGATGCTTGGATACAGGAGCGCCTTGCTGCAGCAAGGGCTCACTTGCAGACTTTGCTTGATCAGAGAGCAGAGTATGCCTTCCATGCACGGGAGTCCTTTTGGATACAGATGGGAGGGAGAGTCAATAAACACTTTTTCTCTACACTTGGTCCCAGACATAGTAGAGAGAGTGTCAGGCAGCTTATTGACTCTGACGGCGTTTTGCAGTCCCATCCCGAGACCGTCATGCACTTAGCGACATCTTTCTATGCCTCCCTACTTTCTGCAGATCCTAACACTCAGGCCAGAGATGTGGCTAAAGATGAAGTTTGGCAGAGTTTACCTGTGTTGGTCACCCCAGAGATGTTATGCTCACTTGATGCACACTTTACCAACACAGAATTCAAGACTGCTCTCTCCGTCCTTCATAAGGGAAAATGCCCTAGTTCCTATGGTCTTACTTCTTCTTTTTTTATAGCCTTTTGGGATATGATAGGTGATCATATTACTTCAGCCCTGCAGGGCATTTGGGACTCGGGTGAGATGCCTGACTCACTGACCGAGGGACTCATTCACCTTATCCCGAAAGGTGGCAACATGAATTTTGTATCCCATTGGAGACCCATCACTCTTTTGGGCACTCTTTACAAAATCCTTGCCAAGGCGATCAGCATCTGATTACAGCCCCTTCTTCCAGACCTCATCCATGATACTTAGACAGGCTTTGTGCATGGCAGGAGTATTTTTGATAATATCTTTTCCTTTTGGGAAGCCATAGAGTGGGCTATGCAGAGTGGGCAGAGGCTAGCAGTTCTACTCCTGGACTTCGAGAAAGCCTATGACAGAGTAGATTGGGGTTTTCTTGAGCTCACTCTTCTACGGTTTTGATTTTCAGATGCTTGGATTAGAGGGGTGCCCTCCCTTTACTCTTCTACGGTTTTGATATCGTTATGTCTCAATCCAAGTATGTGCAAAAAATCTTGGACAGATTCAACATGCAGGATTGTAAGCCCACAGCTACTCCCATGGAGCTGGGGCTGAAGCGTACAATGCATGATGCAGGTGAATCAATTGATGTCACACTCTACAGTCAGGCTGTTGGATGTCTCATTTATCTCTGCAATACACAACCTGATATTCAGTTTGCAGTTTCTCAGGTGAGTAGATATATGCACAGCCCAAAGACCATGCATTGGCAGGCTGTAAAACGCATCTTCCGTTATTTGCAAGATACCAAGTCTTTTGGCTTGATGTTTCCCAGGGGGGTGACTTGCAGATGCATGCCTACAGTGACTCAGATTGGGCTGGAGACTATGACACTAGGCAGTCCACAAGTGGCAATTGTTTCTTTTTGGGCAAAGCTTGTATTTCTTGGTTAAGCAAGAAACAATCTACAGTGGCTACCTCTTCATGTGAAGCTGAGTACAGGGCAGCTTTCACAGCGACAGTTGAATGTGTTTGGCTACGTCGTTTATTTGCTGATCTTCATCTTTCATTGGAGGGTCCTTCACTGATAGTGAAAGTGCTATTGCAGTGGCAAAGAATCCTGTGTTTCATGCTCGCACGAAGCACATTGAGGTTCACTATCACTAAGTCAGAGAGAAGTTGCATACAGGAGAGATCAGTATGATCTATGTGTCAACACATGACAATGTTGCAGACATCTTCACCAAAGCACTTCCACGTGAAAAGTTTGAGGCATTTCGCAGTGCCCTGAACTTATCTCCTTTTGGTGATTGATCATTTCCTTGTACATGACATTGGCACTGCAGGGGGTGTTAGAATTATTGTTATAATTTAGCAGTGACCAATGTAATGTAATAAGTAGGTTAGGGGCACTTTTCCCTCATTTAGAGGTTTTTCCTCCTAACCACAGTTAGTTCACTAACTACGGTTAGTGAAGGATAAGGTTTTGTCACTTAGACAAAACCTATCCCTCTCTTCAGTTGTACTACACTCTTCTATTGCAACTATTGCTTTCAGCTCTCACACTCAGCTCTCTCTCTCTCTCTACAACTCACAGTGTGTTGGGATATGTGTGATCAAGGGCTTGCTAGGTACATGTGTGCATCCATGAGTAGCCATACGGTTGTGTATGTGTATGTAGGAGAGGCACACTTAGTGCCATAGGTCATGACACTGGTGATGAGGTAATGCAAAGGTTCCCACATGTAAAGCACTCTTTCCTAATCTCTACTTCATATCACGGGAGCAGCACCATGAATCACCTCCCAGCCAATTCTTGCTGAGGCTAACGAGCAGACAGAGATTCTCCGTTCGGAATCTTACGTCATAATTGCCTTCTCATCTCTCTCTAGCCTCAACAAGCCCCAATTCCCTAGATAGATCTGATGCCACATGTCATCCATATAGGGCCTTCCTAATGCAACATTTTACCCCTCTCTTGGGATGCATTAAATCCTTTGCCCCTAGGCACAATCTTTGCATTAGGCCCTTGGCCTTAGATCTACCTAGTCTGGTGCTATCTGCCCTCACCTAGGACCTTGACATTAATTCCCTCCCGATCCTTTACATGAAGCGCAAACAAATATATTACAAAGATAGATCCTTTAAGGGAAATGTCGACTGATTCTTCCGAGGTCATGCTACCTCGGCTAGAGCGTAACAATCCTTCCCTCTTCAGACATCATCGTCCTCGATGATAAAGTCTGGGAACACTCTCCACAACTGATATACGGATTCCCAGGTAGCTTCGGATAGAAGCTGACCATGCCATGCAACCAACATCGTGGGTATCTTCCGATTTCGTATTTGCATTGTTCCTCGGTCCAGGATTCTTGTTGGTTTGCGCCTTGCAATATCCTCTATCTCCTGAAACAAAACCACACCTTCGATTAGTGAGTCACCTGTATGTAAAAATTTCTTTAAGCGCGAAACATGAAAAACCGGATGCACCTTACACCCCTGTGGCAATTCTAATTTATAGGCCACACTGCCTATTCTCTTTAGAATTAACCACGGCCCACAGTATCGAGGTGATAACTTAGCACACTCTCTTGAAGTCAATGACTTCGAGTGCGAAGGAACTCTGAGAAAAACTTTTTCTCCTTCCTTAAATACTCTTATAGACCGGTTTTAATCCGCATACACCTTGGCTCTATCCATAGCCTGGCGGATATTAGCTCTCGCAAGTGCTAGCATCTCCCGCATCTGAACTACAAAGTTCGCGGCACTAGGCACTTTCTGAGGTACTCCAACTATAGTTGGATTGGCTGGTCTATAACCATAGTTCAGTTCAAACGGACTGAACCCTGTAGAGGAATGTTTCCTATCATTGTAGGCAAACTCCAACAATGGCAACCACTTGTCCCACGTATGTTGCCTCAATGACACATATGCCCTCAGCATATCCTCTAAGGTTTGGTTGGCTCTCTCCGTCTGACCATCCGTCTCAGGATGATCCCCACTACTCATTTCCAACTCAGTTCTTAGTGTCTCAAATACCGCTGTCCAAAAATGATCGGTAAATCTGACATCTCTGTCTGACACTATGGATCTAGGCAATCCATGCAGACGAAATATATGTCTAATAAACAAATCCGCCACTTGGGGGGCACTAACAGACTCTCTAGTCGGAATGAAGTGAGCCATCTTGGTTAGACGATCAACCACCACAAGGATAGAATCATACCCTCCTTGTGTCGTAGGCAGCCCTACAATAAAGTCGATGGAAATGCTCTCTCACTTACTTAGTGGTATTTCCAAGGGCTGTAAAAGTCCGGGTGGCTTCACCCGCTCGGCCTTGCTTACGTGACACGAGAAACACCGTGTCACATATTCATGAATATGCTTTTTCATCTTTGGCCAAAAGAAATCTCGCTTCACGAGATCATATGTCTTCTCGATCCTGGATGTCCCGCACACGGGCTATCATGGCACTGTCGAATGACTCTCTGCCTGAGATCATTCTGACTAGGTACTACAACCTTGCCATTTCTAACTAGCATACCATCCCTTATGGTATATCTTGCATAAGTTTGGCCTTTTCTGGATGCCAGGTCATCCTTTTCATTTTCCCTGGGTTTTAACACATGAGCCTTAGGCCATAAGCTCTGGACAAACTCGTCCACCTTTTGAGTTTCTCTAATCTCGGTCATTAGAGCACTCTCTAATACCGTGAAACTCAGGTTGTGCATAATGCGAGACAACGCATCAGCAACCTTATTGTCTTATTGTCTTTTCCTCTTCGGTACCGAATCGTTAGATTAAACTCCTGCATGAGCTCTGCCCACCTAGCTTGGCGGCCCCTCAAGTCAGGCTGTTTACAAAAATGTTTCAGAGTATCATGATCCACATCCACATAAAACTCTGAACCATACAAATAATGCCTCCATGTTTTCAAAGCATGGATAACAGCATACAACTCTAATTCATGAGTTGGCTAATTCCTTTGAGAGGGAGAAAGCTTCTTGCTTTCAAAGGCTACTGGCCTTCCCTCTTGAAGGAGAACTGCTCCTACCGCAATGCCACTTGCATCGGTTTCTAGGAACAACGGTTTCTGGGGATCAACTATTTTTAACACCGGTCCTGTGACCACAGCTTGTTTTATGGTGTTAAAACTTTCTTGTTGATTTTGTCCCCAAATAAAAGGTACTTTATCTGAGGTCAGATCAGTCAATGGCGATACTATTCCGGAATATCCTTTGATATGCCTTCTATAAAACTGGACAAATCCCAAGAATGATCGCAACGCGGTCAGACTCTGAGGGATTGGCCAAGTTAGTATCGCAGCCACTTTCTTCGGATCCATTTCTACCCCCTGTGGAGTAATTATGAATCCTAAATATTCAAGCCTAACCATACACAGTATAGTTTTCTTTTTATTTACATAAAGACTGGCTTTCCTCAAAGTACTGAACACTACTCTTAAGTGTTCACGATGCTCAGTAATACTTTTACTGAATATCAGGATATCGTCAATAAAATGTACTACGAACTTTCCGATATACGGACGTAGTAAATCGTTCATAAGCATGACGAATGTCGCTGGAGCATTGGTAAGTCCGAAGGGCATTACCAAAAACTCATAATGACCAAACCTGCTTCTGAAAGCGGTTTTATGCACATCCTCGGCTCTAATCCGGATTTGATGGTAGCCACACTTAAGATCTATCTTGCTGAAAATCACGGCTCCATGTAATGCATCTAGCAAATCATCAATCCGAGCCATCGGATACCTGTGCTTCACAGTGATATTATTCAATGCTCTGTAATCTATACAGAGGTGAAACGTATCATCCTTTTTCTTCTTTAATATCACTGGGGAAGCAAAAGGTGAGAAACTTAGTTGAATGTGCCCCAACTTGAGGTATTCTTCCAGTTGTCTACGCACCTCCGCCTCTTCGGTAAAACTCATTCTATAGGGCGGCCTATTTACAGGTTCTGCCCCCGGGATCAGTTCAATCTTATGTTGAACTTTCCGCTCTGGAGGTAACCCATAAGGTAGTTCATCCCTAAAACATTCAGAGAACTCCTTTGTTATAAGATTAGCCAGCTTGGCCATCTCACCACTTTGCGTAACATCAGTGCTAGCCGAAGAATCATCAACCGGCTCTACCGATGCTGTGCAAAGGAATAAAAACTCTACTTGAGCTTTTCGGATTTCCATCACGGAAACCAACGGTCCCTGAGGTATATTTTTTTTCACCTCGCAAGACATAAAGCACATCATTCATCTTGAATTGATATACGTGCTTTTTCCAATCAATGGCTGGATTCTTCCTAGAATGCCACGCCATACCCAGGGCTATATCTGCATGAGCAAGCTTGGTCATTTCAAAACAAGCTTCTCAGCATAGTCCTGAATCCGAAGCTCCAACTGGGTAACCCTTTGGTCCCATACTTCAGTTGAACTTCCATCTGCCATCCTGTTGTATACGCATAGTCAGATGGACTTGTCTTTAATTTCAGCCTCTTCACGAGCTTGGAGTTAATCACATTGTGAGTTGACGCCGAGTCAAACAACACAATGACATCATGATTGGCCACTTGCCCTTTCATTTTAATTAACTCCGTATCATTAAAGGCTGTATACCCCGTTGCTACGGGCTTAGATAGGATGTTATCAGGTGCACTCGTCACTAGCTTAGCAACAGACACACATAACAAACAAGGTACTAACCTCTGAGAAGATCCCGCTAGCTGAATCTGCATCTCTTTTGCTCTGGGACTTCCCTCCATCTCCACGTCGCATTCTGAGATCACCATCTCAGCCATACGACGATCTTTGTTACGTGGACAATCCTTCCACTGGTGAGGCTGAAGGCATTCAAAACATAAGCCTTCTCTCCTCGCTTTTTCCCTTTGTTATGGGTTCAAGGGAGACTTAGACCAAGCCCGGGCTGCCATTGGGGTTACTTTCCTCTTCACTCCAATGGTGGTACTTGGTTTAGGAGTTTCAGCCGGTTTCGCCTGCTTGGCTTGACCGCTCTGCTGAGAACCACTCCCTCTACTAGTCCACTTCTTCTTAAACCCAGATTTCTTCGGATACCCATACTGGGTTCCGACCTGTGCAAACCCACTTGGCTTGCTGCCCTTGGCATCCTCATAGTTCAGGGCTATAACTATTGGATCATCTAACATGTTCGCGTACTTAGCCCGAACTTCCATTTTTATTCGATCATTCAATCCAAATATGAAATCTTTCATTTGGATTGATTGAGGCAGGGGTTCGTCAACCTTCATTACACTCTCTCGAAACTTATCAGTGTATTCTGCCACTGATAAATTTCTCTGACGAAGGCTCCTATATTGATCCCAAGCTCGGGATGCTTCGTCAGGAGGTAAGAAGTGTTTCCTGAACTCTCTTTTAAACCCCTCCCAGGTAGTGGATGCTATACCATCTTTTTGTTGCTTAATCCACCACCGATCCGTTGCCTCACTAAACATGTGGGTGGCCTCACGGATCTTCTTGATGTCATTTCTGATTTCACAAATGGCGAACGCCTCGTCCCATTTGTGTAACCAGGTCTCAATGACATCGGAGCTACGGTCGTTCATCCGATCAGAATACTTTTCCGGTCTGTAATGTGAGGGAAAGGGTGAGGGAGTGGAACTGAGGAGACAGAGAGAGAGAGACACAAAATGTGTGGGTGTGTCAAAAAGTGTTGAGCCACACCACAAACTCATAGGTTTTATTAGGATTAGGCTTTCACCCTATGACTGTCTTAAGACAGTCATAGGTGTCATAACTTTAACAAAAGGGTGGCAATGTGCCTTTACCCCAACAACCTCCCACCTAAAGGCCAATGTGCCTAAAGGGGAGAAAAGAATAAAAATTACAGCAATATACAGTTACTGCATACAAGACCATAAAATAAGAATGGTCTCATCCTAATCCCATGATGTGGCGGCAATGTGCAAACTGCTCTGTAGGCAAGCTCTTAGTGAGCAAATCTGCAGGATTATCATCAGTATGCACCTTCACAAGCTCAAGTCGCTTGTCTTCCAGTACCTCCCTGATGAAATGGTATTTCACATCTATGTGCTTGGTCTTTTGATGAAAGACCGGATTCTTTGCCAACATGATAGCACTCTGACTATCACAATGCAAAACTGGCATATCTCCTGTAATGCCCAAATCTCCCACCAGCCGAGTAAGCCATATTGCTTCCTTGCAAGCCTCAGTGGCTGCAACATATTCAGCTTCAGTGGTTGACAGTGCAACGCATTTCTGCAACCGAGACACCCATGATATAGCACCTCCTGCAAATGTGAAAATATAACCGGTAGTAGACTTCCGGTTATCTGCATTCCCTGCATAGTCTGAATCTGTAAAACCATGCACCAATGCATCCTGCCTACCATAGCATATGCACAAGTCTTTGGTACCCTTGAGATACCTCAAGACACCTTTCACTGCTTCCCAGTGCCGCTTGCCTGGATTTGCCATATACCTGCTGATGACTCCCACCGCAAAAGCAATATCCGGACGAGTGGCAACCATGGCATACATCAAAGAACCAACTGCAGATGCATACGGAACCTTGGCCTTTTTAGCCTTATCATCATCTGATCTGGGGCTGTCCTTACTGCTGAGTTTTAAATGTGGAGGCAACGGGGTACTAATAGACTTCCCCCCCTCCATTTTAAACCTCTGCAGTACTTTGTCAATGTACTCCTTCTGTGACAAAAACAAAAGTCCCTTGGACCTGTCACGAATAATCCGCATGCCAAGAATATGGTTTGCATCACCCAAGTCTTTCATGTCAAAAGACTTATGCAGTTGTTTCTTCAAAGCACTAATCTCCTGCTGAGATTTGCTGGCAATCAGCATGTCATCCACATATAGAATGAGTAGCATCAAACTGCCATCCTTTGCCCGTTTGGTGTACAAGCAATGATCGGTTTCACACCTATGATACCCTTGGGACTGCATGAAGGCATCAAACTTCTTGTACCATTCTCTTGGCGCCTGCTTGAGTCCATACAAGCTCCTCTTGAGCTTACACACAAGCTGCTCTTTCCCTTTAACAGCATATCCCTCTGGCTGACTCATGTAGATCTCATCATGGATATCTCTGTGAAGAAAAGCAGTGTTCACATCCATCTGACATAAATCCATGTCCTCATGAGCAACAAGAGCTAACACTGCTCTCAAAGTAGTCATCTTGACGACAGGGGAAAAGATCTCATCAAAGTCAATGCCCTTCTCCTGCTTAAATCCCTTGGCAACCAATCTGGCCTTATACCTCGGTAAAGCATTTGAATCCACTTTGACTTTGTAAACCCATTTGCATGGCAAAACCTTTCTGCCTGCAGGTAGTTGCACCAAGTCCCATGTATCATTTTGAAGTAGAGAGTCCATTTCTGACTGCATGGCTTTCTCCCACTTCCTTTTCTCTGTTCTTCCCATAGCTTCCTTGAAGCTGCAAGGCTCACCACAATCTGTCAGCATGATAAAATCAGCCACATTATTGGCTCCTGGAACAAACCTGTCAGGAGGCCGTTGTACACGGGTGCTCCTCCTAACAAAATGTTCCGGATTAGGCTGCTGTCTAGCCTGTTCGTCATGCATGACGGGTGGCTGTACCACCATATTTGGCTGTTCTACAGCCCCATTTGCTGGCATATCCAGTGGTGCATCATTGGCAAAATTGTCTGGCTGGTTTTCAGCCTGTATAACCTCTTGAACAGGGTTATCTACAGCAGCCTGCTGCTGCATATTAATGGGCATTCTTTGCTGTCCGACATCATCATAAACAACCCTCCTGTATTCCACAGGTTGCACGGGTTCTTTGTGTACACTATCCTCTTTAAAGATGACATCATTGCTGCGTATAATCTTCCGTTTGACGGGATCCCATAACCTGTACCCAATTTCACCTTCGTCACCATAACCCATGAAGATGCATCTGAAAGACTTTGGCTCCAGTTTGGTGCGCAGTTCTTTGCGTACATGAGGAAAGCACTCGCAGCCAAACACACGTAAGTGCTTATATGAAGGTGGCTTGCCAGACCACACCTCTTCTGGCACTTTCAACTCCAAAGCCTTGTTCGGCGACCTGTTAATTATGTGAACTGCTGTTTGCACGGCTTCTGCCCAAAAGCCATGGGGCAATGCAGCATAAGACAACATACATCGAACCTTCTCCTGAATAGTTCGATTCATCCGCTCACTCACACCATTTTGAGATGCATTATGAGGGGCTGTGAGTTTCTGTTTAATGCCCTTAGCTTCGCAAAACTGTACAAAAGCATGTGACACATACTCACCCCCATTATCGGATCTGAGGCATTTCAGCCTGCGACCTGTCCGATTCTCAACCTGAGCGACAAACTTCTTGAAAGCATCTAAGGCATCGCTCTTATGCTTCAAGAAATAGACCCACACTTTGCATGTGGCATCATCAATAAAAGTAATAAAATACTTTGCACCCCCTAGTGATAGCTGTGGCATCTCACACAAATCAGTGTGCACTAGATCAAGTGGTGCTCTATTTTGGGGAGTTCTCCTCTTATGAGGAGTCATAGAATGCTTGCCAAATATGCAATGATCACAAGTAGGCAAATCTGAAAATGAAAGAGACGGCAGATAACCCAAACGTGACAGTTCTTGCATTCCTTTAACGGACATGTGTCCCAACCGGCTATGCCACAATGAAACCTTTGGCAGCTCGGTTATGGCAACAACATGATTACCTACACTGGAAACATAAAGAGGGTACAAGGTATCACTCTTATAACCCTCAGCCACTACAACCTGGCCATCAGTAATCACCCATTTGGAATCCCCAAATGTGGTGTGGTAACCACTGTCATCCAACAAGCCAGTGCTAATCAGATTTTTCTTGATTTGCGGCACATGGCGAACACCATCAAGCATAAATGTGCGTCCATCAGGGAATACTATCTGTATACTGCCAATCCCTGCAATCTGACATGCATAGTTGTTCCCAAGGTGAACAACTCCATGAGTACCTGTGTAGGAAGTAAACCACTCCCTATGAGGAGTAACATGAAAAGAAGCACCTGAATCCAAGAGCCAGGTGTGCATGTCATGGCCATCAATAACCAATGTATGTGCAATTACAGCAGAAGAGCATAAAACATCATGTCTGTCACTTTCACTGTCCTCTGTTGCAACATTCACTGCATCCAAGTCATCTGCCTTGGCCTTGCCTTTGCCTTTGCTTCCACTGCCTGCATCCTTTGTCTCAGCCTTCTTGGCTTTCTGATCCCGTATAAACTTGAAGCACTTAGACTTCACATGTCCCTTCTTGCCACAGTAAAAGCATTCAATATCCTTTTTGCCACGGGACTGACTGCGGGATTTGGACTTGCCAGCAGATCTCCCCTTCTGCTGAGTCCTACCTCTTTCCTGTACTTGCAAAGCATTGGAAGACTTGCTGCCCATATTATTCTTCCTGCTCATCTCCTCCATAAGGAGAGAGCTCTCCACATCAGCATACATAAGAGTGACATTTGAATTAGACAGGGTGGTCTTGAAAGTGTCCCAACTCTCAGGGAGGGTACACAACAAGAAAGTAGCCTTGAACTCCTCATCAAGGTTCAATCCCTGTGCAATAAGCTGTGTAAAGATGGCATTGAACTCACTCAAGTGTGAGGTCATAGCTGTACCTTCCTTCATGCGAAGGTCTACAAGCTTTTTCAACCAATAAACCTTACTGGCTGAACTCTTTTGGGCATACAACTCTTCTAGCCTCTGCCATAGGCCATAAGAGGTCTTTTCAGCCTGAACATTGAACACAAGAGAATCACTGAGAGTAAGCATGATAGCAGCCCTAGCGGACAAATCAAGCTCCTCCCACTCATCATCTGACATCCCAGATGGCTTGACACCCTTCACCCTTATGGGCTTAGAAATCTTCTTTAGCAGAAGTACATTCAAACACTGTTCTGCCCATAATGCATAATTGTGTGCCCCTTCCAATTTCTTTATGTTCAGAATTGAAGATTCACTTCCCCCTGATGACATATCAGATAAGGAAAATACATGACTCCCTGTAAGTCAAAAAATGACTAAATAAAATTCTGATTTCTCAGAAAACCTGCTCTATCAAGAGCCAGGAGCACTCACAATAGTGCTGTTTTTACTGTAAAAAAAATCTGCAGCAAAACATAAAATTTTCCCTCCAGTCACTGTACCTTCTGACACACTGTACCGTGCTCAAATAGGCATAAAACAGTAACTTCAGAATGCTGCAGCTGTTCCACAAGTGCTTTATCAGTGCATCATCAGCTGACGAAGCACAAAACACTGCTGTCCTGGACACTTCTCCCACCTCAGATGAGGTATTGCACTGATTTTATATGCATAAACCACTTGTCATACACTGTTTTGTCCACTGAAAAGAGGCTCCAAACACCTCAGCCTGTCACAAACCTGCAACAAAGAATGGGACAAATCCCAAGGAATCGCCCTTCTGCCAAGGGGATAAAAGGCATCTGAAGGTCTCAAACAGTAACTCAAGTGCTCACAAGCAAAATCTGGGCAAAAGCCCCTTGATTTGACACCTGTACCAAGTGAAAAACACCTCAACACTGAGGTAGCATACAAAATACAGTGCTCTCCTGGCACTTTCACCTGACAATGTAATGCATAAATGGCCCTGTGTACACAGTAACAACACAGATCCCAACGTACAAACACTGAAGAGAAAATCTTTTGAGCATTGGCTCAACTGAGATTTTTCAAGGTGTCGTACACAGAATGTGACCTGCAAGAAATGTCACTGAATACACTGCGGAAACAAGACCAATGTGAGCACCCTGGCTCCACACTGCCTCAAGGCATACACTGCATAAACTGCCAGGCAAAAGCCCTTTGAAATCGTCACCCGAAAGCTGAGATTTGCACTCAGCAAAAGCATAAAAGCCCTCTGCAAAATCAAGGCATTGGACCTTCCCGAAACAAAATAACTGTGCAACCACCACACACTGTGGCACTAGTCACCTCAAGCACGAGGGACACGAGGGTACTTGCTGTACCTCAACCACACAGTGTTGAGAACTGAACAACCGGGAATGAAGAGCAGAGTGCTCTCTCTTTTCCTTCTGCCCCAAAAAAAAATCTGTGCCTCCTGTACCTGCTGTACCTGCGCAGGGTACCTGCTGTACCCTGTACCTGCAAGGGCACAAATCCCAAGAAAAAATTTCTGACCTGTACCTCCCTGACGCAGCGTCCGTATGGTACGGCTGCCTGTACGGCGTCCGTACAGTCGGTACGGACGGCCGTACCTGTCCGTACGAAGGGCTGCGCGCGCCTGGTAGGCTGCGGCCGCCGGTGCTGTGCGGTGCGCAGCTAGCAGCAGCTAGCTGCTGCTGCGCCCGCTCGCACGCGCTGCCCCGCGCTGCCCCGCTCTGCCCGCGCGCGTCGCCTGCGCGCTCCCCTGCTTTGCCCGCGCGCGCTGCCCCACGCTGCCCGCTCTTGCTGCCGCTGTCCGCTGCTGTAGGGTGCGATGCCCGAGGGGAGAGGAAGGGGTATCACACTGATCAGGCATTTAATACAGGCATATATCTCAGATGGCGCGTTTCCCTATACTAGGGAATTTCCTGCAAACTAACTCAACTGTAGTACATAGGCATAACCACAAGCACATTCTGTCCCTGCTACAACAGTAACGCCTCATGCAGGCTGATTACTCTCAAGATCCTGTCTATGAAAGTAAAGCATCGCCCGACTAAATCGAGGAGAAAAAAAAACAACACGAAAGTAATGGAGGTCGAAGAGAGCTCCCTGGTCGTCAACGAACAGCCACACTCCCTTTTTGTTCCATGCAATTCCAGTCAACAATCTGTTGTACTCCTGCGATCAGTCTTCAGTTACAGTTGATGTACAGGCGGCGGGCCACCAGCCTGTTCTGCCACGCCGTTCATCCAATTTGTCCGTCGAATTATTCGGACCAATTGGTCTCCCTACTCACGAACTCCTGCTATCCGTTCCAGCTCCTTCCCTTGGGCTTTCTATTGATCTGCGTCAGCCACAAAGTACCAATGTCGAAGGGCCTTACAGGAACCTTCCGCTCCAGCAACAGCTTCAACGCCTGCGTGTCCCGCTCCTACGCTCAACGACCAGCTTGCGTAGGCCACCGTTGGACGACTAGCGCACTGCGATGATCAGGCACCGTCACGGGCACACCCCTCTTTGATTCCGTTGTAGTTGCGGGAGCGCCAACAGCCCCCTTTCCTAGTTCGTGGACGTCGCAGATTACCAGCCGTTCCACCTAGGCTCTAGGCCTGCTGTTCGTCAGTGCCTTACGGGACCCCCAAGCTCCAACCACGATTCAGAAGCCTCCGTCAACAAGCCTCCGTCCGTCGTCACGTCGCAACATCACATGGTCAGCCCGTCGATTTGGTGCTCAGGTCCTTCGACCATCCCCTCTATCCATCACGTGAAGGTCACCGTTGGACGACTCGCCACCAACGCTCCACGCCTTTCCATCGTCAGCCAGTCCCCTCCACTTCGTAGCCTTGGCTCTGCTACCAATTGTAAAGCACTCTTTCCTAATCTCTACTTCATATCACGGGAGCAGCACCATGAATCACCTCCCAGCCAATTCTTGCTGAGGCTAACAAGCAGACAGAGATTCTCCGTTCGGAATCTTACATCATAATTGCCTTTTCATCTCTCTCTAGCCTCAACAAGCCCCAATTCCCTAGATAGATCTAGATGCCACATGTCATCCATATAGGACCTTCCTAATGCAACATCTCACCCCTCTCTTGGGATGCATTAAATCCTTTGCCCCTAGGCACAATCTTTGCATTAGGCCCTTGGCCTTAGATCTACCTAGTCTGGTGCTATCAGCCCTCACCTAGGACCTTGACATTAATTCCCTCCCGATCCTTTACATGAAGCGCAAACAAATATATTACAAAGATAGATCCTTTAAGGGAAATGTCGACTGATTCTTCCGAGGTCATGCTACCTCGGCTAGAGCGTAACACCACATGGGGTGGTGCCTATGATTGTGGAGTGCCTATGATTTAGGAGTTACCTCCTTTGATGTAGGAGAGGTGCCATTGATTTAGGCCCCCCTCTCTCCCATTTTATAAAAGAGAGGACTTCCTCTAAACTCAATGGAACATTTTGCCATTTGGTTCCCACGCTCTCTTGAATGGTGTCCTCCTCCTCTCCCACTCCCTAAAAGGGGTGACCATTCCAACAGTAACCTCTAGCTCTATTTTCCATGCATTCAATTCTGCTATTTTTAAATGTTGATGGATGCATTGGATGCTTGGTTTGGTTGTACTTAATCTCAATTTAAATATGATTGTGGCCTTTATGGATGTGTGCTTGCAATAAGCGATTTGTATTGTATGGTGTTTGATTCTAGATATACTAAATGATGAGTAATTGTTAAATATGATATGAAGAAATACCAACCATATTAAAGATATGTTTTGCAGGTTGAAGATCTTAATGTAGCAGAGAAAGAGGCGGTAGCTCTAAAGTTATTAAACGAAAATGATGTCAATATTATGTATGGGAAGCTGGGAGGCTTTTAAAAGACTTTAAGAAAGTCTCGCAAGTCGCACTTCAAAGACTTCACATTGACTACGACTGAAAGACAAGATGTTAGATCTGTTAGTTTCATGGGCTTTTGTAAATAATAAAATCAATGTAAAGAAAGGTAGAGTTGGTGGGGTTACTCAAGACATTATTGATGTCATTTAGGACTGTTAAGGTAGAGATGTGTTTTGTAAGGGTGTTTTGTTGGTCATAGTTATGGCATATGACCTTAAGAAGCAGTCAAATTTTGACTCGTGTAAGTTTTGTCAATTGCTTGTAAGGAAATAACTCATATACATGAAGTTTTTTATTTAGTGTACTTAGTTTTAATAAAACATTATGTTGTTTCCTTGTTCTACTTGCAGCAATATACAAAACAATTTGTGAAGTCTTTTTTTAGCTGTGCAAAGATATATTCTGGGAGGATCTTTTGTTTGTCACAGTTTTGAACTTGAGAATCAGTCTACATCTGATTTGGTATAAGCTTTGTCCATTTCATAAAAGCATGTATCTCATGTGCTGAAAGTTTTGGTATACAAAACAGTTTGTGCAGTCTTTTTTTAGCTGTGCAAAGATATATTTTGGGAGGATCTTTTGTTTGTCACAGTTTTGAACTTAAGAATCCGTCTACATCTGATTTGGTATAAGCTTTGTCCATTTCATACAAGCATGTATCTCATGTGCTGAAAGTTTTGGTATTCAGTGTACTCGATTTTAATAGAATATACAAGTAGTGCTAATGGAAATTCAAAAATGTTATGTGCAGTCTTATTATGCTGTCTCTTTCACAAACATGTAGATGTATGGAAGATAGTGTATCTAGGCTTCGTTTCTTGAGTATTAGTTGTGTAGAGATGTATTTGGGGATGAGCTTTTATTGGCCACAATGTTGGTATAAGACTTACGTGTCCGCTTTATTTTGATTTGTACAAGCTTTTTTAATTATATGTAAGCATTTATCTCATGTATGGAAACTTTTGGTATTAATATATATCTGTGGGTTCTCGGCAAAACCAAGTTGAGTCGCATTTCGGCGAAAGTGATTTACAGTAACATATGCCGAGCAGGCTTGTTGGTAGGCGACCTCAACAAGAAATGGAAGCTGAGGGGTAACCAATGGTGGCACAAACGATTCAGAGACCCATGGAAACTCTGCGCGGCGGGCAAGGCCAGGTTTATGCTATTGACGATATTGAATCATTGGGTGCCCCTTCGGGGCAGGTTAACAAAGCACATTCATCTTTCACCGATACGTCCACTGTGTGGGAAGGTATTGGAATCACTCAAACACTTGTTTTGGTTTTGCTCAGTGACATGTGAGGTTTGGATGAAAGTGGAAACGGCGATCAGGAAGAGCGAATATTGTGTTTGGGTTTCGTGAATCCCACTTGCATCTAATGGTGAAATCCTACCTGATGGATGATGGGTATCAAGGAATCAGTGACCAGTCATGCCTTGCTCTCTATTGGCTGCGCGCTGTAATTTTTTCTCTCTGTTGGCATAGCGTAGGCTGTGGGGCTTGCCTCTATAGATAGCCAAATTTTGTATGGAGTCTCTACTTTGGGCCTAACCAGCTCTTATAAACACAGTACAACCTTTTGTTATTATAAAAAAAAAAACCTTTAAAATACTTGTTATTCTTTCAAAGCGTTTCTTACATGATGCGGTCTCAAGGCACAAGCAGCTAGGCAAAGTTGGCCTGAAGTTCGATTTACTCCACCTTCTGCAAACACTTTAAGCTCATAGCTGATGTCAAGAAGTTGACCTCAGGAGCTGCCAGGGCAGCTGTAACGAAGAATCTAATTGTCAAAGATCTAGACTAATTTTCGTAGTCGAATTCATAAATTTGCACGGTTTATGCGACAGTCATGTTGGGAAGAGAAGTTGTGAATGGCCCCAGCTTCCCACCTCTTAGAATCTCCGTCTATGCAGACAGGATACCCTTCTGAGTACCTGAAACGCGAGGGCATTGATGAGTAGAGCCCAGAGAAAAAGGAAGGGGTGAAATAGAACGGGTCATTATATTTCCACAAGTTGGAAACGAGGCCTCACACGAAGAATGAACGTATTGTGAGGTTGTTGGGATACAATCATTGCACAAAGATCTCGCAATTTGTGAAGGTTGCAGGAGGAGCTTGCTTGATTCGATGGTTTCCTTTTGGCATCGCTTGTTTTTTGGCGCTCTGTGTGCGTGTTGGTGTTTGGAGCGTACTGAACAGGCCAGGCCTACTGAACATAATTCACCTTGTTTTTTCATGTGAATTATTTTTTCACTCATGTAAGTGCGTAGCTTTTGATTTAAAAATTCATGTATTGTAATTCCTATTTTTCATGTGGTAATATGCTTTTCTCATATGGCAATGTTGCTCTCCAATTTTCCCATGTGTTAAATCTTACTATTGCCACATGGGAAAATTAGCCATTGCCACATGATAAAACTAGGCATTGCCACTTGCAAGAAAAATGGGGGCATAACATTGCTATGGGAGAAAAGTGACATTACCACATGGGAAAAGTAGACATTGACACAAGGAAAATGTGATCGAGGATATCGCCATACGCAAAAAGTAGGGGGGATTGCCAAGTGCCAAATAACAATATGAAGGAAAACTTTGGGGACAACATTGCCATGTGAGAAAAGTGACATTACCACAGACATTTGCACATGGGAAATGTGGGTGATGACATTCCCATATGGAAAAGCTGGGGGGGGGGGGGGGGGGGGGGAGATTGCCAAGTGGCAAATAACAATACCATGATAGAATTTAATCTCATGTGACAAAATTAGATTTGTCACCAAGTAGAATTGATTGCCATAAGTCAAAATTCAGATTCATATGTGGAAAGATTTTCACACATGAAATGTGTGGAAAAATGTGTTAAAGAAGGCTAATTTTCTCATGTGGCATTTTGTCTTAAAGTTGTTGTGATTGCGACAAGAGCTTGGAAATATGGACTTCACAGTCTTGTAGCGATGGGGTGTTGCAAACATAAGAACCATGTCACTTTTATCGCACTCCAAGTAATGTTAACATGTGTGAGAAAATAAATTCTACTCTATTGTGGGGAATAGCCGAAATAGTGTAAGCTCCACTCTCCAACTCATCATCTTGGTCGAGTTTGACGTAGAACTACCCAGAATAGAACTGCTTATAGGCAGAGGGACCGGATTGCTTTGTCGATGAACGGACCAGAATGCTTGGTCGGTGCTTGGACCGGAGCTCTCAGCACTATTGAGGGAAACTATTCTTGCGTATAGAGTGGGAAGAAGGAAGACGTAGAGCAGGCCACCACAAAGATGCCTAGGTAGAGCAAAGTCATCTTGTTTGAAACTTTCTGCGTATTGAGTAGAGAGCTCCATATCAGCTTGTGTATAGTTCAACGAGGGGACTCCCTTATCAATCTCGCCTTAGTATTGGTTTGCCAGAGAGTATGAACTACACTCGTAGAGCATGTCGACTGTCTACATCATCTACGCTTGGCATTTGCATCAAATAGTGGTAGGAAAGTGATAATAATGTAGAAAGCAAAGCCGCTGCCTAGCTCAACCCACATACTCTCACAAACAAACCTACATGCACACACGCACACCCCACAGGCAGCTAAACCGGTCCAATTGTCCAAAACACAACTTAATTCTATTGTTCATAACAAGCAAAGAAAAGTAAAACAGATGCCACGTGGCATGTTGGCATGGCTACTGACTGGACAAGCTGATGCTGAATGGGTAGGTTTATGATGTGGCATACGGGCCCATGGTGACATGACACTAGGGTCGCCTTGATGATGTGGTAGTCGGGCCCTGCAAGCTGATGTGGCAGATAGTGCTGACTTGGTAGTATGCCACATGTTAGTTGACCACACCTCAGTGTGTGGTGAGGTTGAGGATAAGGATGATCCTCCCTCTTTGCCACGTGTCACAATTGTGACTGACCCAACTCAACCAAACATTAAATATTAACCTCATCTGGGTTGGCTTAGTGTGGCCATTTGCCAAACCTTAGATCTAAGGTTTGTGAGCATGGCAACGAACGGAGCTTGATGTTGAAGGAGTCGGAGTCGAAACTGTTGAAGGAGTTGGACGTAGCCCGTTGTCCCCGTTTGAGCATGCTGGAGATTCTTCACTGGCCATCAATCTATTATAGCGCAGCATGTCACATAATCCTGTAATAGCTATGATAGAGCAACAATACCTCACAGAGCCCTCCCAACATTGGGACAATCAAAAATCAAAGTCTGGCTAGAAAAATATCACTTCCAAGAGATGGGCTTACAAACAAATCCATTCTCTAGAGACTGTCCTGCTCAAAAGTAAGCGACGGGGATAGACATGTAACTCAAAAGTAACCGCAAGCTAAATCCTACTAGAGGGAGTCCAGACAATAAACGCAAGCTTAAAGATACATGAGCGGTACTGGCAATTTAAAAAAAATAGTATGTGCATAAGGTTAAGACCTTCCTCCTCTTCAACAGGAATCCAAGGCTTGAAAATTTCAACTCTGTAAAGGGTGTGCCTTCCACACTATTAGTGAATGCATTGTTAGACATCACACATGGTAGTCCTCCAATTGCTCATGGACTCGCTGCAATGTCGTGTGAAGCTTCTGAGTCAATTTGGTTGTTGTGCTTGCTGCCCTCCTCAAGCTATGTCCAAGCATGTCAAAAGTTGTATAATCGTCGATGCCAGTGTCTTCCCATTTACCATGACCTATGTAGTCACTCTAAGTTCTCAGTCATCTTAGCTGTGACAAGTAATGCATGGAGAAGTGGCACGCAAAGTTTAGGAAGTATCAATTCATTGTTTATCTCCTCGAGGTGAGTGTGGACTGACCACCACTATGACTGGCAATGAAGTGTAAGGAGATGCATTTTCCCATGCAATCAATGGGCCGTTCCCAATGGGCACTAGGCCACTTCCTTCTCCATCCCCAAGTACCAATCTTTCACACTCTCCTTACAATCCACCTAGGTTTATTCACTACTCACTGTAATCCAAAAGTAATGCGAGTAGATGTCCTTCAAGTACTTCCATAAGTACTCCATAGTGGCCCTTTATAATTCTTGTACTTGGCCCATTCTCTAGTCCATTCTCTCACCAAGTAGTATCTTAGTCTTCCCACAAGGTCATTACTGCAATCCAAGGGGACCTATGTCCACATCCTTTTTGGCATGCCCTCTGGGTAGCCTTAGCAACGCTTCAAATTGGGCAAAGCAGAAATTAGGCATTTCTTAAATTTTTGGAAGTGCATTTTTCCTATTGCATCTTCTTCATTGGACTTGAATGTAGACTTTAAAGTGGTTGACTTTCTCCCCCTCTCTCACCTCTCTCTCTCTCTCTCTCTCTCTCTCTCTCTCTCTCTCTCTCTCTTCCCTTCTTTATCTCCTCAAGCCTTCATACACATGATCTCCATCTTTTCTCCCTCCCCCCCCCCTCTCTCTCTCTCTCTCTCTCTCTCTCTCTCTCTCTCTCTCTCTCTCTCCCCTTTATCTCCTCCAGTCTTCCTCCACACCATTTCCAACGGATTCCTTTTTTTTTACTTTTTTGATCTCTTGGGTAGGCCATATGAATGATTAAATATCATTCACCTTGTTATTTTCAACACCATTATCCTTTCTATTCACAATGATTGAACCCTTGGCAATACTAATATCCGTCTTCCCTAGTTATGTTGTATCCTGAATCATCCAAGAAAAAAGTATCCCAAAAGATAGAAAACTATTAATGTCTCTAAGAATCATCACCAAACTAGCGAAAGAGTCTAAATCATCATGGTATTAGAGACAAAGGTCCCCTAGGTGGATGCGTATGCACACCCAAAAATTACAAGAAGGGACCCCAAGGGGAAGTGTGTGTGTGTGTGTGTGTTTCCCACTGACTGTATTCCCGTAGGTACGACACACAATCCAAGTGAAGGCAGTAGTCCACCCAACACAATGAATTGGATCGGACTACTGCCCTAGTTTAAGTAATATTCATTAAGAAAAAATGAAGGGATAAATTATTAGTCACAATCACAGAGCAAGTATAATAGCCATTTCTTATGGGTTATCTTAATACCCATTATCCTTGGTATTGGATTCTAACCAGTAATTGAAAAGTAATGAAACTATCAACCCTCTCCCACCAGTCGTATCCATAATCATGGAAAATCCCTTAGACCAGTTGGTCGGGGATATTGGTAGAGTGTATCAAGTGAAAGTCTGTCAACAAGTTTGTCGAGGATATCAGTACAAAGTATCCAAAGAACATCCTTGATATCCAAATTAAAATAAAAATTCCGAGTATACAACCAGAACATCCCTGATAAATTGAGATTTTTCTCTAATAACAAACATCTATGGATCCTCTCAATTACATACCATGGGCAATGTTTTTATGCAAAAAGTTGATGCCGGTCCAAGCATCACGACCTAGCAACCAATAGAAAGAGTTGGTCCTATGGATCCCGTGCCATAAACAGGCCTGAAACTTTAAATAATTCAAATCAAGTATAGCCATTAGACGCAATATTTTTAATATCTTACAATGGATATACCAGTGTGTGTTTTTCTTTCAAAAAATCTAAACTACTACACTTCTGGACCAATTTCAAATGTTCAAGTACATCAAATGCAATCATATGTCATTGCCCTTTTTAGACAACAAATGGGAGTAATCATTCTTATTCAACCCCTTCAGACAGAGCATCAAAGTGCTAATCAACATGAATATCCCCAATCATATTAGTAAAGTGTCTAAATTACACAAAGATAGTCAAGATTATTCTCCAACAATGTATTCAATCTTGTTATACAGTAGCTGGAGAAAATCTGACGCAGAGTACTTGTCATAATTGCCAATGCCATATCTTAAGTCCAAGACACGCCAAAGATTTTAAAATTGCAAATCCAATGGAGAGGTATGTCGACTCACCTGGCACCATCACAACAAAAATGAAAGTTAGGACAATGCATTTTTGATGTGGAAGCCAGGCTTCAATGCTGGCACACAATTGTTATCCCTGTCACTCAATCAAGATTAGCATTAATAAGATCTTGGCATTCTTGAAGCATTTGGCATTTGTAACGTTAAAGAAGTGTTTATAAAATGGTAGATGATTCCAAGTAAAGAAATGCTTATAAAATGCTAAAATAATCCAAGTAAAAATTGGAAATCTCAAGTGAATCAAGAATCAACATGTGGCTCTTCTGAAGACTTGTCTCATTCAATAGGCATGTATATCCATTTTCTCATGTTTAAGAAAGACAATGTCCCTTTTCTCAATCAAATGAAAGTAAATTAGAAAGGGAAGAGCCCTAAGGTTTAACATAAGCTCTATAAATCCATCTAGAAAGGCTCCCTCTTTTATGATATAATCATTCCTGATGCCATGGATCTTCAAGGGGTTCCGGAAGCTTATCTCTAGATCAAAGTCCACTTGTAATTAGAAAGCAACTAAGGACAATGCTCCTTGTCCAAGCAATAAAAGGTATTAATAAGGTGGATTCTAAAAGTAGAATATTTCTTGAGAAATGTAAGGAGTCCTCTTATTTTAAAAAAATTAATCAATTAATTAAGTGACGAGGTAAAATGTAATTAAAAATAATAAGTGTTGTCCTTGAAGGCCCATAGTCAATTGAGGGAGATTAAACAAATAGAAGTTTAACGAGAACTTGCCAAAAGGACCAAGCAAGCAATGATATATGCTAATTTGAAAAAATTCCTAGCATCAATGGCATCTAAAATATAATGTCCCAACTAATAAATCCATAAAGAGAGGTATAGTTATAGGCCAATGGTATATATAATTTATCAATGCATCCATTAGACCAATCAGGTGAGAAATAGGGGGTTTTCGTTATAGAGAGTTAGGAAGCAATTACTCACTAATCAAAACAAAAATATATAGTGCCAATAACTAAGTACTAGGGAAGAGGGGTATTTTTATTTACTAATACAATTGAGAGTCTGAGTTTATGTCAAGGAATTTAACAATAAAATAATTAATTAATCAATTAAATCAAGGGTAGGGGAAGGAGTATGTGTGTAATCCATCAAATTTATAAAAAAGGTTGCAAAAAATAAATAATAAATAGGGGGAAATGTGTATGGGGTAGTGTATGGGTGTGTCCCATTAAATTTATGATGAGAAAGCATGCAAAAAATAAATAATAAATTAGATGTGTGTGTGTGTGGGGGGGGGGAGGGGGTTGGAGGGGTCAACGTTTGCTTGGGTGTAGGGAATTCCAGAACTATTTTTGAGGCCATTTTGGGGCCGTGACGTGATGCACTTTTGAATTTTGCGCGGACCCGCACTCTCGTTGAAAATTTTCTTGACGTCATGAAGGCGCACTGGCGTAATAATGAGACACAATCTATTTGTTTTGAACACCGCATAGCTCGACACATGACATGTCTGCACTACTTCGTGCAATGGAGTCTCTGGCCTACGCCGCTTGATCACTTATCATCACATAGCCTTTTGCCGCCGCAGCTTTGCCAACTGTCACTGGGCACTGCACCCATGCAGATCATTAAAATTGAAGGTTGGCTTGGAGAGACCATCGCGCTGGTTCTTGGCATAATAATTAGATGCAATCTATCATTCTGAAACCCATCGCAGCACAGTCACTGACCACCCGTCATCGTGCAACCTTTTGTCGCATCTTTGCCCTCAGCCCAATGCAAATCATAGGTTGGCTTGGAGAGACCACCCACTAGTTTTTGGCATAATAATGAGACACAATCTATCATTCTGAGCATCACCTTAGTGCAGTCTTTGGCTTGACGACCTGTCATTGCCTAGAATTCAAGGTGGTCTTAGAGAAACTACCGCGCTGGTTCTTGAAGTTATAGCTCCGTTACCTATTTTTACGTATTACAGGAGGAGGTCTATGATGACCAACACACTGGCAAGCAGAAGGAGATCTATGATAACCATCGCGCTGATTCTTGGAGTTATATATTTGTGTACCAAGGAAAATGTATTCCATTGTGCAACCAAGCAAAATGCAATTGACGATATGGCCCTTGAGGGGTCTCCTCTGGGGGCAAGGGCCATATCGACATGCCATTTCAGTCCAGTGGCATCCTGGATATTGTATAATGCACGTTGATATGACCCTTGCCCTTAGAGGGGACGTCTCAAGGGCCATATCATCAATTGCATTTTCTAAAAGTTTAATTGTATTTTTCTAAATGTATCTCCATGAAACCACAACGGTGGGTCATTGGAGTTATTTTAGCACTATTTTGGTCATAAACCAAGGAAATTATAGTCCTTCTTTCTGGTATTTTAGCCCTTGTTGCAATAAATATAAATGAGGAAAAAAGTATAATTTATCAAGTGAAAATTGAGAAAAAGAGATAACAATGTACATCTATGTCCAAAAACAGGTTATATAAAAATTAACAACTCATACCGAGCAAAAATTGAACAGTGGATCTTACATTTATAAAAACTTGGCAATTACTGAGTGCCTTAAAGGCCAAAAGATTACAGGTAGTGGCCATAACCATTCAAAATATAAAAGTTAACAATAGCGCATACTTAGAGCCTCAAATTGAACAAAAAGAGATTACATAAATGTAAAAAAAACTCAGCAATTGCTGAGAGCCTTAGAGACCAAAACATTACATCCAGTGAGCCAAAAGATCATTGAGAGCCTTAGGGGCCAAAAGATTACATCTATCCATTGCTGAGAGCCTCGTTTGAGCAAGAGGGAATTTATACAACTTAGTTTTCCGCCAATGTAGCTTGTTGCATTAACATTTTTTAGGGAGCCAAAGGAGGATACGATGGAGAGGTGCTAGGACTTAGATTACGCCCCCCCCAACAAGTTGAGAGTACTCTGCTCTAAAAATACTGAGGCCTTCATTGACATCTAGGGGGAACCCATATAGCACAACCATAAAGAGGCCCTCTGTGAGCATGTCATCTAAGGTGGTGACATGCAGATGCATGGGGAATCAACTGTGGGAATGAAGGGTCTCCACTAGTGCTAGCATTTCTACTCCACGTGAGTGCAACACAATCACCTTAAATGAGAAGGTAGATAACATTGGGATCATAGAGCATCGAGGAGGGGTGGTAGTAGACATGCTGAAGATGAGTGGGTGAGCAGTAGATGAGTAGGGGAGTAGATGAGTGAAGAGAGTTGGAGGAGGAAGCATGGAACAAAGTAGAGTAGGGGCATAAAAGATCTAGAGGAGGGGTGTGGAGCAAATTAGCAGAGCGTGTGGAGCAAAGTAGCAGAGCAGGGGTGGATGAGAGCAACGTAGTAAGAACACTGTATTCCGGAGCAATAGCTCACACAACATCTGTGTACACAATGATCTCAGAATGCTAGTAATAGCATGCGTACAAAACCGTATGACGGTTAGAGAAACAGCCGTTGACGACTATAACCACTCGAAAATCTGAACCGTCAACCCTTGCGGCTAACCTACCCTCGCACACCCCTCTAGGTCATTGCTCCTAACCCACATGGTTATGCAATAACAATGCCATGGATCTTAAATATATTATAAAGTTTGAACCACCATGGTGGCTGGAGATCAGGGTTCCATCCATATTAATTACAGGCCACTGCGATGGAATCTTAGGTGGGCTGGTAATCATGAAGAAGATGCCATGTGGTGCCACTCCGATGGCTGGTAATTAACTGCTAGCTTGGTGGAATCTTAGGCACGACAGACGTGACTGATGAGAGCCACCACCACCGGGTAGTAATTCCCACAAAGGTAAATCATGAAGTTGGAATCACTCATTACCATGCACTCTAGTTCTCTATTGAGCATGCGAGCCTGGTGACTGGTAATTTTTATTGCACTCGTAGTGATCATGCATGTCGGTGGTGGGTGAGCAGTGGTTGGTAATTTTAACTGTTGCTAGCATGGTGGAATCGTAGCCACAATAGATGTGGCTGATTGACAGCCACCACCATCGGGCATTAATTCTCACAAAAGTAAATCATAAAGCCTAATCACCTCTAATCCCTCATTACCATGCACTCTAGTACTACCCTGAGCATGCAAGCTCGATGACTGGTAATTTACTACACTTGTAGTAATCATGCATGCAAGCCTAATGGTGGTAGCTAGAAGTTGAGTAATTGTGGGCCATTGTGGTGGCTGGTAATTAACTGCCAGCCTGGTGGGTCTTATCCGCCACCACAAACATGGTTGGGAATCTTAGATGCCACCATCTCTTATCATTCATTACCATGCAAGCTAGTACTGTTGCCTTGAATTAATCAAAATTTGGGCCAACCACCGCGGTGGTTCTCACCTTGACAAGGTAGTCCGGGCTACAACCACTACGGTGGCTCTCACCTTGACAGTGTAGTCATCCGTTATTCCATTCCATTAACCATTTCATCTTCAATCCCTCTCGACCGTTTTGTTCTCCCTTGCAATCTCAAGCCTCCACTATTCCATTTCCTTCACTGCTTCATCTTCTATCCCTCTCGACCATTTCTTTCTCCCTTGCAATCAGACCTTGCAATCAGACTGTAAACTCAAGCCTGCACTATTCCATGTGCTTCACTATTTCATCTTTTATCCCTCTCGACCATTTCTATCTCCCTTGCACTCTTCTTGCAACTTCTATCCCCTCTCATAATGGACCTTGCACAGTCCAGGAGCTCCTCACACAATCTTTCCTCCCCCTCTGCAATACAGTGCGAAAGCCCCTCCTCTCCTGATCTTGAAATCGTGATCTATGGGAGCTCCTCTCTTGCTCTTCAAAAGCCCAATTTGGATGCTCTCCAAAACTTCACCAGGTTGGTACAGGAGGTGAACGTGAAGGAGGGGCAACTAGTCTATCAAGGTCGTCAGAAGATTACCATCAATCAAAGCGCGATTGAAAATGCTCTAGGAATTTCTGGAGACAGTTTGCAAGCACACTTTTTCGAGAAGCAATGGAAGAGATAGTATATTCTAGATGTATACCCCAACGCTCGGATTAGTAAAGATGGTGGAGTCAAGATTTTGAGCTTGCCAATAGACCTCCAAGATGTGATGAAGAAGACCATTCAATTCTTTCCTGATACGAGAGGAACTTGCAAGTTTTGGCAGGTTCAAACAGCAGTAGAGCAATTGAAAGGACGTGATGTATCTTTCTCAAGGTGATCTCCAAGAGTGTGTTAACCAACCTGAAGAATTACATGGATGGCGAATCCCAATTGTCATCTCAGTTTGGTGGAGTTGCAATGCACTTGATGGCATCTACCCTCAAAGGGATTTTTGAGCAATACGATAAGCAGATGTCTTAGAAGGTGACTTTTCTACAAGAGAAATCTAGCGATGCAACAAAGGCAGCGCAACTTGAGAAAAGTCTCAGGGAAGGTGCAGAAGCCAAGGTAGGGGAGGCACAAGCGAGGGCCTTGCAGGAACAAGAGCAAGCTGAGGCCGCTACAAAAATGGTCGACATGGAAAGGCATAGAAGAGAAGAAGCAGAGAAGCGCATGAAGGAGCTCTGAGATAGGCTCGAAGAAGTGAGAAATGATCGGGACATGGTGGACAAGGAGCTAGAAAAGATGAAAAATGATCTTGAAGATCAGAGAGCCGAAAAGGAGGGTCTTTACAAATGGCTCTGCAACATGCAAAGCGCATTGATCATTGAAAAAGACCAGATGATGGAGGAGCTGAAAAGGGAGAATGCAGAAGGTGATGCAAGAACTACGAGAGAGCTTCAAGGCCAAGAAGGATGGGGCAGAGAGCAGTCGGGATGGAGAAGGCAGACAATGTGCCAGTCAAAACCAGGGTAGAGGCATGTGTAACATCATACACTGCACACCTCACACCATCAAAAATAACCTGAAAGCCACATGTAGCAATGACTGAAGTAACTTTGTCATGTACAGAGCAAGACTGTGGTATTGACGGCCGCAATAGTTAAATTGAATGCCTATGCTGCTATGCAATACGGTTCGAAATGCATGGTTTGCCATACCCCCATCATCGATGAGACTGCTGTATCCGATGGCCTGCATGCTACCACCTTGTGCACGTTTTTTGCTTTAGGGTGTTTGTGCATACATAATCGCTATGTAGAGAATGCCATTTGCCATTTCCCATGTCATGGATAGATCAAATGTGCATGCCTGCTACAGATATCTATGACAAGAAAGTAGATGCTGTAGCTCAATTTGCCATTTGGGCAAATGATACAAAAGACAAGGAGCTCAAATTGAAGAAGGCCAAGACTGAGGTTGACTACGAGGAAAAGGAGCCTGAAGGGAGGAACCAGACCCCTTCAGGAAAGGAACAAGAAGGGCTGAGCTTGCAACCAAGAAGCTCAAATCAAGGAAAGAGAAAGCGAAATGGAGGGGTCAATCCCTGCAGGAAGGAACTAGTCCCATTCTGGAAAGGAGCAAGGAGGGCTGAGCCTGCAATCAGGGATATCAAGGAGTCCTTGAGATGTAATTTGAAGTAAAGGAGTCTTTGACATGTAATCTGTGTGTAATCTATTGAATTGTTAATCTTCTCTAGAGTTTACTTAGGCAATGTTTTCTCAGCTATGTGACTAGATAGTGTCCTTTGATCCATGCCAACGCGGTGATAATAATGAGACAAAAGATTTTGATTTGACAAGTAATGTGAGATGAAATATTTATATTAGATCACTAATGTGAGACTGAAAGATTTCGATTAGTGAACTAATGTGAGACGAAAGATTTCGATTAGAAAACTAATGTGACACGAAAGATTTCGATTAGACAACTAACATGAGACTGAAAAATGAGAAGGTCGGGCTCAATGAACTCAAAGATTTTGATTACCAGACTAACATGAGACTGAAGATTGAGAAGGTCGGAGGAAGGTCGGGCTCAATGAACTTCTCCCTATTTAAGTGTAGTGCAGACACAACTAAGAGCCCATTATGAAATCTAGCCCCAAAACTCTGTACATCGATCCAAACTCTGTACACCGATCCACCTACTGCCGATCCATCTACAACGAATATATGGCATACCCATATAACTTTGGAATGCTTTTGTTCTATCTAAAAATGATGTTGGATGACATCCTCATCGCAGAAACAGACCCAGAGAAGGAGGAGGAAAATACCTGCAAGGAGGACATGCTTCGGTGGTTGGAGTCGGCAGAGACAATGAATATTAATTTCCCTGGCTATTGTTCTTCTTGCTCCTTTAAGGTACTTTTGTCAAGCTCATGATGTAGGTTTCTTTTGGTAGGACATGATAGAGGCACGAAGATGTATAGAGCGCAAGACTAGGATGAAGAGGACCCCCAACGAAAGGAGGAGTTACTATGGGTGTATAAGGCGACAGAGTCAAGCAAGTAGTGTGTAATCCGAGTATCTAAAGAGGTCTGCCATTGTGCATTAGACTGGCCTAAAGAGTTGGGAGATGCTTGCCATAAAGAGGCTCATAATATGGTTGGTAGTCTGGAATTTCCTTGAGCCGCAAAATGTCATTGTATTTTGAAACAATAAAAATCTTGCAAACATTTCTTGGACTTGTGGACTTTCTCATGGTGCTCATAAAACCTAAATTTGTATCGACCTACTTCCATGTTAGTACTTAAATGTTTTAAGTAGCCTAGTGCTTGAAATCTGTTGGTTAACGATAACCAGTCTAAAGGGCATTGTTTTAGTATAGCACTGTGCAACAAATTTTAGGATTATTAGCCTAGCAGTAGTGTAGGGATAGCACGGTAGTAATGCAAGATTAGTGCAAGATAAGTTATCGCCAGCACAGTAGTTGGCTGCACTAGGATATTAACAGCCACCAGTGCGGTTGTTTGCTTCTATTATTTTACAAGATGAATGGATTTGTCAGATGTGTGGATTCATTTATGGGAAACCAGTGCGGTGGTTGTTGGGATATACTAAAAACAAGCATGGGCAAAAATCTGACGGTTAAAAAAACGATAAATAGTCTAAAGGGCACTGTTTTAGTATAGCACTATGCAACAAATTTTAGGATAGCACGACAGTAGTGTAGGGATAGCACGGTAGTAGTGTAGGATAAGTTATTGCTAGCATGGTGGTTGGTTTACACTAGGATATTAACAGCTCACTAGCATGGTGGTTTGCTTCTATTATTACAAGATGAATGGATTTGTAGGATTTATGGATTCATTATGGGAAACTAGCACGGTGGTTGTTGGAATATACTAAAAACAAGCATGGGATTTTATGTTTGGGATTTACAAAATTAATTTAATAAAACCAGCATGGTGGTTGTTTGGGATATACTAAAAAGAAGCATAGTCTCAAATACAAATTCGATTTTGTAGGACAAGTGGACATATTGTTGCCTTGTGAGAGACTACATACATTTGTTAGTACTATCTCAGTCGTCCTTGTCCACCGCTCCAAGACACCCCAAGACGTGCTCATGCGTGTCTAAATCCAATTTGAAGACACTCTTGCCCTTTTTTCATTGTGGCACAGGTTGCATCTCGAACTTACTAACTCTTACTAGATGAGAGTTCACACATGTTTGTGGACTCTTATGTACCAGTTCGTAATTGTGGCCTATCTTGGATGTTCTTTTGTTCCAAAAAGCTCTGACTACTACATCCCACTTCTCGTAGGTTGTTCCCCAATTATCCTTAAAAGTTTCCTTAACCTTGTGCTTAGGTTTTGTGCATTGCAACAAAAAGTATGGGTCATCTTCCTCATTCCAGAATCTGCGACAACTGCAAAGTTATCCCCCTCTTTCAGAAAGTCAGTGAGGTCATTGGAACTCTCCCCAAACTATGGTGACTCGTTTGTCTCTCCATTGTTTGTCACTCCATCTGAACGTACAGGGAAAACTTGAACTCACTCCCATGTCTTCACAATTGCAATGTTCTCATGATTCCCTATGATGCACGCACTGCAGAAAAAAGTTTTCTTATTTTAATCAATTGGTTGTTTGAAAAGCCCCATATGTTGTGCAGACCATGAACTCCTTTAATTTTCTCACAATCGTGCTGACTTTGTTGAGAGATCACGCTCAACATCCTGTGAACATATGTGCATAGCACTAACACTTATTGAGTGCTATAAAGGAAAGGGTTAGATGCCCTAACCCTAACCCTAACCCTAAATGGGTTTGTATATATTCTACATATTCAACTAAATCTAGTGTACAGTTAGTCATTTGTGGTGTGCTCTCTAGTTGTGCCCTCTCTCGTACTAAATCTCCACTCTTCTCCTCTCCCCTCTTCATATTTTGTCATGGTATCGAAGCTCCCTTTCCTTCCGTTGCGGCATTGTTATCCGTACGAGAATTATTATTTAACACAATGTTGCCAGTATAAGATGAAAATAAAGGTTGCCATGATACTTACATCTCGTGATATGCCATAAATAGGACTCGCACGCCAATTAAATGTAAAGGCTGTAACCATTTACAAACATCGGCTATTGTCTTTCTGTTATCGCTAAGTATAGGAGAAAGGAGGGAATCCAACATATACACACGGTTTTGTACGGCTCTACCAAATCGTGAGATAACTATACTGCACCAACAAATAAATGAATATTAGCTTATTAGATTTAATCAAAATATTGAATTATCAAGCAGAGAAAAATTTTGTATCAAACCTGAGAATGGCCATCATAACGTTGTTATTGACCTCATTTGAAGCTCTAGAGAGGATTGAAATCTCCTCTCCCCCAAACTCAAGATACTGAGGTCTATGTTGAATCATAACCCTAACATTAAAAGAGCTTCCCAATTCTTCCAATGAAGCCATGTTTGTAGAGTTGAGGTCTTCTATCCCCTTTGACTCTTTGACGGCATTCATTTCGCACTCCTCTGAGCCATTATCTATTTGCCTTGTGGGAGGGTCCATAATGTCGCCCTTTATGATTGCTCGAATGGTACATGTTATAAATGCATAGAGATGCAAATCCGTATATGCTGACAGTGTGGTGTCATTTTGTATCTCAAAAATTTAACCAAGTACCAAAAAGCAATTGTAGCCCACCCTCCATCCACAATTATAGATGTGGCTATTCTCTTGATGTGATACCTGACATGTTATATACTCTATTTGTTATGTCAAGTCACATTGCCGCATTACTATGTCGATAGCACCTACTAACGTTTTGAGCTGATCTGCACATCAAAACATATAACAACAGTGAATATGTGCATTGCATATCAATCTACATGTCAAGAAGTGACAACAAGTGTAGTCTATACTTACTCTAACACATTGCCATGGATGGATGTCATTGAGTTGGCAAAGAAGCACTTCTTCGCAAGGATGTCCACGACTACCAGACTCCAATGTGAGCTGCATTATCAATAAAGAATAAATACTGTGTTTGAGACAATTCTAGCAATGCAATAGAAAAAACAAGTAGGGTTTGATGCTTACTTCTCATAATATGCTGTAAAAATAACTCATGCATCATTCATAGGAACGTGCTTCAACCACTTGCAAACATCCTCTATGGTTTCTTCTTTGTTGCTAAGCACTTCCGAAATACGAGGATCGAGCATATATGAAACGCTTTGTATATTTTGTTTTTACTATAACATTACTATATTAAAAAAAAAAGTATTAGATTCTTGGGTTTAATCAAAATAAGCAAAGTATAAAGCCAAGGAAAAGGCTGCATCAAACCTGAGGATGGTTGTAATGACTTTGACATTAACCTCTTTCTTAGGATTCAAGAGGATTGAAATCTCTTCTTCACCAAATTCAAAAAAATGAGGTTGTTGTCGAATTAACAACATAGCGGTGAATGAACTTCCAATCTGCTCCAATAGATTCATATTTTCATGACTCATCTTATTGAGAGAGTAGTCTACATCATATTCTTCTTCACTTGCTATGTCTTCTACATCCTCCTTCTGCTATAAAAATATAAAAAAGTTATGCAATGTACACATCCCAAATAAAGGCTTAAACAAGCAGATAAGGTTTCATACATGCTTTCATTAGAGTGAGTCTCTCCTCCGCTTGGAGCAAAAATTTAAAAAGTAAGGTTTCATACATGCTTTCATTAGAGTGAGTCTCTCCTCTTGGAGGAAAAATTTAAAAAGTTATGAGATTTACACATCCCAAATAAAAATAAAGGTTTAAATAATCATAGAAGTATAAAGATAGCATGCTTTCATTAGACTCAGTCTCTTCTCCTCTTGGAGGAAAATATAAAAAAGTTATGAGATTTACACATCCCAATTAAAGGCTTGAACAAGCATACAAGTATAAAGATAACGTTTTATACATGCTGCAATGTAGTCATATTTTCAGGTTGTTTCCCAATGGTAGTAATTAGACACTGAATACTCTCAGCCCAAAATGCTAGCAGATCGGCTTCTGTATATGATTCCATTTTGACTGGTAACTCTAAATCAAAAATCTCTCTAAGAAACAACATGCAGTTGTAGGCAACTCTCCACCCACAGCTGTGTCCATCTTTTTGCTCCACTGGCAGATGTCTTTTGAATTCTACTTGATCTTGTTGCTCCGTGGTTGTTCTGATAGCAGATACTAGCCGATATGTAGCACTCCCCATCATGACATATTAAATATATTAATATGTCATGATCATAAGATACAAAATAAGAAAGTATCAAAAATATTAAGAGAATAATTACCTTGGGGAGTTGGCATGATAGCCTTCCATTGAATTCACAAACCACAAACGGTTGAGTTCAAGGTCCCAGAAGATCAAACTCCAATGTGAGCTACACGACCAGAATAAAAATGATTATTGTTTTACACAAACTTGCCAAAGAAATAGTAAAAATAAGGTTAGAGTTGATACTTACGCCTCATGATAAGGCATTAAGATGACTCGCACCCCATCTAAATTCAAAGGGCTTAACCAGGTACAAACATCTTCTATAGTCTTTTGAGGAGAGCTAAGAATAGAAGAAAGAAGAGCATCGAGCATGTAGACAAGATGCTGCATTGCACTAGGAAGTTGAGAAATAGCTACACTGCACCAAGAAATAAACAAACGTTAGCTCATAGAATTGATTTGCATTCTGCACTAGGAAACTGATATATAACTACACTGTGAATAAATAAACAAATGTTAGCTCATTGAAGTAGCAACAAATAAACAAACGTTACCTGAGAATGGCCAAGATAACATTGTCATTAACCTCTTTCAAAGGATTGGAGAGGATTGAAGCTCAAATACTGAGGTTCTCGTTTCAAAACGATCCTAACTTCAAATGAGCTCTCCATTTTATCCAATGCAGCTAAATTTGATTCTTCAATCAAATTTAGAGGTGGTTGCATTGTTGAAGTAGAAGGGAGTGCCTCCATATTGACTTCATCCATTTCTTCTCCCTCTATTGCCTGTAAACAAATATGAGAGATTAGATTCATTATCTTTAAATTTAAATCTTATTTAAAAAATTGTATTTAGTTGAGAAATAGAGAGTTCATACCGCTAAGTATTGTCGTAGTGGCCTTTTTTCATAACCCTGCGAGCCATAATTATCAAAGAAGGCATCATCATGTTTGTCTTCATCCACCAACCTCTCTCTGAATGGGTCATGTAAGTCCATCTTTTCATCATCATCAACTGGGACATTATGATCTTCAAGGTAATCATCCATGTCATCGGTGTCCTTGTGGTCTATCTCTTTTTCATAGCCTGTGGTTAGATCTGCTTGAAGCTGAAAATAAGCCATGAAATGCTTATTTTCAATAATATTTGTGGAGTTGCCTTTTCTGAGGAGATCCTCAAATAAATATCCCATCCTGCACAAGGTGACCTCCCAACCTGCCAGTAGCAAATTCTCCATCATGTAAGCAAGAGACTCCCACTTTTTGCAGGACTTCCATAGTTGTTTTTTTGATAATGTATGGACCTGGGAATATCTTGCTCTTCTAGCATCAATCTCAAATTATTTGAATTCCCTCTTATGTTGTTTTGTAAGGAGTGATTAGGGTTGGGACTCCACATACACAAAAAGAATGATTCAAGAGATTGAATCGCTATGCCACATTCTCTCTTGCCTCTCTTTGCTGCATAAACACCACTATAGATCTTCAAATCTGATGAATATGCTCGCTCTAGAGTAACCTGCATGGCTTCTTTGTCTTTTTTATCAACAAAAATCACAATGTTGCAAATTGCCACTTTGCTAATGGTGGTATATACTATTCTATCAATGAAGTTATGGATATCATCGCTAGAAACTTCATTGATAAAGAATAGTTGTGGCTTATCCCATGCTGACTCATTCTTGAAGAAGTCATCTTCTGAGACTCCCCTAAAGTTCACAAGCTTTCCAGACTCTGTCGTAACCTCTACATTGAATTGAAAGCTTTGGTGCATATATGTCGGCATCCTTATCTCGCTGATTAATCTTTCCACATATGCAACCACCTGTTGTGGGATTTCTTTTCTCATATAAGAGGTTACTATTTCTGACCCATCTTCATCCTTTTTAATCCACCTGTTTGCCCATAGCTTTACCTTGGGTGGTGACAAAGAAGCTATATGCTTTACCACATTATAGTCAATGTTACAATGAGTAAGTGGAATTTGTTTCTCTGACAGCAAATACTTAATGGCACTATGCACTGCATCACGCCTCACCTGTACATTGATGCATTCTTCCATGCAGTGGTCTTTGTCTTTTTTCCCAAAAAACCATTCTTTCTTTAAAAATTTTTGTGCTGCCATGGATGCATACTTGTCAGTAAGTACTTTATAGGCCTCCACATCCTTGTCGTCAACTCCTTCTTATCCATTACCTTTGACTTTTGGGAGATAAACAAAGGAGCTTCATAGGTCAACTGTCCACGCTCACAAGCAATGCACGTTTCAAGCATCTCATTGAACACTTCAACAGGATGAAATATGATAGAAGTGTAGTCGGCATATCTGTCCCTCACCACCTTGAGGCTTGTCATACTTTCTTCTCGCTCTTAAGTTCCCCTAGGCACAACTGCACTCAAAGAAGTATAGAAGTTCGTGAGTGTGTCGGCATCTACTTTTGTGACCTTTCGCTTCAAATCAGGATTTGGAGAACCAAGTGTTGTCCATATAACCCTTGCCTTCTGTAAGACCTCTAATGTTGAGGATATCTTACGCTTTCCATGGACATAATGATTAAGTCTTTCGGACTCAATCAAATACTTGATCTCATGCTTGAATATACAGATTGTTGCAGGATAATAATGGAATGAACTTATCTTTCCAAATTTTTCTAGAGTGAGTATTTTGAGCAAAATTGCTTCCCTTGCGATCTGATTACAAGCATAAGCCCAATGTTGACCATCAATGGGCTGGAATCTGCAATGAAGGAGGAATGCCTTCTTTGCTACCTTTAGCATATTCTCACCTTGTGCCTCTTCACCTTGTTCATGTGGAATATTTTTAAGAGTGTCTTTAAAGAATCGACTGAAGGTTTCCTCGAAATGTGTAGGCCTCGTAAATGTTATTTGATCCAGAAAACTATTTTTGGTTAGACAAAACATTATTGGGCGCAAGACCACATTGCTTGCCACAGGTTTCTTACCATCTCTCAAAGCCTCGTATATTTGCATTGCATAGGATATATCAAGGCTTCGACTATTAGTAAAGAGAGCTGCAGCTTCCACATCTTTGGCATTCACAAACCACGTCCTTTGACCCCAGATATATCCCACATCATCATCTGTAACTACTTCATTAAGATGCAGATTAAGATTTTTGATTGATGTGAGTTCATCCTGATCATCTTCAGCCTCGGGTTCTGAGTCTTCTTCATCTTTCTCTTCTTTTAACTGTTTTTCATCCACATTATCTCTCTCTACAGTGGGACGATGTCTTTTTTTACTGCTTGGAACCGTGGCTCTTGCAGTACTAGCCTTTTGCATTTCATGTTGTGGTTTGCTAGCAAGAGCTTCTAGCATAACTACAGTGGATCGACCTTGATCTTCTTCAATTTTTTTAAATTCCCGTGCACTCAAGGCTTGTGTTTCATCATCCTTAGTTACATCCACCATTTCTTGCTCTAGAAGTTTGCGCTCATGTTCTACACGTTTGTGACAGTGTGCCTGTTCTTCTTGTCCCTGCATCGAAGTCTGAGCTTTTTGATCTCCTTCATGTGAAGATCCTTGAATATGAGGAGTATATTGTGCATCCTGAAAGTACTCAAACATTATCCTTGCATGCATCCTTTTTGCCACCACACTAGGAAATTGCTCCCAAGTATATGAAAGAGTCTCCAATGCACTTTGCAGCTCTAGAAACTTTGATGGTTGAGGAGGAGGCATCACAAAGGTCTTTGAGTCTCTCCTTGACACAATAATATGAATACCGCCAACTTCAGGATCTGAACTCTTTGTAAAAATATCCACAAAGGTCTCTTTTGGCTCTATCATTATGCCTACCACAAGGCTTGAAGTCATATCTTTTTTGAAGAAAGTAGCATCCCATGGATCTTCAACACCATTGAACTCCCTTTTTGACATAAGTAGAAAGAGTCTCTTTTCCTTTTGATGAAGAAACCAAGCTCTTTTGCCCATGTGATATCGAGTCCACCTACCAAAGCCATTGGGGCTATATTCCTTTCCTTTGAAATTCAAAGTGACATCAAAAACCCATTCTCTGATCTCAGAGTCATTTAGGATAGCCACCACATTAGTTGATTGCTCCATAATCCTACAAGAAAAGATAATGAAGAATTTAGATACATACAAGTAAAGTACAATATACAACCCTTGATACAATAAATGTGGGAAATAGCCCAAAAGGCTTTACAAGGCTTCATGGCAATAAATGTGGGAAATAGCCTAGAAGGCTTTACAAGGCTTAAAAATTGTACAAATGACAAAAAATTAGCCAATAAAGCTTTACAGTAATATAAAATGTCATCTAGTGATAAAGCTTCAATCTTCGTGAAGACATGTAATCTGTCCATCCATTGATTTGCCCTCTAGTCATAAAGCTTCAATCTTCGTGATGACATGTAATTTGTCCATCCATTGACATCTGTGCATTGATACCCAACTGATGCAATCTACCCACTAAAAATTGTTCCACTGATATCCACTTATGCATCCCACTGATACTCGTTAAATAGTGAATGGTCAGGATGGTCGGGTTTATTACAAGGCGCTTCATATGACAATAAATGTAAAAAATAGCATAGAAGGCTTTACAAGGTTTTTATGACAATAAAGGAGCTTAAATATTTATACAAATGCAATAAAAATAACCAATAATCATCAAGCTCCAATATGTCCCATGACATGTAATCTGTCCACTGATATATGTAATCTGTCCACTGATATCTGCTCATGCAATCTGGCCACTGATAAACTTCTTGGTAAATGGTAAAAGGCCTTATTTAATAGCATGTTATGAGTGTTAAACCGCATGTGAGCGAAGGGACTGACAACGATTAGGAACTAGTTAGAAAAATTTGAGCATGGCTTCGATTGGTAACTTGGAGCATTGTCTCTCCTCTAAGGCAATCTAATCTATGCTAAACTATGCTAAACCAACCGTCGAAGCGAAGAAAAGCAACCCCCCTTCCCCACTCCCCCCTTCTCCCCCCTTCCCGCTACCAGCCCTCCCCTTCTGCCAGCCCCCCCCCTCTCAGCCCTCCCCCCCCCCTCTTCCCCACCCCCCCTTCCCCCTTGGCTGGTGGCCGCGGCCGCCAGCCCCTCCCTCCCCCTTCCTCCTCCCCCCCTTCACCCTCGCCCCCGCCCCTCCCCGCCCCCTCTCCCCCTTCCCTTCCCTCCCCCCTTCCCTCGAGCTGGCGGCCGTGGCCGCCAGCCCCCCCCCTTCTCAGCCCTTCCCCCCACCCCTCTTCCCCACCCCCCCTTCCCCCCCCCTTCCCCCCCTTCCCCCCCCCTCCCCGTCGCCAGCCCACCCCCCCTCCCCCCCTTCCGCCAGCCCCTCCCCCCCTCCCCCCTTCCCCCCTCTAAGGGAGATTGTCCCAGTCCCCCCCTTCCCCCCCCGCCCCCCTTCCCTCCTCCTTTCCCCCCTCTACTCAGCCCCGGCCTCTCCCTCCCTTCCTCCTCCCTTCCCTCCAGTCTCTCCATCCTCTTCTTCTCCTCCCCTCAACTTTTCTCTCTCTAGTTCCTCTCTCTTCAAATTTTTAAAAAAAAATCTAGATAAAGAATTAATCAAAAAAATTTGCAAGTGCTTGGAAAAATATTGTAAGTTTGCTCTTTCTTGCTTTCTTGCTCTTCCTTCCTTGCTTTCTTGATCGTCCTTGCTTTCTTGCTTCAATGAATGAAATGAGGGGAGAATGAATGAAGAAGGAAGACTATATATAAGAAAAATTAGGTTTTCCTCCTCCTCTCCTATTGGCTTTCCATTCCTCCCCTCTCTCCTATTGGCTTTTCATTTATCCCCTCTCCCATTGGCTCCCATTACTCCCCCTCTCCCATTGGACCCCCATCCCTCATCCCAATCTTCCATTAGCCCTCCCCCCCTCCATCCATTTCTTCTTCCTCCCCATTGCCACCACTCCCATCCCACATTTCCACTACATCCCATACTCCTCCCATTTCCCAAAATCCCATATTTCCCCATCTCACCCTCCTCTTTTTCATCCCCTATTAACTCCCTCACTTATTTCACTCCCTTATTATCCTACTCCCCTATTACCTTCCCCTCTCCCATTCCATTCTTCCCTCCCCACTCTCACTTCCACTTCCCATTACTCACTTGCCATTTGAAAACTATTAATATATTATTATACTATTTTTTATACTTATTATCATACACCCCTATTACTTCCCTCTCCCATTCCACTCCTCCCTCCTCACTCCCACTTCCACTTCCCATTACTCACTTGCTATACACATTTGCAAACTATTAATATATTATTATATGATTTTTTACACTATTTGCAAACTTACATGTGGGCAAAATCACAGGTGTCAAAGCGATCCTATTGTGGTCATACAACAACTGTGCTTTTATCCAAGGGCGTATTTATCCTCATCAACAAGCTTATTTACTCCAGGTATGAAGTGCATAATTTGTGCACTAGGTGTTTACTTTGTTGTATCAAAATTGTTTGCCACACACACACATATACACATACCGAGAATTTTCTAATATTATCGCATCTACATTTCTCCGATGGGCACAAAACTTTGTACACGCCTCAACCTAGGTCTTATTGACTTGCATACAAATTGGTGCACCCATCCCATAAGTACTTGTTTGGATAACACACCTCCAAACGTATTTTATGACGATTGTGCATAACACTAGGAACAAAATGGTGTATCATGTGAGATCGACTATGCAAAGCATATCCAATGGACACAAGACCTTGCACGTTCCTCAACCTAGGCAGTATTGACTTGTGTGCAAAGTGGCATCCCCATCCGATAAGTACTTCTTTGAAAAATACACCTACGATCGTGTTTTTTGACCGTTGTACATGACACCAAGGCCAAAAACGGTATTTAATACTCAATCTACCATGTAAAGCATATTCGATGGGCACAATACTTTGCACATGCCTCAAAAGCGGTGGTATGGTATTCCATGAAAAGTGGAACGCCCATTCAATAAGTACTTTTTAGAATATCACACCTAGGACCATGTTTTTTATTGGTTGTTGTCCATGACACTAAGGCAAAAACGTTGATTTATCCTTAATCGACAATGCAACGCACATGCGATCATCACACTACTTTGCACATATCTCAACCTAGGTATTATTGACTTACATGCAAAGTGGCATGCCCATCCCATAAGTACTTAGTCGAATAACACATCTAGGACCGCGTTTTTTGACGATTGTGCATGACACTAAGGCCAAAACAATGTTTAACGCTTGTTTGACAATGCAAAGCATATCTGATGGGCACAATACTTTGCACACACCTTCAACTAGGTGGAATTGACTTACATGCAAAGTGGCACGCCCATCCCATAAGTGCTTGATCGGATAACATACCTAGCAGCGTGTTTTTTTACGGATGTGCATGACACGAGCAAAAATAGTATTTAATGCTCGATCGACCATGCAAAGGATATTCGATGGGCACAACACTTTTCGTACACCTCAACCTAGGTGGTATTGAAATGTTCTCAAAGATGCACACCCATCCGATAAGTACTTGGTCAGATAACACACCTAAGGGCGTGTTTTTTTGCGGGTGTGCATATCACTAGGGAAAAAATGGGGTACAATGCGTGATCGACCATGCAAAGCATATCCGATGGTGACAATACTTTGCACGCACCTCAACTTAGTTGAAACGGACTTGCGTGCAAAGTGGAGCCCCCATCCGATAAGTACTTGTTTAATTAACACACTTAGGACCGTCTTTTTTCATGGTTGTGCATGACACTAAGGCAAAAACAGTGTTTTATGCTTGATCGACAATGCAAAGCATATCCAATAGGCACAATACTTTGCACACACCTTCAACTAGGTGGAATTGACTTACATGCAAAGTGGCACTCCCATCCCATAAGTGCTTGATCGGATAACATACCTAGCAGCGTGTTTTTTTACGGATGTGCATGACACTAGAGCAAAAATAGTATTTAATGCTCGATCGACCATGCAAAGGATATCCGATGGGCACAACACTTTTCGTACACCTCAACCTAGGTAGTATTGAATTTTTTTCAAAGAGGCACACCCATCCGATAAGTACTTGGTCAGATAACACACCTAAGGGCGTGTTTTTTTGCGGATGTGCATATCACTAGGGAAAAAATGGTGTATAATGTGTGATCGACCATGCAAAACATATCCGATGGTGACAATACTTTGCACGCACCTCAACGTAGTTGAAACAGACTTGCCTGCAAAGTGGAGCCCCCATCCGATAAGTACTACTTTAAATAACACACTTAGGACCGTGTTTTTATATGGTTGTGCATGACACAAAGGCAAAAACGGTGTTTTATGCTTGATCGACAATGCAAAGCATATCCAATGGGCACAATACTTTGAACACACCTTCAACCAAGTGGAATTGACTTACATGCAAAGTGGCATTCCCATCGCATAAGTACTTGATCGGATAACACACCTAGCAGCGTGTTTTTTTACAAATGTGCATGACACTAAGGCAAAAATGGTATTTAATGCTCGATCGACCATGCAAAGCATATCCAATGGGCACAATTCTTTTCCTATACCTTAACCTAGGTGGTATTGAAATTTTCTCAAAGAGGCACACCCATCCGATAAGTACTTGGTTAGATAACATACTTAAGGTCATGTTTTTTTGCGGATGTGTATATCATTACGGGAAAAACGTTGTATAATGCATAATCGACCATGCAGAGCATATCCGATGGTGACAATACTTTGCAAACATCTCAACCTAGTTGAAACAGACTTGCGTGCAAACTGGAGCCCCCATCCCATAAGTACTTGTTTGATTAACACACTTAGGACCGTGTTTTTTCATGGTTGTGCATGACACTAAGGCAAAAACGTTGTTTTATGCTTGATCGACAATGCAAAGCATATCCGATGGGCACAATACTTTGCACACACCTTCAACTAGGTGTAATTGACTTACATGCAAAGTGGCACGCCCATCCCATAAGTGCTTGATCAGATAACATACCTAGTAGCGTGTTTTTTTACGGATGTGCATGACACTAGAGCAAAAATAGTATTTAATGCTCGATCGACCATGCAAAGAATATCCGATGGGCACAACACTTTTCCTACGCCTCAAACTAGGTTGTATTGAAATGTTCTCAAAGAGGCACACCCATCCGATAAGTACTTGGTCAGATAACACACCTAAGGGTGTGTTTTTTTGCGGATGTGCATATCACTAGGAAAAAATGGTGTATAATGCGTGATCGACCATGCAAAGCATATCCGATGGTGACAATACTTTGCATGCACCTCAACATAGTTGAAACGGACTTGCGTGCAAAGTGGAGCCCCCATCCGATAAGTACTTATTTGAATAACACACCTACGGCCATGTTTTTATATGGTTGTGCATGACACCAAGGCAAAAATGGTGTTTTATGCTTGATTGACAATGCAAAGCATATCCGATGGGCACAATACTTTGCACACACCTTCAACTAGGTTTAATTGACTTACATGCAAAGTGGCATGCCCATCCCATAAGTGCTTGATCGGATAACATACCTAGCAGCGTGTTTTTTTACGGATGTGCATGACACTAGAGCAAAAATAGTATTTAATGCTCGATTGACCAAGCAAAGGATATCCGATGGGCACAACACTTTTTGTACACATCAACCTAGGTGGTATTGAAATGTTCTCAAAGAGGCACACCCATCCGATAAGTACTTGGTCAGATAACACACCTAAGGGCGTGTTTTTTCGCGGATGTGGATACCACTAGGGGAAAAACGGTGTATAATGCGTGATCGACCATGCAAATAATATCCGATGGTGACAATACTTTGCACACACCTCAACGTAGTTGAAATAGACTTGTGTGTAAAGTGGAGCCCCCATCCAATAAGTACTTGTTTGAATAACACACCTAGGACCGTGTTTTTTCATGGTTGTGCATGACACTAAGGCAAAAACGGTGTTTTATGCTTGATCGACAATGCAAAGCATATCTGATGGGCACAATACTTTGCACACACCTTCAACTAGGTGGAATTGACTTACATGCAAAGTGGCATGCCCATCCCATAAGTGCTTGATCAGATAACATACCTAGCAGCATGTTTTTTTACGGATGTGCATAACACTAGAGCAAAAATAGTATTTAATGCTCGATCGACCATGCAAAGGATATCCGATGGGAACAACACTTTTCGTATGCCTCAACCTAGGTGGTATTGAAATGTTCTTAAAGAGGCACACCCATCCGATAAGTACTTGGTCAGATAACACACCTAAGGGCATGTTTTTTTGCGGATCTGCATATCACTAGGGGAAAAATGGTGTATAATGCGTGATCGACCATGCAAAGCATATCCGATGGTAACAATACTTTGCACGCACCTCAATGTAGTTGAAACGGACTTGTGTGCAAAGTGGAGCCCCCATCCGATAAGCACTTATTTGAATAACACACCTACGACCGTGTTTTTATATGGTTGTGCATGACACTAAGGCAAAAACGGTGTTTTATGCTTGATCTACAATGCAAAGCATATCTGATGGGCACAATAATTTGCACACACCTTCAACTAGGTGGACTTGACTTACATGCAAAGTGGCACGCCCATCCCATAAGTGCTTGATCGGATAGCATACCTAGCAGCGTGTTTTTTTACGGATGTGCATGACACTAGAGCAAAAATAGTATTTAATGCTCGATCGACCATGCAAAGGATATCCGATGGGCACAACACTTTTCGTACACATCAACCTAGGTGGTATTGAAATGTTCTCAAAGAGGCACACCCATTCGATACATACTTGGTCAGATAACACACCTAAGGGCGCGTTTTTTTGTGGATGTGCATACCACTAGGGAAAAAACGGTGTATAATGCATGATCGACCATGCAAATCATATCCGATGGTGATAATACTTTGCACACACCTCAACGTAGTTTAAACGGACTTGCGTGCAAAGTGGAGCCCCCATCCAATAAGTACTTATTTGAATAACACACCTAGGACCGTGTTTTTTCATGGTTGTGCATGACACTAAGGCAAAAACGGTGTTTTATGCTTGATCGACAATGCAAAGTGGAGCCCCCATCCGATAAGTACTTATTTGAATAACACACCTAGGACCGTGTTTTTTCATGGTTGTGCATGACACTAAGGCAAAAACGGTGTTTTATCCCATGGGCACAATACTTTGCACACACCTTCAACTAGGTGGAATTGACTTACATACAAAGTGGTATGCCCATCCCATAAGTGATTGATCGGATAACATACCTAGCAGCGTGTTTTTTTACGGATGTGCATGACACTAGAGCAAAAATAGTATTTAATGCTCGATCGGCCATGCAAAGGATATCCGATGGGCACAACACTTTTCGTACGCCTCAACCTAGGTGGTATTGAAATGTTCTCAAAGAGGCACACCCATCCGATAAGTACTTGGTTAAACAACACACCTAAGGGCGTGTTTTTTTGCGGATGTGCATACCACTAGGGAAAAAACGGTGTATAATGCGTGAGCGACCATGGAAAGCATATCCGATGGTGACAATACTTTGCACGTACCTCAACATAGTTGAAACAGACTTGCGTGCAAAGTGTAGCCCCCATCCGATAAGTACTTATTTGAATAACACACCTACGGCCGTGTTTTTATATGGTTGTGCATGACACAAAGGCAAAAATGGTGTTTTATGCTTGATCGACAATGCAAAGCATATCCGATGGGCACAATACTTTGCACACACCTTCAACTAGGTGTAATTGACTGACATGCAAAGTGGCATTCCCATCGCATAAGTACTTGATCAGATAACATACCTAGCAGCGTGTTTTTTTACGGATGTGCATGACACTAGAGCAAAAATAGTATTTAATGCTCGATCGACCATGCAAAGGATATCCGATGGGCACAACACTTTTTGTACACCTCAACCTAGGTGGTATTGAAATGTTCTCAATGAGGCACACCCATCTGATAAGTACTTGGTCAGATAACACACCTAATGGCGTGTTTTTTTGCGAATGTCCATATCACTAGGGAAAAAATGGTGTATAATGCGTGATCGACCATGCAAATCATATCCGATGGTGACAATACTTTACACACACCTCAACATAGTTGAAACGGACTTGCGTGCAAAGTGGAGCCCCCATCCGATAAGTACTTTTTTGAATAACACACCTACGGCCGTGTTTTTATATGGTTGTGCATGACACAAAGGCAAAAACGTGGTTTTATGCTTGATCGACAATGCAAAGCATATCCGATGGGCACAATACTTTGCACACACCTTCAACTAGGTGGAATTGACTTACATGCAAAGTGGCATTCCCATCGCATAAGTACTTGATCGGATAACACACCTAGCAGCGTGTTTTTTTACGGATGTGCATGACACTAAGGTAAAAATGGTATTTAATGCTCGATCGACCATGCAAAGCATATCCGATGGGCACAATACTTTTCCTACACCTTAACCTAGGTGGTATTGAAATGTTCTCAAAGAGGCACACCCATCCGATAAGTACTTGGTCAGATAACATACCTAAGGACATGTTTTTTTTCGGATGTGCATATCACTACAGGAAAAACGTTGTATAATGCGTAATCGACCATGCAGAGCATATCCGATAGTAACAATACTTTGCACGCATCTCAACCTAGTTGAAACGGATTTGCGTGCAAACTAGAGCCCCCATCCGATAAGTACTTGTTTAATTAACACACTTAGGACCGTGTTTTTTCATGGTTGTGCATGACACTAAGGCAAAAACGGCGTTTTATGCTTGATCGAGAATGCAAAGCATATCCGATGGGCACAATACTTTGCACACACCTTCAACTAGGTGGAATTGACTTACAGGCAAAGTGGCACACCCATCCCATGAGTGCTTGATCAGATAACATACCTAGCAGCGTGTTTTTTTACGGTAACTCATGACACTAGAGCAAAAATAGTATTTAATGTTTAATCGACCATGCAAAGGATATTCGATGGGCACAACACTTTTCGCATGCCTCAACCTAGGTGGTATTGAAGTTTTCTCAAAGAGGAACACCCATCCGATAAGTACTTGGTCAGATAACACACCTAAGGGCGTGTTTTTTTGCAGATGTGCATATCACTAGGGAAAAAATGGTATATAATGCGTGATTGACCATGCAAAGCATATCCGATGGTGACAATACTTTGCACGCTCCTCAACGTAGTTGAAAAGGACTTGCGTGCAAAGTGGAGCCCCCATCCGATAAGTACTTATTTGAATAACACACCTAGGACCGTGTTTTTATATGGTTGTGCATGACACTAAGGCAAAAACGGAGATTTATGCTTGATTGACAATGCAAAGCACATCCGATGGGCACAATACTTTGCACACACCTTCAAATAGGTGGAATTCACTTACATGCAAAGTGGCATTCCCATCGCATAAGTGCTTGATCGGATAATACCCCTAGCAGCGTGTTTTTTTACGGATGTGCATGACACTAAGGCAAAAATGGTATTTAATGCTCGATCGACCATGCAAAGCATATCCGATGGGCACAATACTTTTCCTATACCTTGACCTAGGTGGTATTGAAATGTTCTCAAAGAGGCACACCCATCCGATAAGTACTTGGTCAGATAACATACCTAAGGGCATGTTTTTTTGCGGATGTGCATATCACTACGGGAAAAATGTTGTATAATGCGTGTTTGACCATGCAGAGCATATCCGATGGTGACAATACTTTGCATGCATCTCAAGCTAGTTGAAACGGACTTGCGTGCAAAGTGGAGTCCCCATCCGATAAGTACTTGTTTGATTAACACACTTAGGACCGTGTTTTTTCATGGTTGTGCATGACACTAAGGCAAAAACGGTGTTTTATGCTTGATCGATGATGCAAAGCATATCCGATGGGCACAATACTTTGCACACACCTTCAATTAGGTGTAATTGACTTACATGCAAAGTGGCACACCCATCCCATAAGTGCTTGATTGGATAACATACCTAGCATGCTCGTGTTTTTTTCCGGATGTGCATGACACTAGAGCAAAAATAGTATTTAATGCTCGATCGACCATGCAAAGGATAACTTGGCATGTCCATCTGATGAGTACTTGATTGGATAGCGTCTCCCACCAATAAATTAAGTACTAATTAAAAATTATAATAAATGAGTAGATTATTAAAAAGAGACTAATATTTATGTAATTTTTGCTACTGCAGCGCTTGCTTGCGAAGGACTCTTACAAAGGAGATGGCTATAGATTTTATTCCAGGGATGGATGTGATTTTATGTAGCAAAAGAGAAGTAGTTGCATTTGCTACAATCCATGATAGTGAACCCAATTCACTTTGCCACTTTCGAAGACTTGGCGAAGATAAGGTGGCAGTTACTGTATCAAAGATTCTTAGCGCACATGTTGAGCTAAAGTATAAATGTGGAGATATGGAAACACTTGGAGATGTTATGCCCTATAATGTACATCCAACAAATCTTTTATAGCATGGGACAAAGATGAGACTTATGCAACAGACATTATCAAGAATACAAAGTGCACCACCTTGGATTTTACTATAGGGGACATTTTACAAATGAGATCATTTGCAAATAAGACTGTAGCAGAAGGTGAAGTATTTGGATTTGAACAAGTGGAGCAATGGTCATTTGCATAGATGAGGATTCTAAAAGTCACTGATGATGGTATGGTTGATAACATAACATCCTTATGTGATCCCTACTATGAGGTAGGCAAGAATATGAGATGGAGCATGCAATTTTTAAACATGAGAAAGAGGCACGTGGTTTTCAATGATAAAGACAAGGTATACTACAATATCAAAGGACCTAAAAAGCGTGCCCATGTGCCAGGCTCTATCACTTCAAATGTGGATGATTTTAATATACTCAATTATAGAAGTGACATCTTATCTGGAGTGGATGAGTTCATTGGTTCCGAGAAACAAAATGATTTTAGAAGTGAAGCCTTATCTGGGGTGGATGAATTCTTGCACAGTGAGAAGGGCAAAGGTTTCAATAGCGATGTCTTGTCAAGTGTGGATGAGTTCATGCATATTAACAAACCTGGTGTCAATCAAGCTTGTGGATTTGTGAAAGCCATGCAAGATGTCCCAATGAGTGATGTTCTCTCAGGAGTGGAAGAATTTCAAGGTTCTCAATACTCTCATAGAATATTGAATTCATTGAATGGTCCTAAGAGTATGTTAAAAACAAGGATGAGATCAACAGAGGATTATTCAATATTTAACTTTGATTGTGATATGGACAAGGATGCAACGACCAATCATGGATGCTTGGTTACAAACAAATGTGAGGAGAAGAAGTGCATAAATACAGATAACAACGTGCACGAGGAACGAAAACGGTCATACATATGCATGAAGAGAAAGCAAATCCAGGCAGATCCACAAAAGCAACCAAAGAGGAAGAGAGTAATGAAGGAGGAGAACATGTTAAATGCATTGGGATATCTATGTTGCAAGCGAAGATGTATGCGCTTCATTGATCTTGCAGACATCAGGGAATGTAGAGGACACGTGTGGCAAAGAAGAGGAAGCGAAAGAAATGAATACCTTCTCACAAGTCTCTCTTGCTTTCTTCAGAATGGCAATAAAAGGCTAAGTTCAAGACAAAAGGTAAAACCTCTCGTAAATGGAAAAAGGATTTGCAATAAGGCATATCGCAATATTACTGGATTATCCCATGGTACATATTGGGATTTAGTCACCAAGGCAAAGGGCGGCAACAAATTTAGCATTCACGGTAATAGAGGAAGGTCCAAAATCAAGAATCTCATCTGTCAGGGCAGCAGCAATTTTGCAAGACTTCATACATGAAAATGCTTTACCTCAACCCCATATATCTACCAAACTCCTTAACAGTGACGCGATCACTGAAATGCACCTTCCAATGGGCTTGACAAAGCTCGAAGTATTTGACTCTATTGCAGAAAAGCAAAGGCAAAGAGGGGATGCCATAGCTTCTTCTCATACTTTGTATACTCTTTGGGGGAAGAAGAACTTTGGATATGTTAAAATCTCAAGGAGGCAAAAAATGTCAAAGTGCGATGTCTGTGATGATTTAAAGCGAGCGATTGAGAGTGCAACATGTCCAAATCAAAGGGAATTATACAAAAGAAACCGAAAATCTCATCATGATCTTATTCGACATTCCAGACAAAAATATGCATTTTGGAAGGAGCAAGCTATTTCGCATCCCGATGACTACATGTGCCTTATTGTAGATGGCATGGATCAGAATACAACAACATTGCCTCGTTTTGTTGCCACTCCACCTAAATTACAAGGAAAGCACTTTCTAAAGACACATCTATGTGGAGTGTTAGTGCATGGAATTAAGTTCTTTGCAGATATATGGATTGATTCCTTGCATCTACATGATAGCAATCAAGTTGTAACATCTACTATGAAGGCAATTCGCAATGTACATGCAGAAAAAGGTCGCCTACCACCGACTTTGAGAATACAAGTTGATAATTGCTGACGAGAAAATAAGAATGTACTCATGTTTGCATTCTACTCCATGCTAGTTGCTCATCGAATCTTCAATGAGGTTGAATGTGGATTTTTGTATGTTAGGCATACACATGAGGATATCGATCAGGTTTTTAGCACAGTCTCAAGGGAGCTTAAATGCAAGGATGTGGAGACAATAGATGACTTGGTAAGAAGATGTGGCAGATAAGTTGGTGGTCGTAAAGAAAGTACAGTATGTGAGAGGCTCGAAAGAATGTATGATTGGAAGAGCTTCATTCTACCTTTCATACAAACGGGTGGTGATGCATTGACAGGTCATACCAATCCACACTACTTTCGTTTTTTTTTTAAATATGAAAAACCCGTAATGCAATGGCAACAGTATTCTCATGATACAAAATGGAAACCTGAAGAACCTTACAGTCTCTTAACTTCAATTTCCAGCAAGGAAAGATATCCAACATGGGCTCCTATACAAGAATTCAATGAGAGGTCTAACTGTGAAATAAAAGGATTAAAAGCATTTATTACATACAAAGAGGAAATGCTCCGGAGATATCCTGATTCGAAGCCTACTTGGAGAGAACACACTACCACTGTAATTAACAAGACACGAAATTTAATAAAGGACCTTGAGAGAATGCGAGGCTCAAAGGATGTCAAGGAAGAATGCAATATGTTTTGGTCAAATGTTCATAACGATTTGCGCCCAGCTCCAGTCTTTGAAAATGAATTTGTATCATTACTCCTGCATCCATATTGTGGACCGAAGAAGAGAGAGTTTATGCCACAAGTAGATATAGAGGTCGATTGTTTTGTTGTGGTTCGGCCATTGAATGATGAATATCAGAATGTGAAGTTTTGGGTTGCAAAAGTAGTTGATGTGCAAAGAGATAACCAAGGGAGAGCTACAACATTTACAGCGGTATGGTATGAGCCAAAGGGCAGGAAGGAGAATATGGATAACACATTGTATACTAATTGTATAATGAAGGAGTGGGTCCCAAATGATGAAGCGGTCTCTCAAGTTCTGACGGAGACAATCATAGTGTCTTGGCATTCAAGGGCAAAGAAATCAAAGAAGCGCATGGGATATGAGGTAGAAGGAAAAATAAAAATACCACAGCAAACTATTTTGCATATACACGAATTTTTAAGGATGCTCGCCATGGAGGAAGTAGAAGGAGACAGCGCAAATGAAGAATGTCCATGATTAAAGCTTTGTATTGAAGTCCATTGAAGGATTTTATTTGGGTACTAGGCAAGAAGCCAATCCAAGACAATTATAATCAGAGTCATCATCTCCTATGTCAAATGAGAGTCAAAATATGCACTGGATGTCACCCAAGGGTCAAGGCTTGCCAAGACAATAGGGAGTTAATGCAAATGGCACCTGACAAGGGACTATCACATTGAGCAATAAGACACTGGGGAGTCAATGCACCCAAGGGACAAGGCTTGGCAAGATAACTTGTGAAAGTTAATGCAGATGGCACCTGTATTTTGCACTGGATGTCACCCAAGGGTCAAGGCTTGGCAAGACAATAGGGAGTTAATGCAGATGACACCTGGCAAGGAACTATCGCATTGAGCAATAAGACAATGGGGAGTCAATGCACCCAAGGAGCAAGGCTTGGCAAGACAAGTGGGAGTCAAATTATGCAGATGGCACCTGACAAGAGACTGTCATGACATTGAGCAATAAGACAATGGGGAGCCAAATTATGCAGATGGCATGAATTGAGACTCTTTAAGAGCAACAATTTAAATTGTAAACATATGTTCAATCTATATCATTTTAGATATAAAGACTCTAGCTAAGAGCAACGTCTCTCAATGTAATCATATAATAATAGCTATAATTGCTATTATACCTCTTTGGTTCAATACAAAACTTGGATCTTATGGCATCATGTCTTTTTTCTATTTATTAAAAGTTTTAAAAATTTTGTGCATATTGCGAGTGACAATGTTATTTTCATGAAATATTTAAGTCTCCTTTCATGGATTTATAAATTTATCACGTCAAAGAAAAACGTCAAGGAAAAATATTAAAAATAATTAAATTAACAAATAACTTAGATATAGCTAGAATTTCTAATATAAGATTATTTCAAATTCTTGCATGTTGGTGCAAAAGTATAGATTGAAAAAACAATATTTTTATGTGAATATGATAGTGCCACAAAGTGAACTTTTGATTTGGGAAGAATATTTTCAGAAAATAAAATTTTGATTTGGGAAAGATATTTTCACAAAGTAAAGTTTTCATTTGGGAAGGATTTTTAGGCTTCGTCCAAAAACAACACAAAAAGTCCAAAATTAATGAAATAGGTGCTAGGTAACGTAAAAGATTAGTAAGCAAGAAGTTTGCAAATCTCATTGTCCACCCAAAGCTCACCACAGCTTTACAAATCAGCTTTGTGGACAAAAAACCCAACCCAAGCAAACAAACTAGGCAGTATCGTATACAGTGACTGGGAATTTGTCAACGTGAGATCCAGTTGCACTCAAGTTAGTTTTACATTTTGCCTCTTTGTCAGGCTTGCACGCAAGTGACGCAACAATGTATGAACAATGCTTTCGACTTGAAACGTCCCATAAGGACGAACATATAAATGAACCTTCAAAAGAAATACCACCGTGGAAAAAAATTCAAAAGAAGTACCACTCCACCTTTAAAAATAGCTTAAGTCTCTTAATTTACCCTTCAAAATGAAATTCTAGGCTAACCACTTTGAGGACAGCTTTAAGTTGGACGGATCATAAAGCGAATCACAAATCTCTCATTACAATTCGGTCACGCGTACATACGGTAGTACTTTCTCAGTACTTTAGAAGCTTTGCGAGATAGGATCGGACGTTTTCATTGCATACATCCAACTTCCAAGCCATTTACCTCAGTCGAGGAGAGCGTGTTCCCTTAAACTCGCGATGCAATCATCAAACATTTGCTCAAGGCTCTTAAATTCACGCAATCCCAATTTTTGTAGCTTTGTACTGTTCATCCTGTGTGGAATGTCGTTTCCTTGCTCGTTTCCACGCCTGTGGCACAACGATATGTTAAAGAAATTTTAGCTCCGTTCTACCATCAGCGCAGCTTGTTCGAGCATGAAGATTATGATGTAGCGATTTTCATCTCAAACCAATCTTCTCTTACTCACGTTGTAACGATAGGGTATGTTGGATACTTTGTCTTAAGCATGCTTATTATTTCCTCCCAACTGGATACTTCGCCTGAACAGATAAGCCTCCCTGATGCCGAAGGATCTTCATAAGCCAAAATATGAGCAGTCACAACTTCATCGATGTGCACATACCCCATTCTCGAATTTGGATATGTCTTCGCTTGTCCTGCAAAAGACCAAAAAACCAGAAGGGTTGATCCTAACAGAATCCGAACCTGTGCACGCTGTTCCAAAAATACGATTTACTTATAGTAGTTGAAGAATGCCCTTAAATTAACCCATCTTGTTATCTTTAAGATATTCTAAAGGGATGGTACGTATTGACCTTCTACAACTTAGTGGAAGCTACTTTATCAGACAGCTTAAGATGTAGAGCTTTTTTATCAGACAACTGCCCGGAACAGGACGGTTAGACCGTAGCCATGCACACCCTTTAGCCATACCTTTCAGCAGGTCGAGAATCAAAGCAATAGTGCTGGTGGGCACCTGTGACAGAGTTGGGCCTACAACAAACGAGGGATTCACCACAACCAGGTCCAACTTCTTCTCAAATGAAAACCTCCACGCCTCCTTTTCTGCTAGTGTTTTGGCCCATGCGTACCAGAGCTGCATCAAAGTAACAGATACCGCCCAAGAATAAGAGATCTCCAGTCTTGGAAAGCCCTCTTACAACCGTGTGGCTGTGTTGAAAAGTACACCTGATAATGCTTGCAGTAGTCAGGATTGCTCCAGCAGGACTCGTCAAGAGGAGGATCGTGCTCTTGCCGATTGTAATCGTAACGGACAGCCGAGCAAGAAGATGTAATGATAACTCTCTTTATAGACGACGACTTGGAGCATGAGTTGAGCACATTGATCGTGCCCTTTAAGCAGGGCTCGAGAAAGGACTTCTGCCAAAACCAATCATAAGGGTCAAGACTTCAAAATGAGCCCCCCCTGTTTCGCAAGGATGTCAGTACAGTCAAGCCCAAGCTGCAAACACAGTGCTACACTCAGGATCTGAATCGTAATCCCGGAAAATTTCTGTACCTTACCTCCGGATCATCCCAGTTAGCCACAAGAACTGGAGATGCAACATGGAAGACACCGCTCACTCCAGCAACAGAATCGTCGAAACTGCCCTCGTCCAACAGGTCTGCCTTGAAAATTTGAAGCCGTTCATTCGCTCCTGGAAATGCGCGAAGAAAAACTGTTTTGCGGTCGTCGTCTGCACCAGCCGGAGCAAACGAAGAAAACAATATTGGGCACGTTATGCTGTGGCGTGTTAAATAAGTTGCTCCGAGGGAAACTAGTTCCACTTGAAGTGGGATACGCAAATGGAAGAAGTACCTGTATTTCGAACAGTTGTACGAACGCGGTAGCCTTTCTGAAGCAGCCTACGGATGATATGGGAAGCGATGTAGCCGGTACCGCCTGTAACACAGACCTCCATAGTGGGAAACAGCAAGCTCAAGCAAGCTGCAAATTAGCTCGTTAACGCGCTCTCTCGCTCGCTCGCAAGCAACCAACCAACCAACAACAGATCGTCCTCCCGGCTTTGTTTGTGCTGGCGATGGTGAATCGAACGAAATGCATGGAAGAGCGCAATGGTGGTGCTGAGAAAGTTTGAAATCCTGGTTTGCAATGGGCTCATGTTGTACAAGCAATCACTTATATAGATGGGTTGTTGAGGGGATGGCAAAGGTGGTGAGCGCGCAATTGGAAGAAGGTTGACACACCAAAAGCGTGCTAAGGACCTACTCCTAAATAGTATATAACAAATTGAGCGTTTAGCTTAGTTATAAGCTTTTTACATGACCACCTTGGAGCGCGGCCACATGCCCTCCTCCCCCGCTCTAGAATTTGATCCCATCAGCGGTAGACATCCATTGTCAAAATCAGCTGCCGATCTTTGTTTTGTTCACATGGCAATGAGAGGAGCGAGTCTCGACAGGATGAAGGTAGCAAAGAGGGGAAGGTGGGCATTGAGATGGCATGATGGAGGAGTGCACTATGGGCTGTGACTCACGTTGGCAACAGGTTGTGAGCAATTTTGGCTCGCTTGAAGGGTGAATGGAGGGTGTATGGAGGTTTGGAGGGCCAGTTTTGGCACCTCCATTGGCACCGATTCAAGATCTTTGCATCCATTCATGGCGGTGAATAGAGGTTGAAGATCCAATTCGTTCTCCCATGTGGCTAGGAGTTGAAACTGACATACAGGTCGATTGCCCAGACAACCCACTACTCTGACCCTCTGCCACCTTAACTGATCCAAGGCTCCATCCATCTCCAGATCTCCATTTGTCAAAGACTGCAAGAGTCCACCTGGACCCACACTGTAGAACCGGGCTCGGCTGAGAATGGGAGAGAGGGGGCATAGTTGAGAATCCGAAGAGGTACAGAAGTGTGAATCCTACCTTAGTTCCTATCAAAGAATAGGTGAAAGCTGGGTAAATAAACTTAATTCTTGTCCAACAATAGGTGAAAGCTGGGTCGCTATCTTGTTGATGATTTCAACCAAAGATCCTTTGCTTTATGGCATGTTTCACATGCATCTCCTGTGCTGAGTTCCATGCCTGTTATATTTCTCGCAAGTTTGAAAATGTTCCGTTTGCCCCTGTGATCAGCATAGCCACAAATCTCTCTACAAAGCTATCAAACAATTCTTTGATTTGTTGAAGACTAGACTAACAATTGTAGGACTATCGGAGATGTGAACTAGAAGAATCATCCAACTTTTGGGTTTTTGCAAAAAGGGTGGCATGCCTCTATTGTTGAATTCACCTCACGCACACATACAACATAGCTTGAGAAAGAGACACCAAAACTGAAGCGAAATAAACTACTTCTATTCTACTACTACATGTAGAGAATACTACAAGTAGCAGCCATCACTTGAATCATCCTCATCCCTACGGGGCTTGTTGGAGGATCTTATAGTCTAGAACATGATCAAGTACTTACAAGAAGAATAGAGAGACGACAAAATTTATACACACCATCACCTTGGCAAACGAACCATGAGATATAAGTGAGATTAGAGCATAGGTAGCCGAGTGAAATCAGTGGCAAAATTCCCTAGAGTATCAATGGCAACTCCTCCACAAAACAGGGCAAGATGACAGCCAAAGACCTCGCCTACACAATGATGCTCCACGTATCCCATGCAAGAAGCCACTTGTTAACTACCCTATCATAGGTTTGCCATCCTTCAACACCCCCCTCAAACCAAAGTAGGGGCAAAGATAGAACCAGTAACAAAAAAAAATCATCAATATAAGTTGATGAGCTAAATCCAAAGCACCTTTCATCTGATAAACAAGAGAAGAACTGTCTTCTAAAAGTCACACTGTCACTACCAAAGATGAAGGGAGAACATGCAAAGGAAATCAATATCTTTGTTGCTTATTCTGAGAACTTTATTCACCTTTATTCACTAGATATGTTATCCACCTAAAAAGCCCATCTGTCAACATAAGTTGACGTAACCGTGCAAAGTCATGAGAATTTTTCAAAGACCATGTGAGCCGAATCTTTATTAGTATCCTTGTTTTTCTTCTCAGTATCATTGTGCTTCTTGAAGCAGTATTCCTCTCGATGCCCAGGTTTACTGCAGTATCCACAATTCATCTCAAATTGATGCTCCTTCTTGGTACATTTACCTTTGCTACCAGGAATAACCTTTGAACCACCAGAAGTAATCATCGAACCATAGGCTTTGTCTATATCATATTCATGATCCTTCTTTTGACATCGTTCTTTATCTAGAAGGGTGACTATCATTTTGACCTGAGATATATCTTTGTTAATGCAGAGTATCTTGACTATATCATAATATGCAAGGGGGTAAGCTGATCAGTAACATCGCCTTGCTGTGTCATCATCTTCCACTCTGACACCTAGATCGAGCAATTGACACAGAATAGCTAGCACCTTGTTGAGATGTTGTCCTAGGTTCACATTATTCTCCATATGCATATTAAAAAACTCTTGCTTAAGTGGTACCTTTGAATTCTTGAGTCGTGACCCGAACAAAGCCTCCATGGCAACCCAGTTCTCATGTACTGATTTGGTGAAGTCGATGTGATGATTGAGCTTGGCACCTAGTGCTCGTCCCAATATGCCAAGGGCTCAAGTTCATCCCAGCTCTACCACTGTGCATCTCTCTTTGATGACTCTACCTTTCCTTTCAATTGCTTCTCCATTCTAGCAACAATTTGTGACAAAACTTTCTCCACATAGTATAACCAAAGACTCAGTGCTGCTATCGGGTAGAAAAAATTTCACGATATTAGATCACAAGCTTTTTTGAATTTGTCTTCGCCTCCATCTCACAACTGTCTTCTTTGATACCAACTATTGGATTCACCTTAGACACACATACAATATAGCTTGAGAAAGAGACATTGAAATTGAAACAAAATAAACTGAGGAAGCCCGATTCCAAAAAAGGACAAAGCTCAAGACATCCGCGAGAGGGGGATTCGGAGGAGGATCAATGCAGAGAAGAGCAGTGCAAGAAGTTCAAGGCAAACAAGAGGCCGTGGAACCATGTTCGAGTACTTGCCACCAAGAGTTAGGAAGCCATACAGAGCAAAGCCAGGAGCATGAGCCCTAAGGGAAATTAGACAGATGCAAAAGACCACCGACAACCTTATCCCATGTGCTGCCTTCCAACGTGTGGTATGGGAGATAGCACAAGGGTACAAGGACAATGTACAATTCAGCACAGGAGCTATGGGGGCACTCCAGGAGGCTACAGATCAAGTCACCACCTCTCAGCGGCTACGGATGGACACTCTTGGAGCCCACCCCTAGGACTTAGACTACCCCATGCCCTTGAAGGCACAATCTTGTATCTGAGGCCCAAGTGCTGATATTTTTCAATAAAATATATCTACATTTTGTACACTAGATCGCATTGTTGTGAATTCTCCATGTTTAAATCCGCTGCTCATTTTAGTGTATCTTTTGAATTCTACCAAATCCAGGAGGAATTTCACCATGGTGCAGAAGGCAAAAGTGCCCAAGACATCACAAGGAGCCCAATATGCCCTAAACCTGCCATGGTGTAAATTTGGGCATTCTAGCAAAGTGAAATTCCTCTAGGATTTGACAAAAATGAACTTTGGATACCCAAAATTGGTGAAAATCATACTAAATTGGCTAGAAATGCATTAAATTAACACAATTAAAAGGATGGAAAATATATCATCAATGACTTTAAAAAAATACAATGGAATAAATATTATGAATTCATGATGAGCAACAATGCCTTAAAACAAATAAGAAAGACATGTAGTCATTAAAGTCATGTATCCATTGAAATATATGTTTATATTTACAAGAGGCCTGACAGACTCTCTTTCTTCTTGGCTAGTTCGAGTACATTGATAATAGGGGTCTTTGAATCCCCTAGTGGACTCCTAGATATAAACCTAGCCACAATAGCACCAACATCCTCCTCTCCTGCTGCCAAAGACATAGCTATTACCGTCAATGCCATGCCGTGAATGTTCAATCCAAAAGCATTGATAGCAGCCAAGCGGTGTACCAAAATCACTTTGTTGGCATTCCGAGTAATGTTGGAGTATCTGATAGCGCGCAACAATGCCTTGCGCTTCAGTAGCTCCGCAGGCCTTCAAGGAGAAAACTTGCTGTGGAAGACCATGAGGTGCTTTGTGACTTCGCCGAGGTAATGGGCCAAAGAATGATCTCACCCAAATGCGCTATGAACATTACCCCGTCAAGATGAGAATTCATCAACCTCAAACTCCTCTTGCAACAATTCAACAAACATTAGAAGACCGACAAAACAAATTATACCGAAAGAACATCAAAATAAAAAATATTGTTCGAACTTACCACTACAGCATTGTCGGCTTCTATCCCTTCCTCATTTGCAATGTTGATGGAACCAGGTGCTGTGTGATGTTCCATTTGGAAGGTGGAAGCTTCCTCTTGACCTGTCTTGGAGGTGGAAGCTTCTGCATGAGAGGGTTGTGCATCATATATGGACATGTCTGCACCTCTCATTGAAACCAACATCATCAAGAGAAACTCTTCCATTGTCTAGTATTTGAAACCTAAAAACCTGGGATCTTTGACACTTGTGTCAACATAGAACCTAGATAAGACTCCGAGTGCCTCATCCTCTCATAGTCCAAAAAGAACCTGTATGTCATGGAGGAATATGTACTCTTCTCCATCAATGATTAGGGGGGACAAACCATAAGCTTGCTTCTAGGTCAGCAGTCTCCGATGCAGATTCTTGCTCTATTGGTGGCTCTTGAAGTAGGCTCAATGCTTAAGCTACTTCCATCTCCTCTATTGCATGGTCAAGACTCTCTTTTGTGTACATGTTAGAGTCTAGTCTAGGGACGAGGATATCAATAGTTCTACTAGAGGGGGTGCTAGACGATGAGGCTTCTTCCTCTAAATTTCCTTCTTTGAGAAGAAATATGAATGTCATCTCCCATGAAAGGAATTTAGTGCTTGTATTTCCCGTGATCCTCGCTTCTAGGATGTCTTTTACTTCTACCGCCGTCCTAAACCCTTCCTCTATAAGATTATCACAAAAGAAGGCCAAGCGCTTTACAAACTTGGGTTTCTCTAGGAACAGATACTTGATGTAATCTATCGGAACCCATCTCTTTGAAGAGTCATCAAGTGTATAAGCAAAATTTGTGAAGTTCTCTTGCATATAGAGGATGAGATCTATGAAGTCATCCTTGGCTTGCATATATGTGCCTAGGACATCTAAAGTCCTATCAAACACTAAAAATAGCTCTTCCTCACGACCTGCAAATGCAGTTCGTGAGATGAAATCATGGAACATACCTCTAGTTGAATCCATGGCAAATAGCGACTGATGGAGTGAGTAACTTTTGAGGGTGGGTGTTTCTATGGCTCTCTAAAAGTGAAAGTGAGAATGTGATGTAAAAATGGCTCTTACCCCTTTATATATATCAAAACCCTAAAAATTAAAACTAAACTGAAAGGAGAAAACATCAAAAGAAATAACATTTCAATTTAATTATCCACCATCTTTTGAAACAAGAACTAGGATTTAACAAAAAATTAAATGTTGCACTAGTCAAACACATTGTTAACAATCTTCAACGTTGTAGGAGGAATGAAATTGGCACTGTGCATGCACTTCTCCACATGGTGACTGGTCTTACTACCATTTAAGGTAAAGTAGAAGGACTCTAACATGCCGTCCTACATGACCAATAGGTGTTCTCGCACATCCCTTAGAGTCCATTGCGATGTGACATTCACATTCTTGAAATCTCCCTCTTCAACATCAATAGACAAACTTACCCCCATATTGTCTTCATCATTAGAGTCTAGGAGAAGCCACTGGCCATTTGTTTTCTTCCAACGTGTGTACTGAAAAGCTTAATACAACATTTGGTGTGACAAACGGTATCTAGTAACCACATTGTATTTACATGCATGACATTGAAACACATCACCCTTTTGGTCTCCTGACCTGGTTCCCCAATTCATCCCAAGTAAATCTTCAAGAGCATTTTCATCTACACGCTTGTAGGACCACATAGTTTTTGTTCTATGCATATGTATATTCTGAAACAAAGAAGCAAAATTATGGAGAGGCATAAACCAAGATAACCTTTCCCATTTGGATCCAAATGTAAACTTCATGGCCATGCCCACATCCTTTACAATCTTTTCCTTGTACGATTGCAATGTCTCAAGTCCACATTGCTGCAATCCATGCCTTGAAGTTGTGGTGGTGCAATGGTTCGTAGACGTCCATAGCTTGATGATGCCATTGGAGTGATGTATGTTGCATTACACCAATACATATTCTTCATTCTCAAGGAGGCCAACTTCTCCCTTGCATGCATTTTCTTACCTAAATCCTCATGAATTGTAATGAACTTGCCTATGAATGATTCAACTAGTCCCCACTCCTCAAAGTCTGAAGGGAAAACATCTACCATGAATAAGATCTCTTAAAAATGAAACACAAAATTTCCAAATGGACTCATTAAACTTATAGGTGAAAAAGGCACATAGATAGAAAGACTCACATTGTGATTGTTACGAGAATTGGAATTATCCCATTAATTTAATCCTTCAGTATTTTGTTTAGTGAGATCTAGCATTTTTGTCACGCAGCTGATGCATGTGTGCTCCTACATGGCTAGATATATGGCGGCTGTATGAGTGTGTAGCATTGTGTGCACCACTTACGCAATGACGGTATGTGTAGCAAGGGGGCACCATCCGTATGATTTTATTCATGTGTAGCATCAGGTGCACCATGAGATGGTATGTGTCGCATGTGTGACCATTCATCTGTGATTTATTGATTTCGCATTGCTATAATGCTGAAAGGTTGATTGATTGTGGTGATTAATTCCAAGGTTATCTTATGCTTGAAATATTTCATTACTATTGATCGTGTGAATTCAAGGGAAAAGTAATTGACTGGGCGATGGCATCTGGCAAGCATGATCCGCCATATAATTTTGGGCACGTAGGTGCAAGTCCAGTGATGCAGGGATGAATAAGGCTTATGCCTAATTTTTGATATTACAAAAGCTTATGTACATATTTGAATTTTGGATTATTAGTGGCTTGGCTAAGTGTATAAACTAAAGTTAAAAAAGAAAGCAGGGAAGAAGCTTTGCTACTCGCACCCCTCGGGCAAAGAAGCATACTTCATACTTCAAGCAGGAGGGTGTAAGTGGAAAATTTGGTAGATATGATGGTAAGTCTAATTGGAAACCTGCTAAGTGATGTATTAATCGAAGAACCAAAGAACTTGTCACATGTCACAAATGCAAAGAGAAGGGACACTACTCTTATGAATGTCCAAAGAATTCGCTTGCTACACACAAGATAAGTACCCAAGCAAAGAATGCTACCAACAATAATGGAGGCAATGGAGGGAGAACCAATGGACGTACCAACAGTAATAGTTAGCGCAACAACTCCACACGGATCAACTACATTGATGATGGATCCCATGATAAATATTTCAAGCAAGAGGGCGAGGATGAGGACAATAACACTGAAGATGCCAACTACACCCCTTCAGGTAAGTGTTATTCAGGTAAAAGTGCATCTTATTTTTGTACTTCTTTGTTACATATGACTGCACTATTGCACAAAAAAGAACATAGTGACTTATTTGATGATGGAAGCACCCATGATTTCATTTCGCAACGTTTAGTTGAAAGGTTAGGGCTCGCAACCATCAAAACAAAATATAAAGTCAAATCAGCTTTTCAAGGATCGAATTATAATTGTTTGCAAATGGTTAAGGATCTTGAGGTGACTTTAGGGCCATTAGTTGAGAGCCATGATTTCTTAGTCGTTGCTTTGCGTGAGTAAGACCTCATTCTAGGGATGCCCTGGCGCGTCGATCATAATGCCAAACCTGATTATCTTGAACACACCATTACTGTGACTCAAGGCACTAAGACTATGACTCTAGAATGCAACAAGGGTCTTCCCACTTGGCCTAAATTATCACATACCCAAGCTAAAAGAGCTTTGTGCAAACGTGAGAAGACGTATCTAGTTATGGTCAATAAGATTGAGGCTAGTCTTGAGACTAAGAAAGCTAAGCAAGAGCCTTTGGATCCTTTTCTAGCTACCTATGACGACTACTTTATGGAAGACTTATCCCCTGGCCTACCTCTATCTAGACCTGAGGATCATAAGACTGACCTTATTCCAGGTAGTGCACCAATGTGTAAATCACCATATAGACACAATCCTACTGAGTAGCAAGAGATTCAATTCCAAATAGAAGATCTTTTGGCTAGAGGCCTAATTCGACCTAGTAGCTCACCATTTGGGGCACCCGTTCTTCTTGTCAAGAAGAAAAATGGAACTTTTCGAATGTGCATCGATTATCGTGCCTTAAATAAAATCATAGTGAAAAATCGATACCCCATTCCGAGAGTTGATGATTTTCTTGACAAGTTGAAAGGATCCACAATCTTTAGTAAGATCGATCTTAAGTCAGGATATCATCAAGTGAGAGTGATTGAGCTCGATATTTTCAAGACTGCTTTTAGAACCCAAACTGGTCACTATGAATTTCTTGTTATGCCTTTTGGATTGACCAATGCACCTGCCACATTTAATCGGATGATGAATCGTATCTTCCTACCCTATCAAGACTTTGTGACATTTTTCTTTGATGATATCATGATTTATAGCAAGAGTCGAGAGGAACATGAGAAACACTTTGGATCTTGTTTTCTCTCTCTTACATGAGAACCAACTGTATGCCAACTCAGAGAAAAGTTCTTTTTCCCAGCCTAAAATTGAATATCTTGGACACATTGTTTCAGCTGAAGGCATTTGAGTAGATCCCAAGAAGATAGAAGTAATAGTAAACTGGCCACAGCCTAAAGATATCCATGAGTTATGATCTTTTCTAGGTCTGTGTAGTTTTTATCACAGATTTGTTAGAAATTTTGCACACAAGGCACATCCATTGATCAAACTACGCGTGCTTTCTCTTGGGGTGAGCAGCACACTTTAGCTTTTCAATGACTTAAGGGTGCAATGACGCACACACCAGTTTTGCCCATGCCGGCTTTACAAGACCCTTCTTTGTCATGGTCATTGATGCTAGTGGACAGGGTTTTGGGGCTATGCTCATGCAAGATAACCATCCAATTGCATTCGAGTCACGTAAATTAAAACCAGCAGAGCTAAACTATTCCACATATGATAAAGAATTAGCTACTATGGTGCATGCCCTTAAACTTTGGAAACACTATCTTATGGGTTCTGAGTTACTCATTAAGACTAATCACCAGAGTCTTAGACATCTTCTTACTCAGCCGATGATCTCAGATCGGCACATTAAATGGGTTGCCTTTATTGACAGCTTTAAACCGATGATCCAATATCAACCAAGCAAAGACAATGTAGTTGCCGATGCACTGAGCCGTCGACGTAGCATAAATAATATCTCAGTCATTGAGGGAGACCCTTCGAGCCTATGAAGGTAGACTATCCTACTCATCGAGACTTTTCAAAAATTTGGCATAAGATTAAGCAAGCTAATAGCACCCCTATGGCCTTGTATTCCATTCATAATGACTATCTATTCTATGAAAAGCACTTGTTCATTGCACCATTTCGATGCTTGGTACTAGAAGAGGTACATCAGCCACCCTACATGGGACATAGAGGTGTCGCTACTACATATCAGATTGTAATTCAAGATTTTTTTTGGCCTAAGCTTAAAGTTGATGTTGTAACTTTTGTTGCACAATGTCTTATTTGTCAAAAAGTCAAGAGCTACAAGGGCAAATATCAAGGCTTACTTATGCCTTTACCAATTCCTAATGGCCCATGGGAGCAAATTTCTATGGACTTTATTACTGGATTTCCTATGACTAGCTCTAGTTTTGATATGATTTGGACTATCATTGATAGATTTAGCAACCAGGCTTACTTTATTCCTTGTAAGAAGACCTTGACCGTAGCTCACCACAGTTCAGGCTACTCATTTGTTCATCAAGCACATCTTTATATACCATGGCCTTCTAAAAGTAATCGTGTCAGATCGGGATAGTAAATTTTGTAGTAACTTCTGGACCGCACTCTTTGACAATTTTGGTACAAAGTTAGATATTTCCACGGCTTTTCATCCCGAATCTAATGGCCAAACCGAGGTCACACAAAATACTATTTGTGACATGTTACGTGTTACGTGTCTGGTCAGCCAGGCAAATGGGACAAATTTATTTACATATTACAATTTGCCTACAACAAAACTAAGCACTCTGCTACAAGCAAATCTCCATTTCAAATTGTCTATGGAAAGACCATTCCTACTCCATTGACCCGCCTTAAGCACCAAATTGAGGCTGCTGATCGCTTTACTGAAGATTTCTCTAGCATTTTGACTACTGTCAAAAAAAATATCGAGCATGCTCAAGCTGTGTATACTGCACGTGCAAACAAGGGTAGAAAGAAAGTTGTATTTGCTGAAGGTGACCTAGTCATGTTACGTATTGAGAAGCGCAAACTTAAGAGTATTGAGACGCACCCTGTAGTAAAGTTTGCTCCTAAATCCTATGGTCCCTTTAAAGTTTTGGAGCGCATTAATGACTGCCTATCGGCTCGAATTACCACCCGATTGGAAAATTCATAATTCTTTTCATGTGCACCTCCTGAAACCTTTCCATGGAGACCCACCAGTTCGACCTATTTTAGACGTTGCACCGTTGCTCCAAGGAGAGACCTAGCTCTTAGAGCTAGACCAGATTATTGATCAACAAATCACTCAAACGAGATGTGGAAACTCGTATCCTATTTATCTTCTTACATTTAAGAACCACCCCGTTGAGGATGCTAAGTGGATGCCCGAGTGATATTTTTACCAATACCCTGATTTATTGACTACTTTTTTGTCACGCAATTGAGGGCAATTGCGATTTCAAGCAAGAGGGATGTTACGAGAATTGGAATTATCCCATTAATTTAATCCTTCAGTATTTTGTTTAGTGAGATCCAGCATTTTTGTCGCGCAGCTGATGCATGTGTGCTTGCTGTTCCGTAGTGATGCATGTGTGCTCCTACATGGCTGGATATACAGCTGCGAGGCTATATGAGTGTGTAGCATTGTGTGCACCACTTACGCAATGACGGTATGTGTAGCATGTGTGCACCATCCATACGATTTTATTCATGTGTAGCATCAGGTGCACCATGAGATGGTATGTGTCACATGTGTGCACCTTTCATCTGTGATTTATTGATTTCACGTTGCTATAATACTGAAAGGTTGATTGATTGTGGTGATTAATTCCAAGGTTATCTTATGCTTGAAATATTTCATTACTATTGATCGTGTGAATTTATGGGAAAAGTAATTGTTCGGGCAATGGCATCTAGCAAGCATGATCCGCCATATTTTGGGCACGTAGGCGCAACTCCAGTGATGCGGGGATGAATAAGGCTTATGCCTAATTTTTGATATTACAAAAGCTTATGTACATATTTGAATTTTTGATTATTAGTGGCTTGGCTAAGTGTATAAACTAAAGTTAGAAAAAGCTTTATTTTTAGAAAAAGCCAGCTATTCTAGAAGGTGGATGGGCTTTTTGTAAATTTGGGTATGCAGGAAAGCACAGAGGTTTTTTGTATGATTTTTGCTCGGAAGCTTTTTGGTGAATATACATAAATACATAGGAGGTGGAAGGAGAGCACCACACCTATGGGGGGAGATTATACCCAGCAGGCTTGTTCTGTGTCTTCCGTTTGTGAGTTTTGAGAGTTTGTGCATATTTTCGAAGAGTGTTGCTGTGTTTTTCAAGGATTTGCAGGTTCTGTGAGTGTTTCCCGTCGCAATGATGGTATCCTGGATTGATTGAATGATGAAGGAAGCCACATATCTTTTCCCATGTAGACATGTTGCACTTTTGTGAGCCATCCTTTCTTCCCAAACTTGAACTTCAAGATGCGCCCCTTCCACTCATGCAAGATATCACCTCTCTTGCTCTTGGGAAGCTTATGTGGACCTTTTGTCTATCCTTTCATCACTATCCAGTCATTTAAGCTATAGGTGCAAGGGATCCATTCATCCAATGCATTTTTGGTGTTGTGGAAGACACAAGATGTCACAAAATTGCATGGTCTTGTACCCTTGCTCCTCACCATGCTTGCAGAGGTTGCAACAACAAGAATGGGACTCCTACACAGGGCAATGCAACTCCAATAGAGGCACAAAAGAGGGAGAAGGAGAAGGACAAAGCAGCACCACAATAGAGGCACACGAGAGGGAGAAGGAGAGGGACAACAGAGCAGCTCCAATAGAGGCACAAAAGAGGGAGATGGAGAAGGATAGAATAGCACATACAGAGGCACATGAGAGAGAGAGGGGAGGCGGAGGGGGAGAGGGAGAGAGAGAGAGGGGGGGTGGGGCAGAGGTACACAGCAAATGGGAGAGAGAGAGAGAGAGAGGAGCTGCAGCAAGCAGGCCAGAGAGCAGGAGGGAGCAGAGAAAGAGGGGGAAGAGGAAAAATGCAAGGGAGGGTAGCCTCACAATTCAAAAATGGAGGGAATGGCAGGCTAGACTAGAACAAAGGGAGGCAGAGTCCCTAGAAAGAGGGAGGGGAGAATTAAAATCCGCCACAAGGGGCCTACCATCTCATTGAAGGCAGCAGATTTGGGCTCATGTAGAGGAGATACACCTGGTAGGAGGGTCAAACATGGGTTAGGGGGGGGGATGGTTTGGGTGGTCCCTAGTGTAAGGGGAGTAACCAATAGGGGCTCTCTGTAGGCCTGCCCACCCTCCACCTCAACATACCATCGCCCCAAGCCTTCTAGCACTCTCATTAGTACACCTCAAATCCCTCTCTAATCCCTTGAAATTAGGAAACTCTAATTGGAGGCCCTTTCGAGACACCATTTCTCCCCTAATGCCTAGAGTGAGCACACAAATTGTGGTCAAAATAAGAAAGATATTCAAAAGTGAGCACAAATTGTGGTCAAAATAAGCAAGATATTTCAAAGTCTGAAATGCTACAAGCCACCATATCTCTTTCTCTAATTGCACTGAGAAATCTTGCTCTACTTCCTCGTTCCCTTGAACAAAGGCTAAGGCTTTATTCATAATGCAGATGCTCACTCTCTCTAACTTGTGTTCTTTCACCAATTGAGCTTCATCCATTTTGATTACCAATATGATCTTTCCATTGCAATCTGTGCAACAAAGAGACAACAAAAGAGAGAAATCATTAGGATAAACATGATACAGGAAATGAACTAAGTAAAGTGTAATGCTATAATGTATTTCCTCTTACCATCTTCTCTCATGCCATAGAATTTGACCATTGCTTGTTGCAATTTCTCAACATCTAAATAGACATTGTTGAAATCATTCATCTCAAAGGTTTGCAAGCCACATTTCTTTTTACTCTTCCAAGTCATTGTGCCCCTTACACAATGGTACCCTCCAAGGATTTCTCTGGCATGTTGGTTTGTTTCTCGCCGTGCACGTCTCACAGACCAAGGTGTGGGTAGGGACACTGTAGACTTCTTATACTTTCCCAAAATAGCAAACTTGAGAAAATTTTGAAAATAGATGTGTAAGCTTCACGACTTACACCGGCAGTATCACACGCTGCAAACATCTCCTTTGCATCCACAATATCCTTGAAGTCCTTCATCACCTCTTCAACACCTTGCACACGTAGGCACTTGTGTCTTGGGTCCCTTAGTATCCCAATGACATCGCTTGACTTCAATAAACTAGCTAGAGCATATGGACAGTCAATATCACCCCCGTCCGTTCTTCCCATCACATCTTCCATGAAGTTCCTAAAGAAGAACACAAGAAAACTTAGTCACAAACAGTGTAGCACAAAAGATTGTAGTTTCATTGGAACATTTGATAACCAACCTTGTAGCCTAGACTCTCCTCTTTCTAGCACCACCAGTGGGTGCCAATGCATCCATGTTATGCAAGTACCTTCTTTTCCTATCCTTCAATCCCAAAGGTGTTTCTTTCATCTTTTCCACTCGTTCTTCTGCCTTCTCTCGTTCCTTGTCTACGGCTCGTTGAACTTGATTGTATATAGATCTTTCCAAGCCTTTTTTGGTTTTAGCTAGCTTAGAGAGTGACTCTTCTAATTTATGTGGCTCCAAGTCCAATGCGTTTTGCTCCAAGTCTAATGCTTTGGCTTTATCATGAAGATCCTCATTGTTCCTTTGAAGATCCTGCATAGAGTTATGCATTGTAACAATGGTGCTATTTCCTAAATGTGCTAGCATCTTTGCTTAGGCTCTGTGCATCTTGCTTGCATAGCCATTGACTGAGCATTGTTTAACCGATTGCAATAACCAAGCAACCCCGCATGTCCATTTCCAACAAACCGAACTAGCTCATGCATTGTATGGAAAGGAGGGCTCTTTTGGTTGGCAAGATCTAAAGGATACAAGGACCCTTCTACCCAAAGTTTGAGATGCTTCTTTCCTTGCGAATGAAGACTGTGGATTCTGGAAGCTCCCCTCAATCCCAGACTAGGTGTGCTTTCATATTCAGCCTCCAACTCTAAGTGAACCTGGTACTTGCTAGAGATGTCCTCAAATGGTGCCATGAGTAAAGAAGTGTAGAGAAGGAAAGGATGTGGAGAAGCAGGCTTGAAGCAACAGCATGCACGAAGGGGGAGGGCAAGGAGGAGGAGGGATGGGGGAGGGAGGACCAACAGTTGAAGAGGAGGGAAGGGGGGTGGACCAGTAGGTGTGGAGGGTGAGGAGGAGTAGGCCTGGAGGAGGAGGGAGGGACGAGGGAGGAGCAGGAGGGAGGGACGAGGAGGAGTAGGCATGGAGGAGGAGGGAGGGGGAGGGGAGGAGGAGCAAGCATGGAGGAGGGAGGGAGGGGGAGGAGGAGGAAGGGGGGGTAAGGAGGGGGAGGGGGAGGAGGAGGGAGGGGGAGGGGGAGGGAGGGAGGAAGAGGGAGGGGGAGGGAGGGAGGGAGTACAGAGAAGGAGGGAATTCAAAATTCGAATTTTCAAGAGGTGGGGTCACTTTTGGGCTTAACCCACCTAAGTGAGGGGGGGTTAGGACTTTTTGGGACATACCTTGGCCCTTTCATTAGGACTAATCCATTTCTTAATCCATTCCTTACAAGGCCCTTCTGAGACCCCATTTCTCCCCTTAAGTATGAATGCATTGCCTGCTTGCGAGCTGCACCCTCGTCTCACACCCCCCCTCTATCTTCCTTCTCGGTCTACTCATGCTACACATCGTGCGAGTCCTTCTCAGTGGGGGCGAGTTGTGCTCATGGCCCCTTGCGCTACCATTGTGAAGATAGGTGAGTCCATCACCACAGCTCACGGATTGTGGCCACCATGAGTAGCTGACACCTACCCAGAGAGCTATTGAGCCTTTAATCCCATATCATGAACTGTGCCATCATCCACGCTCACCATCGATCATCAACCAGCCAACAATCCCATATATATTTTGAGCAGTCCTTTCTCCAACATCTGATCTATTCACAGCCATTGAAATTGGGACTGATGGGCAATTAATAGCTAGCATTTCTTGAAATACCCACCAATCTCTTCAAATCATTGTTGAACGTCAAGCCTTGCACGGATCAGGGGCTCTTTGTGCACTCCTTTCTTAACCCTTTCTAAGTGCTAGTGCAAGCAACTCTAAGAGGCCCCTTTAACCTTGCCCTACTAAGTCACCTCCTGGTCTTCTCCCATTCAAAGGTTCACCTAAATACTCTGCCTGGGAGGTGACGTGATCGTGGCATTCTTGGCATACCTTTTCCTTACTGGCGCTTTCCTTCCTTCTCTGTTTACCTTCTTCTAAGTTCGTGCCTTTCGGTGGGTGCTACAACTTATTTCTTATCTCAGTGTTCCGCTTGTTTGGTGGTGACCTTTGGCCTAGCAAGAGAGGTTCTATGGCAGCACCCTTAATTGCCACAGCCATCAAAGTTCTTCTATCACCATCGGATAAGCTACAGGTAGAGCAGGCAGTGAATGTTCTTCAAGACAAGGCAGTTACAGGTAGGATAATTGGCCTCACTCCCTCAAGGAGGTAGATTAGGGATTAGATCCGAGCCAGCTTGGCACTTGATGGTGACCACATTCAAGAGCCCACTATTTATGGATGGGGTGTTTTCCTCCTCGAGCTTGGCTCCCCAGATACTGATCTGGCTCTCGTGGAGAGGAGCCCTGTTCTCCTGGGCACCCATTTGGTGTATCTTATCCCTTAGTAACATGGGATTCACGATGGAGGACATGGATTTGACTCACCATATCCTCCGTTTTCCTATGACACTCCACTTCCCAGTGCTTTCGAGGGAACACTGGTCCATACTTCCTTCCTTAGGGAGGACCTTTGGCATAGTCTTAGAGCACCCATCAAAGTCACAGTTGGTAGTAGTGACTGATGATGGAGTCCCTCAACTTAGACAAGTGGTTGAGAGCCCAGACACCCTTCCAGAAGTGATTCTCTTGGAGACCTTGGCAGGAGGAAGGTTGTGCCAGCATGTGGAGGTCTCTAGCTTACCTGGATAGTGTTTGAAGTGCAGGCAAATGCGGCACCTAGCCAGAGATTACACGAGAGGCCTGAGCAGGGTGCATTCCTCCTCACAAGAGTCACTGAGACAGAGATTGCACCTAGCCAGAGATTGCACAAGAGGCCTGAGCAGGGTGCATTCCTCCTCACAAGAGTCATTGAGACATCATAGCAACATGAGAGAGGGTTGGACTGAGACCACCCAAGCAGGCACAACAATAGTTTCAGTTGAGCAGTAGGTAGAGTCCCAGATGCATAATGAAAGTAGTGGAAGTAGTAGGACGCATCTGTAGCATGATGGAAAGGAAATGAAAAGTAGTCACACAACTGGTGAGATATACATGATGGCTAAATGCAAAACATGCTCCCGAGGACTAGGTAGCCTTGGTGAAACATGTGACGAAACCTGAACTATTCAAAGTGAACTCTCTTGTGGGCCTTTTTTCGAGGAGCATGGAATGCATCACGACCACACTATGGCTAAGGAATTCTAAAAAAGGGCAATGGAGGCCAAGAACCTGGTCTACATGATGCCTGCAAACCTACACAACCACCTGGGAAGCATTGCGTCGAACAACACAGCCTTTTAATGACGGGACCTTGGAAACACTTTGAGCACAATCACAACTGAAGAAGTATGGATGTAGGGGGTCCCGGCTCACACGAGTGTCATTGCATGCGTTGCAATGATGCTTAGTGAGGGGGTTGTTTAAACTGACGAAGTGCAGCACACCTGCATCAAATCCAGGTGAGAAAATTATGATCTTAATCAATAGTATGGGTGAGGCATAGTTTCTAGAAAGGGTGGCATACCTTCTTCCCATAGCCCAATTGGGACACCTACCGTATGAATGCATCATGCAAAGTGGCATGCAAGTTTCCTTTCAAAATGGTGCCTAAAATGGTGAAGTCAAAAACACCCAAAGCATGCCATGCATGCATGTATGAAATGTTCTTTGCCACATACCTCACGATGCCTTCGTCAACGAACTCCTCCACCAGGCGAGAAAGTGTCATCCTTCTTTCTTTCTCTTTCCTCCCATCTAACTCGCCTAGCCGCAATAACTATACGACAGATGGTAAAAAATTAAGGGCCTACGAGGCAGCAAATGCAGAAAACTTTTTTCCAAGACATTCATGGGTTTCAAATTTCACCGTTGCGTGGTCTTCGGGGTTTGGGCCGCCGTCTGCAACAACAATCTGGTCTCACTGGGGGGTCCATCAAGATCCACTTTCACAATCACAAAGGCTAATGTGTCAATGACCGATGTGAACGGTGCTCTGATATTTTCCATTTGGTTCGCTATCCAGGGCACGTAGCGGCATATGATGTTGTCCAGAACAAAGGAAATGGTCCCGTCAAAAGGTTCGCCTTTCAAAACAATCGTTGATGCATCCACTCGTAGAGAGAAATTGGATGTGCCTCCTTCCCCCATTCCTCATTTGTTGCTTATGGTTAGCCCTCGATTCTATAAAACTCGTCCACCTCAAAGACATCCTTGAAATCCAAAACATACGAGTGCCGAACGTGTAGAGTGATAAGTCAAGTTGATGCGCATGTACATAGCGTATGAAACATCTTTTGCTTTGAATGTTCCGTACTTGGCCAAAATCTTTCCTTCAAATGCAAAGCGATGCGATACAAGCTCCAATAGTGCATTGATTGAGAGCATAGGGAGAGCATTTGGATTTATTCGTACCAGGGATGGCAGGATATTTTCTCCACTAGGTCCGCTCCCATTGTTTGCAAGAAGCACATACTCTATTTGAGTGACAGTCAGTTCTTGCTGCTTGGAAATGGGATTTTGAGGCTCGACTGCAACATTGGAACTAGTAGGAATATGGCAATGTTGTTGTTGTCAAGGACGTGTAAATGGTTATGCTATATGTTTAAATTAATGCTTGTTTTCAGTTTTGTTACTCATCCTCAACAAAGAATTTCACTATGGCGAGAGCTTTTGGAAAGGTCCGGAAGGTGTAATTATTTGCGCTTGCGCTAGTAAAAGTAAAACTAAAGGCTTGAGGTCTTCCCTCAATGTTGTTTGCCATGTTCCTAACAAAGAGGAGGAAGAAATAGAAAGACAATGGCATTTGCTTCAAAAGACATACACCAAGAAAGAATGTTTCAAATACAAGGTTTGCTGCATTATTTTTCTTCAATTCTGTTAAAGTAAAGATTGAAAATATTGAGTCTACAATTTTATGATGTAATTGAATACCCACATCAAATTACCTTTCTTGAACCTAGGGAAAACCAAAATACAAATACATCATGCTATGAAAGCATAGTAGAACTAAGCAAGAACTTGAAATCAAGATACTTCTGCATTCTCTTTCTTTTATGATCTCTAGGTAATTTAAAAAACTTTTGAATGTTATATTTGCTATCTATTCGAATGCAAAAGATTTTGTCAACATTAATACAAATACACAAAGGGGAGAACATGTGTTAAACAAAGAAATACTAATTGCTTAAAAAACTTGGGAGGAGCAATAAACAAACTAAAGATACGATGCAAAAGTAGTGTTTCATTAAAATCAAAGTTGGATATGTGCGGATAAACATAGAGGGGGATTTGTTCGAGTTGATTAAAGCGCAAGTATGAGAAAAGACGCTTGTGCTCCCAAAACGACAGTGTAACTAGCATACTAATAAAAGTTCGTAATTTAAACTTCGAATTAGAGGTCCAAGACTTCTTGAAGTTTCTTTCATCATTCGAGATCAGTGGCCTTGTGAACAAAGTGATCCGACAATTCAATCTAATGCGATTGCCGCGATCGCATACTATTTGGCAAACTGAAGAAAGAACAAGTGTGAATAGCTACATGAAATTCAAAGCGCTTCGCAATGAAAACATGGGAGTGTTGAAGAGATACCTTCAGTGCAAGCCTGCATCATGGCTACATGGAAAGCAATTTTCAATGTTTTCTTGGAGGCTTTCGAGCTTGTGCATTGCTTGGCTGGGGCTAGTAGATCCAGGGGGAAACGTGTAACTGAAATTGGTGGTGGGAGCACGCTCTTTATCATGCAACTACCAGATACTGAAATAATGCCTTGTTGCCCAAGAACCTTCACTGCTTCTCTCATCGGAGGAGGCCTGGCATTAAATAATTGTCAAGACAATGGCTCGCATACATAGGGAGTGGAATAACAAGTGAATTACAATGATAAGGCCTTCGGCTAAGAGAACTTTGTATAGTATGTTTTAATCTATGGTAGTGTAAAGTAGTGAGTGATCGGACTAGTAAATGAAGTTTGTTCCAAATATATAATGTGGCTTGTAATTGTTTGTCCATATGTGGTCTATAGTTGATCCATGAATAGTAGTTGGTTGATCAATCAATTGAGTGAAATTTCTTTGATTCATGAAGTCGAAGAGTTGTTTGTTGTTGACTTTTGAATTACCAATGTTGATGTTAAAATCTCCTATGATTGTTGTTGTTGTCCCATCACCTAGTTTTTCTAGTGTTGTTTGTAGAGACTTAAGTAGTGTAGTTTTTTTTGTTAATGGGGAGTTGTATACATTAATAACTGTAATTTTTTTTTATGTTTTTGTTTTGAGGATTGTAAGATAGCATTCAGCTCCTTGGTTGTGAATATAATCTTGTTGAATGAGTTGGAGGTTGTCTTTGTAACATGTTGCAATTCCTACTCCATCTGTCTTTTGTAATAAGCATGTGAAACCTGGCAAGGTCATTGTTGTTGTTGTTTTGTTATGCAATTCTTGAAGACAGAGGATTGTAGCACTTAGAAGGCTTTTGTCATTTATTATGTTTATTTGGTGAGAGTTAAAGATGCACGTATTTAGTGATTGCAATGTCATGATGTGTTGGTTTTCTGTCGAAAAGTTCTTCTGAAGGGTATTCCATTTTTTTCTATTCTTAGTCTGATCATTTCATTCAAGACGTTTTTGTCAACTTTGATGTGATTGGGTTGCAATGGCTTGATGATGTAAAGGTTTTCTGGGTTTCTTATATGTGATAGTGCTGTGTATGTCAATCCATGCGACTTTATGTTTGATGGGTCAAAAACAAGTTGATCCATTGATAATCCTTATGAGTGATGGATTATCCTAGCAGCTGCTGGTTGGATTGGAAATTGTGTGCGCGTAATTGAATTTAAGTGGTTCTTTCCAATTTGGAATTCTCTTGTGATTTGAATTATTAGTGTCCATTGTTTTGGAATGTCGACATTGTAAAGAGTCAAGTTGTTGGTTTCGGTTTGTCTTCCTATGGATGGATTGTTGAATAAAATCCAAACAACTTGTCCACTTGTTATGGTGGAATTTTTGAAAATTCCGTATGCACCGTTTACCAACCCATCAAGAATATCGAGATTTCCTGAACATATTTCGACTATCATACCTGGCTTTAGTTGGAGTTTTTGATATAGTCTTGCGGTGTTTGTTGGATTGGAAGGTATTGTTATTGTTTTGATGCATGTCTTGTGGCGTTTGTCTATTGCTTTAAGAATATAAGGATTTTGTTAGAGTAATTGGAATACTTCATTCATTATGAGAGTCTTTGGAGGCATTAGTGTAGAATAGGTGTGGCACATTTTCTTTTTTAATTGGTTGTCTATGATATTTTTCGTTAATGTAAGAAATGTCATTTGTTGTATGATCTCCTATTCTTATTCTATTGAGTAATTGAATGTATTCAGAATTCTCTTGTCGCATTTGTTTTGTTAATTCATATTGGAAGACGTTCTGCTTCTAGAAAGAGTTTTGCATAGTTGTCTGCGTTGATTGATCGATAAATGGCCACGAATCCTTTGTTGGACTAGCCTGGCACAAGTCTCCACATAGGAGAATATCAACTCCTCCGAAGGGTTCATTGTGATTGTGTTTGATTTCGCGAAGATGCATATCAGTGTGGCAACTAATGTGGAATTCCCTATTAATGATAGACAATTCTTGCAATTTTTCACTGGAAAGGCTTGTGTAGTGTGATGTCATTAGAGGCAGATATAGTGCTAAATGTATTTTGGTTCCGCCAATGTTGAAAGCCGCTTTTCCCGTATATGCTAGGAGAATAACTTTTGGGGATTCTATGTTATTTGTTTCTTTGTGCAAGTAATTTCACAAAAGTGCTTGCACTATTATTAGGAGTGTGAATGTTTTTCCAGTTCCTGCGTTTCCTGTCAAGAAGAGATGAAATGCTTGTGATGGGCAAATCCTTTTTTTTAGCAATATGTCTTCTACAATCAAACGTTGGTTGTTGTTCAATGCTCTAAAGTTAATGTAGTAATCATTATTTGGCATCATTGTGTATTTTTTAAAAGCATAATTAGGGTGTTGCTTTGATTTGGCATGTCTATTGCAATGTCATAATTGTTAATGTTATTGTTCATTTGAATATTTGATGTGCTTGTGTCTGTGAAATTACTTGTTGAATTTTCCATGACTTTTGGAATGAGCTTGTTGAATTTTTCTCTGTTTGGGTCAATAATGTCTTTGTTGTTATTGTATTTATCATGCCATGTTAAAGTGTATGTATCAAAGCTTCGTTCAACTTTGTGAAATGGAAGAAATAAAAGACATTGCTCTCTATAGTAGTTTTCTGGGTCCTTTATCTCATTGTGTTGAAACGTATGATTTTCTCTTTTTTCCTTTTCTTTATTGTTTTCTCATTGGTTGTGTATTTACTCATAAAAGTTGCCAAGCAAATGTCCTGAAGAGAATCATTTCATTTTAAGTACTTGGTAATGATGTCATCAAAGTAAATATATGTGCTTTGGGGGTTCATTTTTTGCAGTTGTTCGTGTTGCTTTAGGAGCAATGTGCGCTTCTCGGGAGGGTTTGTGTTGATATATCGAAATTGTCTTGTTGAAGTAAAGAGTGGCAATGATAGAGCTAAATATACGACTTGTTGAGAACTTATGTGCTGTGTATTTAAGATTGCATTACCAACTTTTCTAATTGTTTCATTAGGTGGTGCACCTGAATTTATTGTCTACGACAAAGCTTCTTTGACCGCTAGAGTTGTCTCCTTGTCAATTTTGGTCATGTAAGAGGTACAATAAGCTACTGCCCCATGGGGATTTAGTATAAGTTGTAGGTCTGTGTTTGCACCCCATAAGTTGGATACATAAGGATTGAAGTTGTTAGTGTATATGTCTTTAAGTTTTCTCAAGAAAAGTGTTGGTTGTGAAATATTTCCTCGAAGAGCTAAAATGTATTCATCTTTTGTTAGTTTAATAGCATTTAGGAATTCATGGTAGAGCAATAGTTGTGTGTCTTTTATTAACAAAGTTTCATTAATCAATTTGATGTGTTTCTTTATAATGTTGTTATTAGGAGGAATGGTAAAAGGCATCAATACTTTTATAGAAGACATAGGTGGGTGTGGATAACCAAATCTACATTTTTTCTTACGTTTGTAGCATGTTTTCTGATGTTTATGGGTTTGAATGTTTATGGAGTTGAAGTATGTCTGTTGAAATGTATTTGTCTGCAAGCTCTTCAATTTCACAATTTGGAGATATTCCAAAGATAGGTGCATTCTCAATCCATAGAAGACCATGATCGTGTTGGCTTCCTCTATGTTGGAATTCAGTTACAAAGAAAAAATCTATTATTTTTCCTAGGATGTTTGCATCGTTCTTAATAATATTCTTTAGAGCTTGAAATCTATGAACATAATATTGTGCTGTAGTGATTAGATCAAAAAGTATCAGGTGTCTTGTCTCTGTTTGTGGGTTTTGATATCTTTGTTCTGACATCCTTGGATTTAGTTTGTATATTGCTTATACTAATGGTTGCCATAGTTTTCCAGTAGCAAAAAGGGTTAAGAAAAATGTTGGTGGTCCTAGTTGCCTAAGCATTTCAAAAAGGTTTTTCTTGAGGTAGTGCTTGTAGTCAACCAAAGTTCGTAGCTGAGCAAAGTCTCTATAGCCTATGTTAGAATAAAGCAATTTTTCAATGTTATTGTCTCTCATGGCATCTTTTGCTTGGAGGGCTATGCCTTTTGTTTGTGCTTTTCACGTACGAACCCAAGACGGAGGAGAGAACTTGCTTTACTAATATTTTCATTGTCTTGAAGAATAGGTTCTCAATGGATAGTGCAAATCTCCGATCTATATTGGTTAACTCCCACTTTGCTATTTCTTGGTAGGAGATGTGTTTGGAATGTTGTATTTGCGAGGGTTTCCAAAGAAAAGATTTGGAAACGATAGTTCCTCACAATATTTGTCCTTGAACATACTCAATGGAGAAAAACCTTCAAAGGGTGCAAGTCCACTACTTGTTGACTTGTGTATATTCCATGCACTAATGTGTTTGTTAGAAATTCTTCTTCTAATGGTTCTTGAAATTCTTCATCATTCTGTTGTTCTAAATTGTGTTTTGCTTATAGTACGATTCCACTCACATAATTATGTTTGAAAGATAGTTTTCGTTTTATAGCCAAAGCAACAGTATCTTGTTCGTTTAAGAACCTTGGCAACACATGTTGTGCTCTATCAACGTCAGCAAAAACGCTGACAATGCTTCCATGCAGTCCATATTTCCTTCATATGTTAATTCTCGTATTTGAGCAAATGGTATTCTAATTGACACCAATCATGCTTCTATATCATTAAGGTCCTTTGTAAAAGGTGTTGTTTGAATAATTTACATATTGTTTAAAGATAAAGGAGGAAGTTTTTTGTTTTTCACATCTTTATAGCAAATTGTACATAAGATTTGGTCCATTGATTTAATTTTTGCGATATCTATTCCATTGCTTTGGAGGAATATGGCCATTTCTGTTTTGATTTTCTTCATTTTGCTACGAAATTTTAAGGAACCACAACATTTGCATTCGAAGCTTGGAGTGTCTAATATTTTTTTTAAGTATTCTTCTTTAAAATACAATTGATTTCATTTTCTCTTTTGTCCTTTGTGTTGTTTTTGGGTTGTCATGATATACATTGTTAGTATTGGCATAATACTTTATTTGTTATTGCTTGTGTTGTGTATTGTATATTTGGAGATTTTTCTTTGAATAGCGTGGAAATCTCTCTAGCAAAAATGGTAGGATTTTGCATTATAAGTTGTTGCAAGAGCAAGTCATCATTAGAAGACCATACATTATATGCACGTTTTTTATACAAATGAACTAATGGGGTAATTGTGCAAGGACTATGTGACTCATTTAGGAGCAATGTGTTTGGGTTTTTCCTCATATTCTTACCAATTGTAAATTTCTTGGAAAGGCTTACTCCGTTGTATTTGAATACTATGAACGAAGTTTCAAACATTGTTTGGAAACGTTGAAGAATGTCCACTACTAATGAATGTGATGTTGCTAAATTTAGTACTAGATTTTTTTCTTTGAATTGTCAACGCAAAATCATTTTGAATTGTAGGAAACATGATCCATGGTGATTTAGATGTTTCTTCCTTCAAGATAATGTTTTCAACCATCATTTCAAGAAGTTGTTCATATGTAACATTAGGAAAGAAATGCAAGACACACATAAGAGTGTTTGTATTTAATGGATTAGAAAGAGTGAATGTTTCATTTATTGCCATGTTCTTTTGTTGAAGAAGTTCTCTTAAATCCATTTTGAGATTGTTTGAATGACTTCTATTGTAATATGATAAAATGTGGTACAACTGCAACAATGTCAAAATTGAAGACCAAATATTTTCAAATATAGGAAAGTGGAAGCAATATTTCAATGATTGCAAAGTACATCAAGCATTTGGCTCAAATGCAATTACAAATCCAGAGCTATTAATAGTAAAGCTCCCATTAGGCTTTGTAGTCTTAAGTTTGCTTCGTGCCATCATCAAGTCTCGCTCATACAATTCCAGAAATGGATAAGACAAGGCAAGAACAATGTCGACATATGGCCCTCTAATGTGTACTGGAACTTTCTCTCCTCCACGTTTTATTATGTCTCCTGTGAGTGAAGGAACCTGCTCAATGTTTTGAGGACCTTTGCATGAGTAGCAAAATGGTCGAAGTGGATCTCGACTAACTCGAACTCCTCCACAACCTCACAAGCATGCTCGATCAAATTGGCGATAACATTTGTAAAGTGCAGAATGCCAAATAGCTGCAATAACAAAAAATTGTGAGTAGCAATTCAAAGTATATTGTATGATTTAGCAAGAGGAAGGTATGTACCTTCATTCCGTATCCAAGTCATGAAACTTGGCTAGTGAAAGCTGCTTTCAAATCTTCTTTTGTTTGACCATCTGGCACTTCAGCTAGAATTGTGAAGTCAAAAACACAAATGGTATTCTTTGCTTTCAAGAATGAGATATTTTTTAGAACATACATAACCACCCCTTCTTTATTGAATTCTTGGATAAGTTGAGTAAGAGTTGATTTTCTTCCTTTTACGAAGGACAGCTGCAATACATTTGCTCAAGTTAGAAAGAAGAAAAGCAAGACACAATCTTGCACTATAAACAAACAAGAAATAGAAATGAGATGTTGATCTAACTTACTGCAGCTCTATCCTCATCTCAAGGCCCATCTGCCACAATGATTTGATCACCCATGCCCTCCTCGCTTGCAACTTTAATTATGACAATAGCAATTGTGCCCATAACATTTGCAACAAAATACTTGTGGAAGTTGATGATCTCTGAAGCCCATGGGACGTAAGTACACAATGAATGGTCAGGCAACAGGTGAAGATTGCCATCAAATGGCTCTCCTTTAATGATGCATGTTATTGCATCAAGGAGTAAGGAGAATTTTGAAGTTCCCCCTTCTGTTAGTCCTTTGGGAACAACACTTTCTCCCTCAATCCTATAAAATTCTCCAACTTGCAAGAAATTCACAAATTGGTGAATGTATGCATTTGGGATGACCAATGTGACTGTGTGGCTACAATATTTGTCAGTGAGATCTCCTTTCAAATAAGTATGATACTTAGGATTAAGGACTTTGTATGTGCCATACTTGCATAAAAGCTTTCCTTCGAATACAAATCTATGTGGTGCACAATCAGATAATTGAGTGATGCCTAAAGAAATCAAAGAATTGCCATCACCCACAAAATTTTCTTTTGAAGGAATGATTGCTTTTGTAATCGATGGGTTGTGTGGTGAAGGAACGAAGCTAGTAGCCTCATTACATGCTTTGTAAGAATTCTCTTCATTGCATATGAGTTGCTTGCTAGCTATAAATACAAGAATGCGTATAATGAGTTCATAGCAAAGCACATAGATTTTATAGTCTAAGACCAAATTGCATTGATTTTAATGCAAATGCATATATATTTTCTTCCTTTGAAAAACTAGTGAAGATAGTAAGGGAAAAATATCTACTTTGTCTTTAGTTTTTTAAGTTTTCATTTTAAAAATACAATTATGTTTACAAAAATTAGATATACTAATACTTTTAATTATTATCCCATCATCATAATAGATCAACAACAAATCATTATTTCACATCAACATTAGAAAACATGTACTTAGAATTTTATTGTTATTAACATCACCATTATATATTAAGAGCAAAGCATAATTTCACAACAACATTTAAATATAACGAAACAATTTCATATAAAATGAGTTAATGAAACAAAAGAAATAAACAATTTATAAATAAAATACGTCTCAATCAGAATCGATGTTTATAACATCATTAAGATTTAATTTTGGTTTTGGTGCCTTCTCCTCCAATTGCTTTTCATGTTTCACTTTAGATTCCCGATGGACATGAGTGGTGATTGTGGATCTAAAACTAACATACTCCGGGTACTCTCGTACTAGTTTCTTCACTGTTTTTAAAAAAAACAAATATAATTAAAAAACAATATGAAAGTAAATCTAAAGCTTAAAATTAAAAAACATAATGTTTACCTTGCATATATGCTTCTTGAGCAACTTCCTGAAATAAATGCTTCAATGACCGTCGTGGGCTTTTCTTGATGGGCGAATGCTTTAGTAAATTTTCTTTGAGAGGTTTGCTTGGAGAAGCGTAAATTGAAGGAAGAGACTTTGGAGTAGATGGTGATGCACCCTTATCCATGTAAGAACATGCAGAAGCAGCTAGAAGATCTATGTAAAAACAATGAAAAAAAAAGTTTCTTCAACTGTAAATATTTTAAATTGCAAATAAACTGAAAACTGTTGGGAAGGGAGTTCAAATTTCACATAAAATGGTTAAGTACTGACGAGTTCAAGACTGTTGTGTAATATTGTAACGATGTCAATTAATGACAGGTGAAGAAAGACTACGTTAATCTAAAGCCTAAGCCAAATAAAAAGAACGTTCAAACACGACGTAGAGTTGAGATGCCATAGACACTTATTTTTTGGTACACAATACGAAGAAACGATTCAAAGTATTTCTGCTCTGTTCAGCCGCACGTCTCAGAAGCGTCATGTGTACAAAAAACAACTCACTCAGAAATGTAGGTCTGAGAACCGAACTATGCAGCTATTAAATTACACGGTGCAGCGGAACACAAACTGAACAAAGAATAGAGAGTACACAGCAAACTAGAGAGGAACAAACTTTTTCTTTAATACTGATATAGTACAGATGATGGCTCCGTCCACCTGTGCGCTCCCACAGTGGAGCTTAGATGGCGATCTCGACAGATACTAGGTGAAGAGCTACTAGCTGAAAGATCTGATTTGATCTGAACTGATCTGATACAATGGACTGGGGAGGTCGCCTCTTTATAGCTATGAGGGCGGTAGTCGGATCAATGTAGTCGGTGGAGTCGACCAGTCGACCTAGTTGGTGGAGCCAACCAATCAACCTAGTCAGTGGAACCGACTAGTCGTCCATGCAATATTCAGGGAATATTCTCTATACCGTCGCCCCGGGGGCTCCCGCCCCCGAACCCCCACCAAGGGGGCCGCTGGATCCCCTGGGACCCCCCAGCTGGCCCCCAGGCCCCAGCAAGAATAATGGGCTCCCACACAATCACCTTTCTACCGTCAACAGTCTCATTGATAGACCTCATCTGACATGCAAGTCAGGATCCATCCAGTGTCCCGGGCTCACAGATGGCTTCTCCTCATATGAAGCCTTACAACTTGAGCGCGTTGGACCACTGGTGGTTACCAGGAGGGTGGGGCATTGAGCATATCTAACACCCCCCCTCAATGTCCACCCGTAGGTGAACTACCTTCTCGGCCCAATGCCGAGTCTCTGAAGATGACCCTGAAGGTGATCTTTCCCGAGTGCCTTGGTGAAGATATCTGCTCCATTTTGCTCTATTAGACAATAGACCAATTCCACTATCCCGTCCTTGATCAAATCACGCACATAGTGATACTGAATCTCTATATGTTTTGTGCGCGCATGAAACACTGGATTTTTAGCAATGGCCATGCAACTTTGATTGTCGCACCTCAGCACAGTTGCCTCATCCTCTTGCACTCCCATGTGCCATAAGATCCTCCTCAGCCACACTGCTTCAAATGCAACAAAACATGCTGCCTTGTACTCAGCCTCGGTAGAAGACAATGCCACTGTTGGTTGTTTCTTACTGATCCAAGAGAAGATAACTGAACCTAAAGAGAAACGATATCCAGAAACTAATTTCTTGGAATCAACATCTCCAGCCCAATCTAAGTCATGCCTGAGCCATTTTCAGTTGAGCTAATCCATTAGAGAGGCCTAGTCATCAAAAAAGATTAGCACTAAACTCCGTGCTCAACACCTTTCTAGTCTGCTGGATCATGTCTTCATAGTCACCTGTAATAAGGAGATCATCCACATATAGAACAATAATAGTAGTTTTTCCACCTTTCCTGTACACATACAAGTTAGCATCTGAGGCACATCTTTTGAAGTTTAATTTATGAAAGAATTTGTCTATCCGCCGTTGGTACCATGCTCTTGGGGCCTGTTTCAGCTCGTACAAAGCCTTCTTCAGCTTACATCCTTGTTCTCAGAATGGGGGGCCTGAAATCCAGGTGGCTGAGCCATGTACACCTCCTCCTTGAGGTCACCATTCAAGAATGTTGATTTAACATCCATTTGATAAACTGGCCACTTTTTATGAGCAGCCACCGATAGTACTGTGCGAATAGCGGTCATTCTGGCAGTCGGAGTGAAAGATTCCTGAAAATCAAACCCTTCAACCTGCAAAAATCCTTGTGCAACCAATCTGGCTTTGTACTTTTCCAAAGTCCCATCGGCCTTGTACTTTACCTTCCAAACCCACTTGGTGCCAATAACCTTTCTGTTAGGTGGTCGATCTACCAACTCCCAAGTTTCATTCTTCATGATGCTGTCATATTCTACTTGCATAGCATTTTTTCAATCTCAGTCTACAAGTGCTTCCTCCAAACTCGCAGGCTCCTTTACTTCTGCAATAATCTCAGCCATCAAGGCCATATTGACTATGTGAGTAGAAGCCCTCCTTTGCTCCTCAATTCTCTGAGACCGCCACCTTGGTCCATCTGCATGCTGCTCAACAGACATAGGCATCTGGTTATCATGGTCGTAGAGCTGCCTTACCCATCGCGGCAATGGCTTTTCCGGTGGTGTAACAACAGGTTGGTGACTTATACCTTCATCGTCTGATATTTCCTCCTCCTTTATAGCTCTTAGGATAGGTCCATAGTGAATTACCTCTTCGCTTGATGATAAAGTGGAAGAGCTCTTCTCTGCCTCCACTGCATGTGGCTGCTCCCTGAACACCACATCGCGGCTCACTATGATCTTCTTTGCCTCTTGGTCATACAACTTATAGGCTTTCTTCTCATCACAATAGCCTAAGAAGATACATTTGGTGCTTTTTGGTTGTAGCTTGTTTCTCTCTTTATCTAGTACATGCGCATAGCATTCACACCCAAACGTTCTGAAGTGGGAGACACATGGCTTCTTATCGCTGTAAGCCTCATGTGGTGTTTTACCTTTGAGTGCCTTTGTATAGCTGCGATTAAGGATGTAAACCGCAGTATTGATAGCCTCAGTCCAAAAGTGGTTTGGCAGTCCAGCACCTTTCAACATACACCTCCCCATCTCCACCATGGTCCGCATTCGGCGTTCAACAACCAAATTTTGCTGAGGCATATGTGGTGTCGTCGTTTGTCTCTTGATCCCTTTGCTCTTGCAAAAATCTCCAAACTCTATAGAAACAAACTCACCACCACCATCTGATCTGATTTCCTTCACTTTTCTCCCTGTTTCATTTTCAACAAGCTGTAGCCATTCTTTAAATTTACCAAAAGCTTGAGTCTTTTCGCGAAGAAAGTACACCCATATCTTCCTACTATAGTCGTCGATAATCAATAAAAAATAGGAAGATCCCCCCAAGGCCTGTGTAGGCATCTTACCGCACAAGTCAACATGCACCAACTCTAGAGGAGCGTTTGCTCTATTCTTGCTTTCTTATGGGAATGCCTTTCTCTGTTGCTTGCCCATCATGCAAGCTTCACACGGTTCTTTGATTTCTGTGACTGTAGGTAAGTGAGCAACCATACCTTGCTTCTGCATCTCCTTCAGCACTGCAAATCCGATGTGGCCGAATCTTTCATGCCAAAGTCTACTTGTGCCCACTCCATCGGTGGCTGTAAGAGCACTTAGCTCATACAGGTTGTTCCTCCTTACTCCTGTGCCAACAAGATTGCCTGCACTATCCAAAATTTTTGCTCCTGTCTTGTTGAACCTCACCTCATGGTCAAGGTCAGTTATGGAAGCAACTGATAGCAAATTTCTCTTGATTTGTGGAACATACAGCACATTAGATAGTTTCTTAACATCTCCATTTACGAAAACAAATGAAACCGTACTTGTACCCTCAACAGGGCATTGTGCGTTATTACTAGCCGTCACGGTGATGGGTTCCTGTAAAGGCTGCATGGAACAATATAGACCCTTCTTACAGGTCATGTGACGGGAGGCACCACTATCCAACACCCATAAATCAGTGGTTGAAGCTTCTTGAACTGAGGAACACTCTTCCTCAATGGCAAGAAATAGATCCAACTCTGCTTCCGTTGTGTTAGCTGTCTCTTTCCCCTTATTTGTCTTCTTCAGGATACCATTCTTTTCATCTGCTTTCTTGACCCGACAATCTGCAATCGTATAGCCCTTCTTTTTGCAGTAAAAGCATTCTCCCTGAAACTTCTTCTTGCCGCCCTTCTTTTTGTCACCACTACTAGAGGACTCACCTTTGGTGGAGGAACCACCTTTGCCTTTCGTAGTGGCAAAGAAAGCAGCATCCCCATTGCCGCCTCCATCTCGAGCTTTAAGCCTCAATTCCTCCTCCATAAGTAAAGCATAGAACTCCTCAAATGACAATGGTTGGGGTCTCACCTGAGTGTTAAGCACTGTTACCAGTCCATCAAACCTTGGTGGACATATCCGGAGACACCGTCGAGCTAGCTCTTCGCTAGTTTTTTGTATCCCAGCACCAGCCATCTGGTCACGCAGATTTTTGATTCGAGTTATGAACCCCTCCGCTGTCTCTCCTTCATTAAACTTCTCAGCTGCGAGCTGATTCTCCAGGTTCTGGATCCTTATCTAATTCTGCATCTCATACTAACTCTTCGATATGTTCCAGGCCACAGTTGCCTTAGATGTATGCTGAATCAAGGTCAAAACACTATCAGTAGTACTTGTAACCAGGGCACACAGAGCATCTGTGTTCCTGCGTTTCCAAGCTCATAGAAGGTCGGCATTAGGAGGTATTGTACTCCTCGAATTTACTGGGTCAGGGGTTCCTTGTGGTTCTGGGTCAGTCCCCAGTACTGTCTCCAGAAGCTCATATGAATCCAAAATAGCAGTAATTTTAAACCTTACAAAGTGTAGTTCGTACCATCTAGCTTGCCTTCAGACTGGTGGGCGAATCCTCAACGCCTGGATTGTTGGTGCAACAGCAGCTACTGAACTCAAGCCGCTTCCTGTTACCATCCCTCCGTATGTTGTTGAAGCCCTCGTCTCTCTTCTATTCTTCGATCCTTAGAGCCGCCTGGGCTCTGATACCATGTTAAATTACGCGGCGCAACGGAACAGAAACTGAACAAAGAATACAGAATGCACAACAAACTAAAGAGGAACAAACCTTTCCTTCAATACTGATGTAGTACAGATGATGGCTCCGTCCACCGGTGCGCTCCCACAGTGGAGCTTAGATGGCGATTTAGACAGATACTAGGTGAAGAGCCACTAGCTAAAAGATCTGATCTGATCTGAACTGATCTGCTACAACGGATTGGGGAGGTCGCCTCTTTATAGCTATGAGGGCGATAGTCGGATCAACGTAGTCGATGGAGTCGACCAGTCGACCTAGTCGGTGGAGCCGATCAGTCAACCTAGTCAGTGGAACCGACTAGTCGTCCATGGAATATTTAGGGAATATTCTCTATACCGTCGCCTCGGGGGCTCCCGCCCTCGAACCCCCACCAAGGGGGCTGCTGGGTCCCCTAGGACCCCCCAGCTGGCCCCCAGGCCCCAGCAAGAATAACGGGCTCCCACACAATCATCTTTCTACCGTCAACAGTCTCATTGATAGACCTCATCTGACATGCAAGTCAGGATCCATCCAGTGTCCCGGGCTCACAAATGGCTTCTCCTCATATGAAGCCTTACAACTTGAGCGCGTTGGACCACTGGTGGTTATCAGGAGGGTGGGGCATTGAGCATATCTAACAGCAGCATGCAGATAGAGGCAAAGAGCACTATGACTTCGCAGACAGGCACGGGAAGCAAGAAAATATGTACGCCTATACAATTTTGGAGCGGCCAAAATCAAGTGTGTACAAAAGGCAACTCACTGAGAACCGCAGGTTTGAGAACCAAACCTTGCAGCAGATAGACAGAGGCACAAGCTACTATGACTTCGTAGGCAGCACGAAAAGCAAGGAAATATGAGCAGGCTCACGCTTTTGGAGCGGCCAAAATCAAGCACGGGACGCGAGAAACTCTACTAGTGAAAGGAACCAAAGGAGGACAGGGAGGCGCAAGACGACGCAATCATAATCTCCAAACTAACTCTACAAACAACGATAGAGCTTACAAAATCAAGCAAAAAATGCCAAATTAACTAATACGAACGACTACGCATACCGTCCAGAACATTGCTGACTTTACGAGGTTTGCCATCGAATCTAGCGAAGGCAATACCCTTAGCAGAGGCTGGTGTCAAGTACGATTCAACAATTTCAGGACACGCCTTCACAAGTCCTGCACATCATGTACAAACTTAGTGACAAATAATGGAAATAAGAAATAAAGAAGGAAGGACGATCGAAAAACAGAGAGCGTAATTCAGTGAGCACTCTTCACAAAAGCTCCGTTGTCGGTCTCCATGAAATCGGTGGAGCCTTCCAGACCTGCCATTACCGTTATCAGAGTTCGTGTGCAAAAATGAGCGATGCCAACACTATTTGGTTCTCCAATTTATAAGCCAAAGGTACGCTCCAACGAGACAAATGACGGGAACGTTTTGGTCAGAAGATATCTAATTGCACATCTTCTTCCAAATATTTGGTGCAGATGTGTTACATGCACAGAGCCGCTAATCACATTTACTCAAAATAATAGAACGCAGAAGATCACGATGAAAATCGGCTGCTTAAGTCGAATGAAGTCCTAATTATTGATAACAATGCATACTCCGTAATAATCACAGAGCAGCCGTCAATCATTACGACGAAATCCTATACGAGAAAAATACATCTAAGAAAATCCACGATGAACAGATGAAACAGTCTCCCCAAATTCCTGCCATGGTAGTACTGTCTTACACTACAAGGTGAAGAACACGTATACGAGGACTCTGGATGCAAAACAGTGTGAGCCATGAATTCTGCCACTGTGGACCTGCAAATACAAACAGTAGAAGCATGCCATCAAGGAACAGAGTAGAGAGCAAAATACCAGCTTCTTCAATGGCCCTTCCTCGTCATTTATTGTACCTCATGAATCTGCTTCCATGAAAAAATTTTCGACGGCCATCTGACAACCCTCCAGTGCTTCTCTTTCCAGCCTTGCACTGGCTGCCCTGCTCCATCCTAATGTTGCATGTCAGGTAGTGTAGCTATATAGCCTAGATTCTGGAAATGAAAACACAGATAAAGCAAGCGGAAGTGCAGAAAGACGAATCGAGAAGAAACGAGCATGCAAATGGAGACGAAGACGAATGAGGTAGAGTCCAGACCAAATGAAACGGCGCATGCAAAGTGGCACTGTCCACATGGAATTGTAGATCACTAATTACGTCCACGTGGAACTGGGAGTTCCCTTCAAGGACCAATCAAAAATTGCTCATTCAAACATTTACAAAAAACCTCGAATTTCTACTTTGCAGAAACAGAATCATTAACTTTAGGCAGGCCAAAAAGAGCAATAAGAAATTATGCATACTTTCTCTGGGGTTAAACACATCCAATTTATCAACAAGTTTGGGAACCGCCTAGGCTGCAGAACTTCTTTTTGCGGACTGATGGTCATATTTTGTGTTCCTTCATCGTCTTGTGGTGCAGACAATCTTGCTTTCACCGCCTCGCTATTCTCTTCGCATTCGTCACCCTCTTTTGTAGAATGTGAGGAATGTACGAATTAAGGGTCATCACATAAATTAACGCCTATTTTTTGTAGGCGTTTTGGACCGAGCGGAACGTGATGTGAGGGCATCGCTTTCCCAAAAGACAGAAAGCAGAGAAGAGAAAGGAGCAATTTGTAAACAGAGAGGAGATGTAGAGGAGCTACGAGGCATGAGGAGTAGGAGATGAAAGATAGGAAAGCCTGGAAGCAGGCAAAACTTTAGGAACGAGTAGCGGCAGAGGAGGAACTGCTTACGTCGTGCTGCTGCAAAATGGGGTTTCACGTTGGGCTTTTTGGATTCCGCCATGTCCATTAGGCCTTTAAAAAAACAAACGGAAAAACAGTTGTCGAAAAGCATCAGCCGATGGAAAGTATTGTAGAAACGAAAGACACAAAACTGTGAAAGACAATGAACGAAAGATCTCCAAGACGAGTTACAGAACAAGAAACGAATACCGTGAGAACAGAGACGTTGCTCAAACTCCCCACTACTAGTATCCATGGAATCCCCTGATGAGTGTCTTGATCCTTCTTCAGAGGCAGCCTGCTTGGTTCCCGACATCGTAAGAAGAAGGTGGACGTTTGAGAAAGCAAGAAGGAGGAACATTAACGGAGAAAAGACCAGAGGCGCAAAATCACACGGAGGGAGGAAGGAAAAAATGATCGTTTTTATAAGCGAGCTGATCGATCTCCTTTTAGATAGGTGATGCCCATACGTATTGTTTCTGGTTACTTCCTCTCTTTGCAACCCATATCTTTCCTGAATCGAAATCAGGGACTCTGTCTGGGCGCCACGTTAATTGATACGAATGTTGTTTTCATTGTACAAGGGAGTTGACAATAGCTCTTTTAATGCAAGCATTGTAGAAGTTGGGTCATATCTCAACACTCCCCCTCAAGCTCAATCCCAATTCCTGCACACCAAGCAGGTCTCTGAACTTGCGCAATCCCAATTCCTGCACACCAAGCAGGTCTCTGAACTTGCGCAGCCTATATCTTTCAGTGGGAAGCGTGTTTTCTTTGGAGGAATCTGGAAGGACCCTCTATATGCGGAGAGGAAGAAGCGGATCCCAGAGCTCAATTTCGGGAGCTTTCAAATAGGACCTAGGAAGAAATCTGTCGTTCAGGATGGTGGTGTCGTGTCTCACCAAAAAGACAGGTGCTTCGAGGCTAAGCAAATCGGTTTGATTGAGGAGAGACCAGGGGTGGAAGTATTTTCCCACATAATGTAAATCGAATGCACCACGGCGGAGAGACAATACTTACGTGCAATCTTCTTGAGAAGGGGAAGCTGAGCAATATCATACTATCGTGCGAAGGCAGGTTATTTAGCTTCGAGTGCATATCCCACTCTTGTGAACAGTTCGGCATCAGTAGAGACAATAGAAGATTGTCTGAGCTATTAAACAATTACAGAGGAAGCAGGGAGGCAGGAGCACCGACTATATGGTATGGCAGCGACAAAGCTTACACATAAACAATGCCATTACTTAGTTCACGAAGATGTGCAACAGAGAAGGGGCAAAGCGCAGGTAGACTGCAAAGGTAAAACGAATGCCAGATTTGACTCTCCTCCGTTGTGATGCTACGCATGCTGTCCTTGACATGGTATACCCGCAGATCCCATATCTGAGCTTGGTGCCCAAGCTTTTCCAGTAAGGCTCTGCTGCAGAGCCATACGGGGACGTAATGAACGACTAGGTTGCTTGCATTCTCCCATATGCCCAACCTTGTAATCTTCCATCCATCCACGGAATTGTAAAAGGTACCGCAGCCCGTCCACCTTTCTCAAATGCTCTCTCCAGCACACAAAACAAGTGAACCGCTCGCATCAAATAACAGAGAACACAATGAGCTGTATGTGCAAACTTAAACACAGAAAGCGTACGCAACACAATAGCTGACCTCCATAAAATAGGAGTCCCCAAAGCCTTGATAACCAACCGGCCCGAAAGCAATCGCTAATACAACCACCGGGTATGACTTATGTAGAATCTCCATTCCTCGAAGAAGAGACCCGGCCCTTGACAGTCAAGCTAGCGGAGATCGAGAAAGAGGACGAACAGTACCAAAGGCCTCATATCACAATTCGCAAGGGCTACACGAGCATCATAAACGAATTAAGAAGTTGCTTGCTTGCTGGAATCGAGAAGAAGAATTGCTCATATCGATCTTTGTCCGCGCCTTTGGTGTGATAATGCGAAGACGGTTCCATCATCGAGGTAGATCATGTGATCCTTACAATGTCTCTGGGTGTTCTGAAGGTAGGGAATTCGTTTCAGAACCAGCCATAGACATCACTATCTGTAGGTCAGTTCAGAAGTTGAAGGGATGGGTGCATAAGCACAAATGGAAAAAACACCGAAGCATCTGAGCAGATGATCATGACATAGGGAGCGACGAGAAACCCCGGGAGGAGCAAAGGGAGGCTATGCAGGGAAAAGAAAGCCATGCACGAAGGGATCACGGAAAGAGCGAAGACGATAACAGTGAACACCATGCACAACGACGAAACGTGGTTGGAATGAAAATATCGGCGAGTAAAAACCAGACACGTTCCCCCAACCAATACATATCCAACAACAAATTAGCTCGCCATTTTTCAATACAAAAATTATCTTTTTCGCTTTGTAAGCAGGCTGCGCCTTCACTAGGGCGCAGCCCAAAAAAAGCACGGCCATAGTACCTTGTTGGCCTGCCCCTCGAGGGTAGCTAATTTTTTGTGATTTTTGAAGAGTGTATTTGGGATTGGACGATGAAGGGAACTCTCACCTCCACGTGGACCTCATTAGTGGTGGTTATGTGGAACTGCAGTTCCACATGGACAGTGCCGATTTGCATGCATGTGAAAGCATGGGATTGCCGTCTTTTTCGCTTGCTGAAATGTGAATTGTGAAGAATTCTCCACCGGCCGCTCGATTCGTTCTTTGTCCGCTTGCTCCATCTGGGTTCTGACTATGGAGCTTTAGAATTGAGCCTATATAGTTGCACTACTTGAGATGCAACATTAGAATGAGGGCAAGATAGCCAGTGCAAGGCAAGCGACGGTAATTGTGATGTTCGTGCTTTGAAGGATGGAGAAGCGCTAGATGGTGGTGAAACAGGCATTGGGAAACTCAACGATGGAGGTAGAACCACAAGGAATCAATAAATGATGAATTGAAGGTCCATTGAAGAAGGTATGTCCCTTCCTACTCTCTTGCTCGATTGCATGCTTTCCACCGTTATTACTTGCACGTCCAACGCTGTCGGATTTCATGGCTTCCACTGTTTTCATCATCCAAACGCCTCGCGTACGTCTTCTTTCACCTTGCATGAATTGGAAGTGCAAGACAATGTTAGCACTAGGGCAGGAATTCCGGGGACTGCTTGATCAGTGCATCTTCTTAGATTTAGGCTTCCTTCGCAACCTGTGTGGGCTCTAGTCGTAATGATTGACGGCTGCTCTGTGATTATTATGGAGTATATGCACTGGTATGAATAATTACGGCTTCATTTGACTTAAGCGGCTGATTTTCATCGTCAGCTTCTGCACCCTATTAGTTTTGAGTAAATGTGATTAAGAACTCAGCGACTTGAGGCTCTGTGCATGTAATACATCTGCACCGAATATTTGGAAGAAGATTTGGAGGATATCTTCTGACCAATACGTTTGTCGTGGTTTGTCCTGTTGGAGCTTACCTTTGCCCTATAAATTGGAGAAGCAAACAGTCTTCGTATCGCTCACATCTGCACACGAACTCAGAAAACGGTAATGGTAGGACTAGAAGGCTCGACTGATTTCATGGAGACTGACATTGGAGCTTTTGTCAAGGGTGCTTATTGAATTCTTCTTTCTATTTTTCGATCGTCCTTCCTTTTTTTCTTTCTTATTTTTATTATTTCTTACAAAGTTTGTATGTGCTATGCAGGACTTGCTACAACTTCTGCTATGGCTATTGCTTTCGCTCGATCCGATGGCAAACTTCGTAAAGTCAACAATCCTATAGACGGTATGCCTAATAGTTCGTACTTGTTTATTTATGTTTTTTTCGACTAGTAGTATTGATTTTGTAAGCTCTATCGTTGAGTTGTAGTGTTAGTTTTGACATTTTTGGTCACTGTGACGTTTCTTCTGCAGATGGTGGGTAGATAATGATTGCCTCTAGTGTTGCGTCTCCCTCTCCAGCTTTGCTTTCTTTTTATTACTAGATTCTCTTGCCTCTCGTGCTTCTCATTCTACCTGCTGCAATATCGTAGAAGCGTTTGCCTA